>NC_073733.1:19055100-19680100 GCF_023634155.1 Falco peregrinus
TGGAATGGATTTGCCCTTAAACAGGGACCTAGAAACACTTTGTGTCTCCACAAATATATACCCAAGGACATCCTGACAACTTTTCAGATTGACTTCTGTGTTGACTGCACACCACTTTCTGGTTGCTGCTGGCCAGAAGTCGACTGCATCTTAGTTATCCTATTACCTAACCTGCAAGGCTGGGAATTGTGCTGGCAGGGCACATGCCTGATGGCACCTGTCCCTACCTATACACACTGCTTTTGGAACTAACCTGTAATGGGAGTCCTAAATAGAGTCTTAGACCTGACACGAATGCAGTAAGTTGTAGCAATAACTCAAACAGACACCTCACATTACCAGAAACGCTGCCATCTCCTTTTTGTCTACTAACCACATCATAAAATTCATTATCCTTTTACAATAGGTATCTCTTCTTTTTCTATTAGGCACAGAGATATTCTGGGGACTAGCACAAGGTGAAGAAATGATTTCCATGTATTATGGAGTCTAACCACAAAGACCAATGAAAGATATGTATTATAACAAGCACTTTATTTTCTTTTAGTAGCAATCCCTTTGCAGAAAGGGTGGAAAAGAATGTTATCAAGTAAGTAGAACTGCCCTGTAAGTTTTTAGCAATACCTGCATGGTAAGTGGGTAGCTTCTTCTGTGAGACTATTATTTACGCTATGTCAGGATCTTTCCTCAGGCACATATTGTATGAAATTAATCTTAAGGTAAATACAATATTCCAGAAGACTCATACTGGTCTGTGGCTATACTTTGCCTTTCCAAAGCTCCTCCATCAAGTTTTTCAGGAAAAGATCTTCCTCATGTGATTTTGAGATTTTTAATGACACTTCTCAACTGAAGTGCTGAGGAAGTTCATAGAAGGAAGATGTACAATTTGTAATAACTTTACTCCTAGATTATATATTGTCTATTTACCACGTCAGCTGCTCCATCAGAAACAATGCATAATTGCAGTGATACACAACTCCAGTCATGCTGGTCTTGATACTCCTGCTTTCCCAGAAGATAACTAAGCAAGCACCAGAATGGCCCTTCCTTTTTTCCCCCCACACCTTCACTTACTTTTCCAGAAGCTAAGAGACATAGCAATGCAGGTTAAACACTACTATCAGAATAGGACTATGGGAAAAGAAGAAAGGGCTGCTTTGGTGTTTTGTTTGTTTTGGTTTGGTTTTGTTTGTTTGTTTGTTTGTTTTTCAAAAAGCACAAAGACAGGAGCACATGAGAACAGTTTATATTTAAATAAAAAGCTAGGAGAGGGCAGGAAATCTGTATCTATTAAGAAAAAATCTTTCAGAAGGAATACTGAAAAAGAAGGCATAGCAGCCTAGATAAAGGTTTTAGCTGTTAGCACAGCTATACCCATAGCATACTCTTAATTTCCTGCCTTACTGGTTTTACCTTCCCCTCTTTGGCCTAGAGATGTGAACAAAATGTTTTAGTTTTCATTGCCAAACAGTTAAAACCTACACAATTCAACAAAAGAAAGTTATTAATAATTTTGGACTGCACTCCTAATGCTTGTACAAATAATTCTTTCGTTCTTTTCTGAACCTCAAACACCAACAGAAGCCTTCTCACTAATCTCTTTATTCACAATGCGAATGTTTAACTCTGAACACTGACTGTGACAATAACAACAAGTGAATTTAAAAAATCCCATTGGTAAACTTGAAATACCAAAAGAAGTTTGTTTTTTATGGCTTTGACATTTATTTTTTTTTTCCTGCCAGGAATGTAATTCAGAAATTCTTGCAGGAAAGTATTTCAAGCTTTCCTCTTCAGTAAGGGGAATCATGATCAGGAAAAACAGGTGGAAAGTAGTGAGGAAATGTAAGTAGGATATTCAAATTTCTCATGGACTATTTCTGTTAATAATTTTATTCAAATCTACTGCATGTGTAGTAACAAATGGATGAGTTAAAGGCTTACCAATAGGATTCACAGAATCATAAATTTAGGCTGGAAGGGACCTCTGGAGCTCATCTAGTTCAATCATCTAGCTCACAGCTGGGCTGAGCAGATGAGGTTGCTCAGCTGCCCAGGTGAGTTTTGAGTGTCTCCAGGTTCCAAGATTCCACAACCCCCATGATCCCCAGGGATTCCAGGGTCTGACCACTCTTATGATAAAATAAAGCTCTTGTATTTAACTGGAATATTCCTTGCTTCAACTTTGGTCCATTGTCTCAGCCTATTCCCTGTGTATTTCCAAAAAAAGAGTCCAGCTCTGCCTCAGCTAGACCTTCCCATCAGGTAGCTGTAGATAGGAATAACACCATCCCTTTGTCTTATTTTCTAAGTGCTGAACAAACTTATTTCTCACTCTCCTGAAGAGAGAAAATAGGCCACAAAGGCTAAAGAACCGTCCATAGCCAATATGAAGTGCCACTCTTTCAGGATGACCCCTGTTTATATAGATTTGCACCCTGGATAATGTTTTGTAATAAAAGCGCAGGTTAGCCAAGCTTGTAAAAGAACAGGAAAAAGTTAAAGTCAGTAGAAGAATCTCCCCCATTTTTCACATCTACTATGTTAGTATAAATACACAATGTGCCTGGAAGCTGCGTTTGTCCCCTCACACACTTGGCCTGAACATGCAACTCAGCTGCAGGAAGCTCAGTGCAAGTTCCCCGGGGAGGGGGGGAGCAGCAAGGCCCTACCTGCCTCCCCAGACAAGAGAGCGGCCGGTGGCCCCCCCCCACTGCACGGCACCCCCCACACCTTCCGGGACAGCCCCAGCTGCCCCCCCCACCCCGCTCTCCTGCCAGGCCGGCACCGCTCACCAGCCAGGCAGGTGTCCCACCACAACACCCCACAGCCCTACTGGTCAGGGCCCACCCCTGCAGGCCTCTTTTATCCAGGAGCCAGCCAATCAGGAGCCAGCTAACTACCACGAACCTGCCAATCACAGCACACAGCTCCTGTGGGCAGCAGAACCTTCTAGAAGCTCCTGGAAGCAGCAGCCTGGTGCTTGGAAAAGCCAAACGCAGTGCAAGAAAGTAAGTCAATTAGCAAGTTCTCATTAGCTGTAACAAGACTGGCTCACAGGGCGGGTGATCAGGTGCTGCACCAGGGCTGGGCAGGGCAAGCTCCAGGCAGGCTGCCGGGGCCTGAGCTCTGCTGGGACGGTGGCATTGACCAGGTGGCCTCCAAGGGGCCCTGCTAGCCAGCTTATCAATCATTCTTTGATCTATATCAGTGCACACATGTGGATTAAACACCATGTTAACTGGCTGTCCATACCCGAGCTGGACAGCCTGACTGGATGGCTGTGAACAAGGAACGCAAGGGGGCTGGGGAGGGGTTCAAGCCAAAATTCTGAGTATCCCAGTGGAGGTATACCTTGATGAGACAGCAAGAACATGCTAAAGTAGGTACAGTACTTCCTCCTGCTTTATCAGGAACCGACCATTTGTTGCTTCAGCATTTCCAGAGCTATACATTTAATAAATAACATAGAGAATTTCTCTGAGGGTTTCCAATGTTTCCTCTTGAACCCGCTAAGCTCTAAGCAGCGACAGCACCCTGTAACCAGGAATGCCAGATGGGAACTGCAGGCCCCTGAAAAGCCACCTCTTTTTGCATGATTTGAACTCCTGCTAGTTTTGTTCTACTTCTTTGATGGGCAATTAATTCCTCTTCACCTGTCAGACACCACTCATCATTTTCTAATATACTTCTAATCACTCCACTTTTGAGTTTATTGCCATTTTACACGTGTCATTACAGAGTGACAGGACCCAGTGAAATTCTTGACTGCAGCGTAGATGTAGGGCTTGAGGAGATTCAGCCTTAGCTAGACGCTCCTGTGCTGCAGCTAAGCCTGCTTGTGAGGAAAGGTTTGAGTATTAGCTTTTCTGAAAGTCCCAAGACAACTGCTTCTCATCTGTGCGTACACTCCAGTCACTCAAGGACGTGGACGGTGCTGTGTTTGTTCCTGATAGATGAGCTGTATCATCAGGTGTCACTGGCTTTTGAGTCTGGAACATCTCATGTTACCTGCTGCTGATCTGACAGATGTTGAATAAGATAGAGGACAGCATCAGTTCATGTGGGACCTGGCATATGAGAGCTTTCAGTATTAAAAATAGCTGCCCGTCTCAGACCTGTGAGATATAGCAGAAAAGAAATGAGTGAAGACAGGGTAATGTCATCCTAATGATTCATGCCATGTTGTGCAACTGGGCCAATTATACTTCATGACTGACTGATAAGACAGGAAATGGAGATATTTTTCCCTGACGTTGTCAGTGCGTTGTGTTCCCTATATTATACTTAAAAAGAAAGGTTGGGGTTTTTTTTACAAATCATTCCTATTAGGTTTTGAATCCCTCCCAAGATTTTTACATAATCGGGATACACCAAACTCATCCTGGGAAGTGGTTCTCCGCCAGGCTGCCATTCCTTTATCCAGACAGAGATGCTTCTGTATAGCTTCAAAGTTCAGCCTATACCTGAGATTAGAACAAACTTTGCCAAATACCAATCTCAAAATCAACGCATACCAAGATAACATACCACTTTAAAACACTTCATACACTTGTAATTGCTTGTCTAGATAAGTTCTTGTATAAAAATATACGGCAAATTAAGAATATGCTTATTTTACTATCCAGTGTAAGGCCAGAATATTCTGAAAGGAAAAAGGTTGTGTGTAGGATACTAGCAGCAGGGCAACTAAGTTACTCAAAATACTGAAGGCAGGAAGTAAGAGGGCTAATCTTCAAAGTAAATACTAATACATAAAAGCTGTTACTAAATAAGTTATCTTTTTGAACAGGTAGTGAGAGATATATCAGGCCTCCCTAAAATAATTATAATTTTTTAAAAAGACATATTTTTCAGTGCTATAAAAGAAGCTTTATTCATTTAGTACGTGATTCAAGGTCCACCAAGAGCTGATGAAAATCTTCTGGTCAAGGTTCTGATATGTCAGCTCCTAGAAATTCCAGCCCCCAGCAAAGCACATGGATAAAGACTCAAGATTTAAATGGGATAATCTGTATTTCCCTCCAAGATATATTAAAGAAAATAATCTTGATAAAAAATGTTCCTAACCTTTTATCTGTAGCAGTCTGCCAGCTCAACCATTCATCTTCCTGCCACATTTGAAACAAGGAAGTGTTTTGTCAGATAACTCTCGAACTGCAGGAGAAGTTTTATCACGGGTTTGAAATGGAAAGTAATGCTGCTGTTAAAATCTAGTCTTGCTAACACATAAATCTACTGACATTATTGAGGTTGCCCTTCCAGTGCATTTCAGCATGTTTTACTAGATTTATGATGAACACATGTAGATGGAAAAACAGATGAGATTGAATAGAAGATGTGACAAATGTATTCTCTCTGGCTCTGCTTTGACCTGCTTGCAACTATAACGAAAAAGTACTTTTCTGCATATATAGATACATAGTATATCACCTACCATTCACTGAATATAATTTTTAATGAAATCTACATATGCTTGTAAACATGCTCAAAGCTGAGTAGAAAAATACATTAATACTTAAGTGACTCCCTCTTACATTTCAATTAAATAACAGAGAAAGAGCTCAGTATTTACTTCATTCTGTGTTTCTAGATTAATTTTAAATTCTGAAGGAAATTTGCATATTCTCTAGGCAGAAGTTGCTTTTCTTCAAGATTGTTGCAGATTTTTCAATATTTTCGAAACACAACCAGATAAAATATCTTTATTCCAGAGACACAGCACATAAAGCTAATGGGAATATAGGCATCTGGAGACATTTTGTTCCTTCAGGATTAAACAAAAGGGGTTTGTAAGTCCCATGGCTCCAGCTTGTGGTTTTCCTTTAGGGAAAACACTAACAGAGATGAAAAAATTATCTTGCTCTTTACTCTTTTTGTCACAAAATACAAAGCACATTTGGTCTGAACAGATGGCCACTGAATTCAGTGGAAACAATCCATTGATTTCAATAGGAATTGGATGAGGTTTGAGGTCTCAAACTTGCTACTTGATTTGAGCATTAATTTGATATCTCTGGTAATAGGATCGTGGGTCAAGGTATGTCTGCCAAATCTCAGACTCCCAAATGATAGATGTAATTTCAAATCCTGTTCAGAAGTATACTACTTCCAGGTTGTAAAAGTAGCTGTATGATGTATATTGCAGTACAGAGGCTAAATTCATATTAGAACACATAAAATATATTCCTTCAGCATTGGCTTTCATGTTTACATAAACAAAATTATTGTATCATTAAGGTCATTCAAAACTCCTAGCAGCAATTTAACTTATCAGCCCCAATGACATGAAGTCAGTCACTGTGAGTGTGTCTGAAGAAAGATGCTATTACTTTTCAGATGTTGAGAGGTAATATGTATGTCTTCCTGAAGATTTCTTCCTCCCCTCCCACCCTGTCTCCCCTCCTGAGAAAGTTTCATTGATAGTGAAATACTAGGGAGCCATGCATGTGTTGAGCAGGCAAACTAAAACCAAGAACCAAAAATCGATTATCTCAAGAATTCAAGAATGGATCATAGAGCCAGCAAGGAACAGAATCGTCAGCTCCATTCTCCTATAGCAGTCTGTTGCTTTACTTCTTTCTGATGACTATCATTACTTTCACCAAATCGACATTGCTAATAGTTCCTGGGAAGGTCTGTTTGAATCCAGGAGGATCTATTCAATAAACTCATCTAAATAAACTGGCAATCTGAACATGACATACTGTTGCACAGGACTTAGGAGGCTTCTGTTTCTAAGTATGAGATTTTGCAGATGCATTTAGAAATGTGCAGATTCTTTTGGGTTTTTTTCCAAAGAAAATGCTTACTGGGGAATGCAAATATCTTTGGAGGATACAGTATAAATACCACACTGTGAAAAACAGGGTGCTGTAGTGAAAAATTCCTGAAGCTGTGCCAGAAAATTCATTGACATAAATGGATTGTAATAGGGAGGAAACAAACTCTGGCTGCAGGAGCTGTTTTTAATTAAATGCCTAAGATCTCCTCATTCTTGTCTTGCCCTTGATGCTGTCACTCACTGGTTCAAAATGCCGCCAACTCAGCAATGCTCACTTTCTCACAGCAAATGGTAGCATTTTTCACATTTTCTTTGCACAGCTGTTCAACAACTGCCAAGTTTCAGCTCACTATTAACTGAGACATAATTCTGTTGCACAGGGATAGAGTTCTACCTGCTTCATTTGAAGCATGGGGCACCTGCTGTAACAACTGTTCTTATAAACATAAATATTCCTTTAGAAGGCTGCTTAAAGGTAACAAAATGCAGAAACCTACCCTGGACTTTTTTGCCCTTGCAAGGTGGGTAGAATATTTACACTGATTAAAAATGAGAATAAAAATCCCATTTCCTGTTATGAAAATGGAGTAGTTAATATGACTAGAGATTCTTATTGTTATGTTGCGAATATTCTATTCACAATATTCAATTTGAGTACAAGTTGCACTATTTGAGGTTCTTTGAATAATTCAGATGCATTCGTTTACTCTTGATTAGTGGATCAGGTTCTTCAAAAAGTGAGTATTTATTTTATTTTATGACATGTAGCATTAATAATGTATTACCTTTCTCACAAGCTGCTTTTTAAGGAAAGCAATAAAAATATGCAGGGAGACAAGACTTCTGAATAGATATTAAGGAACCATGGAGCCACTTAAGCTGTCATTTTGAAAATAGTCTATTATAACTGCTATTTCTCAGGGAGGAAAAATACAATCTTGATAATGCGGAAGGGTGAGTAACCTGGGTTGAACAGATGATGCAATACTAGAGAATTACAGAACTGCTTTCTGTACAATAAAAGACAGAGAGGCAATCGTATTCCATGCCTTCACTGTGATGAGTAAGCGTTTGGAGAAGAGGTTTGTGTATTTTTATGAAGTAGTACATGGAATTTCTCTGGATTATCAAATACTGTTTGGAAACCGCAGTGGGAAAAGGCCAAATAAAATTACTAGGACCGGTAGTAATACAAGTTATGGCAAAAGAAAAATAAATCACAGCTGCAAAGTCTGAGGACTTTAAAGCTTGCATTCAAAGAAGAGAAAAAGGTTTTTTTAAACATTTGTTTATGTAGAAACTCTTCTGAAGAGGGGCCATTTCTGCAGACATATTAAAGAAGTGGCTCCTGGGAGACATGATTAATCTCAGTGAGCTGTGAGCACTGTTAATTGTCCAGATGTCCTTGACAGACTGCACAAGCACATGAGAAATGCCCTACTCGGTGAGACCAGAAGCATTCCCAGCTCTGTGCTCTGGCTCTGATAGGGACAGCTGGAAACGCTGCTCAGAAAGGAGCAAGTGAACTTAGTCTATCTTCTGCTGTCCACATCCCCCCAGTCCTGCAGCGGTCACACTTTTTGTATTAGCAATGTTAGAAGCTTTACACCTGTCCATCCCTTTTAGTATCTGCTTATAGATCCATGGTCTAGGAATTTCTCTAATCCTTTATTGACCATGCTGTTGCTTTCTCCCTGTACATCCTCCTGTGACGGATATGTAGGTAAGCATGTAGGCAGGTTAATTGCAACTAATTAAAATGTTGCTATACCTTGTGAGTAAAATCTTCATGTGTGCTTTTTTTTTTTTTTTGAAAATAAGATTTTTATTCTACCCTCAAATAGGAAGATGTGAAAAGGACAAGGTTAAAACCAGTAATAGTAGAATAATATTTACATCCCTTTAATGATACAGTTTTTTTAGATAGAGAGCCCAAAGAGGAGCATCTGACAGTATAAGAAGTTGACTGTAAAATTTACCATGTTAGTATAAATTTTAGTGCTAATTTCATTCCTTCATGGAATTCAACCTCTAAAACTTCATGATAGCTTTCGAAACCAGGATGTCCTTTGTTGACCATTTCCATATTGATTGCCTTTCTTTGAACACTCAATTAGCATAACTGTTTTCCCTGAATTTCACTTGTTGATAATTACATTAAGATTAGGAAGGCTCAATTACTTTTTCTAGCTTCATTTCTAACATTACACTTAAATTACTCTAGAAGGCAAGCTCACTTAAAACAGAAAGGAGGAGGTAGATTTGTTTTCATTTTTGCTAAAATCTTTTCTTGTTGCCAAACGTGTGGTAGCTGTATGGAAAGACCAGAAAGGAACAAGCTGTCATAGTATGCAGAGCTATTCCCCAGACCTTTTTTGGATGCTCCAGCTTTTTTTAATTGTGCTGGTTAAGGAGGGAAGTATGTGATGTAATACTTACTGATTTATATAAATCACCTTTGTCATAGTTGCTTCAATACATATACTTTTCAATAATACTACTAGCAATAGTACTACTATAAATTAACACTTTTCAGTACCAAAACCTAATTTTACTACACCATCTACTGTATATCATCTACTGTAATAAACACATGGTTTTCTTTCTTTTTTTAATAAACAAGGTTACAATAACCTTGATTAATACAGCTTTTTTATCGAGCAATATAGTTACAATCTACTTGTCAAAGTTCTCAGACTTAGCTGGACAGCTAAAGCCTCTCTAGAGGGTCAGCACTGAACTGATCACTACATTTTCAACCCTTTATGCAAACTATCAATTACAGAGTCAATAGTTACAAACTCCGGCTTTTTAAATTAGTGTTCATAAACTGAGCAAAAATGGGCACATTGCTCTGCAGAAGAACCTGTAAGCCCTTTAGTTACTACAGCTGCCATAAACTCCATCTAAGAAAATGGAAAACAAGTTTATAAAGTCTGTGTGAAATACAATATGAATATGTAACTTTATCATATGCCTGCACCTCAAGTTAAGAATTGTAATGTAGCTGTAGAAAAGAATAATTTTCCTACTCTGAATATGAACTTTCTGCACTGAAATCATAAGCAGAACTTCTTTGAATTGATAGTTGTTATTGTGTTTTTATGTCACATCTGGTCTGTGAAAGATAACTATGACTAGGCAACTAAGTTGTCAGGATTTGGGAAAAATTTGAGAAAAAGTTAAATAACTCACAGTGAGAGGAGTATTTTTGAGTAGTTAAAAAGGCTTATGATACAAAGACTAAAGCTGAGGGAAAGATGGAGAGGAAGTGATTGAAAAATATAAAAAAAATAAACAGTACGTATTTACAAACATTGCATATTTATGCCCAGCTGAACTGAGAACCAGGTAAATGTAAACTCTTATATTACTAATCACTTTCTTCATCCCAACATCCACACTTTTACTGCCTGTGCACATTTCTCATGTTAAACTTGTATCTCAGGTCATTTATCATCTAAGAATTGACTTGGAGAACACCAATAAAGATGCTTTTCCGTAAGACTGAAATCACCATTGCATACGCCGCAAACTTTCAGCCACTGGTGTTACTACAGCTGGTGTTACTTTAAGTTGTTCCAACTACAGCCAACTATGAGCTTATGTAATAGGTGTTTCTGGCAATGTCATGACTTGAGGGCCTTTCTGGAAAGCAAAAAAAAGCCAAACCTGGCACACAGGTCCTAGTTCCAGTGCCACATGCTCTAGCATGTAAGGCCGACGTGATGAGTAAGGCAGATGCTATTTGGTTGTAGGCTTTTGGCAGCTCATGGTTATCAACATGCAGTGTTGACACAGTCCAGCAAGTAATGAATTAATAATTAGTAATAAATTGTCAAAACTGATGGTGCAGGCTGGAGTAAACTTGTGAAGCTTAAGCGAGAAGTTTGAAACATGCATAGAAGTTGCTGCTAATTATTGGGACAATTTACTGGAACAACAGGTTTTAGTGCTTTCCCTGTTAGAAATGGCACTATCAGATTTGTGTGACTGTAAAATGTGGATAATGGCATTCCAAGAGATTTCCATGTGAAGGAGACCTGGGGTTATCACCTGGGTCAGTCCAATATGGCCTTCTCACTGAAGTGCTATTTCCCTGCATGTCACCTTCCTTCAAGTGATCAGCTGGTAGAGTGCAGCTGAGGGAAAGCAATTTCATTGACATAATTGTTTTCTTGATTTGTTGCAGCCACAGGTTGTTCAGTCATAAGCACTTAGTAAACAGGTAAACTCATAAAAACAAGACACTTCTTCTCAGTTCAGAAGAATTTTCTCTTTTCATGAAGACACAAGATTATTTACCAACTTCTCTGCATTATGGCAACACTTCTTGCAGAATTTTTTTGCCCTTGACTGTTCTCCTGCACGAAGAGAAACATTATTTAATGTTTTCATTTGGTTCCTCTACGGTACAGGTGCACATGCCTAAGCACAGTTGGCTCCCCGTTAGCTTTCCAAAAGACTTGTCACAGAAAAGAAAGTGATGTGCCAGCACAGTGTTTAGCAAGGGAGTGAAGAGAGGGAAGTGGAAAGCCAGCAACGGTACTTACTTTCTTAAATAGATTCTGTTTTACACTATAGGAGCACACTTCTCTGCATGGTTGGCTCTTGTTCTAGTTAAGCAAAACTTGTCACAGGAAACAAAAATATTTGCCAATTTGGTTTTAATTCTTTAATAAAAATGTATTCTTTGTTCTTCTGCATACCTCAAATGTCAGCCCCTCTGTACCCCTCTGACAGGAAGCTGGCACAAAAGACAAAACACAACCAGGTGCATCCTGGCAGGCAAACTGTTCTGGAGAGGTTAGTAGTCATGCTTGGTGGGAGAAGAGAGGTGGGGCTGGCTTTATTTCACACTAATTTTCATACTTAGAATATCATCTTCATGTAAATACTATGTATTGAATTAATTTGATTTTAGCCATCTAAAAGGCAAACACGTAGTCTTAATTTTCTACCTTACCTCCATCATCAGCTGGGCACGTGCAGATTCTGAAATTTTAGGACCGAAGGAATTACCCCTGCAGGTACCTTTTCCTCAATACCCAGCTTAGACATGCTTTAAACAACTAACTTTGACAAAGCATCTCCCTAAAATTAAGGTTGGTATATCTGTCCTTGGCTATTGTGTGTAACTAGAAGTACACAGAAATATATGTATGTATCTTTCAGTATGTAATAGGCTAATGTACATTTACATGCTTGTTTCTATTCCTCCCACTGGCTAGATTCAGTTTCATTGTGATCAGATTCAGGTACTCAATTTATGTCAGATGTTCTGAGTAGAGAAAACATAAGTATTCCTGAATTTTCACTACATTTCATATATCCTATGAAATATTAATATGCAAACTCACTTAAATTTTACAGCATAAATCTTCAATACTAGTGTTTTCTTGGTCCTTTCTGTGTATTTTAGTAGCATATTTTGAGGGAATTTCAGACAAGCATTTCCAAAACAGTAATAGGCTTCAATAACTGTCTTTTGTAGACTGAAGTGACAGCTTTTGGGTTGGAAAATTTGGTCTTTAATATTCAGTAGTATTACACTGACAAAAATACATTTATGATTCAATAGGCTGAAATCTGATAAAAAAGCATTTAAAAATCCAAGTAGATTGATTGTGTGTAATCATTGCAAGGGAGTGAATTCAGCTAACAAAAGGGCTTTCTTACCAAGCTTCACTGTGAAAATTTTACTTTTATATGGATATAGCTGTGCAGCACATTATTTGCAGCACATAAGCTCCAAATACGACCCTTTAGATTATTTTTCTGCATTTAAAATACTTGTTTAGAATTTCAGAGACTTGTTTTCTTTGCCAATTTTCTCAGCTCCGTTTTTATGAGCCAGTCAGCTTAGACAGTCTAATCTTTTTAGATGTCAAGGTCTTGTATTACGTTTCCTGTGTTACCAGACAGGCACAGTGCTAAATGTCTCCGCTGCAATTAAAACAAACAGCAACTTGTATCTGTGAAGACAGGCAGCTTTGACTTTGTGCACGCCAACATAATATAATGAATATTTTTAGATTACATGTAGTGAATGGTGTGCTGCTCAGCAATGACATTTGTCTTTTGTACACAGATGAACTTTAAAACCAAAAAAAATTAAATAATAGAGTGTGTGTAGTTATATGTAGATTGATTACACATTTTTATTGTCTCATTGAACTTCTGTTTTTAAACTATCATGGTCCATTCTGGTGTCTCTAGCTAGAACCACTTGAAAGTATTCACAGCAAAAATCCCTTTATATTTAGTAGACATTAGCCTGTAGGCCTACCTGGTACAACAGCCTTTTTAAATAGGCCTAAAAATATTCCAGGTATATCTTCCTTGCCATTACAGATCTTGATTATGTCGGTTTTAACAGATCTCTTCATGCAAAACAAAAAATTTACGTATCTACAAAATTTTAACTAGTAAAATTAGCTAAATCTGCAGGCCTGCAGACAGTCCAGTGTATCTTAGGATATCTGTTAGCTGGAAAAGTCACAAATTTTACCTGCTTGCCTGTGTTTTTATAGTATTTTTCCTAAAGCATTCAAAGTATTCACCTTCCCCCGACCTGCCCACACCACTTACAACCACTTCGTTTTTCAGTCTGATTTTAACTTTCCTCTGTTCAGTCTCCTGAGAACTATACACTGGCTTACTGTAGTTCCACACCCCTGTTAAGTTGAGTCTACACAGCAGAGAAGCAAAACCACATCTTTTATAGAACAGCTGACATTTGGAAAGTTTAGACAAGCTTTTGGGTAGAGTATTTTTATCATCTCTGATAACTAAACAACAGCTCAAGCTAAGTACAGGTTAAAAGCGATTTCTCTTAGTTTAATCTCATTATGTTAATCAACTCTTTTACTACATACATAACAGCTGCAGTAGCAATGAATAACTTCATTTCAGTGCCTCAGAAAATGTCTTTTTCTTTGCACATCCTACTCATCTGCTCTAGAACACATCACAGCTGGTGGCTTAAAGCTATGGGCTGAAGTCTAGTACAGTGCTTCCAGGCTCTTCATTTATCTGTCTCTTTGACAGGTGTACATATTAACTTTATTTTCTATAAATACAGACTTCTTAATCCTAGTGGAGAAAAAGTGTAAAAAGAGGTAGCATTAATTTCGTAGGTAAAAGCTATCCAGAAAGCATGGGCCTGCCAATTTAAGTTCCTGCTTTGAATTAAATATGAAGACTCAATTTTCAGATCATACATGCATTTACTGGTAGAGCTTTAGTTTTAAGCATGAAAATAGCACCAACAAAATACATCTAAATGACTAAAGACTAAACTAATAAAAATGGAAATATATCATTAGTCTCATTGTAGTTATCAGACATGATGTACTTTTATACTGGCTCATGAATGCAAGGACCAGGACAAAAAAATTGTATCTCGAAAAACACTTGTTATTTGCAAGTGGAGTCCCTATGTACTATCTTCAAATGTGACTTTCACCACCATGCGAGGGAGGAGAGCTGTCTTCTATTTGCTCTAGAAAGTACCTTCTTGCTCATTTCCTTATGCTGCTTGATACACAGCACTTCTAAGGAGGAGCAGACTAGCTGCTGTTCAAACTGCAGCTCAGTCCTAAGGCTACACCTGGAAGAAACCCGAAGAAAAGGCAATGCTAAATGATCATAGGGGCAGTGGGTCTCCAAAGTTGCCTGCTATTGGCAAACATATGTTCCTCTTTAATTAAATCCATATGTACATTCTAACAAGCCATTACCTCACCACAAATTAGCTAGAAGAAGGTCTTAGAGTCCATCTCACAGATGTTTTTTGAACATTGCACCAGCCCTCCTCCCTTAGTGCTGCAGTGCTTTGATGAAAACATTGCACTCTGGAGATACACAGCAAATCTCTGGCCACTCTGAAAATACTTGAATCCCAGGTAAGTGCTCCACGTGTTCCTTGTTCCCACAGGGAATAAAGCCAAAAGATGACTCCCAGGGAACATTTCTTCTGCAACCTCCCTGCAGTATTGCACAGTAATGCCAATGCTAAAACTATGCACATCTTCAGATACTACATATTTCTGCCTTGCTCTCTTATTTTGGTTTATCAGATCTTTGTGAACTTCCACAGTTTCACAGCCTCCTGAGGTTGCCCTTCAAAGCTTTACTGACCCAAGCTTGAGAATTCCATCCAAACAAGGGAAACCCTCCATCTCCAGAAGTTTTAATCCTTTTTTTTTTTTTTGTTTTTGTTTTTTGTTTTTTTTTTTTAAATTTGCAGGCGGGATACATTCTTTAGCATAACAACTAATGTTTCTGCAGTTATTGCCCATGAAGGAATATACTTGTGCACAGTTTTGATGACAAAATAAATATAATTTTCCTGCATGAAAATGTTTCACAGACAAGAAAACTATGCTTGCAAAGCCATAACGGCGTCAAAGAATAAGATACTACTGTCTTAGTGTCAGGACAACTATCAAAGGAGTTGCTTTTAAATATGGACTTAAATAATATAGAAAAATGCATAAAACGTTGTTTCTTTAGTTTCTCATTTGACCATTATTGCATTATATCACATTCATGGTGAGAGGATAATCCCTTAAGCTCAACAACAACTTATTAACTATGTTCTCTCAATTAGGAATTGCTTATTTTCTAACAAAACAAAAGCCATAAACACTTCTGCCTCCAGCTCATAATGATTTTCTATAAGCGTATCAGAGGCATAGTAGAAGAAGGAAGCTTGGTATGAAAAGAAATGACACAGAAATGTTAGATATGTCCTATAATATAAAGCTAGATTGCTGTACACATTGTGTGTGAATGTTTCTACTGTTTACCAAAAGCCTGCTACTCAGCTGCATGAAGCAACTGCAAACAAAGTTAAATTTTCTTAACTTTCTGACAGTTTCGGGCTCCACAAATAAATGAGTTTTGGAAAGCTGGAAGTGGGAGAGAAGTGTGTAGCGGGAGGAACACTTTAAAACCCCTTATATTTCAGAAACACAAAGAGAACTGTGCAAAAGAGAAAACTGCTTTTGTGGATCTAGTTTATTAATAAGCATTGTAATTAACAAGACAACATGCTGTACAGAAACCTGAAATAGAACTACTGCAAATTTACTGGACTTTAAATGCTGCTGGACTGTAGCATACGATGTCCAGCTGCATGATTTGGAGTGTGGTTAGGGCTGTTTCAATACACAGACATACACTGCTCACTCTCAGATCCTGCAGTATGCCATAGAGCAGGGAGATTTCCCAGAAATACAAACTCAAATATTTACAAGAAATTGTCAATCTCTTTCTTCACTAGGGATAACATAAGTTATACACAATTTTCCTATGTATACCAAATAAAATCTTTGCCTTCAACTTTGTGTCTGAAACCAATCCTTTCTTATTTATCCAGTTAAACAATGGTAGTAAACTGCAGTGCAATCATTTAATTGATAACCATGCATCAAGGACTGGTATTAAATCAGCAAAAGCAAAACTTGAGCAAACAAAGTCAAGTGTAAATTTTCAAGCTTTAAAAACTTCAAACTTTATAAGCTTGAATCAAACAACCTTGAGATAGTCCACTATTTACTCACCAGAAATTAAGTCTACTGTCTTTGGCTTGACCACGCTGGAAGCAGGCTCATAACGTTAGCTCAGGGCTGACGGGGCTCCACGTTGGATTACAGCTGGCTCAGAATACAGCAGAGCCAATTTTCACTTCTCTCACAAAAACCCCAAACAGATCCATACACACTAGGGTCAGACGTCTCATATGAAGTGGCTACTCTCCTCCAGCCCTACGCCCAGCAGAAACACCTGGCTACATTCAGAACCATGTAACTAATGTTATGTCAAGCTAGCTGTTAACGCTAACGTTCATAAGCCCTCAGGTCCTATTAACATGGGCTCATTGCCATGATAATTAGCTAAATGACCTGCATCCAGCCAGCTCACAGCCCAGAGAGAGCAGGTGCTCCGTAGTCTCTCTCAGGCCAAGCAGACAGGCCTAATTATTCTTTCTTTAGAATTAAGTTACACTTCAGTATACAGCACAGTTTAGGAAAAAAAAGGAACAGCATATCTTCCTTCAAACAGTTTAACTTCAGCTCTTTTTTTTTAATTTTCTTTTTTAATAATTGACTGCTTTACAATAAGGCAAGAAATACCTTTCTGCCACCATTACCCATAGCTTTGATGCAATACTTAGCAGTGCAACAAGCATATTTGGGGGGGGGGGGGGGGGAATAACCTAGGCTAGACTGTGTGACACATTACTTTGAAGGCAAAGGTTTTCCTTTATTGTTACACTGTATGAAACAAATCTAATCATGTAACTACCATTTTACTGTATATTGTATATAGGATTGTTTTCTCCACAAATTCACACAAGTAAGATAAAATAAGTTAAATGACTAAAAAAGAATTACACAAAAATATACAGTCTATGTACTAGATAAATTATTTATATATATGACAAGATGTGTAGAGTCTCTAGTAACATTATTCCTCTGGATACTGACATGCCACTCAGAAAAATGTTGTCTCAGATGCATAGCTTTATATATTAGATATGTAATATATAAAAATGAGGGAGCCATTTAACTCCCGATGAAACATATTTACAATTAATTGTTCTGTAACTTGACAGAATTTTAGAATATCACAACACAATTTCATGAATATAACATTTAATACTTCCTATAATCAGATTCATCTTTAAAATGCTTTTTGTTTAAGCAATTTTTTGTTGTTTGGTTTGGGTGTTTTGTTGGGTTTCTGTTTGTTTGTTTTCAAGATAAAGGGGATGGTCAATTGCTTTTGTACCTTAGGGAAAACAAACCACACCAAAACCCTAAACATTCAAATGTAAAGTTTGTTGTGTTTTTTCCCCTACCTATGAAAAAATGCTGATACAGGTTCCTTCACCTTTTCCCATGAAAATCCTAAAATTGTAGAAATTAATTCTTTGCCAGGAAATTTTGGTTACAATTTGCAGTCAGAAAAGAAATGTTACAGGCAAAAAAATTTAGTTTTTCGATGCAGCTGCCACGTCTGTAAACATTTGGTATGGCAGCCCTCTGTAATAAAAAATAAAGCCCTCTGCTTATAATAGGAAGCATTAACCGTCAGCATTATTCTAAATCTGCACAATTAATATGTTTGGCAAATCTGTGTAAACTACAGATAAGCTTTTTTTGCGTGTCTTTGAAAAGGATTGCTAAATTTTCTCATCTTGATGTCTCCAAAGCAAACAACAAAGGGCTTTGTATATATTATGTATGAATGAATTTGTCAAATTTTTAATTGTCCTGGAATTGGAAATGAGTTGTGTCAGTACCCAAAGGATTATTATTTTTTTCCAGGATTTACATGCAACTGGAAGCCAGTGTGCCACATCTTTGCTAAACGTTATTGAAAACTACATTAAAAAAAAGAAAAGGAAAGAAGTACATCATTAGATAATCTGATGTTCATTAATTAAACCCTATCAGTAGGTTAAAAGTGAAGCATCTTCTGTTTTGCACATAAAATCTAAATGTGATTTGAATAGATTTACAGTGGGGACAGCGATATATAAAGCTACTTATACCTGCTGGGCACATAAGAAAAGCTCTTTTAGCATTCATTGGAAACCCTCAACAACTTGAACTTCTGTAAATTTTACAAGCAGCTAATATTACAGCATTTTTACACACAGTTTTGTTTATAAATTACAGATTTAAGTTATAATATGAAGCCCACAGAGAATTTTATCTACAGGAAATATTCACACACTGTTTTTTTTCCCCTCCAAACAACTTCGATTGTCTCACTTAATGTAGCAATAAAACTAAACAAAGTTATGCAGTTTTTAAATGAAAAAAAATCTTGGTATGTACATAATGGAAATGACAAAATGGCTAAGCAGCAACAAAACACTAGAAGGAAAATGTGTTTTTTCATCTAAGGAACCTCCTTTTCATCCACTGTAGAATTCACCAGCTTCATTCTGCCACTATTGAGAATATATCCTCTGGTACACAGAAAACTGGAAAAAATCCCTCATCTTTAGACTTGATCAAATTCTATGGTTGGGGTGTGTTTATGATTACATTTATCCTGTTTTCATTACCTAGATTCTTCTTTCTTTGCTGAGAACTGTTAGTAATTCTCTAATAAACTAAGCCACAATGATGAGTACTCCGTCTAATAGCTTTGTGGTAAAGTAACTAATATTATAGCTAACCTTTTACTGAACACTTACAATAGGTGAATATAGCTGTAAAGAAAAGCCACATACATCACTACAATATTCTTTTAAACACCAGTAGCTTGCAGCCACGACATCGCATCAGCCAAAAAAACTACCCCATTTCCCTACTGTTTTCAGCAGTGCCCATGTAATTTTCAGCTAACAGGAACAGTAGCCAAAGCAAGCTCTGCAAGATGAAAAAAATACAATTAAAAAGTTAGAAACAGACAATCCTTGAAAAGCATAGTATGTATCATATTGTTGCTTGCATTATTGTAGAAAGGACAATCTTGAAAATTAAAAAAAATATGTTTTTTTCCCCAGGTTTGATCTTGCATATCCTATCATCATCGTGTTGTTTATTTCACACAGAAAAGCCTAGTTGAGAGCCTTCTATTTCATCTACTGTGTTCTTTCAAAGAATAAATACCTGTAGATTGAGCTAGTAAAAATTAACATGAAAAGCAGTTGTCATGTCTCTGAGTACATTTTACTTGATTATGTAAAAGATAAGTTTTGGTGGGAAGATATACCATCCTTTCTAAGAATTAGATTTTAGGATCTTATTCATTCTATTATGTAAGGTAAACAAATGAGCAATTGCCCACTTGATCTCTATTGCTAAAGCAAATGAAAAATGAAATCTATGAATATGCTATAAATTATAACAACAAAGAAAAAGCTGAGCAAGCTAAATTTAGACTGTAATATTCCCCAAACTGTACTAAGAAATTGCCTTCAACAGGGAGAAAGAACTGCTGGGAGCTATTTGCACTATATGGCCCATATAAGAAAATGGAACAGGATTTTGTGTTTTTCTTTTGATTGCTTATGGGTTGCGGGTTTTCGTCCCCATTTTGTGGATTTTACCAATAACTACGGTAAATTTCTTTTAACTAAGTTCTAAGGATTTAGCTTTTCAATTTCAAATTTAGGATTCTATATACATAAATATTCACAAGCCTAACAAGTTTGTATGTGTGCTAAGAACAGCGTTAGGCCGTGACTATGTACAGTCACACTTAAAGCCTGAAATAATGGGTTTATCAGATACGCGTTTATAGCTGGTGCTCATGTATAAACGTAGTGCTGCTCCCAGACACCGGGGCCTGGTGGGATGCGGCGAAGTTTGCCAGAGGAATGACTTTGACAGGATCTTCGCTGGCGCAATGTCTTTCGCAGGTGTTGTAGAACTGGGGCCTGGGCCCACCCTGGCCTTTGTCAGTGTCGTCCTTGGGAAGGGGCCTCCCAAGAGTGTGTCGTCCCTCAGGCCTGGCGCCTCGGCCCCAGCCTTGCTGGAAGCCGAACGATGGCAAAGAGGTGCTGGACTGCTGGTACTGTGTCAACGCAGGCGGCATCCAGCAGTTGTCAGAATGGCCTAGGATGAGACACTCCTGCGTGCAGGTTTCAGAGGCTTCAGCCAGGGCTTTCTGGAGGTTTACTTCGATAGCTGGGAGAATGGAAAAAGAGAAGACATTATCAGAGTTCTGAAGGCTGATGTGCACAGGGAATCAAGGCCAACAAAGCAATCCCAGTTCTGCAATAATGGCCACAGTTTAGAAAGAAAATACCTCCAGGTGTCCAACTTAAGTGAAGGTTTAGGTGTTTGCAGGTTTGGGGTGCACAGTGTTGTCACTGGCTATCATCAAAAAAGTTAATATTTAATGAACAGATGATACCATCGTTACAGCTACATAACAAAAGCCCTTATACATTCTACTTACAATGGCCTTTTCACTTTTTGAAACGGTGCAATAAAACTGAAAGCTTTATAATAACCTAATACCATAATTTTATATATTTGCATACAACTACTTGAAAAAAAATAAAATTAGGATTTTTTTTTAACATTCTCTTAACACTGGGTTTTTTTGATTGTTTTGCTTTGCTATAGGCAAAACAAAATTAATTTGGACATGCAGCCAAAGATGGTACATTGCCTTCAAAGATGCACTCAAGAGCTTTAAGAACGAAAGACAGTGTAAGAGCTATTTTAAAGAGAATTGATCTCTCCATGCATTCGATACTGGAAACCTTGAAAAATCAAAGGGTAATAGCAAAAGAAGCTGTAACCTCTGTAGTTTACTCATAATCAAACACGAGTTCTTCAGTAGAAGCAAGGTTTGTGCCCTTGAAAAAGGATTAGAGAAATTATAGTTTGTTCAAAGGCAAAGCAAACTACGAAATCTGAAAGACGTATTTTGCAATACATAAACAATCTTGATCAGTTTCATTTAAACTGTGGCTTTACCATGTTGTGTATATTCAAATGAACAGAATTAAACTTCTACAAATCATTCCTTGAAATAGTTTTCATATTATATGCGTTAATCTTGCATTCACTTGCTGTGTACATGGTTGAAACACATCAGGAGCGAAGAAAAGTAGCTGATCAGATATTTCACTGTGTTGTCTTCAGAAAACTTTCCAACGAAAGATACGTACATATTTTTAATATCTATCTTCATGAATATAACATTTAAAATTGAACTCTGGCTCATAACCAATGGAGAATGCATGCTGTTAGAAATTACTTATAGCAATACAAGTTCTGAGTAGGAGCCTCTCACCCTCTGAGCTTTATGTTTAAACCCACACTGCATTTCTGTTTCAATATAAATACTTCACATGTTCAAATCTGTGTAAAGTTACAAAGTACAAATACATATTTCCATGTTACATCTCAATACAAATGAATTAAGTTTTTCCTTCAGGCATTGAAATATATACTGCTGCTGTCCAAAATACAGAATACATCTTTTTAAAATCTACCATGTTTAACTATACACTGGTTGCTTGCTGTATCATGAATGGTATATTCTTGATTATTTCTCCTTAAGTACACTGTATGAGTATGTGCCACTTAGACAAGTCACTGTGTATAAATGCCATTTTGCCTTATTACTGACATTTGAACTTGTCTTCAGTCATTTCGTCTCAGTGTTTTTCAGTGTAATCCTGACAAAGCTTTGGCATCTTGCTTTTGAAATACTAATCCAGTTTTGATGGCAATAGGAGACATAAATATGGAAACGATTCAGCAGAGGCAATAGTTCCTGTAAAAAAAAAAATTACTACTGGTAAATTAGTCTAACCTTTCTGTGTACTACTATCTGCTATTACAGACATAAATCTGAGTGTATAAAAGTCTTGTTAAACTCTTAATTATCCAGGTTTGCTTCTCTTCTGATCAAGGCAATTCATTAAGATCAGGTACAACCTTGACAAAACGTGGAGCTATCCCCATTTTATACAGAAACTGATCTTTTCTGTATTTATTGAAAAAAAACCCTTTTGATACTCAGTACCTCAGTGTTGGGTTTTTTTATCTGAAGGGTTTCTAATAATTTTAAAAATGCTAATAATTTGGTTAAACTGAAAAACACATAATTATTTATTTGGAAATAATATGTATGCATTTCTAGCTCTTCGCAGCAAGCGGTTACAATACTTATACTATCTTATATATATATAAAATAAATACTATATTTACTACTGTTAAATTCAGTAAGAGAGTAAACAAAACTAAGCCGTCAAAAGAAGCATTTGGCAATAAAAAAATAACATTTGAGCCTTAGACAAGATAACTGCAGAAATAAAAGCTCATTTATAAACTTTACTCTACACCATCTCAACAGATCAGTAGGACAGTAATTTTGTGCCATGTGTTGCCAGACTACCTGTAGACTTGGAACATGCTATCACGCTAAGAGTAAGAACATTGTCAGAATGACAGTCTTTATTCTGGTTATGAAGAGATATTTTTATCTGAGTTGTAATTCTGTCCAAAACAAACAAACAAAACCACCAAAAAATTTAGAATCATCCTGGGCATAATCATAAGTTATGAATACAAATTATTCTGGCTTTGAGTTGGGGTTTTGTTATATAACAGTCTTGCAATGCAGGATTCCTTAGAAGATACACTCATAATCTTTCAGCGTTGGTATTTGGTACATGTAATGCATGTATGTTTGTCGTTACCACTTACGATTAATAACATGTAAAATACACAGTTCTCCTTATTTTTGAAAAGACCCTTTTCTACTGAGCACCTCTGCAGTGTTGCAGAACAGGAAATAAAACATATTTAGCAAAACCAGGTACATTTCTGTATGATGTCTGACATTTTTTTTTCCAACAGGAAGTGAAGTTTTGTTTTATAATATACTGCACTCACTAAAAAAAAAAAAAATAAAAAAAAACAATTCTAGCCATAACACCTAGACTAACTTTAAAAGCAGTACATTTTTTTGGGGTGTTTTTTGGGGTTTTTTTGTTTGTTTGTTTTTTAATTAATAACATGGTTTTGTGGGGTTTTTAATCCAAATCATCTGCATGTATGCCATAGTGCAATCACGAGGCAGTCTTTAGGAGACTGGGTTTGCTGCAGGAAACCAAGTTAACTAAAGGTGCCACGATGAATACAGTGTAAGGCAGGCAAGGTCCCCAATATCTGCATTTAAAGGAAACTTAGAAAAATCTCATCAACTGATCTGCTGTAGTAGATAGTCCTGGCAAGGATAACTGGGATGCAAAACAGTTTTTGTCAGGTGTAAAGTAAAAATAAATAAAAAAAGCAGTATGAAATACTACGTGTTTTAGCACAATGAAGTAAAAGACTCTTAGAGCATAATTCATCTGGTTTTGAATGAAACTAGAACCAAATATAGAAAATCTTCCGCATGAATATTCACCAGGGCTTATCTTTTTTTGCCTGCTCTTCCAGGCCATGAAATGTAGCTTCTTTCTGTCAGACTAATTCATTTTCTATTTTCCTAGCAAATCATCATTCTCCTGCTTCTTTAGCACCTGAAATCCTTCTAAATAGCTACTTGGCACTGGCACTGCACTGTCATCTAAACTATGCTTTACTTATTAAAAATACATTTTTTACAATTCCCTATTTTATCAGAGAAGAGAGCTTTATGTCAGCAATGTATTATACTAATCATGCCAACTTCCAAAAGAATGCAGCTGATTTCCAAATATTCTGTTACAGACTTAACATGCGAAGAGGTCACTGTAACTAGCACTAGGTGTTGTCCTCAGCACCTTGGCTGGCTTCTCCTCCACCACTTGCTGCCTACTTTAAACAAATGATTCTCTGGCTGACTCAGCCGAGCATCCCAGAGGACCATTTGAGGAGGAATTCAAGCCAGGCAGCTGGGTGAGTGTGAAGTTCAGTGCTCAAGCAGCCATTTATCAGAGGCTGAGCAAATTGACCATGGCATGTTCTAGCTGCTACTCTTTAAGCTTTTTTCTATTTTGCATCTTTGCAAGTCATTGCTAAATGTGGGTGAAAATAAAATTTTCTGAGCCCTTCTCTCTCATTCGGGAATAGTAATGTAGGTGATTATTCTGTATAGTCTGGTAAGTACTCAGAGGTAGGAAACATCTGTGACATCTGCCTCTACCAATCAAGGAAAAGAAGGTTCCTGCTGTCTCTGAATAATTTCAGAAGAAATGATGGTTTTCGCTACTGGAATTCAGTGTCTAGTAGCATCTTCTTACATAAGACCTGACAGGTTTACAAATGGAAATAGAATTTTACATATCCTCCATATATTATGAATAAACAATACATTCCATCGAACTCTTACCAGGCTACCTCATTTCTTTGCTTTACTCAGTAAGAAACCCTTATTTTTATAATTTTTTGCATGCTACATGGAGACTCTTCAACCATGACATACAAGTAATATGAAAGAGAATTGTTAATTCATAGAATAGATCACACTCATGCACATGTGAGTTTACCACTTTGATTTAAACTCCAGATTGTTTTAGGAATGAAACTATTTTTTAAATTGTCTGCCACAGAACTAAGAACATTTTAAAGAACTTGTCTGTCAGCTCTTATGAAATGTTTGGATCAGAACTGTCAAATATAACTAAAAAGCACAATAGTTAAAAGACTTTCTTCATTGTTCCACAGTCTTTATCATTTATAGGTCAAATCAGTTTTCAGTAAGAATATTTACTTTCACTTAAGAAAATGTAGAATTCCAACTTTGCCAGATAACTATCCTTTGGTCAAAACAATTTGATATTTTTTTCCTGTTCTGGTTACAGACTTTATGTGGTTATAAGATCTGTGTGGGGTCTTATAGATAGTAAATAAAAATTTTGGTTATTGTCTTTGATTTTGGGGGATGAAAGCTAAAAAAACTCTACAGTGCTACTCTCCCTCTCAGTCTACAAAAGATGTGGCTCCGTATTGCCCGTTTTGGCATTTTCAGCTTAATATTATGCTCCAGATTTAAGATTTTTTCTCATGGAGAATTCTTAAAGGAAGACAGGCTGTTAGTACAGCTGTGCTATCAACAGTCTCAGAATGCTGAAAAGCTAGAATCATAGAATCACTCAGGTTGGAAAAGACCTTTAAGATCATTGAAACATATACTTGGTGTACAGACGATGCACTTTCTTTTCTACCCCTATGCCCTCCCTTCTGCCCCCAAAAGGAAGGCACACTAATAACACAACATCAAGAGGGCTGGTCCCTTTCTCAGTCTGCCATAAAAGTCATCACTCACATCATGGAATCACAAAAAGACTTGGAGCTGGAAGGGACTTTTGAAGATGTTTGGTCTAACCTTCTGCTCAAAGCAGGAGATTTCAGTCAAAACAGAATAAATAGTTTTTCCAAAAGTTTAGGCCAAACTTTCAGAATTGCACATATCCCTTAATAAAACACAAACCCCGAATGCATGTTTTAAAAGGGACATGTGCATTTCTAAGAGTTAAACAATGAAGAACATGAGCTCCTGGAGAAGCCTTAAAACATCTCCACCTTTATCCACATGTATAATAATGATCAAAGGTCATTTGTACATGTATTCGTTAGCAAAGTACTCAGATTCATTAGATGGTCAAAACCTGTCCCCCTGCACTGTACTGACGCAAGCTTAGGAGCTTATAAATTGTGCAAAGAAAATCTCAAAGATAGTTTTTTTTAAAAAAATAAGAAAACAAAATAAAACACAGAATATAGAGTGCTTGCATTTTAAAGCTGTGTAGCTGAAGTCTTAATGAAAAGCCAGCATTGAATTTGACACATTTTGGATGCAAACCATCCAGTGTTACATTTAGAGCACTCTTGTTTCATAATAAAGCAAGCAACAATTAGCAAGCAATTAAGCAAATTGCCCATAATTATGCCATTGCTGAGTTATTTTTCATATTTTCACAACACAGCACATATATGAATAACATGGCTTGCAGTGCCAATGCTATTCTGTCAGCATCCAGAAGTGCCTCTCATTTACTGAAGCGTTTCGTATTAAACAGCTCCCACTGCACTTCCAGTGCTCTGTGCTCAGCAGGAACCCACCAGAGTGATGAAGATGACAACCTTATACTACTCATCTCAGCCAATAGTGCCTAAGGAATGGGTTGTGTCCCCCCATTTTTTGCCCATGTGTATTTACTAAATGTGGTACTAAATCTAAGCAGCAATTCAAGCATAATATAGGGAAATTATAGTCCAGAATTACCCTGGTGACCAAAAGTAGCCACTTGGGTAACATCACTGAGCAGTTTCCACTACATGAGAAGAACAGAAATGACATTAACAATAAAAAAGGGAGGGGACAATAGTTGTTAGTGTAAACTGGGTTGCTTTAATAAGGTCAGGAGGAAGAAGCTTGAATGTAGAAACCTTAAATAGCTGCTGCTATAATATACCCTACTTTTTTTTGGTTTAATAATAAAGTACCTTTGGGAGAAGTTTCCCATGAATATTTTATTTCCCGTATATGTCTCAATAAATTAAAAACCTAAAAGAGTTACTTAAGCTCTAGCCTTGGAACCTTTTTATTCAAAGAACAAGTAGGCCACACCACTTTAGTTTCCAGCTGTGTGTACAGAGCTTGCCTTGCTTGTGAGAAGTCATACTCAGAGGAAGATTGATCCTCCAGATGTTCTGAGGATTCAACATGCATGAGGAAATCACACATTTTCATGTCCTACCTAGGCTTGCCAGATTGTGCTGGGTATCTTGCAAGAGTAAGTTCTGCTTCCATTCTAGTGCACACAATTTATATCCTAACAGTCATAGTTTTTGATTTGAATGTAATCCTAAAAACTGCCATCAGTTAGGCTGCTTATTATAAAACCTCAATGGTATGAGGTGTGAGTATTTTGCACCTGGATTCAAACAGTCAAGCAAACAACAAAGATGGCTGGGGCAAGCTGGTGAGGAAGACAGGGAATGGAGGAAGTACCAGGCAAAAAAAGACAGCATATGGTAATTCCTGTATAATTAACTATGCTGGTGAAGTGAAGTGAATCTTTCCTTCACAAATAATGGCCACATAAATAAAGCACACTAATCTTTCATTAAGTCATCTCTTATTGTTATTCTGACTGGAATTTCAATCTTGTATCAATCGGAACCAAGAAATGGTCTAAAAGCAGTGCTCCCATAGAAAGTTCTATTTCAATAACTGCTGTTTTCCATAGGAAGAGATTTCATCAAAAAACCCCAAGCTCCCAACCCTCCACAACCTCTTCTGTTTCCGCCTAATGAACATGAGCGTAACAGGGTTGTAGAATACATGGCACTGACCCTTACCGCTTCAACAGTCCAACTGTATTTATCTTTAATGTCCATGTTTTGTTGCTGATTTTTGCAAAAAAAATATGGTAAGTTGCAAAGGATGCACGTTTCTTATCCTACAAAGTGTATATTGGGTTATCAATGAGAATTTTAACCATAACTTAGCCTAAAATCTAGTATATTGATTACAATACTGGGTGATACAATGTGCTTTATTTAATATTTAATTAAATGTTTCACAGTTGTACTGAAGCTTATTAATTATTAAGACACGGTTCATTATTTAGCACAGAATATAAATTCAAATTAAAATAAATTAAACAAGGTGAAACTACACAGTGAAAAATGGCTCATCCTCCAGCAATGACTTGCGACCTGGAAACACGGTAAAGAGTGAAATTTGTGTTTCTTCCCCCATACCCGAGAAGACTATGCACTTCAGGTAATAGGTATTAAGCTTTTCTACTGCTGTGAAGTTTATGTAACAAACCCGACATCCTACAGAAATATGCTGGATGGAAAAGGGCCTCAGCTGTCACTTTTTTAGCTGGTGCCTGGAAGAAGAAACATTTTTAGTACAAGTTTTCATTAGGACATTGGTAACGCAGCAAAATTTCTCCCTTGACATGTAAAACTTCTTTTTAAGCCTCTTAAGATACAATTCTTGCAGTCAGGGAAACAAGAGTCTACAGAAAGTTGTAGATACCCAGCAATTATCCCCCCTGGCATGACTGCTGCTCCAGGTAACAGCTTTGCCTTGCAGTGGTGGGCTGACCCGGCTGGCAGCTAAGCACCACACAGGCGCCCGCTCCCACCCCTCAGCGCTCCTGAGACTGGAACCCTTTTGCCTTCCCTGGAAGATGAGCTGTGCTTATCAATGCTGCATGTTACAGGGAAAACGAGTGTAGTACTGTTAGTGTACCTGCAAGCATTATTAGGGAGTTTGAAGCAGTATGTACAACACTGCTTTCACTAAATTCTCTCATACGATGATGTTTCTAAAGCCTTATAGCTCACACACATATATACGTATATAAAACCTAGTTTTATACGTTCTTAAACATCCTTAAACATTATTTGAAATAAGAGATGTAGGAGATCTATGCAGAATACCATACCACATATGAACTTCTAGAGATTAAATTTCAGATGCTCAGTAAAAGCTGCTCTTAAACATGCAAGTGGAAGTCATCCCATAATGTCAGACAAGCTCTGCTGTGCCTATTGCTTCTTCGGGAATTAACAGCCTTTGGCTATTCCCATCTAAAAAGTTACTTCTACTATGTAACTGTCTATGCTAAACTGTATTAGAAAAAAAAGTTTAAAAATACCACAAAATACAAGATAAAAACTGGAATAGAAATAACTGATTAACTATTTCTCATTATCATAATGCAGGCATATTTTTTTATCTTAAAAAAGTGATTTAGTCAAAACATGTTAAAGCAGAATAGGGACTAAGACAGAAAAATCACTTAACGAATACAAGGTAACCCTGTACACCCTGAAATATCATTTATATATCTCTTTGTAGTAATCAAATCATTATTCAAATACCTCATTAGGGATGCATATAGGGATTCATTACCACCAATTAAATAGATGTGTATTTCCTTAAATTCATTTATTTATTTATTCCAGAGTCAGTTCAACACAGTATGTTATTTCGTTTAATTCAACGTTGAGAAGAATCTTCTGCACGTGGGTTTGCTGGGGAATTTAGGAGCGGACCAATACTATTTTAAGAGGCACTGATCATCTTAAAAGGATAAAACAAAGCAAGAAAATGTAGCATGGAAATATGGCCGTTACTACACTTTCCCAATAAAAGCAGGAAAACAATACATTAAAACAATACAAAGAGCTTGAGGTTTTGTCTGTACAGAAAGATTGTCTGAAAGTATAAAATGAGCAGTCCTCAAAATGCAGCTTTGTATAGCTAATCCATAGGCAAATACATAAACTTAGCAGTAATTTCGACTGATAATACTTAAAATCTGTTCTCTCTCTCCTTCAAACCTAGCTAAAGAGGGTCCTCAGTTTCACTCACACTTGCATTCAAATATCTACATTAAGTTTTAAAAAGAGGAAAATTCTTGTCTACAATATCTACAATGTAATTATACAGATTGTATTATATTCAGTTTTTAAGGTTTAAGTTTTAAATAAAATTGAGTATGTATATGAAGGAGAGGTATTTTCCTGATTTTACTATAAATCACTAAATATCTCAAAAGGATTCATAAAGAATCACTGAATATACATAAACCCGTTTTGTGTGGAAACAGCAGAAAATACATTTAAAGCTTAGGCTGCAGACTTTGTAATGAAAAAATCAATTACCTTTTGTGGTTCTCTGGCTAGAGAACAAAGATCTGGGTTCAGAGATAGGAAAAAGCATGAACTTCAAAAAGATAAGAAGGGAACAGAATTTCTAGGTGGAATAAGGTCAGTAACATTTACTCTTGATAACAGACCTACATGAAAATATTGTTATACTATCCATACCACTCTGATAATGAATTGCTTGTGACAATAAGGAGATCAGGTGAGTCATCCTCAGCAGCATGCAGGCAGGGTGATGAAGAAGGGGACAAGAAGCAGCTCATTTTCAGTTATGTTTAAGACACCTCACACAGGACAGCTCCTGAAAGGGACAGGTGCAGGATCAAAGACCTACGGTTCTACTTGAAAGATCTGTGTTTACACCCTTTATTCACTTCAGGAAGAGTTTCTTGATGTAGCTACGTGCCAAATGCGGCTCCGGTTTCTTTCTATTGACTTTGCAGTAAAAATAAACAAAAGTTTGATCTAAAGTAGAATACTAAGAAATTCTTCTAAATTAATTGAACCACAGTGGGCAATTGTTCACGGTTCAGACACTTTAATGAAATGTTAATTTTCAAAGGGAAACCATAAAAATCAAAATGCTAAGTAAGCTATTAAACATATCTTTCCTGTGATAACTTAAGAGCTAGACAATAAAAGATGTTTTGAAACTGTGTTTTCATCAGATATTCATGAACATAAATTTAAAGTCAAAGGCCACTAGAGCAGCAAACAAAATAAACCCTACAACAATCTAAACATATTCTATGGCTTTTATGCTGTAACTCCAACTGCAATTCAAGGGGGGGGGGGGGGGGAGGAAAGAAAAGCATTTTTCTTTATTAGAATATAAACAAAAAATATTTGATTTTATTATTAATAACATGACTTTATTTATTCTCTGAATACTTCTAAACATTTTTACAATAGTCACCTATGCTGATACCTAAGTAACACACTATGATTATTCAAAATTATATTTCATTGGACCATCAACAATATAAAATCTATTTATTCCGTTTGAATACATAAGTAAAACTTGCTGGAGTTTTTTTGACAAAACAGTTTTACATCAAAAATGTAGTTTCAAAGTTCAATTGTTCTTTGTCAGTGTTGACCCAAATGACATTTTGGGGTGAAAAAGTACAGAAACTAATAATTTCCATTTTCTCTATTCATTTTATTTTCATTTAGATTTTAAAAATATGGGAATCCTTAATATTTTAACCTTACGCAGAAACAATATTATTGAAAGGAAATGTTCTCATTTCTCCAAAGCTTTTCACTAGATTTTCCATTTAACAATAAATTTCAAGTTCAGATGATTCTGAAAACCAGCACTGCTTACATTTCACAGCATCTGCAACATTGTCTAACACAATGTGGAACCATTTCTGTTTTCTAAGTTCCCTGTGACTCCCTTACCATTGCTACAAAAGAACAAGCCTTGTGTTCCACCTAAAATTTTGACAATCCAGAATTATATGTAATAAGGGTAACTACTGCAGGGCCAAGAGGGCACACTTTTTAATTCCCCTAAAGTGTCTAATTACCATGTTGTGCTTATTAGATTCCTTAATGACAATCTACAACCTTGTGGAAGGACGGACTGGAGGAGTAAAACTTTGACATCTCCCATCTCCGCGGGACACAAGGATTCCCCTCCTGCAGCTTTTGCCCTCCCCAAGAGGACACTCTCCTCCATATGGCTGCAGCTCATATTTCCAAGAGAATCATGCAGTTTCTCTTGGAAAATCATCTGAACCACAGACTCCTCGATGACTAGACAACATTTTCTAACCAATTTTTCACAGCAGTTTTCTGTCATTACCACTTTGTCAATCTGCCACAGACTACCCTCAGTGGAACCACGTAGCTACTCATTCCTTTGACGAAGACCCCAAAAAGTGTGAATGCACGGAAAGAGTCATGTTTGATTAACAACTTTGTGATTGCTATAAAAATGAAATTTGAAAGGTAATAATTACATTTGTAATTACTTAGGTCTAAATCTCTTATGTTTCCTACTCCCTCTATTTCTGGGCAGCTGGAGCAATGACTCATTAATAATAATAAAGTCGTTTAACCCTGCAGGCACATTAGAAGGAGAAAGATGTCATTTGTCACCAACGCAAATAGAACAATCACTGAAGGATACAGAAAGACCAGTATTTCATATTTATTGCAAATGATAAAAGGGACATTTTGCACTGATCCTCACCATGGCATCCCAATCTGCTTTTTAATTATCAGCAAACATAAGGGGACAGCATACAACATATGAGGGACTACTAATAATGTATTGTCCTGCGGTGACATTTCCATAATCACTTCAAATCTACTCTATACATATGTACTAGTTAAAGCTTTCAGCTCATGAAATCATACCCCCTAGTAAGGAATGAATTATCCTTTGCAGATTGAGCGCACAAAAGCAGCTCTTTTCCAGAGTCTGAGGGTCTGATAGCTGACATATATATTGCTATTATTTTAAGTGATAAGGTTTGGCATTCTGTTGCACTGACAGTTGAATACAGTATGATTTAAAAACAAGTAAATTTGTATTTTTAGGCAAGGAACTTCCTAGTTGTAATTCTCATTACCAATAAGTTAGCCACAGACCTCTGAAAGTCACTTAATTTTCTAGTGCTTTTCTGTATTGTTCTGAACTTTGTAAGCACTCCGTAAGAACCACTCTATATTAAATGAAACAAATACCTTTATTAATAGGGAAATTAAGTAAGTAACTCAGAATTCACTGATTTTAAAAAAGAGTTACTGATATAATTGCCTGATCATGAAATAAACTTCTGAGGAAGAGAAAAAACTATCCTTTCCCTAAATGATTTCTTCAGGAGACGTGAAACCTTGAGCAAAAAATTATGGAGAGAATTTTCTACTATGGTATTATCAGTATGAAAACAAATGAAAGGAAGTTCCATACAAATAACAGTCACGATAATCTGAGTTTCAACTCTATCAAGCTAAAACTTCAAATTCTTCTTTGCTTTGCTTTATCATCAACACTTCTCTCACCATCAGGCATGTGCAAAGACCAAAGACCAAATTTAACAATATGAAGTTATAAACTGTTATTGTGCGGGGTAGAAATGAGGTAAGCAAACCTCCTAAAGCTGTTTATATTTTCTCCAGGAACCACAATAGACTATATAAAGACAGGCTTTAAAAAAGTTAAATAAGTAGTGTTAAGAAATAAGACGCATCAGGAAAGAGTAAAATGCACAGAGTAAAATGATATTTTCACTCTTAAAACAGTGACAACACAGAAAAGCTTATACATGCAGTGAAATGTTTTGTCAAATTGAAAAATGGAAATAATATGAACACTACAATTTTCACATCAATTTGAGGTAAAATGTTTTGAATTACAGTCATTTTAATCTTGTTTTATAAAGAAAATTACTTCAAATGGGTGATAATTTAAAACAGCATAATCCAAACTTCATTGTGCTCCAGTCAGGCATAGAAGTATGGCTCTGAGTGATTTGGAGCAATCTCCTCACATTAGCTCAGAGCCTCTTTCAGAAGAGACATTTGAAAGAAGAAAAAGGTTGTCTGGCTAGAGTTTCCATCATTTTCCTGTGAGTTCAAAACTACTAGCTGTGATGGCTATGACTTCCTAATTGGGCCTTTACAGGCATTGCTAGCACCCTCGGACATTTTGGCGCCATCCTGATGAGGCAATACTTTCACAGCTGCCATCTCTTTAAACATTCAGTTGTGACCAGTTTGTCCACTGAGGTTTTGCTGTTTCATTGGAACATTCTTGTATCACTTTTCCAACTATTGAGAATTTTTTGGCATTTTTTTTGGAATAAGCAAAATCCTATTTTGGCATAAGGAATTTTGCTGTCATGATAGAAATATATAAACAAGATTCCCTGTTTTCCTTTTCTGAAAGAAAAAGAATTACCTCTCAGTAAATATGCTATTTAGTTTTAATCCTCAGTTTCCCTTCAACAACTTCCAACAGGGACTTTCAGATTTTCTTTAATATTCTTTTCTGTTCTCCTAAATAATTTTCAATCAAAATATAAATATATTCCAATTTTACCCTGTAGCATTAGTAAACTTGTAGTTTCCTTCTCTAAACCAGGTGATTCTCTCAGCACCTGGACAACTGACACATGATTGGAATAATATGAGCCAGATCAACATTTGACATAATTCTTTATAGAACAGGATTTCTTATAACATATGTAATTTTAAAAAGACAGTGTTAGGGAAGAGTCATTATTGTGATTATTCTGTAAGATTTTAGGGTCAGTAATATCAGCCAAGAGAGTGGGACTGAGCAACTGCTGACTCATCTTTTCAGCCCACTTCAATGGCTGTCAAGACAGGTTCTGTGACTGCAGCCATGAGGATTATGATGACGCTTGAAACAGGGTAGTGCATTTGTTGTTATTAATCCATTGTAAGAAATTATTTTGAACGCAAAAAGTATAAAATTGTGGGGGTATAAAGTTAAACTACATGAGGTATCCAATTGTTCAGGAAATTAAATTCTATTACTTCAAAGATAAACACATTTTAAAACAGGAATTAAAAAATTGGTTGCTCTTTAAAGTATGCTTTTATAAACTTAATTATATAAACATCTTATAACCACACACTGCCTATGTGTGTCTGTATTGAGGATTCTGAAGAGAGATATATTTGTCAAGCTTCAGATTTCAGAGTAGGTGTTAAGTTTTGACTCAGCCTTATTTGAATAACAAGATGTCCTAGCATAAAACAATAATTTGTGGTTTTATATATTTAACAGACCATAACTGTCTTCACAAAAGACTAATGTTCACTCCTGTTTGATAAGCTTTGGCATAACTATAGCTGGCTAATAAAAGCCTAACATATATTATTAAATGAGGTTAAGTACTAGCAATCAGATTTGTCAAGAAACTTATCACTTTCTGTAGTACGTAAGCCTCAATCAGCCATTTCTGTATTGCATATGACAGAGGATCCCTTAGAAACAGATTTAAGAAACATTCCGTTCTTATAAAGTCACTGAAGCTTAGCATCCAGCTCTTTTGAAAATCTAAGTTGCAACCTGGTTTGGAAATCCTCGACATGGCAGGGACATGTTAAAGTTAACCAAAGAAGATGAAATCACAACTGTTCTTGTTAGGAACAGAAGTTCACATACAACCCTAACCTCTAGTTTATAACAGCAAATCTACAAAGTTCATAATTTATTTTTTCATAGGCTGTACAGAAAGGATATTTTAAGTCTGGGGTAAGTGCTGCTCTGGCAGATGCATATAGAAAGCTGTTGTTACTTTTGGCACACAGATTCCTTTTTAAGAGGGTACAAACCTGAATTTCTGAATGTTCTGATGTTCTCTAAGCTTCAGTGGAATACATTTGACAACCGCCTTCTCTACAGCTAGTATGGATGGCAGGAGGAGTTCATACTTAGTATGTATTCCAAAAGGTTGCTTTAAAACCTTTCTATGGTTTTTAATTAACCATAGGATATCAAAGGACCTAAATGAAAAGCTACCATTCAGTTGCTGACTAAGTGTTCACCGGCCTGTTATTGAACCTTTCATCTATTTATTCCTTAATTCATCCATACTCTCCTAGAGATGTCATTAATATGCTCAAAGTTAATTTATTATCCTCTATTGCTTCTATTCAAGCTCATGTTAACAGAATAAATTCATCAAAAATGATCAGACTTGAAAAGGCAGATTTGGATTCTGACAGAGAATAATTTATCATGGCTGGGAAAAAGCCTCCCACCAACTGGGCTGTTGGAATGCTGGGAGATGAAACTGTAATGACTGCAGAAAAGGACATTAAAGTCTTAAGGGGAAAACAAACAAACACCACCACCATCACCCCCTTCCAAAAGTCTAACTCCCAAAATATGTAGGGTCCTGACACTGAGTCTTTTTTACTTTCACACTCAGAGGTTCTTTCTCTCACCCTCTGTGCTGCCTTTAGGCAGAAGCAATCATTAAGGCTCTGCTCGCCATCATTTGCATGCCAGAGCCTAGAGATACCGAGGGGCACCAGGAGTGACGGCGACATTCAGAGCTGTACAGAAACGGTACCGATACTCAAAGGGTCACAAACTGTTAATCAACAGGTCCATGCAGCCAAGGGCTTCATTGTAATGCTGCATAATGTAACACCAAGTTATTTTATTTGCAATTTGTTGTAATTAACCCTTCTATAACAGTAATTAATAGATTTTGGGTAATCCACAACTAAGATTATACCACAATTTCTATGTATGTACAAATTATCTGAATTCCAGGAACGGCTGGATATAACAGCATTTATAACATGTTTCATATGCTATTAGAATGGGGAAAAAAATAACATACTTTTTGCCATTATAAGTCTATTATACAGTAGAATTGGAAAGCACTGTGAAACTGTCATGAATGTGGTACCACTGTAATTGTAATACGGGTTGTGGAGATTTACTTTAAAGCCTGAAAACACTTGATTAATCACTGCATTATAGTCAATATTCTAGTTGTTATTGTTTCATCCAGTTACTGTTTCATCCCCATCTGCAGCATAGGGAGAATTGCTTCTCTCCTATACTGGCACTGCTGTATATTGGACACGGCCGCTTCCCTAAGGGACTGTTACTCCACTTCATACACTCATACTCTTAATTCCGCACATACTAGAACCATTTCCTTGCTCCTAGTTTTGTTAGACTGAGTAATTATGCAGCTTCAAGACTTGAGTAACTAAATTTCCTCAGGGAAGGGGGAAAAGAAACCCACTAGTAGAGCACTCCAGACCTGCCCAAGAAATGGAAGACTCATCAGTCTCTGCCTAGACATTTTACAGAGGTTATTAAATATGAGTACAATCATAAATATCAGTGCTCAAATATGTTTAAATATATAGGCTTATCTGGCTGACTCAATCAGAACATACATCCTAGCTCCCATTCCCCCCTTCCCTCTATCATATTCCAGAATCCAATGGAATTGTACTTCCAACTGCACTGTATCAATATTTGGTATTTCTGAGTCAAGATTTATACTTCCTTTATTAATGTCTTGAATCTAAGAAATTCAGTGACGTGAATATGCCAAGTGTCCGATAAGTACATTATGTCATAGTGGAGAACTACTATATTTAAAAAGAGTTAACTTTTCCCAGTGAAGCACTGAAAAGTTAGGAAGTGCAAATTCTGTAATATTAATTCAGCTCCCTTGTGTATATGTGTTTTGATGCAAACTTTAATTAAATTATCATACACTATTTTTCTCATAGGACCCTTGGGCCCTATTTAGAGAGTAAGTAGTTATTCAATATTTCTTTTTATCTACTCTAATCAGCATGTGGCCATACACCTTTTTAATTAATACTTTCAAAGCCTTGGGTTCAATGCAGACTTATTCATTTCCTTGTGTACTTTGTTGTTGTTTTCACAGCACAAGCAAAATCTTCATGAACATGAATCATATCCCATGTGCATTATTTGCTTTATTGAGGCTATTTGCATCTGGGAAACTGAGGCATAAAGAAATTAAGCAAAATAATGCAGTCTCCATCATTTCTGGCTGCCCAACTTGAGACAGCTTATACCAGATTTTTGCACACTTGAACACTTGATGTTATACTAAGCTTTCAAAGTGTATCTGTCAGAGTAGTAAATGATGCCCTTGGCACCCCAAGAAACCTGAAGGGCACAACATATATTAGCAAAAATTCATTGTTCTCTCTGCATCAAAGCACTGTGTTGTACATTTCAAAATGTACAACAAAAAAAGGGGCATATTAATGATTTATCTTTCGTGGTCATTAGTAAATCTAACCAAACACAACATCAGAAAACCATATATATACACTTTAAATAGTCCTGTGATGAAGAGCTCATTATTTTAATAAACCACTAGAAGTTCCAGGATTTTATGTGCTTTGATATGATATCAAATCTTTCCAAAAGATATATCTTAAAATTTATCATTAACTCTAATTTAATAAGATTTAATGATTTCATAAAATTTTATATGGTAAACAAATTTCTAGAAATTCCTCAAAGTGCTTCTCAGAATGAAACTTCAATTATTTTGTAAAATAGATTGAACCATAATTAAAACTATTCCCATTGTAATATCTTGAGCATTTTGTATGTAAACTAATAGTAGACTGGGCTATAAGTAATTACAAACAGACACATGCATCAGCATTTCTCAGAACTACTGTGCTCCTATTTCTGATGAATATTTTATTTTGAAGATTTTTTTTTTTCCCCTGGGTATTTCTGACATGGGTTGTAACCTTTCCTTCCTAACCACTACAGACAGGCTACAATTTCTATGCAGCGAAGTTAAATACTTATTTCCTTAGGGAACAAGCCAAATACAGAGACAGCTAATGAAAAGAAGGGAAGGAGACATATGCAGAAGAAAGTATAAAATACTTTTGATAGCAGGAAGTCTGCTCTCCCTTTCTAGTTCCAATACAATCATCATCTGTGGAAAAGTAAATCTTACAAATTGTTATCATACAGATGGCAGAAAGTTAAGAATTAATTCAGAAGGGCTATGTACAGCTACGTACAGTTACACAGAGGTCTATTCAGTCAGCCCAATATGCTCAGCTCATTTAGTTATACCCAGGCAGCTCAGGCATAACGACCATTACGGCTACAGCAACAGGGACTCAGGGTAGCAACTGTGCAGCTTTTCTGTGACCGCAGAAGCATTCAAGCCACGTTACTGCAATGCCATACTTGAATTTCCTTGGATGAGCTTGCACCCCATTTTCGCTAGAAAGACTATGTTGCATATACAGAGAACTAAGCAGCATATAAAAATGGGTTAGACCTTGTCATTTCATGTACAGTATAGATTATATCAATATAATTATGTAACAGCGTGTAAATGGGTTTGAGGACTGCTACAAAGCAGGAGAGAGAGGAAGGGGTATCTGACTCTTTATAACAAAAGAGCTTCACATTTGGCCCCTATGCTTATGTCAACTTGAAGAATCAAAGTTCTGAACTGAACAGTCATATTCTTGTAATTCAAAGAAAAGGAAAAAAAAAAAACAACAAAACCAAACAGATACGACTATCTTTCCTTTCATGAAAGAAAAAAGACAAGTGGGGAAAGCAAAATGTACTCTAAAAGAGTTCTGCTCCATCAGGTTTTAATTGCAGACTTTTCATTACATGGTTTCACCTTCACAACCAACAATTTGCTGGCCACCCCAAAGGTCTGTTCAGAAAACTGTATTTTCTAACTTGAGCCTTAAGTACCCAGTATAAAGGCCATTTGTCCAAAGATTTTTTTGTATACAACTGTGCTTCATAAATCCCACAGGCTCACAGTTAGCATCCTGGATATAAGCTTCTCTTTTCTTGCAGCACAAAAACCTGTCACAAAATCTTCATGACTTAAACACAGCTAAAGTTAGCATTCAGAACTTTTGCTGGTGCTGCCAGCTAGCCTGAAATGGTAATGCACACATGTAGACATGCCAAAAAAAAAAGAAAATAAGTATTAAAAAATAATAATAAAAAACCAAAATGCCCAGAGATCATAGTTTCAAGTATATATTTAAATTAAAGCTAATAGTTGCTGTATTTCTGTCATATAACAGAATGTAACAAGAAACTTCTGGAAAAGAATATAAATATCTGATGTAGCCTAAGGGAACAAACAACTTTAAAATGATACAATAAAGGAAAAACAAGTTGTTCTAACACCTGCCTTTCAGTCTGTCCATTGACCCTCTATAAGAATCTGATGTGTTCATATACATGTACCATGTGATTCATTACTTCTCTGAAATGTATGTACCATTTGCTATCACTCACCAGTCATGCATTGTTCACTGCAGAGCCATTTTTTCTGACTTATTTTATGCACAGCTTATCATATTACCAAAAATTGATGAAGGGAAACATTTGGCTTGCTGAAGAGGAGGCACAGAAAAGTATTGCTTAAATTCAGATTTTAAAATGGCCCTGAAACCTTGAGTGGGATTGTGTGAGCTCTTAAGAACATGTTAGTTCCTGTAAATTATTGGACTAGGGTTCTTCATCTCCTGAAGGATCATCTTCTTTTACATTAGTTACTGCTTTAGCTTGTCCATCAAAAACAAATAAAGCAAGCAAAAAAAAAACCACAGGGCACAGAAAATGTATCCAGTATGATGCAAAAAATTTTCATCGACCTCCTTTAACCAAAGGCTTGATCTTTTTATTTCTTCCACTTCATAACAAAGCTAGGTAATACACTGAGAAGTCTTCATTATATTCTCAACAGACGAGCTTTTATGAACTGGATAATACTAAAACATTGCCTTGCTAAACAGTACCCTGTTACCATTACACCGCATTAAATCTCTTACACTAGCATGTTATTTCCATGCTAAATTATCAATACAAAATTACTGATCATGCTAAATGGCTAGTGAAGTAAATTTTGTTAAAGAACATACTTCATTTCCAGTCAGCCAAATGTGGCCTTCTTATCAGATACTAGAGAGCAAACAAAAGGTACCTCTATATCCCAAAACCTGAAACTACTCATATACTTTTTAAAATTGGGTCAAAATCTCAGATCCTGAAACATATTTGAATTCAGGTACTTCTGTACATGAATCCCAGTGACAGTTCATGCCAATCATTGTGTGGAACTTCTGTCATAAAACATGGTGAAAAACTCACAAGTTATGTTGGGAAAGGAGAAAAAGGTGAAATGCAAAAAAATCCCTTGAAATCAGTGTTTTGAACTTGAACTTGGCTTTTTTTTTTGTTTGTTTGGTGTTTTCTGGGGTTTTTTTTGTTTGTTTTGTTTGTTTTTGTTTTTTGTTTTTTTTTTTTTTTTTTTAGGATAGGCAGCTGAGTAACAAAAAGTTATTTTAGGTATGTGCATCAGGTGCAAGAAGAATGGATAAAGGAATAAAAATAAACTTATGGGAAGTGATTGTGATGTTTCTCTTAGCTACATTTTAGTGATACTGTTATCTTAGGTAAGCCTGCAACATGGAAGAGAAAAAAATTTTTGTAGTCAGGAGTCTATTTAAAGTAAAGACTTTTCAGACCACTTTTCATTAACTCAGTAGAATTGATGAAGAATAATTTTGATTTTGTTTTTATTTCTAAGGAAGATGAAATGTTATTTTAAGAGGTGATTGATTACAGAATGTACAGCAATACAAAAAGGTTAAGTTGTATACAGAATGAAAATATTTCCGTTCACAGAAGACTCAATATTTGTCTAATCTATTGCTTCTTTCTTCTTCTTTACCTTTCTGTCCCCTGCCTTTGCCCTCCCAAATACCCTATGTGGAGATGGGCTCTTCTGTTTAATCAGTAACCAATTACAACTTCTCAGACTCAGGTTTTCATCCCAAGGCAATTTGGTAACCTTACACTGATTAATTAAACTAGGGTGTCTAAACAAACTGTTAAAACTCCTATATCCACAGCTTGCATATCTAATCCAGATAACAGGATAAGCAACATGATTGTCAAAGTTCACAAAGAGACAAAAACAAGAGCACTGTATTCTCACTTCCTTGTAGAGTTCCTAAACAAAGAATAAGTTGTACTAGGTAGAAAATCTAATCTGCATTTAAATAGAATTTCTCCAAATCATAAACAAAAGCCTGAAGCAACATATTTACAGCAAGTCTTGCAGCTAGTTCACAGCCTAATCCTTCTGTCTCTATCTGTAATCCCTTCTACCCTTGTATATTCGTTTCCGTACCATTTATCAAGGCATCTTGGCAGTTTGAGCTCACAATAACAACAATAACTTTGTAGCTTCTCAAGTTTCTTCATAGCTGAGCCCTAAACTTTTAAAACTTTGGGTGGTCAGCAACTCAAGTCGGACTCGGATGGAACCACCTTTATTAAAACAAGGGGAAGTTATTAACCCAAAGAGTGACAAGAACGACTTATTGAAGAGATATACTTTGCACGTGAAACACTAAATACAACAGAATGGCTTTCAGGGTATGGGTGCAGCATACTGCGTGACATTACTGGAAAGCTCCCATGCATTTGGAATGGGTATTCCCTGATCTCTCAAGAGCTGCCTGTGCAGATCCCCTGGAAAGCTACTAATCTCCCATGTGATCCAAAACAACCACAATGCCCCAGCAGATGCCACTAGAATCAAGCACATGTTGATTAACATGGTTAACAGCTAGTCAAATGGCTACCAACGGTGACAAGGAGCCCTTTGGGAACCTGAGCATGGGCTACATTTTCATTCTCTTTTCCTGACCATGACTTTGCTTCTTTTTCAGGCTGTAGCGTAGCACCTGTGCCCATCTGAAGAAATCTAAACCAGTAGCACCATAGAACTTCCCAGATGAGAGGCTTAGGTTTAGAGTGGGAGGATGCTAAATGCTAGAGATTACTTTTTCAAATCTTTTGAAATAGACAGAAGTTCAATTTTCAGATGCTACCCTGCTACTCAAGAGTACTTTTTCTTTTGTTTGAAGCCAACAGATCTGATTTTACTTAAAGTACCCACCTCTCCTACTGCTTTCTTTCTGAAAGTAATAGTTCTATATTTCAGTGCAGAAATTAACAGATAACCTGGGGGGAGGGGGGGGGGGGGGGGGGGGGAAAGAAAAAAAAAAGAAAGAGAGAGGGTTCTGTCCTAAATTTAAAACCAATGAAGACAGTCATTATTAAATGAAAAGATCCCTCAGAGGAAAAGATGGAAGGACAGAATTAGCATTCTAGATGAGACTTGCTAAATTCTCAGATATAAAGAAAGCTAGTACCAGATGAGCAATAACAAATTTAATTCAGACAGCGCTGCTTTAATAAAGGTCACTTCTAATTAGACAAATGGCCACTAGATTTTGTCTACCTGAGTCCCATTTTAGTCCTAATATTGACAGATCATCAGCACATCACCCTTTAAAATATTTTCTCATTCTACAACCCAACAAATTTGACCTATAATTCTATTGCATTATTAGATATTGTTCTATGCTGGCTTGCTCTTTAAGGAGCCAAGGAGACCTGCCTGCCTTTGAAGCAATATAGTTTGCAGGCACAGTGATCATCTTGTTTACAGGACTCAACAATATAGAATATTTTTTTTTCTGAAAACAGAGTTAACTCACAATTTGTGGAAGACTTTTTTTTGGATTTCAAGAAAAAGAGATAACTTGGGAATCAGTTCTCCTCCAGATTGTCTGCAGCATTTATTCACATTCAGGGGAGAAAAACAACAATATTAAGAATTCTGTAAAAGGACTTGATAAGCTCCTTTGGTAAGCAGGAAAAACCCCTGAACAATTACTCTCTCAAGGAAACATTCTCTTTATGAAACAAAGCTATGTGCCGATACATATTTCTTGTATTTTAAGTAGAAGACTCTCACTCTTCAAGGTGGGAGATGGTCACTGCATAAATTGGGTAAGGGTTGAACCTAAGGTGAAAATGGTTCTAGGCAGAAAAGAAACCAAATAAAAGAAAAAAACTTTCCACTTTATAACTAATGATAACAAGTTAAAGAAAGAAAAGGATATACATACATCATTCATTATTGATGGATTAATAATACATTTATTAGACACAAAATAATAAACTTTGCATCACTAGAATGCCATGTATCTAGAGACTATAAGCTGTTTTGCAAAATATATAGGGAATATTTTAGCTACGGCCAGAGGCTTAATGTTTAACCATTCCACTGGAAAACATGCAGGCATCCAGAGGGAAAACAAAATCCCATGTAAAAGGCAATCAAATCACAGCAATAATAATTAATCCAATATCTTATGTTACTTATACAGTCAGCTACGGAGATTATTATTGTAAGCAGCATTGCAAAATGTCAGGTTTCCTCACCTAGCTGGCAGACGGGGGATACTACACAGAACTTACTCAAACCTTTTTGTACAATCATTTTAAAAGCTGGGTACAGGACAAACCTTGGTTCCCCTGATGGGCAGCAAGGCACAATGAAGTGGAAGAGAAGAAAAACTTCAGGTATTCCCTCATTTCCCATCTGGTCAGGCTTATACTAGATGGAGAATTAGCAACCTATATCTCAGGGTCCCTAGAGAGGAATATATGTAGGGTTAGAGGAAGCAGCTGACATCTGCACCTCTTTCTTTTATGTTGAAAGTGCATTTTTACACTACATTTGCTGTGTTTTGGCAACAAAGACATCCAATGACACACAAGAACTGTCATGTCTCTTAAAGCAGTCAGATGAGTTTCAGAAAATCAAATTCAAAGATCAAGCAAATTGTCACATTTAGAGAACATTTTATAGAGCTTCATTCACCTGTACCTTTATGATTTTTGCATCTTCAGGATTCATGTTTTGAAGCTTTTTATCTCCACCCACACAGGTAGAAGCTTCTTTTCAAAGGGCAAGTCTTCCCAGAGTCTCAGAAAGCTGACCAAGTATCATGAAAAGGGGAAAACTACTAAACAGAACTGAGAATCGGCAATTCAGATAAATTACAAAATTGTGAGTACAAAAGCTTTTGGCCTATGTGAAATTATGTTTAAGTTCTCCAAATTATAATCTCTTAGAAAACAAATTTACCCACGTGATACTCTTATTTGAACAATGTTGCCCTTAGGTATTTTTTTTTATTTTTAGTGAAAAAAAATTCAGTATTATCAGTTTTGCCTTAAGGAGTCATACAGTACAAATAATGGCATTTATAAAGTATGTTAGAATTCAAAAGTAAACGAGTGTTGAACTGAAGTAATTAAACTATGCAATATAAATGATTAATCCATTAGAGTTCACAGACAAGGTACGATGCTGAGCTTGAATGTACACTGCCCCTAACGGAGAACAGATCTAAACCCCCCTCTAATTAGGTGGAATTAAGCAGTTACCTCTCTTAATTAGAAGACAGACAGAATTCAGACTCAGAAGAGGAAAAGCTCATGTTTACAACAGGGCTGTAGCTCTCCCTTTCCTCTTGCTCTGTCACGTCCCTGTGCAGCCCCGTGCACCCAGACCTGAGCTCTCCCTGTTGCCACATGCCCGGCTGGCCGAGCCACGCTTCATCCAGCAGAGAATGGCCCAGGGCTCAGAGCTCCTGCCGCTGCCTCTCCTTCAGCCACAGGGAAGGGATACTGCTGAAGATGAAGTGCCAGCTCTCCCCATCCTTACTTCAAGGAACTGAACATGCCGATTTCTTACCAAATTACTGACAGTTCCACTAAAGGGATGAGATGGAAATAAAAAGGTGGCATCTGTAACTACTGGGCCAATGGCCACTCCAAGAAAACAAGTATTTTGCTGTATTTCTTAGACTAAGGTGTTAGCACACCTGCTTCTCCCCCTCATACAGTTAAATTTTACCTTGAGTGACTGTGGCATTTGTTACAGATTCAAAGATCAGGGGAAAGCATTCCACAGCCAGGTAACAGAAGGAAGTTATGTTCAGGATGTATCAAACAGTACCGCCCCAGGATCCATGCCCAAATCATCAGCATATCTCCACATGAACATTTGCTTGGCAGGGGGCAGGAGAAATCAGAATTTTAGCCTTACACCAAAAGAAAGAGGTTTCTATTTTTGAGGAACACAACTGAAAATTAACCAGTCACCTCTGATCACCTGGTTGTTGTTTTTTTTTTTTTTAAATTCAGTTTGTTGTTAACATACATTATGCTTCCCCTACAATCTTCCTGGTACACATGTGGATACCATAGCAACTATCACAACGTACAAATCCTATGCTTATAAAACACACAACTGAGTGATGAAAGGATTGCTATCTGTAAATCCACAGATCTGCAATCACACCTTAGCCATGGCTTAATAGTATAAGTAATTGTAGTATGGCTTTTTTTTATATAGAAATTCAACAATAACAATAACAAAAAAAATCAAATATTGCTTTTTCATTTGAGCTGTAGCAAGATATCCAGCATTACAACTCTCTTAAGCAACTGAGTGATTAATTTACATTAACTTCAATGTTAGTGAATAACTGTCAGGAAGCAGACTTAAAACTTGGATTCTGCTTCAATTTCTGTTATTTATGGGCACAAATGAGGATTTCAGGTCACTTAATACAAAATAAATTGGACTGTGAATGCTAAAAGAAAAGTAGATTTAAAACAGAGGTAGATTTAACTACAACAGATACCTCAAACCAAAAGAATTGCTTGAAAAGAAACCAACCCACTTGGCAATCACAGTAAATACAAGAATGGGAAGAGGAACCTAAGCCAAGGTGCAGAGGAGCGTAGGGCTACTCCAGTCCCTGGGAGCCCACGACCACATGGCTGAGTTAGCTGGGATAAACTAAGGTGTTAACATATCTCCCTGCACTAACCATTAAGACTCATCTCACATCCTTTTGAAATAGTCTTAGTCACAAAACAGCATACTTTAGAAGATTTTGTAATGAATAGAAGTTCATTTTTAAAAACATGTACTTCTGGTTTAAGTCAGAGGAGAGAAAGTATATAGCAACAAGTTATATTCAGAATTATTCTAGTTTTGCTTGAATTGCCTTCTTTCCTCCATCCAAACTAATTAAAAAATGTTCAGAAGATGAGATTTCCTCAGCTTTCTTACCATGGGCAGGGATTTGTTTCTGGGTGACAGGATTGCAAAGGTATTATTCAGATAATAAAAAAGAAGGCCAGAGATTCATAAACAAAGGAAAAACAGCTTAACCATTTGATCCGTGCTTTCCTAATGGTCACTATTACAGAGCTTATTTTATTATATTCTGTTCTTCCAGAAATAGCAGGGGAAGAAAACAGTTTGGCTTACCCTTGAAAAACATTTTAGTTCCTTTGAATATAACTTAAAGAGTTTCTGAGCACTTACATGCTTAGATCTGTATTCCACAGGACTCAATTCCTGAACAGCTGAAGCCCAGAAGAAGAATCCCTTGGCAATACACTGCCCTTATCAATTCCCAGATGACACAGTTTGCAATACTCTGCTGAACTCCTTTCATTTACAAAGCTCAGAAGAGAACCACAGCCAATGCTGTGCTATTAGGTTGACCAAAAGATACTCATTTGATTAAGACTAGTCCTTTATTCTTCAAATTTGAACAGGTAGAGCAGGAGAGGCTTTCTTTCCCTTTTCTCCTTAGTATTGTAGGTTTTTTTGTTTTCGGCGCAAGGTACTGTCATACAATATGTAGCTAGAAATGAACTAAAATTGTAAAGAATATCTTCACAGTAGGAACACACAGACGACATACAGAAGTAGATGAAAATTAACAGAATTAATTTTCAAAGGGCTGGTAAAATTGTATCAGAAATACCTGAAAGCACAGAACCTCTATGTATTTAAATACCACTGTGATTAGCGCTTTCAGAAAACAGAAGAGTCCTTAAACTTGTCTTTTCCCGTCTGAAATTTTCAAAGTTTTTTGCATGTGTTACAGATTGACTTGTTCAACTCAGCTCATATAAACACCAGTTGCTGCTTGCAAATGTGTATGTATGATACTTCAGCAGTAAATCCACTGTGCATTCACCTGTAAGCCAGTGGCAATTAAAGAAGCAATAACTAAGGTAATAGTGTTTTGTTATTGCAGGGTCAGAGCCATGAAAACAATCATGAATCTAATTTATGTTTTTGCTATCCATGAGCATGACAACTGCCATTCAGCAAAATACATCAACAGTAGTATGTAAGTACATGGTAGATGTGAAGTGATTAGAGGTTTGAGATGAACTTGTCTGGACCTGGGCTGTCCATGGTCCTGGATCTGCCATGACCTGGCCCATTCCTCCTCCACCCACGATGTTCAGCTGCGGGGGGTACAGCAGCCAGGATAAAACAGTCAGCCTGCCTGTTTGCTGCCCCCTCACGCACAAAAAATAGCATGAAGCACCACTACAGTGTATGTGAGCAAACAAACCAGCTAGCATCCATCGTAAAGAGTTACAGGGGCTTCACCTGGCACATCAGAGGGATGGTTACTACATTAACCAGCAACTGCAGTGAGTCATGATTATCATTGCACTGTAGGGAATCACAGCTGTGTTGTCTTGTTAGTGTAGCACTCAGCCATGGACTAAATTGAAATTGGTATTGGAAATGCTGCCTCAGATGTATCTAGCATGAACTAGCCATCCAAAAGCATAAAACGGCTGTCTTTTTGGTTTTTGTTTTTTTCTTAGGTAAGGGATAATGGCAAACCCATCTGTGTTCATTACCTTGAAAACTATCTTCAGTCATTCAATTTGGCCAAAGCAGAATATGTCTTTGAAGCATTCCATTTGTTCTATGTCTCTGAGAACCTTAATTACAAACAAACAAAACAACAACAACAAAAAACCCCCACCAACAAAACCAAGCCAAAAAATCCCCACAAAAACCCCAAAACCAAACCTGCATGTACCGTTGTAGCTGGAAGAAAATTCAATTATTTTAAACAAACACCTTTGAGAACTGCTCTTAACATAAGATGTTGAGAAGTTAGTAATAAGTTGTTCAAAAAGTATTACACATACACACATGTATATATTCTTATGCTATCTCATAACTTGAATTCTCACGGACCCTGAGAACTTCCAGAACCCTAGAGTAACATGTTTCGATGATCAAGAATATATTAAGGCAATCTTGAACCATGCTTGGCAAAAAATGAGTAAGACATGGTTCAAAATAATGTTATTCTGTTACTGAGAAAAAACATATTGTGATAGATGGTCACAGATAACCATGTTATAAGAAAATATATGATCCACAAGATGAACAGGTTATCTGAAAAAGTACAATTTGATGTTTGATGGATGTCCTAAGAATAGATATATTAGCAAATTAAAAACAAAGAAAACCCTCAAGAAACCCCCAACAAACAAAACAAACCAGAAACCCTTTGTAGGAATTAATCCAGTACAAGAATCACATAATGGAAATGTGGATAATCAAAGTTGATCATAACAATAGTACAAGTGAAGCCACATCTAAAATGCTTATACCTCAACAAAATTTAGTGAGCTGTGTACATTACCCTTTTCTTCAGTGTTGGGTGAAACCAAATTAATCATTCTGATGACCTGTACTGCACTGCTTACATAAAAAAAATTGCCTTATTATCATTAAAAGAAACTGTATCTTAGGATCTTGTTTAAGGTTACTTGCGTTGTATTTGATTGGTCTGGTTATCTTTGAGGACTGGCTGCCTCACTACACAATGAGAGCACCAGTGAAAATATGAGCTGTTTTCATTCAAGTCACAATACCTTATTATATCTTAAAATACATTCGGCTGTGTCAGTCTGCCAAGTGTAATAATTAGGCGTCATGCCCCTATAACAATGTAAGCAATACGACAACCACTAATGAAGAAAGAATTGAAGTCTAGGTGAAAAATGGTGAATCGATGGAAGAGCTAGAGATTCAACAGAGGGATGCCAATTTCTACTCTAAATACACTTCTGATGAAATTTGGCTAAGGCCTCAGATCACTTGTAGATGGGCCTTTCAATTTTGTGAATTGTAGAGTTTGGACATTTTGAAAAGGTCAGTTACTTCTAGTTAATACTGTAACACGGACAGCAAAGTCACAGATTTGGTCTGAATTGTAAGGCGCTCATTGCCATCTCCGTGAAGACAGGACATTATGAGAACCCCTCACAAGTTAGCTTACATAACAGAAAATAAAACGGAGTTTACTTTTAGTAAGATGAGGTTCTGAAAGCAGAAACTGGATCTGAAAGGATGCCAGATTGCTTTAAAATGCAACCAATTTGGATCAGATGGACTGAAGTCTATGGTCACAATGAACTAAGTGAAATAAAAAGGAAACTTAATTCTCCCATTTTGTTCTATTGAAAAATGGGTTTCTCGTGAAGCAGTTATCACAGTGAGGAAATGACATGTCATACTCATGGCACAGTTGTGACAGCAGTGCTGCTGCTAATTTATGAACTCTACGACCATTTGCGATTCCTTTCTGCATGTACCAAATCAAAGGCCAATGGCCAGAGTATTCCAGGTTCGTATGTGAATTTGCTTTGATGGCCAGCTTGTGCAGCACATCCTTATATTATAAAGATACCTATTATATTTAGCATTTTGAAAGTTTGGGAAGCAACATGTCGGCATAACTGAACTAGCTATTACTGCATGACTGGAGTTTGGTGGGGAGCCCTTTTGCCCTGTTGTCCGCCCCCCCCCCCCCCCCCCTTTTTTTTTTAGTAATTTCAAAAAGAACAAAAATTGCCCTTCCTAGCAAAAAGTAGACCAAGAAATACCACTTAGAGGACAAGAACAATTTTTGATTGATCCAGGACACCCTTTGCTTTAATAATGTTTTTTATTTTACATTTACTGTCTAGGAAGCTGCTTGCCAAAGAACGGAAAGGGACACTGCTGTACAGAAAAGTTTGTTGAAAAGTTATTTCGCACAGATGAATCTATGGAATGGAGGTCTATTTGCTCCTTTATGTACTGGTTAACAAGAAGAGATGCTCCAACTCTTAAATACAATTCCACTTCAGCTGACCTAGAGTTCTACTCATACAGAGGTAGATGGGAAAAGGTAACAGCTCCCGCCTGACACAAAGCTTCAAGACAGTCATAATTTCAAAGTGTTATTCATCTGCAGGTTGAGTAATCAGAGTATTTCTGAGAAACTGAACAATAAATGTTTTACTGTTGATCTATCCACTCCAATCTGATGACAAAAGATTCAGGAATTCAACTATCAAAGAATTCTGTGGCCTGGGAATTACAGTTAAGTGACTCAAAAGGCTAAATTTCATTGTTAATGACAATGAATAGGTGAAGTACCCCCCTCGGCAGCTTATGTTCAAGCAGAACCATCCCAGTTTCTGCTTGAGGAAAACAAAAACCATTCTTCAACACAGTGGTAAGCACTTTAGAAAGAAAAAAAAATAAAAAAATAATCATTGCGACGCGTACGGTGTAACAATGATCACATAAAATGACCTCTGGCCTATAGTGGAAATGCTGCAGCTTAGATGGTACCTTAATGAGCAGGAGAAAGAATAATCATGTTTATTGAAGATGTAAAATAATTTTGAAGAAACTGAAATTGTTGCCTCTTTATGAGGTGGACTTAAATATTTAAGTGGTTATTATTCCACTTTGGAAATCTGTTCTGCTGTGTGTTCTACTAAATTAGAAGAAGAATAAATTTGGATGGAATTAAAGTGCCAGCTCCATCAGTAAGAGTGGAACAGAGATCACACTCAAGTCAGAAGAAGAAAAGGAATGATTAAATGAGGTCTACGTGCTCTTTGTAAGATGTACAGCTGGAGGCTCTTTTATGCGAATCGAGTTCAAAGCTACCTTGTAAGAGTACATTAAAAATAAAATAGCACCCAGAAAAGATATGAGAGGGCAGAATTTTTACCCTGAAAGTTTCTGCTTTTCATGGTAAATTATGAATAACACTCATCAGCAGTACTTAAGCCCACTTCTCTTCCAACAGCTCAACAGTTGCAGCCAGGAGTCTGCTGACAGTCCTAGTGACAGTGGTAAAGAGACAGTCTAGAAACACTCCAAGTGACAAGATGATAGTCTTAGAGGTACAATGATTGTAGGGGGAAATCTCTACATGTAGAAGCCATCTACTGCATATACTGTAATAAAGAGAACTCTTCATCACAGGGAAGACGCTAAATTGTACTTTCTAATCTCAGACATTGACTTTACAGATTGATATTTGCAAATATACCTACACCAGTACTTACTGTCACTGCATCCAAGCCGGTACTGCATGTGTGCATTCACGGAACAGAAGGTACTCTGCCTTTATTAAATACATTTGGTATGCATTCCAGATTTTTTTATAGTGTCCAATTTTATCCTGATGCCTACATACTTATGAAGCAAAAACCCCAGAGAAGGAATTAGGTTTCCTACTTGTGATGGGAGTACTTGCTCAGATTTTTCAGCCAGTATACTGTCTTTAACAGACATTTAATATTAATTTCATGCAATTATATTTGCTACATAACATATATGTGAAACACTTAGATGCTTCAAATCCCTTCTCTCTCCCTCTTTCAACTAACTTGCTTTCTCGTTACAGAGCTATAACCTCTTCAAGGGTGTAGCTGTAGAAAAGTTGGCAGCAGAGGCAGCTTGGGGTGAGGGAAGCTATCTCTTCTGCTCTCATTTCAGTGTGCTGTAGTACCGTCAGTATCCTCCTCTCTCACCCGTTCCTGTGTCAGCCTCACGTCCACCTTGTCCGTGGAGTTCCTCTGCTCTGTGTCCCACCAATGGGGAGAGGAAGGTGCCTGAAGCTGGGGAAAGGATAGGGGACATGGCCACCCCCAGATCTTCTCCAGTTCTACTGCCAGGTGAGTTGGGAGTTAAGATTCTGCACTCTGGTGTAAAGGAGGCACAAAGACACTGTTGTGATACCTGTGGCCACTGCTTCCAGTATGGTTTGGTATCATATACATATGGTTAAGCATTCTGAAAGTATCACGTACATAAGAACAGCAAACAGAGGATGTTTAAAATTGCGATATACTGACAGCGGTGATGTATTATTGCCTATCATCATCAGATACTAGAGACAAATTTCAGCCTACTGACTTCCAGATTGAAAATCTTGATTTAGCTAATCACTGGAAAACATTTATATCTCATACTGACTTCTGTTGAAGCGAAATAGAGTGAAATAGAGAGTTTGCTAGCTGAACAGATGAATAATAGCTTGCACGTCTGTACCCTTATTTTTAGGCAGATGTTAATATCTACTGATATACAGCCAACATAATATTAAATCCAAGAATTTTATATAAATATATGCAGTATCTACTAGTTTATATTTTAAAGGGAAGAAAAATGGTTTTAAAATCAGTTACTTATACTTTTTCAATTTTTCAGTGAGATATATAGTATGCATTAGCAAACTGGGTAGAGCTGGGCTTATAGTGAACACGTAAATTTTTAGAAATAAGCTCTGATGATGGGTGACAGATGGCTTCAAGAGCTACTGTGTATTACTTAGTATGTTTTACCAACAAATGCACAATCTGAGTGTTTATAAATGAAATTACTGTATCAACCAGAACAGAGACAACTTCATTCTTATTAGCATGAAATCTGGGGAATCTATTTAGAATTCAAGTAAAATTGAAATTCATAAAAGATTTCATGTAATTGCAAAGTGGTCAAAACTATCTTATCATGGATGACAACATTGAAAACTTTTGATGAGCAAGTTATGTCTTGTCAGAGAAAAAAAAAAAAATCCTGTGTTATTACTTTACACGGATTTGGTGTTTTGTCTAAAAGGGAAAGGTAAAGGGTTGTTAAAGCACATCAGGCTGAATTTTTATGATGACAATTCAAAATTTTCAGTGTCTGAGTCAATTCAAACTGAAAAGCAATTTTACTCCTACATTTACCTTCAAAAGGTATTCTACAATAGTAACTTTCAATTTGCACGGCAATGTAAACCCATTATTACTTACAAAGCATGGCAGCATTTTCTTTAACCCTTCAATGCACTGAAGAACTGGTAACTGTTAATATATTATCTCTCTTTGGATAAAAGGCAGGATGTCACCATGACTCCATTTTGGAGAACTAGACCTGTCGAAACAGCATCCTGCCTTACGTTGCTGGGTCCAGGAGTCACTTACCTAATATTTTGCAGAGAAAAGGACAGCGGTATCAGATAAGGATTTATTTTCCCATTTGCTGTGGACTGACAGCTCACATCACCAGCTGTATAACTGTGGTAAAAGCTTGATGAAACAAGGATGGAAAAATCTTTCCATACGCAGAGCAAGAAGAAAGCTGTACCACCTACTACTCCCTTCCCTTCCTAAATTCAGCCACAGCTCCTTCCCAGTAGGAGACATTTCATTATTTTGTATTTTATCTTCCATTTGTGAAAGGCTGCACTCCTTTGCACAGAGGTTCAGCACTTCTTGAAGTTTTTTTCCCACCTCCTGATCCCCTACATAAAAAAAACCTCTGTGCAAAAGACTCCCACATACGGAAATCGAGCTTGTGATCTCCTTCTAGGTCTTTTGATGCATTTTTGTGGCACTTAAGTAAGACTGCACACAATATAAATACAGAAGACATGCCCCAATATTAAGTTATTCACTCTTGAGCAATAATAAAACATCAAATTAGTCAACTGCTGGCTTTTTAGATTACTTCACTACTATTTGTAAATTATTACTAACTATGGATTGGGAGTGTGGGGGAGTGGAGAGCAAAGTAGAGGCTAGAAGGGGAATACTTACAAAACAGTTCCATTTGTCACTTTTTTTTAACTCCATGAACTTGAAGGTAATTTCCAAAAGAATTTTCTCCCTTACAAGTTAAATCCTTTTTCTCCTCCTCCTGTTCCTCTGCTGTTAACAAAAAGCAGCTCATAAATCAAACTTTAATCAAGCTGAAAATCCCAATTTTATTTCTTCACTTCCCTAGGGGGTCAGAGCATTTTGCAGAATCTTTTATTTTCTGAACTGCTCCACTTCAGAACTTCTGGTTGCTGCTTGCTTTCTCTCCTAATAAAATTACTTTCATTTAGGATTACCACCCTCCTCTCCTTCCTGACATTGCACTTGCTTCTTCACCCTCCTGTGATTGAAAGTATTTAAAGCCCTGCTACTTAATTGGAAGAAACATGATTGTAAGGGATTAGCAACCCCTCAATTCAATATACAGAATTATGTTTACACAGGCAAGGAGAGATTAATCTGCTATTTCTCTGATTTTTCTGGTGTTTTCCTAGCTTTAGACTTCAAATCTTTATAAACTAACACTAAGACCATATTCAAGCAGGACAAATGACAGAAGCATAGGACAGTGTCAGTAGCTACTCATACTGTTAACAGTGATTATACCAAATTCACTTCCTGAACATTCCATTAATATATACAATTCTTCTTTCTTCAAAATTCCATGCTATATCTATTTGGAAAAATAACAGCCTGATTTAAAATGTAACCAGCACAGCTGATTTCATGAATCCTGAAACAATTCCTGGATTACTTTACCTTGGAATCAAACATGATTTTTCCTTTTAATCCACAGTTAATAGGCAAAAACATTGATTTCGGACAGATAGGTTCTGCTTTAAAATTTGGACTAGATTGTACCCCCCATTCTGTGTTATTATTTTAAGATGTAGTTTGCACTGTCAGATTTGAGATACCACAAAGCCTCTTTAAGGCTTATTTATGAATAGAACAGGGGCAAGAATGAACAAAACTAAGCAAGCTATCTTTGGATAGCATGATAAGAGAAATCCAACCAGGGTAAGCAAGTGAAAGGAATGTTTCCTGTGAGACTACCTTATGAGATTTCCAGAATGACTAAGATTGTCTTTAAGGTGATAAGCCAAGTTTCATACTGCAGTTTAGGGAATCACTTCCCAAGAATGAATACAATTATGCCTATGGCATTTAGTAAAAAATCAATGTTGAAGGACAAGAAAGCCCCACAGCTAACACTTTTAAAAATCTTCCTCTTTTGCTTCATTCTGTTACCTAGTTGTTTTCTTTTATTATATGATGGAGATAGCTCTGAGATGCAAGACATGAATAAAAGAAAAAAACACTTCTTCAAACAGTGAAACTTTCCAATTCAACCTGTAGTAAAGACAGAAATTCCAGATACGGAATTTAATTTCTTTTAAACTTACTTTGCTACTCAATAAAAAAGATAAAAGCCCTACAAGTGAGCAAAAAGAAAGTTTTACACAGGAGGCATCTTCCTTATTTCTTTTAAACAAGGAGCTCTTTTCCTCCAAAATAAAAGTTCTGGGTAAAGCAATCAAACCGATGTATTTGCTAAAGACTTCCCTGAATCAAAGACCCATTCCACGTATGCATCTTAATAGCACAGAATCCGTGACACAAAGCTCAGGACTGGATTTCCTGTTCCGTGGAAGCGGAACTGCTGGATCCTCAGAGCCACACGAAGGAATGAATACTTTTGGAATGGTTTGCTTTAAATTCTGTAACTGTATAGAGTACTCCCATGAATATCAAAGTAGAATATGAGCAATGCAAGTAAATAGGTGCTAAAATCTACTCAAGCGTGATTTGGGCCATATGCAGGGTTTCAGAAGCGCTACGTCGCAGATTGCCTGCTATTCTGTTTCTGAAAGTCTAAAGTCTCCCCAGGTAGCTGCTGTGTTCTACTGATTAAGATGAACAGTTTCATATTTTTGGATTTTGCTGACTACCACTTTTCTATTGACAATTAATAATATAGTGGGGCTTTTGAGCACTACACTAAAAGTAATAAACATTGATTGTCAAGAAATCTTCCAGTGTGTTAGCTCTTTTAAGCTGAGATCATCGTGCTAGTGTAAGACAAGTAAAAGTCTACAGCAAGGCCGCAATCTAAAGATGTATATGTACCGCTCACTAGATTATGTCACCAGAAACATTTCTTCTGGTGTACAAAAGTAACTGTAATCAATCTGGATGAAAAGTCTTTACACCCGATTTAAATAGCCTAAATGATTTGGTTCAGTCAGTAATACGAACAAACCCCACCAAACTCATTATTAATGCATTTTCATTTTTTTCTTTGTTTTTTGCCTCACTCTTCAAACAGACTTTCAATAAAGTAACTTCAACTGTGACAAATAATGGATTAATTCTTTGAGGAACTGCTAATAATTCAGCATTGAATGTCATGAGTTTACCCTTCTCCAGAAGTTTTAACTGCTTTTATAAAATTTTGTTATACCCTTAATGGGACATTGGATGAAATTAATTCTCAGAGTAATTATCAATATTAAGTAGTTGAGTACCTCTGCTACAAATGAAAATGTTGAATACATCTGAGTGTTCTGCATTTTAGGTGTTACCTCGCTATCTAAGTCTTACAGTGAACAAGACCACACAGTTCAAATATGATTCAATGAACTGTGTAGACAGTACACTCCATCACTTTCAAAAGCACAGGGAGGAGAATAGGGATTTGCATGAATGTGCTGATGCTTGGGAGAAATGGGGGAGTACTTAAACGTGTCCTTCACACAGCAGATGGTACGTGAAATCTGTTTCATGGTTGGTAAGCTTTGTAAAGGCTGTAAAGATTTGTTGTCCACTGCTTTCACCACAAAATGGAGATATATACCAAAAGTACCAAAAAATCAATTGCAATAGCACCACCTCATAGAATAATCCAGGTTTTTCTTAAATCAAAGAAATACTCAGTTTCAGTTAAAGCATGGGGTTTGATAAGACAATAAGAAATTTTGCACCCAAAGAACGAAAACTATGTTCATATTTCTTTGCAGTCATACTTCCAATAAAAAAGAAAACATAGACAAGCAGAAACATGCAATTACAAAATCCAGTAGGATTTAAAACACACATTGCTACAACACTTTATAGGAAGCACATAAATAAACAATGAAAATAGCAGTTATTATCAACTGGTGAATCCAAAGTTTCTTAGCACTGAGATCAAATCTTTGAACCTTTCTGACATTCACTAATCTATTTTCTCAGGTGCTATCTATCAGTTTGCAACTTCTTTTTTAAGTCCTTTTTTTTTTTCTTTTTTTTTTTTGTACCAGAGTAGAACCTTGAGGCAACACTGTTCTAAATTGTTTACTCACTCTTACCCTATTCTCAGTGTCTTATCAAGTTTCATGAAAACTTCTTTTCTATTAATCTGTCAGAGACTTTAATCCTTTAATATTCCAAGGAATTATTCTAACATGTTCTAGTGTATCTCTTATTCAGTCAATGAACTGAGGAAATCCTAAAGAAGTAGGATGGGAAAACATCCTGTTACGGAAGCTATGCTGGCATAATTTAGGTTTTTAGAATTCTTTTGACATTGATGGGAGGTTTTAGATCTTTTGAAACATTTTCTCAACAAGTTTTCTCAGATTTAAATGATCTGAGGATCATTTCTAGCCTTTTGTAAAAAACAGATACAGCAGTTGCTACCTTCTTCCTTCCACCACTGTTTATTCAGATGCAAACTACACACTGTTGTTAACAGCTTGCTCACATTTGTGCGTTCCTTCAAAATTCATGGATCAATATAGTCTACACTTGATGACTTTTTACACTTCTTCAGCAGGCTCCAGCACCTCCATTTTTGGTTCAGTTTCTAATGGCACTGGAATAATGCAAGTAAATAATCTTGATTTTTCACCATCTCATGATTTTAAACTATGCTGTTTCCTTGTATTCTGATAGACTTGCTGATTCTTTTAGTGTCTTCATATTTCTGATTGACCCAGTACATATCCATACATATCCATACATTGATCCAGTGGTTTATATTCTCTAGTTCTAGTACTCTGTCTGGTTTTCCACACTTTCTTATTTGGCTCAGACAATTCTTTTCTAGACTTCATTAGATTAAATTTCCATTTTCTGATGGAAACTTATTTCACACTACCATCAAGACCTTTGAACTGATATAAAAATACACATTCTGATATAAGACAATTCTTTTTGCCAAGAAAGAAGATCTAAATACAACATGGACATTTTACAGCCCTATGTAATCTTGGAAATATTATACACACAGAATACTTCATAAGGTACATTGAGGTATAAGTTCTTGTTCTGGTTCATAGCTTCAACATTCCACATTAAATGGCTTGCAAAGACTCACAAAAGGAAAGCTGAAGGTAGTAGGCAGGATTTCACATTCTCTACTGTATGCATTTTATTCACTGTCTGAACTTCCCGAGGCTCACTGAAAAGACTCATAGGTGGGTTTTTACGTAAACAAACTACTGCTGCAGCTGACTGGAAAATAAAGGAAAAGGTGAATGACCAGCTAATGGTCACAATGAAGTACAGGAACAAAGCGGGTAGCCTTAACGGCTTCTAAATTTACTAGCTTCTAAATTCAACCCCTTATTACAGTATTTCTATCTATTTCTATTCAGAATAGTTGTCAATTATGGAATCTGTTGTTTACAGAATTATAAATATTTCAGAAAACCGTAATATCATGCAAGATCCTTGAAGTCTGGAGAAAAGGTGACTCGAGGGGGACCTTTATGTTCTCCACAACTACCTGAAAGGAGGCTGTAGCCATGTGGGGTTGGTCTCTTTTCCCAGATGACAAATGACAGGACAAGAGGAATATGCCTCGAGGTGCCCCACAGGAGGTTTAGGTTGGATATTAGGAAAAATTTCTTCCCCAAAAGGGTGGTCAGGCGCTGGGACAGGCTGCCCAGGGAGGGGATGGAATCACCTTCCCTGGGGGTGTTTAAAAAACACATAGATGTGGTGATTAGGGACAGGGTTCAGTGGTGGGCTTGGCAGTGCTGGGTCAACAGTTGTATGTGATGATCTCAGAGGTCCTTTCCGACCTATGTGATTCTATGAATCTATGAAGTCTTAGCAATGATTTAAGGATACTGGTCATGGAAATTAATTTAAGTTTGTTGACTACAGCAGTTACTTTATGATTCAGTTGAGGCTTTAAAAGCAGTTATCAATACCCTTTTATTACACATATAATATACAGATATGTATATATTAATTATACAATAATTCTACTGAGAATATTGCGCTTCTGAGAAGAAAAAAAAATCTCTTTCGAAATGTTTTTTCTACAGGGTCATGCCATCACTACTTATTATCAGCTACTCTCCAAAAACATCACAAATAGTCTCGATCAGATCACATAAACCCCACAAAGTATTGCCATATGTAATAACATTTTTAAAATATCCTGACCGACACAAAAGCAATGATCATCAGATCCAGCTATTAGCAAACCAAGTATTCTGACACTGTAATTTATAAAAGTTTACTTCAAATGAAAATACTACAGAACCAGAAACAGCAATTTACAAAAGACTGCATTCCTCACAATTTTCTCTGACAAGGAGAAAAAAAAATCTGAAACCACATATTTTATTGGTTTTAAATATTACAAAAAATTTATAGTTTGTCTGTGATTAGTGACTTTTCTCCTCCTTGACCTCATTTTCCCAGAAAAGAGATAGGATTTCTTTTTAACCATCTCAGTTTTTATCATACAAGATTTCTAAGAGCTACATTTTGGAAATTGGGTTTGTGCATCCTGGCAGGTCTGGCATGTGAGGAAATCAGCCACATGCTGGATTTTTCCCCCCATTCCTGTCCAAAAATACGCAGTACAATTTCCATCCCATCATTTGGGCTAAGAAGAAAATCTGACAATTTATTACAGTCCTCCTGTGCCAGATAATAGTCCAATTGATGGTATGTGACAGAGCAGCTTAACTTCAAGAGCCAGCGCTTTTTCGTATAACTGCTGTCACTTTCGCTTTTCTTAACTTCACCTCAGTAACTGGTTTTTTTTTTTTTTAATTTTATTTTTTGCTGCTGCTGTTTTAATTTTGATATGTCTTGTTTCTTCAGGAGGTTGGCAAGAAAGTGAATAAAAAATAGGTTGATACAAAATACTCCCTATAAGGTGCATTATCTTCCATCTAATTTATCCACAGATGAGAATAGCGTGCAGGTATTTGTCACAGGTCTGGTGTATACAAATAAATGCTTAAAACGTTCACTTGGAAAACTCCTAATCTGTTTACACATCTACACTGATAAGCTCTGTTGATTAGTTTAGACTGAGGTTTGTATTGCTAGGGTCAGCCTGCTACTGTACCCAAATTTGCCCATGCAAAGCTAGTTTGGCTGAGCTACTTTGCAGTCCCAACTAAGCATTTACAGTAATGAAATATATTAGTGTAAACAAAATGGAAATTAGAAACAGAAGACTAAAAAGTTTTGAAAGTTCTGGGCCAGTTTAGTACGAGCTAAGCACTCATTTCTGTACACTCTGCCCTATCGGTGCAAGATCTTTTATAAATTTTGCAAGTTGTCAAATATATTTATAATACACATATATCTCAACGTCAAAGAATTCTCCCTCAGAGAATCACCTTAACCTCAGTATATAAGAAAATTTGCACCGGGTCATGCAAAAAGGACCATTTGCCACAGCATCGTGACTCCAGCAATGCCCAAGCAGACAGCAATACTGTCACAGCCTGCCGTCATCTGCAGCTCAGGAACTGCCTGAACCAGTGCAGCAGTGGTGTTCATGAGAATTGGAAATGCACCGCAAATGGGTGTTCATGTTCATTTACTATTCTTCTAGAACTCTACATACACACCCACATACACACAGTGCTTTAAATGCACAACCACTAATACCTACAGGTTTTTCTCTCTAGTGAAAATTGTCTAGGGTTGCCTGCCTTAATTTTAAAAGAAATCATTTAAGAACAATGCAACTGATGTCACTATACTGTAAAAGTAATATAGTATTTTTTTAATTTGTAAAATAAATAATTTGTAAAATAAATAATGGTTATAATAACAATTATTGTAGAACACAAAGAAGCTCAGTACTTGTCATATCAAGACTGTATTTAACTGGAGACCCTACATACATGGGATGAAATTAAATCTGAGTTATGAGTTAATGCATAATATACTTAGGCTTTTAACATGCTTAAGATTTACCTTCACAAGGGCCCAAGAAGTAATACACAGTGATACTCAACTTATACATCAGATAGTAGAGCATTTTATATGTGAATGAAGCAAAAGTTAATTAATGTCTCTTGAGGTTATACTGGGAGTCTTTGCCAGAAACAGAAATTAGATTTTCAAACATTACCTGTTTGCTTTAAAGGTTGTTCAGAAATTTTTTTTACACTTGCTTTTTTAAATAGAAAACAAGTTAGAATCCTTCACTGATGATTGCTTCTTCCTATAAAGTATGAGAACAGCCTGTGTGTTTGAATCTTGTGTTACTGAATCATACTAAAATCTAGTATTACATTTGAGCCTTTAATAGCTTACCGCTTTTGAAGAGATCTATGAACTATAGCATGTTCCCTGCATCTTTGAAAGAAGTTATAAAAGCACTTATTTGCAATACTTTAAACTTCTTTTTTCTTTCTTTTTTTTTTTTTTTTTTTTTTTTTCCCCCCCCCAAACAACAGAAAGTATTTTTCTTCTAAAATTATGTATTTTCCTTTAGTGCTCCCTGGCTGCAAGTCTTCTCAAACACAGATGCATTTAAACTGTGTTTTTTTAGTAGTAACATAAAATAAAATGACAATCTGATTTTACTTCGGACATAATGCTTGCATCTCCTCTCCCCTTCCACTCCTATCTCTTCTCTGCCACTCACAAAGAATAGTCACAAAGAATATCCTAGCAAAGGATAGCTGCTAGGCTAGACAAAGCTACTCAATACTTAGTACCTATTAAAACACTGAAAAATAAAAGGTGAATGTTGTGCATTCCAATTATGTGAGTATTATAAGCATCTTCAAAGGGTTTTTTTTAATTACATATTTATACACCACTTAATAACATGGGAATAAAACTCCACTGTTAAACATACATAACTGTGGATCACCTTTCAATAGAGCATATAATACATTAATACATAATTTAATACAGTATAGAGAACAACAACAAGATTCAAAAGCATGAGTATTTTTATTGAATCTGAGTCCCTAAGTGTCTAGAAATACTGCAAAATTAAAATCTTGTCAGCCTTAGCTCCTCTAGTATTCACAATTATTTCACTGCGTTTGCTTGAGAGTTTAATCCAGAATCTACTGAAAGTCAGTGGAAGGGCTTTTGGTGAATTAAACAAACAAAGGGAAAAGCATTAAGCTTACTGGATCAATTAAGTCACATTGCAATTTGTATGCAGTTGAACAAGAGAAAGAGTAGCTAGTTCTGTCAACACGGATCACCCTTGGATCTTGCTCCGATGTTCCTGCCCACACTATGCACATGCTGACTCATTTCCAAAATCTCTTGGACTGGAAACAATAAATCCCCCACTAGATGAAACCTGGGACTACTCTACAAGTTAGTACGGCAGAGGCTGCACCAGGCATCATTTCTCTCAGCTCAGTCTTCCAAATAACGTTTCAGAACCACCCTCAAATGCTGTCTGCATGCTTCACACATCCTAGTGACCTGCTATACAAACACATATACAGTTCTTTGTGAATCATGCTGAACATATTATTAAAATATTAGATTATATTATATATAATTAAAATATTAAAAAATTAATTCCTAAATGATCCATACAAAAATGGAATGTTTCAGAACACTGAAGCAGGTGTACGACCTTGTGACAGCATGCCTCAGAGTATCCCAGCCCTACCACGACTACATGTACTCATGTGAAAATCTCCGTGGCCACTTTCAGGAATGTAACAAGCTTTGTGCTTCTGACTTAGAGACCTGAAAAGCCCTGGTTCAAAATAAAAATGCTCCCATGCCTTCATTAAGGTTCTATAATGAGAGGTAGAAAGAGCCTATAGAATACAAAGCAGAAAGGATTAGGCATGCCATGTCCACTGGGTTAGAGACTCTGAGGATGTAAGCATTTATGTGGCAAGCGCCCCAAGCAAGGGACAGCTGAGAGCACCTTGCGGACTGCATGCACTGGATTGCGCTACAAAACAGGGGTCATATGGATGTGAATATATCCAAAGTTAAACAGGCAGAAAATCACTCCCAAAACAAAGAAGCAACTTCAAAGTAAAAACCCCAGTGTAGGCATAGCCACTGATGAACGCATGAGAATAGAGCTCAGCAGAATTTCCTATACACAATCATGTGAAGAAAGAATCTACTTTTTCTGCACAGTTTTTATAATGTGAAGACACTGATTTCATCATTCTCCCACCCCCCACCCTAATAATCTTCACCTGTCATCAAGAATTGGAAAAGATACTTTTAGCAGAGTCATAGATGCTTATATACCCAGAGGGTTTTTTAGCATTAATGTGAGTTTTAGAAATGAGAGTTTCTCGATCAGCATCTGTTGTGATAGATGATATGTCCAAATATTTGCAGATCTCCTTCCAGCCTACTGGTTTCAAGGTAAGCTGTTCTTCCATGCAGTGTCACTGATCCATAATAACTATGATCCAAATTTAACACTTCCCAAAAATACAAAGTATTTTTATTGAATTCATACAACCATATACTCTTCTCTGAGCTGACATTTTGGGTTACACTTTTCAAGTGAGCATTAGATAAACTAAATTTGTACAGTAGGAGCTGCTTAAACTTTTAACTTAAAATCCTGAGCGAGATGGCCGTAGTTATAAACTATTAACTACCACCCTGGATCACAGGACTCTCCAAAGACTGGAAACTTTGCATACCATATGTGCTGTGAAGGCATCCTAAAAGAAGGGACTATGTAGTGTTTTGAGTAAAAACCAACCAAACAAAAAACCCAACCAAAATCCGCGCCAAAAATGTGACCAGCCTTTCATAAAGAAGACACGTAAGGCAGGAGAGTGAAGGAGAGAGTGTGGGCCTACAAGCACGCACTGTTAGTATTTCCTCAATTTAATCAAAATAAAATCATGTCACTTCTAGACAAGAAAACATGATCCTATTGTTTCATCACTTCCATAACCCTTACTCCTCAATTCTTCCAGTATGTATTAATTAAACGTAGTATTTTAACCAAAATCAGTAGTCTAGTTTATGACATTATCTACTTGTAAAAGGCATACTGACCTTCATTAACAGTAACAACAGTCTGGATTAGGCATAAAATGCTAGTTTCTGGGGAATAACTTCAGACATTTGCCTCTTCCTCACTCAAACATTTCTCAGTCTAAACAAGTGCATTTGTTTGCTACCACTATTACAGATGTGAAACAAAGAAAAGCTGAAATCTTTAGTAGATTATAAAATATTTTTTCAAAGATTTTCACCCACTTATTTACAGCAGCACAGGTTACTCAAACACAGTTAAGGACTCTTCAGCATTTTCATTACTATCAACTACTTCCGAGTAGGTGATAATTTGTCACTAAATGTTCACTGCCAGCATTTTGTCAGATCATGGAGCAACCCTCCATCTCCCAAGGCAGCCAGATGATCAGAAATCTTCAAGGCGACAAGTTTTGCTTCTAGAACTCCTTGACTGGAGTGTCAAGAGGAATGGCCAGCACAGATCAAAGCAGTCATCCATCTAATCCCAAATCCTGTCTTCAACAGTGACATTTTACAGGAAAAAAACCCAAACCTCTTCATTTAGGAGACAAATCTACCCTGTGAGAAGTGTCTTTTTTACCACACGTGCCACAAGACCATTTATGCAAGGAAGCATGAAGATTTGTAATCCTTTCAATACTCTGACATATTTTAAATACTAATCATTTCAAGTAGAATGTTATTTTATTCTTATTAATGTTCAGTCCAGGATACCATATGGCAATGAGTGATGCAGATTAATCATTAGTCCCAAGACAAAAACGTCTCCCTGCGCTGGTTTTGAACAGGCCAGCTTTCCATTTCTATGCCCTTCCTCCTTGAAGAGTTTAGAAAATATGAATCTATCCTCTCCACATCTTCCATATCTCATATCACAGCTTCACCACATCTCCTCTCCAAAATTAATTCTCTCCCTTCAATTAGGAGAGTTCAATGAACAAAAGCAAAGACTAGGTTGCTGAAAACTAAACTGGGGATTGTTTTCTTTGGATGTGTACTAGGTTAGGTGAGAATCAGTACTTTGCAGTTTTAAGCAATGGCACAAAGAAAAGGAGAAAAAAACCATGATAGGCAGTAGGTGGGAGAATAGACCACCAAATAGCTGGAGAGTTGTCCTGCATCTGGAGACCTCTTTCAGTTCTTTGTACCTTCTGCGTGACCTTACTGTTTGTTTCTGTTGGTTCTTCCCTATAATAAATTTTGACCTTAAAATTGCTTTATGAGGTTTAGAAGCATTCTGAAGTACCAAAATCACACATTAGTGGGGAACATATAAGTAAAAATGTAAGTATAAACATATCAAACCTGTAGTGTTGTAGTGAGTGCAAGCTGTACTATAAAAATAAATGAAACTTAGAAAAGATGGAAAGATGTACAAGCAACCAATTTTTTTGGTGTTGTTTTTGGGTTTTGCCTTTTTTTTTTAATGGGGGGGGGAGATTATAGTGATTGAAAGGAAAAACTACAGGTTTCTAGTCACATCCTTGCTTCTTATCTGCCTGTTTTTTTGTGTGTAAGCCCTTTGGCATCACAGCCAATGTTACATTTTTGTACAGTGCCTGATATGTCTTGGAGGCTATTATTAATAATATATAATGCAGCTAGACTTGAAAATTATTTTTTTACATTTATTATAACTGCTCAGGCAAGTTTGACAGACTAAAATATTCGCTTCAATGATGCCTCTATTTACCAGAATATACTGCAGGCCAGCGTATGCCATAACTTACATTAATACTTTAAGTTAGGCTTCCTAAAGTAGGAAAGGTATTTAATTAAAACACCAAATCTCACTTCATTCATGGTAACTTGTAAACACTTGTTAGGAAGTTTATACCTAAATTAATGTTAGGTATGGGATTTGCCTCTTGGCTACTATATGGCTCATTAGATACCTGTTTTATTTCTCACTGACGACAGGTGATTTAGGCCATGTCATAATTAAGAAAAGCATTAACAGCTGTACAGGAGACAAATTTCAGTGAAGCCCAGTCATGCTGCAAAACCTGAATTAAGGTGTTCTGTGAACTCGGCAGATACTGTTCTTTAATAAGTAAGACAAAACCCCCATTCACAGACAGCAAGATTACTGCTGTACAGGTATACACTAGCCTTGCTGGATATGAATCATGCAGCCAGCTAGACACTGGCCATTTTAAATTCAGAGTATTTTTGTGGGATAAAAATCATTCTTTTGCATATACATATACTCCTGACACAGTGGCTTGGACCTGAACAAATTTGTACTACTAAGTGGAGTACTACAGATGATGAAAGAATTTAATTATTTGCAAATCTAGTCATCAAACATACATAATAAAGTGATGCTCATACACAATGCCTTCTGTATCATTATGAGAGAACGTATATGCACGTTGATTAACCTAGGAGGGGCTACTCAATGGGAAAATACAGTGACAGAGACAATTCTAAAATACAATAGAAAGGGCCAAAAAACAACCACAATGGAAAAAAAGAGATCAATTGCAATATAAATACACCTGTAGTGTACAGAGGAATTAACAAGAAAAAACCAAGGGACATAAAAATCACTAACTCAAGTCAGTTAGAAGGATTGATGCCTAATGTCACAGGCAGCTGAAAGGACTGATGCGCCTGTGCCGTATGCAGGTCTGGAGAACCATCTGAAGAAACACTGCTCTCAAAGCACAAATTTGTCACGTAACGACAATGTAAGATTGGTCATGTTTGTGCACAATGTTGCAGCAATGCCAAGCCATTTGCTAGGAACATCATCCCATTCACACTGCTCATAGCATAGTGTCAACTGGTTAAGAACAACCCATATTGTTATTTTAGGGGAAAGTATGGAAAAGATTGATAAGCCATAAAATTCGAAAGTGAACAAACTAAGGCATTTGGTTTTCCCATGTCCTCATGGACTTGTGAGCAACAGGCAGACTCACAGATGTAGGAGATAACTGCGTACATCTTAAGCCACACAAGCATACTGGTATCAAAGCCAAATGGGGACTGTCACAATGGAGACTGTTCCTGTTGGAGTTTTCTCACAGAAAAGAAGAATTCCCTAGAAAAAGGGAATAGCTTTTAGGTCCTTCACTTCTCAGTACTCTGCAGCCTGACTGGAACGATGTCTAAGATCCTAAGAGGGTTCTCATTAGTAAGTGTTCACTAAGTAAGCGGTCAGCATTACTCTTTCATCCCAACGTAAAGAAACAGCCAGAGAAATCTATACAAATGCTTAGGGGTGAATATTTACAGATCAGACCTCATAACTATTTGACAATGAATTTTTGCTATAGGTAAGAACAAACACGCACTGTATACAAGTGTTTGCAGGCAGTATTCCCAGCCATACTGATCCGGACAGAGTAAATCCTATTGTGTAGCACATAAGTATCCTACCTCCCCTCTTTTTCTTTAGACTATTACATGTTCATGTATTCTGTAAATTATCTGAGTAAAGAAAATATACATTACTACAGTTTTGCTCTGCAAAAGACACTGCAGAAAAGAAGCCTGACTACATATCATGTCAGTTTTTTCTTCACAGAAAAAAGTGATAGGTGCACTGCTTATACAAGTATCATGACAACCGCATTAAATAAACTTCATTTTTCATGAAGTAAACTGACAGTGACATTTAATATGGGGAACAGGGGACAGATTTTCAAATCTATGGAAATACTTGACAGCTTAGATACAAAAACGAGCTAAGATACCATAGACATGTCAGGGTAGAATAAAACCTAACTTTGTCATAGACAATAGACAGTATTCACAACTTACATATTTATAGGCTTATTCAATTACTCTACAGCAAAGGGTATAATCACTACATTTTCTCAAATCAATCAATAATTCACATTCATCATATCTATCTACTCTGCTTTAAAAGGTGTGTTCAAGATCCAAGAAGTTCAAGTGCAAGATTTCTCATGGTTTGCTGTTAGAACATGCAAGTCATCTATCCAATGAATTAAGGACAAATATTTTGGTTTGAACAATTTTTAATTTTTAATATTGTGGGGCAAAGAGAGGAGAGCTTTATAAAAATCCCTAAAGGCAATTTCTGCAAGGTGATATCAGTTTCTTTCCCTCAATCCCTGGAAGGTAATTGGAGAAATACAGATACTCGCACACTGGAAGAAGTATTTATTAGATTTCCATGGAACTGTATGGGAGCCAGATTACTCTGAAATCCTAAACACAAATTAATGCAAATAGTACTGTTTCCCTATGGCACAAGATTATATTGATGGTATAAAACAAAAGGAAAATCAGCTTTTCATGGAAATGGAACTTGGAAGTGAAACAGTAAGAGAAGTTTATGGATTTCAGAACTTCCTACAGGTTATGCTTTATTCAGTAAGATTTTGAACATTTTAACTAAAAAATTCTAGTTCTGTTTCCAAAGACAGACTCTCTGCTGCACAAGAATTCATGGCTGTCTTGTTTGTTCACAACCAAACTGAAACAGTGAAGCACTTACCAAGGTGTGAACTGCCCGCACTTATCTGAATAGAGTGTTAACATCCAAATGCAATTTTCACAGATTAAATGTCAATAGGTATATGGATAGTTTCTTCAAAACAAAAATTAGCTACTACTATATTATATAATATTGCCAATTCAGGATACAACATCACTGAAAACATAACTACATTGAAGTCTGGCTAATTACATTTCAAAATAACTACCAAAGGTATGTATGAAGACAGTATAGATTTCAGTCTTGTGACACATAGCTTGTCCCTGAAAAGCTGACACAGGATGTAATTACACAATACATTTTCTTGAGAAATGGTTTAACACACCCATCCCATCCTTCTTGTCATTCATTTTGCTGGCCCTCCATACTGCACCAGTACAGATATTTGCAGGTATTTGTGAAGTCAAATTAAAAACAAGAGTTGAAAAAAACTTGATGTTTCTGTTTTCTTTTTTTTTTTTTTTGTTTGGCTGGGTTTTTTTTTGTTTGGGTTGGTTTGTTTTTTTTTTTTTTCAAGTGCATTTGTATGTAGGGTTCATCTAGACCATTTCCGGGTTCACAAAGAGATGTATTAGTACATATGGGGTATAGGAGGCAGAATTGAGAGGGCAGCAAATGCACTGACGTAGCAGTGAGAAAAGGGTAGACAAGCAGTGGAACAGAGCAGCACATTCTCAAACCAGATGTTCTGCTAGAAGAAAACCTGTTGTCTAACTATTCTGAAGCGAGTGTCTCTTAGGAGTTTGTAGCACGAGACTGTACAAGCAAAGATCATAACCAACGATAATGATTGTTGATAAGAGAACAGTATAAATAAAATAAACGTACTGAAAACTAAAATTTTGCAAAAAAACAGCACATTTTTGTGTTTAACATAACACACGTAATAAACCATTATTTTACAGTATCTTAGTCATATTAGATAATTAATATGTCATATTTTGTAGCAATAAGGTCCAGAAGTATGGTAGACTTCCATGCTGAAAACAAAAGTCAGAAATCTAGACAACATTCTATATGCCATTCCAAAATTTGATTAGATTTGCTTACATAAAGACCCAGAGTCCAAGGGAGAAGTATATGCTGTAATCATTTTTACTCTGAGTACTTTTAGCACATTGTATTTTTCTTTCTTGTGTGTGTGAAATACCGGGATTCAAAGCGGCTGCAGGAACTTAGAAGCAAGTGTTAGCTTTCACTGAAAGCATGGTGGGATAAACCAGCCTCATAGTCACCAAGTTTCAGAAGGACAGGATAGTGGCAAGGAGCTGACCAGAAGGACCCTGCCTCTGAGAAGTAGAGCTTTTTGACTCCTATAACCTGCTGAGCCAGTTCAACCAGGAAACACAAAATTCTTCAAGATTAACTATATATAGGACTGGAATTTATTCCTGAAAGGACTATCATAGTTCCAAAATTACAAAAAATAAAGTGGATATGGTTTTCCTGCTCTGTCCAGGGAATTCCACTGTAGATACCTGCTCTGCTCTCACAAATCAGGTAATCAAAATGTTCCCTAGCCACACACCTAGGCACACTGCAATATTCTGTTTTATTGTATTTGCATGTTTATGTCAAAGGTTTTTTTTTTTGTTTTCCAAGGAAATTCAGATATATGTTGAATTATTCAGAGAAAAAGTCAGAAAGGCAGCCCTCAGTATCGTGTACAAAACCATGGGTATTATAATTCCACCAAAAAAAAAAAGCACTTGAATTACTTCCTATATAAATAAGTTTCAAACATACAGAAATAAACTCTCCTTTATTGTTCAGCTCTTCTGTGATGAATTTCTTTTCCACACAGAGGGAAGAAACCTACAAGATACTACTTTCCTTGTAAAGACACAGAGGTATATGATAAATGGGATGACACAGAGCACAAGTTTTCCCACGACTTTGGATGTCAGAATGATAACTGATTTAATAGATAAAGGAAATGTGGTAGAACTAACCTATCTGAACCTTAATCTTAAGTATTTGACACATATAGGGAAACTATTAGTTAATCTGTAGAAAGTGGTAGTAAAAGAATTTTAAAGATAGATAAGGAACTGCTTAAAGGGTATATAGCAAAGAAATTGCAAAAGAAAAAGGAACAAGTGGGCTGGAGGCTTCTTATCTGATGTTAATGGCTTCCATAAAAGATCAGGAGGTGCTGGTGGGTTTTCTGGCAGCAGGAAGTTGGAAGCCGTCAAAATGAAGGGCACTAGAATATCAAACATGAAGAACTAGATGACCTTAGAATGATGGTAGGATGAAATTTAACACTATTAAAATTTAAGTGTACTAATAACAGGAAATGGTAGCCCAGGGGGTAGTTCATAGGAAAAGTTTCAAGATGAAAATATCTTTTGAATATTAATTAATAGGATGACTGTGTCCCAAAATTCTTCCACGCTAGCAACTCCCATTTACTCCCCCATACTTCTTTTTAATGTCTCAATTTTACCATCTCTTTTTCAAAGTACCCCCTTCTTCCTTACATTACATACATTTTAAGAACTACACAGGCATTTCTGACTGGGAGAGAATGGGTCTCTACAGAACTGCCCCAGCTGCTCCTCTCTCTAAGCATCACTGTTTAACACGATCATGATCAAGGTAAATGTACTGTGCTTTTTTATACAAGTATTTTTTGGCATTTTTTCTATAGGCTTTTGGAGGCATTCATGCTCTAGTCCAGTGCATAATGGTCTTATCTAGATGTTTCTACACAATTCTTTTAAACAGCAATATAAAAAAATGAAGTTAGATTGACATGGGTGTAGAGAACTACTAAGGCCAACTGTTGAATGGTGAACAAAGTAGAATAGAGGATGCTTGTTCCATTGCCTAGTAATAAAATGAATTTCAAAATGCAATTATAATTTTTATTTTTAAATGGTTCATCATAATAATAACTGAATTAAAAGAATAATGTTAGCACAAAACAAATGCTATGAATAAACCGTCATGGAAATTAGAAAACTTAAGAACCATTAAAGGATTTTGATAGCTCCAAGCAGTCATAAGAATAATTTTTAAGACAGAAACTGACATAAAAGACATTATGTGATATGGTTGCCAGAAACAGGCTGGATTTGTTTACCCAGAAGCATTCTGTGATCATAACTCTGAATCTGGCAAACTGCTTGTGCCAAAAATATGTGACGTACTTTAATCACAGGGATCTTTCTTGGTATATATAGGAATATTTACATAAGACATTTATGTCAAAATTTTTAGTTATTCAGACAAGGTTTAGCCAGAAAGAAACACATTAGATCCTTGTATGAATAATTTTACATAAAAAAAAAATTGTCTGTTGTTATTTTTTTCATGAAAAAACATATCTATTTCAATTATATATATACACACACATATATGTGTGCATGTTTGTGCACAGAACTGTATTTGAAAAACGTATATACCTGGAAAGTAACAATAAACTTGCATGGTCTTATTCTGGATCCACTTTTGCAGTCAACAAAAGTATTTGCTATTATGACTATAAACATAAACAGTAAAACTTCAGTGAACTACTAGTTGATCTATTAATTGCACAGAGACTTCTTCCAGGAGTGGAGGGTCTGTGAGCAAGTCCAGTTGAATCCTGTACTATTTCATACAGTTTGAAAATCCACTCTACAAAAATCACCTTAGTCCCAATATGTTTTTAATAGGTAAAAATTTATTTTTAAAAACTAAGCCCCATTTTTTCAGGTTAAGTAGTAAAACAAGTGGGTTTGATTTTTCTTGTATAATATGCACTGAAAAGGACGTAGGGGTTCTTCTTAGAGGTCCCTTTTTCCTCATTTTACACACACAGTCTCCCTATTTCTTAATAGTATTAATCAAATTTTCTCCTTTTTTCTCTCCAGAGGGCAGCTACTGAATATTTCAGAACACACTCAGCCTCTGAGGCACTCAACACTTATATAACCGGAATACGAATCTGTACGTACAAAACCTGCATTACAATATTAGGAGTTTTATCTCATATTTATGTAAACAGGAGTGGTATAACATAAATCTCAGTAAAACTCTTTTGTGATTTACATCTTCTTGAACATCATTGTGAAACAGACACACATAGGAAAAAAAAAAAAAAAAAGAGTTTAGTTCTCCAAGTAAAAGTTACACTATGGAAGAGCTGCTTTAAGACACAAAAATATATCTGGAATTAAACTATCCTTTTGTGGTGGTCCCCAAACCTTTTTTGACAACTATCCTTAAATCCCCACATGTGATGAGCATGCAACACCTCACATAGCAGAATCTTTTAACTTGCTGCTTTGAAAACATCCCAGACATCACAAACTGCATTAATTTTGTTACAGCATCAGTTTAAATGCTTCCAAGTAACAAAGAGATGACCCAACACACATAAAAGCAACCCAAACCTGACTTTTCCCTCACAGTTCTGGGGGCTGGGGATCGCAGCACGCTGCCCCAGGTGTGTGCAGTGCAGGGGAACTGCCTTGCAGGTGCAAACTATCAGTAACTCACACCATCTGCTCCACAGAGAGCGACTTTAAACCCTGCACCCTCCCGTCAGACTTAACCAGTGTGTTGATAAAAGCAGGACTGAAAGGCTGTGGCCTTGCAGGTGAAGCCCAGGAGTTCCTGCCAAAACAACTCTCTCCCTAGGGCAGACAGCAAGGCCAGGCTGTGGTGTCTGATGTGGGATTTGTTTTGTTTGTGCTTTATCAGTCATGTCCCCTTTCTGTAAGAAGTGACCAGATGAGAGAGAGCACTTCAGGAGCAAGGGAAAACTAGTCAGTGCCTCAGGGACAGGCTGGAATGCTCCAGAGAGCAGGGAGGACACAGGCACAGCCTGGGGGCTGCCCAGCAAATCCCACAGAAGGGCCTGCCCCGGCCACTCCCTCAGGCCCAAGTATGTAGGAACATTTTTTTTCTTTTTTTTTTTTTTTTTAACTTAAAAAAAGCACCTCTTGTGATCTTTAAATATAAAAAGAGAATGTATAATAATTGATGCAACTAATATATATGGCTCTGAAATTAAGGACTTTATGTTTTGCAAAGGAGCTGTTCCTGTGAGCTTCTTAACCCTGCAATCAGGTCTCACAGAGCTGTAAGATCAAAGCAGTAAGGTGACTAATGGGCCATATATGATTTATTTAAAGAACAGTGTGCTCATGTTTATCTGAGGAGACCCTTATTGTTGACTTGAGGATGCACTAAATCCTTGAATGGGTGATATAGGGAGTGTGCTAATTGACCAGGCACAAGATATGTTAATATTGTTAACTTGAAGATATACTAGGTCCTTGAATGGGAGTGTGCTAGTTGTCCAGGTGTGAGATATGTTAGCGAGTTCCCAGAGTTAGTGAATAGACATGAGTGACCTGTACAGAGAGGGGGCTGAAAGGTTCCCTCGGGGTGCATGACTTTGGTGGAGCGATCCCCATGCACCCAGCACTGCCGAATAAAGATAACCTGGGCTCACTCGAATATTGGTGACTTGATTCTTTAAATCAATTTGGCGACCCAGATGGGACCTCCTCTGCTCAGCTGCGGGAACCATTGAGAGCGGGGACTCCCTAGGGTACCCCCGGGGATTTTCCCGGAGGGGTTTCTCGTCTCATCTGGATCACCGCAGGAGCGGACAAGGACTCAATCTTGTGGAGCAAAGGTATTATCTCTCATTCAAATATTATATTAATTTTAAATATTATATTACTATTATATTTAGAACAGTACTGTTTTGTTCTGGATATTTCCGGTTCTGGGGACCGGTCCATCTGTAAAGCTATCCGTAAGTCATAAGATTTCCGTGTGCAGGGTGGCGTATGCCGGGTAGCTAGCACCGCAGGCATACATCTGATTCTGATCTGGTAATTGACGTTTTAGTCTTCAGACTAAAATGTCAGGTAATTTGGAGTCAATCCATATACATAGGATTGATATTCGATTCTGTTCTGGTATTTTTTCGATATTGAGGTAATATCGGAACTCTGATTCTGTTTTAGTATTTGTTTCAATATTAAGGTAATATCAGAAATTCGTGTTTTAGTCTGGAGACTAAAAACATTTGGTGATTTGGAGTCAATCCGTATACATAGGATTGATAATTATAGGACTAATATTAATTATTGTACTTACTTTATGTTGTAAATATAAGAACATTTCTGTATTAGGTGTGAATGTGGGTGTGTGAGTACTGTCTTGAGCATCCGAGGGGTGAGTGTAAACCTCTATACCTTTTAAAGTGCATATAATGTAAAGAATTATTGAGTATATGGTGGGGGTTGCTGCTTAAAGACAAAATTCGTCTCTGAGCAGTTACTCTGTGCTGCTTTGGCATCAATTCGGCAGGAGAACTCTCCACCAGTGCTGGAATCCAGGGGCCTGGGGACCCTCAGGGCCTCCAACCGCATCTTCTGTCGGTGAGACTCCCCTACCCCTCGGCTTCTCACACGGGTGGACAAGGACTTCTGCACAACATAAAAGGTATTTATATTTATTCTTTGTTTTGAATATTTGATTGTCTTAAGAGTTGGTTTTACCCCATAAGACGAAAGACGGGACGCCGTCTCGCAGGGTTGAGAAGTGACGCCTTCTGAAAAGGGTAATAGCCCTATTTGATTGTCTTAAGATTTGGGAAGCTAAAAACTTCCTTTAGGTTGTCTTTGGATTTGGGGAATTCCTAGAATGTAACAACTGAAATAGCGCTCTGTGTCTTGTTTCTTCTATGTGTTGTCTTGTTACATGTTCAAAATTGGAGTTATGAAATGTATGTTGAAAAAAAAAATAATATTATGGTAATTCTAGGCAAATAGCTGAAAACTTAACACTCTGCTTAAGGCCAGAAAAAAATTAGAATCATTTTTTTGGCAATTGTTTGTTGAAATGTGTACTTTGTGTGATAATGTGAAGTGTCAGTGTTCCTAGAGTTGTATGTAAGTGCACGGTACTGTGTAACATACTGCCTGGGTGACGGAGGGCTGCCCGGAGAGTGTGATGTGTGTGAGAGACGCGGTGTCACTGCGAAGCGAGTGGGGAGTCCCGATCTGCGTGTCAGTGTTCCCCACGAGGGGCCGGCCAGAGCGAATGAAAAATCAATTTATGAATGCATAATTAGAAATTAGAGCGGGAGACTGTGGACAAAACATTAGAACTAACATCATCTGGAAAAAGCAAAAATTAACCTCTGCCCTTAGTGTCGTAGGTGCTGTCTGTATACTCGAACAAAGGGTGGCAAGTGTCTAAGAACTATTATCTCCTCGCCAAACAAAAAAAAAATAAAAATAATGCGAGCAAGAAATAAGGCTAAATAGAGGTCTTGAACTGTGGCGTGTGTTCTGAGATAAGTATGGTGCCTCCAGTAATAACTAATACATTGTAGACAAATACCAGACTTATTAGGAAGATGGGGGACAGACTGAGCCAAGAAATAAATACCAAAACACCCCTGGGATGTATTTTGAAGCATTGGAAAGAATTTGGCGGAATTCCCAGTGGAAATTTGAACAAAAAGACATTTTTAAAATATTGTCAGAATTGGTGGCCTTTGTATACATTAGGTGATGGTGAAAGATGGCCACTCGAAGGAAGTCTTATATTACAAGACAATTTTACACCTTATGCTGTTTCTTCATAGAGAACAAAAGTAATGTGTGCAGGTATGTTTGTGTGACAGGAGTAGTGCAGGATTAACACCACCTGATCTTTGATTATGGCTCTAGAAAAGGATAGGGGAAAAAAGGAGAAATGAAACCAAAAGTTAAAAATGACCAATTATTGAAATCTTGAGCTTATCTTTAATTCAGCAGAAAAGTGGAAAAGAGGACCTCCCTGAAGTAAAAGAATTCTTTAACCAGGTATATCTGGAAATAAATTCCAGGTAAGGCGAAAAATGCTTTACCTGCTACAGTAAAAATGATAAGGGGGAGGCCTGCCTAGTTCAGATAAAACAATATCCCTTGGTCAGCAGGGCTGTGGGGGATATTGGCATAAAAACTGAGATAAAATACACTCTGTAGTAGTTCTACCAATGTAAATCTGTGTGTTTTACCATGATAGTGACTTGTTATGGGATGCGCAGATGAAACTCTGCATTGACAATGAAGTACAAGGAATAAGGTTGGTCAAGTACATCCTACCATAGTCAAGGGCAAGACTGGGTTGGCCTCTGTGTTTGCCACCAAGAAGAATCTTTAGCTCCGCTGTTGGCTGCAACCCAGTAGGCGTTGAGCGGTGGGAACATATGCCATGCCAGACCTTGATGTGAGGAATGATCCCCTTTGTTATAAGATTTAATATCAAGGATTTAGTATATCTTCAAGTTAATAATATTAACATATCTTGTGCCTGGTCAATTAGCACACTCCCTATATCACCCATTCAAGGATTTAGTGCATCCTCAAGTCAACAATAAGGGTCTCCTCAGATAAACATGAGCACACCGTTCTTTAAATAAATCATATATGGCCCATTATTCAGTACCAAAACAGAATCAGAGTTCCGATATTCCCTTAATATCAGAATGAATACCAAAACAGAATGAGGTGTATACCTGCGGTGCTAGCTACCCAGCATACGCCATCCTGCATAAGCATACAATGATCTTGCACCTTACGGACAGCTTTACAGATGGACCGGTCCCAGAACAGAATCCGAAACAGTACTGTTTAAAATATAATATTAATATAATATTTACAATTAATATAATATTTGAACAAAGATAGTACCTTTGTTCCGCAAGATGGAGTCCTTGTCCTCTCCTGCGGTGATCCAGATGAGACGAGAAACCCCTCCGGGAAAATCCCCGGGGGTACCCTAGGGAGTCCCCGCTCTCAATGGTTCCCGCAGCTGAGCAGAGGAGGTCCCATCTGGGTCGCCAAATTGGTTTGAAGAATCAGTCAGCAATATGCAGGCGAGCGGAGGTTATCTTTATTTGGCAGCGCTGGGTGCATGGGGGATCGCTCCACCAAAGTCATGCACCCCGAGGGGACTTTTCAGTCCCCCCTTTATACAAGCTACTCATACCTATCCAATAGTTTTCCAAGAAATTGTTTACGTATTCATTACAATTCTGAGAATGCATTTACATATCTTTTGCCTGCCAATGTCCTTGAGGAGTTGTCTCTACGCAGACTCTATTCCTTAGCGGCCATGTTTAAAGACTCCACCTTCGCCACGTTGCATGTACAACAGGAATCGAAGACAAAACGTCCCTTCTAAAGATAACCAACCCAAGGACTCAGCAGTCTGTACATCCATCATGTGGCAATAACGGTCCTTGGACATTCCCGACTTTTAACTAAACATAGGTGCATCATCCTTTAGATAAGTGGTACAGCATTCACTGTTCAATGTTGACAATAAAATATCAACACAGAGCCTCAGTATATCAGGCCCCTTGTGTTTGAACCCATTTAGTGCTTATGGTTTTATCTCAGTAACTGTATATGGAAAAATGCATACTTTTATTTTCTACTTGATAAGACTACACTTAAGGGATCCTGGTGCATTGAAACAGTTATTCATGCCCTGCAGGTTACTTTATTTTCTTTTCCCTCCTATTTCCAGATCCTCATTTATTTTTGTTTTTAACAGAATTTAAAATTAAGATTTTTTAAAGCAGATAAACCAGCCAAGTGCTCACTGATGCTTTTAGGAAAATCCCTCTTTTGAATGCAAAAGCTGTTGCAGTTCACTCCATAGCAGATCACACAGGAAAGTCTAACAAGCTTCTGCAGAAGCAGTGAGCTTTTTATTATTATTATTCCAGTCAGTCAACTGACAACAGCTCCAACCCAGTTAGAAATCCTTTAAACTGCACTTCAGAAATCACCATCACAATTGCTACTAATTGGCACTTTTGCTGGCAGCCTCAGGAAAAGAAAGAAGCCAGTGACTGAACGGGCCATGGAGAATGAGCTCCCCTTCCTGCCTGTCAGGAATCCTCTCACCAGAACAGGGCTGAAGCATGTTCCTGTAGCGGTGGGTTTTTAAAAAATACCAAACCCAACCACCCCAGCCCACTCCATCTAGGCCGTACCTTTTTGTAACTGGGAAACATCACCCTTGGTACTGGCAATCAGAAGTGTTCCAGGGATCCTAGGAATCATTTAGGAAAGGTTGTTAAAACATTATTTTTATTTATTTATTTTAATGGTTACTCTTTAAGCATGCGGTTTCAGGTTGTCTTTTGTTAGTTTCCTAGCTCACTATTTAAAAGGAAACACATTGTCTGAGGCTGGATGAAACCAAGCTATGAGCTAGGCCATGCCCTGCAAAATCAGAGCCGAGAGAAGATTAGAAAACAGAACAAATGTATTTAAAATTTTAGAAAATTTCTCACTTTTAATGAAACTACGAAGTCTATGTGCTGCACTTTGATTGTAATCCATACATAACCAACCTCCTAGCACAATTTCTCTGGTACAAACCCATTTTACACAGATCATGTGTAGTAGTGCTCTTAACTGAAAATCCACAAGAACCGCTTTTCATGAGCTAGTATTTCCATGACTTGCTTTTACTTGTTTTTGATACCTAGTTGTGCGTTAGGACGATAAAAAACTCCTAGGTTTTGTTAGGAGCTTTTTGTGAACCACTTAACTTTAGGAAGACCAGGCCTTAACTCACATTTAGGCAAAAGCTTGTCCACCTGTGTGTGAACCTGCAGAAATGATGTAAACTACCGAAGTGATTACCCTATTGATTCTTTAATGAACTGGCTGTCTTACTGTGTGGCAATTAAAGGATTGTGGCATTTCTGTCTTGAAAAGCTTGTTATTGCAAGTCAGCCAAATACAGAGATTTAGGTTTGTGCTTTACCTAGAAGTCCCATTGCATGGCTGGATACACACAATATTCCCCTGTAACTATTGAATTGCTGACTGTTAGGCTTGCTAAGCATATAATTAGCAAAAATTAAATTAAAAAATTAATAATTTTAATCAATATGTCCACTAAGTTCAAAGAACACAGGAGAAATTATTACAGATTTCACATATTAATGGACAAACACCATTTCCCCCCCAAAAAAATCTGGGTTTTAGCTGAAAGCTTCTCAGTATCGGGCATGCAATAGCTAGAGGATGCTCATATAGTAAGACTAGGACTTGAGCATACTGGTTAGAATTCCTCACTATTTTCCTGAATGATGGTTAAGTAAGACTAAATTCTCTATATTGCAAAGTTCACCTTGTGTTGAAGAGGTGGAAAATTGTAGCTCAAACACACTGTCAGTTCATTGCCTATGCACCATTTAAGGACATCTTTAGTCTCTATAAAGCAGCTGGCTTTGCCAAAATACTGATCCTAGATTGTGCCACTGCACAGAAGAGGACACAACCCGTGCTTGCAAATCCCTCTCAGGACCAGGACAATAGGTCTACTGTGCAGTATGGAATGGCCTTGGATGGTTCCTTGGATCCATTGTACTTGGATGAAATATCTGATTTACTTCTGCACTGAGGATAGTGAAACAGTGAAAGTGAAGTACAGATATAAAATGCAGTACTTCAGCTGCTGAAAAACTATGAAAATATCCCAATCTGAAAATTCATTCCTTGTTAATGCAGACTCCAGAACTGTTAAAAACCAAACCAAAACATGAAACCACAGCCATCCCCAAACCTCTTGGCATTTCAGGTTAATTATATAATAATTGAAATCTTCTGGTTATTAAAGGTTAAAACGTTCTTGTCAATACACAATACACATTCTGTAAATATTATGAGATATAACAGTTTTATGTCAGTTTAGTGTAAAGCAGCAAACAGTTGTTTTTTAGATACTGGAAAAACAAACTTCAAATCACTATTTTTTTCCTTACAATGGAAGCAGTTGCTAGCAGCGTTAACTATTTTTTATGCTTAATGATTTATTTATTGTTCTTTCAAGCTAAGAACATTTGAAGTACTGCTACACTAAATATATTCAACTTATCAAAAATCATATACAGAATGAGAAGTGTCAGAATAAAATTAGCAAGATTTTTTTTTTCTGTGTAAGTCATAACAGACCTTAATATTTGCTGCAATGTAATTTTTGCTTTAAAGTCACAGTTTAACTTTCAGAATAAACTGCAGAATTGAAAAATGGAATTCTGTTTTTCTGGGAGGCATTTAGAAACAATATATTATTGTGCATATAATTTTAATTAATGGAAGTTACTGCACAACAGTAATTGAGGCCCACATTTGATTGACACCTGATATTCAAGTGGAAAATGAGTAATTATGTGTTTTTTTGGAAAAGAAAGGGGCATAATTTTTTTTAACATGTTAGTCAACTGCAGTAAGGATGTGGAGTATGAGTATTAACACCCACAAGCTTTTTATTTAATAAATGTCTACTATTTCAACTGCCAAATGAAAAAGAGAAAATGTTTTAATTACAAAATGTTAACAGAAGTTTTTCCCAACTTGAGTTCCTATGGTAAGGTGATTTTAATCAGACTGCAATGGACTCTGTAGCATGACTTTTAGTATGCTAGTTAAGACCGCTTTCACTCTCCTGGAGTTATCAGTTATTAGAGAGAGCTAAACTATACCTGATACCCAGAATACCTGATTTTTACAGATGCCAGCTGTTACAAAATACCTTTTGAGATTCTCATTTGCTACCTATTAGCTAGAGTAAAAAGTAGTCATACTTGCAAATTTAGTTTTAGTAGCAGTTGGTGGTAGCTAGTGCTGGGGACAGTTATAGATCCTTTTATAGATTTTTCCAGAAACTTGCCATGTAGTCATGTCAGATGAGCAAGAAGGAAATATTGCTGGACTGTTACAGTTAAAACTCTAGAATGGGAAGTATGAGACTTTCATTATATTGAATGACTGAAACAAGCTAAAATTCAGATCATATCACATCATTATGACACTAATGCTCATGGGCATTAGCCCTTATGCCAGATAGATGTGACAGTAGTAACAGTGCATATAGCAACATAAGTTACCATGGAATAATCTGACACTGAAATCTTCCAGTCTATATGGTTTGGTTAATTCTCCTACTTTGATTAAGCTAGCAGCAAAATGTTTGGGGACATTTGGCTTTTGTTCTCTCTCTCTGAGAAGTGTTATATCCTTATCTGTAACATCAGTTTTACAGGTATAAGAAAACTGGTTTGATTTGCACCAGCACACCAACACTGACTCCATGTCAACTATGCGTGAAACTATGTATTACTCCTCAGGTGAATATTCCACGAATTGAGTGATATGCTTCCATTTAAGACCTAAAACCAGGATAATACAGCAATGGAAAACTGACTGTACCTTTCAGCTGGTAAAGTAAACCGCACTTTTTTTGGAAATCAAAATGATCTTATAAACACTTAAAAGATACATTTTAAGGAGGACAACACTGTACTTGATTTGTATGCCTAATTTGCAGTGCAAAGATAAATCAAGTACTTGTTCTTGACTCATATTTTCAATGAGCTTGTTATTTGCTCTGTTCAGTGTTTGTGCAAGAAAAATTGTTCATCGGAAAGTAAAGTAGAAAAGAATAAGGAAAAACATTTCTAGCTTAATTTTAATTTGTGCATGCTGGGTAAACAGCATGCATTTTCTTGTTAAAATTGTGTTGAAATTGGACCCATTGAGCTAGGGAGAGTTTTCAATCTCAGTTTTGCTTGTTTAACCAGTTCTTGATTTCTATGCAAGTGAATCTAGTGCAGTATGCTTGGGGATGTTTCTCACTGTATGTCATTACAGCTGCTGAGAATTTAAAGCAATTAGCTTTTCATGTTTCTCTCTGTTTCTTTTTGTGTAGTGTTCCCTATCATGGGACTGGTCTTATTGTCTTGTATGTTAAAGCTTATCAAATTTGTTTCCTTGTTTGTCAGTCAAAAATTAGCTGTGAACTCTATGAGCTGAGCTTGATGTTATGTACATGCTTCCTGATTCTACAATATGCTTCTGTTAAAGATCAGCTCACAAATTACTGGTATGCCTTAGGGCTTAAGCAGACACTCTCAGTTTTAGTTAGTTCATATGAATTTGAATGCCAAACACTTCTTAACGTAGGTGTCCTTGTTGTTGAAGTTATTTGAAGAAACTGCCACACTGTTTAGTAGGACAAGGATTCTAACTTGCATGTTATGGTTCTGAAAGAGAAACTCTACAATAGCAAATTTTTTTGCACAAATGGAGTGATTTTTTTAAAAAAATTGTGCAAAGATATTCTAGATCCTGATTGTACGTGTATTTTGTGACCTCTTTTGATAAACATTCAGATTTAAACTTACCCAAAAGTGCATGCAGCTCCCAGATAGGGAGGCTTATAAGGCAACTGAGATAGGCATTTAATTAGTTTAAAACAAACTCCCAAAATCTCTAGCAAAGTTTCTTCAGCATATGAGTTTTTTTTCTCCCATTTTTCAAGCTGCAAACTAGAGTAGGGAAACCTATTTAAAACACTAAAAGTGGTAAGAAATTGCAGTTTCATTAGTCCAAGGAGTGCTGCCAGTGTGCTGCAATCATTTCTCAACAATGCAGTGCTTGCTTATTTCAACGTTTTCAGCTTCAGATGATGCAAGACTCCAATTCAGCCTGGCTTTGAGAGCCTGGATTTGTGCAGATTTTCTATTTATAATGAGGACCACAGACAAAAGGGCTTTCAAATGCTAAAGCAAAGTTTGGCTAGAACACACCTGGAGCTATTAACTTCTTCAGTAGTTCAAAATCAGGATGGGACAATGAAACCACAAGATTTATAAACAGGTCACCCTCTTTGTAACTGTATCTTTACAGGATATTGAAAGGGCCTTTCATTCAGCCTTGCTCTCAGTCTAGCAACTCAGACATTGTTACAAGCTCTATTTGTTCTGCTCTAAGTCCCTAAGATGTTTCTGTCTGCTGCCTCTCAGGCCTCCACATCTGTCTGACGTCGGCTCCCTGCTGGTTGTCTCTCATTCTCAATCCTTTCTCCCTTTCTTACCTTATGCCGAAGCAACTTCAGAGTTGGATTAGTTTCCCTCTTAAACTAGGAAGAGACATGGAAGAATTACTGCTCTCTACCCCTCACTAGGTGACCCAGTTTGCAGCCAGCAGGCCAAGACAAACAGCGGCCCATGCCCACTCCTTTAAAAAAAAAAAAAATTGCAAAATAAAATGCAAACAAATAAAACAGTTTGCAAAATAAGTCAGGCTTGTGAATAACGGGAAAATCCCATCACAGAATCCCTGGCAGAAAAACTAACAGGTGTGAAGTTCTCATAGTCTGCTTTGTTCAAGCTAACGGCCTTAAAAATGAAAGAGGAGAATGGGGGGGGGGGGGGGGGGGGGGGAACCCCAAACAATCAAGACACTAAAATTCTAATGAAAACCACTGAACTAGTTGAAAGCTTATTCTGAAGGTTTAAATATGGTTTAAGAATAGCCAAATTACCCATTCTCCACAATGGTTTATAGCCTCACTCAGATTCCCCTGTCTGTGGCAGTCCAACACTGCATTTGGCATCAAGTGTACAAGTGACACAAACACAGTATCATAATCTCTGGATAGCTGGATAGGATCATGACAGTCTACACAATCAGATAAATTTCACAGAGATATATCTTTCCAGACACTTTAATAGTTCACAGCCTTGATGTTGATGAGCAGTAAGCTTGCACTTGAATGTCGTTCTTGTTTGCTACCACTTCCTGGATACACAAAAATATATAGGTAATAAAACTAGCGTTTGATGAAAAAGCATGAGTCCTTCAGTTATAAGCATTGCCTATTTAACTCATGTTAAAGACATGACAAAGGCAGCCTCAGAAATGTTTTCAAAATTTGAAACTCTATCCTATTCAATTTTTGTTTTGTCTGCAACAGTTAACAATAAGCAAGGCAACTATGCTGCTTTAATTGTTACAGACTGTTTTCCTGTAGAATAAGTTAACTCCCCTTTAATCGGAACGTGCAGTAGACAAATGAAGCCTACATAATAACACACGTAATACTTCGAGCCTCGAATAAAAGAAACTCAATCTTGCCATCTGAGGAAAAAGCCTGTAACCAGTCTGAGGTGTTTTTTTCCCCCTGTAAATGGTCGTGTGTGGAAACGGGGACCTTTCTGACTGTAGAGGCTGCCTTAACCCTAATCCCACCTTGTTGATGGAGCAGTTGTAGTAGGCACAGTTCTCTGAAAATTTACCATACAGAAGATAGTGCCACCGCATCTGCTCCTTCCCTGTCAGGGTGGTGAGACACTGGCCCAGGCTGCCACCAGCAGCTGTGGGTGCCCCATCCCTGGGGGTGCTCAGGGCCAGGCTGGACGGGGCTGGGGGCAGCCTGGGCTGGTGGGAGGTGGCCCTGCCCCTGGCGGGGGGTTGGGACTAGGTGATCTTTAAGGTCCCTTCCAACCCAAACCATTCTATGAATCTATTTCTTTGAGGGTGGGTTTTGGGTCCTTCTCTTAAAACTGTCACATGGTTAAAATGGAAAGATATTTTTTCTGTGGAATACAGTTTGTACTTTAGAACTAAACCTCTGTTCTGCAGTTTGACAGTAAGCTTAAATCTGGTAATCTAACAGAAGGAAAAAGCAGTCTCAGCAGACATGCTCCAACCTTGTGTTCGACCATATTAAGAATTAATACTTAGTCTTGCTGTACAACCCAGCTTTAATAAAGCTACCTAAATCCTCTTGGCTGCTGCTTTGACAGGGCAGCATCAATCAGAGTGCTCAACTTTTGTATTTGCTAATTCAATAGGCAGCCTGACAAGGCTTTCAGATCTGCGTTTATGGGATAATGAAGGTTTTTTCAATTTTTGCTATGTTGACAGAAAAAAAAGCATTTTTGAGAATGATGGATTTAAAAAATATTTTTGTAATAAATGCTTCCTGCATATTGAATGCTTCTGACAGAGCTAAACATTTGAACTTTCAAAATATTTAGTATGACTCTATACATCTTCAGGAACCTGGGACTTGGGATATGCCTCCTTTTTGTAACTTCAGTGGCCAGTTTTGACAGAGGAGAAGGCTTAAATCATCATTAGTTTAGAGTGAATATAAATCTATATTTTATTTATTATTGTTCTGCTCTATTTATGATTTAAAAATCAGAGAACAGGCTTCTTGTGTCTTTTTTCTTGCATTTTATGTAACAACTACTTCTCTAGAGTAATACTCCTACCATTTTTGGCAGTTTCAATTACCTTTTAATGTTGTAAAAGCACAAATGTACATGTTTAGCTGAAGGTTTGTGCATCGGAGTGAAAATTTAGAAGATGGCTTAGTGTTGATATGGTTAAACACACTGTTGCCCAAAATAATTTTGTCTCAAATCTGCCTGCATACAGCTCTTTGTCAAACCTCACAGTGCAGTAGAGCAGCTCATCTGTATGTTGGCCTGCTCTGGCTCATTGGAAAGGGAGCACTGTGTAAATGTTAATTTACTGATCTTTTTAAGACATGAAACGACTCCGTTATGCTCTGAGTAATTCTAAAGTAGATTTATAAACTGACACATAGTATAAGTTAAATGTTGGCGGCAGCAATGCATTGTGGCAGGTGCAGACAAGATTCACAAATGGACTACCTTATCCTCGTTTTAATTGATAGAAATTTGTTTAAGTAGAAGTGGTCAAATGACTTCTTTACTCTTGGCTCAAATGAATTGGGAATGTGGATTATTGCAGATAAAAACCAGACTCAGAGTGTCAAGGACAAACTTTGCACTGATATGACAATGCCAAGACCTCTTTTATGACTGGGGAAGATAATTTTCCAAAGAGAGTTTTTAAGTAAGCTTTTTTCCCACTCTGGAGGCTCTACTCTGAGGCCTCTTGTCTTGTATCTTTGGAAGCTTTTGTGCTGTTCCATCTGATCTTTTGTTTATAGAGTTCTTCTGTTGACTTATTTTTGAGTACATATTTAATTATGTTTGGATCTTGACTGGGAATTTGGACTCTGAAATGTTTCAGTTTTAAAAATACCTGTAGTGATCAAAACAGTTCTGATTTAAAACTAATTAACATTTAATATTTAAAATCAAGAATCTTTCAAGTGTAACTTCAGTCAGCAGTTAGGGACTATAGTAAAACCGTTGACTTTGGGGTATCCATCTGTTACATGAGTGCAGATCCACCAGTATATGCATGCTGTCCTGACCGCTGCTTTACATTTCTACTAGGGTTAGATGATCAGTCAGTAAGTATAGCATATATGGAGACAATGGAAAAACAAGCCATGCTACTGGGATTTGCTTACTTAACTGTTCTGACTTAATCAGAACTACTCATTACAATAGGTGATACTATGTATCAGCAGCACCACCTTTTCATGTATTAGCACTTCTCTAGCAATAGGTTTTTAACATGCTGTATGTACCTCGGTTCAGTTTCGTATCTCTCTAATATCCTCAAGGTAAGCTTGGTTCTAGCTTCTGTACGCTATGCATACATCAACTGTTTTGCTCACAAAGATGGTGAGGTGGTTCCCCTGTGACTCTGGACTTTGACACTTAATCCCTAGTAAATATTGTTTTATCAGTTTGTTGATGAAACATCATTTCAGAGGCTTTACCCTTTTGTCACCGCTGCAACCAGCTGATGTTTGGTTCTGCCCAGAACAGCATGAACAGCATTTATTTAAAAAAACCCAAACATCAGAGTTAGAAAGTCTTACCGTACAATGAAAATTGAGAGTGCATGAATATACAACCTCCTCTCTCATTCTTGATTTTTTTTTTCCCCAACCTGCTGGCAGAGACCTTGTCTCCGTAACCTGATAATTTAGTTGTTTCAAGCTCTGCATCTTTTGACATTTACTAAGGTCCTTCATTGATTTATCTTAGTTAAGTACATCCATATGTTGACAGCTCTTGATAGTTTATTCTTATCTGCCCAGTCGTGGCTGTACAACCCAATCTCTCAGTCTTCAAAGAAAGAAATTACCACAAATCAAAGCCCTTAGATAACAAACCACAAAACTTAGCGGGGAAAACTGCAAAGTGAATCACCTGTTACCTTTCTGAAGCAGGTTTTCCTTCCTCCTTCCTCAGTTTTGGAACCAACCTGAAGAGCACCCTGAACAGATTTACTATATAAGATTCAGTTGCCTTGCTAGCTCTATTTATGAAGTTAACTTGTGGAAAAACTTCCATAAACAGAAAAATTTGACACCTTGCTGTTTAAGAGAGCCATCCTTGCCGCTTGCTCAAGTCATGAATGGTAGTGCTGATGTTGTCAGGCAGGTAGTCTCCTGTAATACCCAGGTGAATGTAGACGCCTGTTCACATTAAAACATTGCTCATGCAATATACAGTGTTGCTCAAAATGTGAGTTTGTTCCCTGCTGCTGCTGAGCCATCCCTTCACTTCACACACTTCTTTTGCCCAGGGGCATGCTGGTTCCTATTCATATAGGCCTCACAACAGTGTCCCACTGCTGCCTAATTGCAGCTAGGAACCGAAAAGAGTGGTACTGTGGCTTTTTCTAATGGCTTGTGGTTAGAAACTCCCATGTATAATATACTGTGGCAAGATATCAGATTCCCATCACACAACAAAATTCTAGTCAGCCATTTGAGTTGTAATTGTGTTAAAAGCAAATTGGCTGTTGCTGAATTCTTTTCAAAGTAGAAGAATAATCGTATTTTCACTAAATGTGTCTCTATTTTCCCCTGCCCTGGAAGTACTGAATGCGTTGCCATTTCTAAGCGTCATAATTGAGCGAATTACTGATTCTTGCACTCTCACCACGACTGTAGGTCAGAGATGGTGACAGTTTTCCAGTCTTGAAAAACCTCACTGATCTCTGAAGCCCTGTAATGACAGTAGATTTAGACAATTATCAGCATTTTAGCTCCAGTCACTATGGGGTTTGTGACTTAGTCATAAAAATAATCATGCAATGCTGAAACCTGACATACAAGCTCTAACTTGTGGAGCTATTAATACTGGGTTATGCATTTTAAAAGGAAGTCAACAAAACATTTTTTCACATCATAAGTGTATGACAAAGAACAAATCAGTGTGGAAGCTATTATTATTATTACACCCTTTTATTGTCAGATCTGTTTCCAAAGAAGGTATTTGACAAGGTGAAGCAATACTGATGACTGCTAGTTATTTAATGTGGTATTGTTGGTTTGTAATGTATGTACACCTCCAAGCACAGCGAAGCTTTGATTGTCCTTGCATTACATACAGCCGTTAAATAAACCAGAAAATAGACTACTTAAACACAAATGTTACACTTTGACCTGTGTTTCTTCATCACTGGATGTCCAAAATGACTGAAAAAGGCATAATATTGCTTTATGCCAGTCTAACTAGTGGCTTAATAAGCAGAAGAGATAATGCAAGAAATTATGAATACATAAATTATAAAAATATTTTACATTTTCTGTATTGTAGTAGCAGCACAATATCTTGTTACAACCGAATAAATTAGTGCTAGCAAAGAGCTACAAGTTTTTGTACTATCAATAAGTGGAAGCCATACCAGCATTGTCTTTTTCAAAGATGGTAATGTAGCTAGATTTAAAAAAAAAAAAAAAAGTTACAGATGGATTTATTATATGCTTTTATGTTAAACGTTTGCTTAAAGCTTAAAATTTAGATGATAATTGGACTTCTTAAAAAGTTTCAAAAAATCCTAGAGGATATCCTAAAAGTACATATGACCATTGAAATATTATTTTTCAGGTGCTGAAAAGCTTCTATTTTAAGTTTTTAAATTTTTGTCTCCAATAATTACTTGCTTATTGCCAAAAAGGATTAGGCATACTTTGTATAGCAGGAACATCTAATATATTTTTATATATATATATAATTCACTAAGATAATGTCCTTGATATATCTGGAGCACTTGCAGGCTACCTAGGTATACAATCACACATTAGAAATGCTAAACTTAAAATTTTTAATGATAGCGTACATTGATTTTCTGTAGTTTAACTAGAAAATGTGTTTGTTCTCAAATTCTGTTCCTGAACTTCAACGGGGAAAAAAAATCTACTTCTAATAATAAGGTTCATATGTCACCTCTTGTTTCCTGCCTTTCTAAAGTAAATATGAGCTGGAAAACAAGTTTTACTGATTAACTGGTTGTTAGGTACTTGGAGGAACTTTATAATGGTTATCACTCAGATCTAGAAAAAAATATATGGACTGCACTAAGCATATGATAAAGCATTGTTAATCGCACAGATGGAACTTGCATTAAAAGAGAAACGTAGAAGGGCAACAATACAGCAACTAGAGATGTAACTTTAAATCAACAAGTGCCAGATCTATGGAATCTACAGCATTATTCACTTTTATGCCTGTTTTAATATTTCAGTGTCTGAACTTGAACGTACAGTTGAATATATCCACTCTATGTTCACATCCAGTTGTAGTATGAACAGACTTCATCTGATACCAAAAAAGTCCAGAATCTTAACCTAATGCAATCACACATTTCTAAAAAGACCCTTTTGTTTTAAAAAGATTTTCCCTTTTTGCATTTTAACTGCTGAATTCAATATATACCAACACATTCATAGCAATTTGAAAAGAAGTACTTCTCCATCAAAATACAGGGTTAAGTGGGACCAATCAATCTAAGACACACAACAGGGGTTAAAAAAAAGTTCAGGTTAGATACTTTAAGAGACATAAAATGCCATAGTTAATTTTTCATTCATCTAGACTGGAGAGGGACTACTGAATTATGAACGAACTAACTATATGAACTAACTTTGATAATGTGGCATCAATGCTGCATAACATTATCCAGAAGAGTACAGCCACTTCATTATTTACTGTATTGCATACAATACCTACTACCTTACATATATTTATGCATATATATATACACACATACACACAAAGAGAATCAGTGAGCCTTTCAAACAGCAATATTTTAGTACAATATTAATTTTGGAAAATAGAGAAGAAAATGTAAATGGTATGTATGTATGTACATTTACGCTGTCTGTCTCTGTCACGTCGTGTATGTAATGCTCCCACAAGCCATACAAAAATATTTCTATGCTCAGACCAGGTTTGGCCCATTGCAAATTAAATCATTGTTTTCTACAATGCTAAACTTCCTTAACTTACTGAAATGAACTTACGCAAACAGCACTTCCTCTGAACTTGATTCTGCCTATGCAATTGCCAAACCATTTTCCTTATCTTCAATTGTTCAAATGACTGCTCTTCAAAAAACAAACAAAAAAGCCCCTGACTCATTAAAAATCCTTTGGAAGATTTTGTTCTGGTTTTGTTCATCTCAAGTATTCACCTTCAAGCTTTTTCAAGTCAAATAAAAATAATTACTAGCCTGTGGTAATGGCTACTCTCACACTGAAATTGCAAACAGCTATGCAAATTTCCTGTCCATCAACTTTAAGACAGACATGTCTGTAACAACCTCACAATGCAAGAAACCTGAATATTGCCTGCAATTTCTAGCTATTAGATAATCTTTTGCCGTCTTAGACCTTACACTAGTGATATTTTCTCCTTTGTTTTTACTGAGACGTGTTTCTAACTTGTCTTGGTGGTAACTATGGTGACAGTGATGTCAACGAAGAACAGACCAAAATATATCAGATAAGATAGAAATGATGGGACCCAGAGATGTATGGAGATTATGTGATTCTTGGTATGTTATTTTTTATTTAATAACTAATCAATCAAATAAGGATTCCATATATAGGTATTAAAAATATTGGTACCTAACTGGCAGCCATCAACCTTTTGCAGCCTTGAAAATGAATTCTGGATTGGATTACACACACACACACACACACACAAGCATCAGTCATACTAAGCACCCATCTGGAAATTAAATGTCAAAGATAAATGCAAGAAAGGGGAAAAAAAATCAAATGAGAAAGTCAGTGTGCTTACAGGAAGACACAGTGTGTTCTGAACAAAATTACCAAAGAAATGAGATATTTGCTGAATGCCAAATACTTGCTTTGATTTTATTTTTTTTTTCATGGTACGACCATCTAAGTACCTTTTAAAAATATGATTTTTGTAAACTCTCATAAAAAAAATATTCCTGTGACACCTCTCAGAGAAATTCAGTTCAGGAGAAGACTACACTTACACTTCCATTTTACAGCTTACAGACTGCAATTTATTGACACATAAGGAAAAAATCTTAATCACTATATCTGTACATGGCTACATTCTTTTCTGTTTCTTGAGTGGACTTCTCACCTCCACACGTCTTGTAAGTGATTACCATTAGATGACTGATTGAAAGGCCCACATCATAAAATGCAAAACTTCTATGTGCTTTTATGATATGTAGCAAATTAACAGATATACATATGAAATACTAGTAAATCCACACATAAATAGATCTGAGGAAATGGACAGGTAAAACTATAGCTCCATTTCCTTTAAACTTCAAGGAAAAGTAAGGGCTCTTCACTGTATAACTTATTCTGATGGTTTCCTTCAAACAGACTTCTTTAATTTGTGTCACAACTATTGACAATCTTCGCAATTATGTATGTGGAGATATTCAAACTTCTGTTGCAAGAAAGCACCAGAGCCAGCACATGGGCGGTTGCACAAAACCTGAGCATTAAGGAGGCTGCTGAAAGCGAAGTTCTGGCAGGTCTTTCCGTGATAATCTAAGGAGTTACCAGCTGCTCCTGCAATGCCTCTCCTGGAAGTTATCACACACAAAGGAGTCGGCGGAAGAATGGTGAGAACAGCTGGCAGCTCCATAGATTCTCACACCCACAGCAGTTGACAAAAGGAAATGTCTGTGTGCATCTTCAGTAAGAAGTCTGAAAACTGAACTTACATAAACCCAGCAGTGAGATTTATCAGCTTCCTTATTAATACCCTCTGTCACCTGCTGGTATTTTGGTAAGGTGAGATTACCTTTCTTTCTGAGCTGCTATGAGAAAAGAAACAGTTTGCCTGAGAAACAGGGTTAAAATCAGCTCTCTCAAACACATTTTGTTGCGTAGTATGCAGAGATATATGTCTCTATTCTGGTGGAGTTTATCAGTTGTTAGGCCACTTCTCATTTGTCTCAAATGTGAAGCTATGAAGTCTTGAAAAATTCACATCATATTCAGGTTTGGCATCTTAATCACCTATGTTGCTGGATGCAGAGGGCCGAGTCCACTTCTGTCAGTTTTTATATGACAAGCAGAAATGTATGAAACCAAAGTAATGAGAAATATACAGTTATGGAACCATGAATATGCCCTAAAACATTTGTTTATTACTGTAGTCCTTATTTCATTATACACTAGGTCTTGACAGGATGAATGGTGCTGCTAACAGCACTGCAATAACTTTCATGATACCTTCCTAAATCTGCAAGTATCAACAAGGTGGAAGTGTCACTGAATTTTATCACCCACAAACATCAGAGGATGTAACACGATGACTAACCTGAACACTCCCTTATTTAGATTAGGTGCTCATCAATTAATGTGAGTGATTCAGATGATATATATCAGATTTGGACTTTTGGGAAAGAACCCTTTAATCTGTAAAAAGTTCTAGTATTTAAAACAAATTCAATCATTTTGTACCTTATTGATTTGCCCCTCTGCATAGACCTAAACCACCTCCTTTTGGTCCTGAGAATTCTTTTCACTTGAGAGAAAAAAACTTGAATATTGATTTCAGTCATTTTTATTTCCTGATGGTAGTTGTGAATCAAAAGTAAGTTAGCCTTGATCCAGCCTGGCTTTTTTTCCATAAAGCAGGAAAATATTTCTACGAATACACTTTGTGAACTAGATTTTGGTAATTCAGTTAATTTCTTGACAAAATGGAAGAAAATATGGCTGACTTGATTTTGCAAAAGAAATAGTAAAAAAAAGTAAGTAAGGGTATGCAACTTCTCTGAAACTTTTAGGGGAATGCTTATAGGTGTTATAGTACAAAGGTGAAATTCAGGTTGTTTTTACTTTTAGTGACAATGTAGGAAAGAAAAGAAATTTGCCAATTAATTAGCAGGAAATATCCTGAGATAGCCATTAGGGAGTAATATCTATGAAAGCACTACCATAATCAATTAGCAGGGATGCATTCTTAATGAAGTTCAGGCAATGGGAATGGTATATGCTGCAATGCTAGTATTGAATTAACAATTTGTAAATAAGGCTGCGGGTAGAAACTGCAATGTACAATTCTTATGAGGAATCCACTCTGAAAGCAATTATACATTATGTTTACTTTAAATTTGGCATTTTATGACCTTTAACCTAAACTTATTAAACTCAATAATAAGATTAGAAAAACCACTGTGCCTGCCCAATATAGAAGCACTTAAAAAATTACCTTTGCTTTAGAAGTGACCACCCAAAATCATCAACATGAAGAACATGACCAATCACTAGAATGAAATATTTATTCAATTTCTGCTGCAGAAAGAAAAGCACTTTTAAAATGATTTGGACCACATACTAGGAAGTAGTAGAAATATAAGCATATTTATCATGCTGCTTCTTGAAGTACACAACTCCAGTATTCATTGCCATCCCTATGACTGGTCTATGTTCACTAGGAGTACTCTTTCATAAATAATACCACTCAGTATGACATTTTATTAAAGTTTCACTGCTCTCAAAGTCTTTCTCCAGGAAAATATAATTTCTAATCTAAGAATTAGATTCTTTCTAAGATTCTTTCTTACAGGTACAATAGAGCAACTAAGAGCAAGGAGTGACCTATATCACTCCTACAGACATTGGCTTCAATAGCAGTATTGCTGGATATCCACTACTTTGCCTTCTCCACAAAACACTTCATATAGCTTGCCCTTTCCTGGTTGTAGTTAAGACAGCCTTTCCTGTGGCATACAAAAGTACTTATTACTTTTCTTATTCTGCTGGGAAGAAGAACAAGATTTGTCTTGGATTTTCTGTATAAATAAAGATCAAGAATAAAATCTACTTATGAACAGTGTTGTGCTGCTTTTCCAGTGGCATTTCAATTTTTACTCTAGATGACCTCCAGAGGTTCTTTCCAACTTATGCGTTTCTGTGGTTCTAGTACTATATTTGCAATGTTTCCTCCAGTACTGGAGAAGTTTAACATGCTGCTCATAAACTATAATACAATAATGCGATAGTAGAGCTATTGAAAGTGGTGCTAGCTTGTTAGTGTGTGCGCATCAATGAAATCATAAAAAGAATTTTCTACAACTCTGACTAGTTTTTATCCAGAACCATGTCATCTCAGAGAAGAGGGAAAATGATTTTTTAATGTTAGATTTGTATCTTTTATCACATATCCAATGACAGGTATGTAGATGGGGTTTCATATACTGGGTGAGCGGTGTGAGAGGAAGCCATTAGTGTGTACTGCTTGCTTTTACTGTGCATCCTAAAACTGAAGCATGACTCCTGCCTCAGGGTTTATTTATATTATAGTATAACTGAAATCACTAAATAATCACACATTACTGTCAAGGAAGTTATTATTTAGCCAAATCAAGCTATACAAAAATAAGGTTTTCTTACTCTGGAATACTCATGTTGGTTAGGATCACAGAGTAATAACGTGATAAAGCACATCACTAAGCCACTCTCAAGAGTAACTACACTTTGGGCCTATACACAGTTACTTCTCCTTGGCTCGTGCTTGAGACTTCACATTTGCTGGGTGAGAACTTTTCAACATTGTTTTTTCTGACTCTGTGAGAAAAAGCTCTTAAAATATGTATTGGTCTCTAGTTCTGTCAGTATGGCATAACTCTAAAACATCTTCTGCATATAAATCTGTAGCTGTCACCACAGTTTTGGCATAGCACTGTTTGGGTGTTTGTATGTCCCAGTTAGATTTGTGGCGTATGTATGTGACATGCAAACATTCTGTGCAAACACAATAAATCTGATGTGCCCAACATCAGGTTTATTTTGCATGCACAACTTGTCTGCATGGGAAATGTGCACTTCGTCTGAAAAGCTGAGGCTGAGCTGGTGGGTCTTGGCGATTCCTTCACTCCAGAGGCTTCAGGCCCTGAGCTGAGCCTGTATGAACCCAGAATATAAACAGCTGCGGTTCTAATTTTCTCTGGTTTTATTATTAATCTTGGATTCCTACACGTTAACCATTAATTCAGTGTGAGAAAGAGATTACCCTGAGTGCATTTGTAACTTTTGGCTCCTAGCATAGTTAGCTACCAACGTATATAAGGATGTACTTTTCCAGGAATCACAGAATCAATCATAGAATCATTTAGGTTGGAAAGGACTTTTGAAATCATCAAGTCCAACCGTTAACCCAGGATTGCCAAGTCCACCACCAAACCATGTCACTAAGCACCACATACGCGTGTTTTTTTAAACACCCCCAGGGATGTTTAAACGCTCAACCACATCCCTGGCAGCCTGTTCCACTGCTTGACCACCTTTTCAGGGAAGAAATTTTTCCTAACATCCAATCTAAACCTCCCCTGGTGCAACTTGAGGCTGTTTCTTCTTGTCTATTGCTTGCTATCTGTGAGAAGAGACCGACCCCCAACTGTCTACAAGAAACACAATTATAAAATCACTCTTTTTAGGAAGCGGAAGCGCTTTCAGCAGTAAATACCAGCCACTATGCTACAAGTCTACTCCTTGCTGAGTGCCTTACAGGGGACAGCAGAAAAGGTGGATCCCAGGCTGGATGCTTTTGACAAAATACTGCTTTTTTCTTCACTTACTTCATTAGGAAGCAGGCTGGTGATTTGACAGGATAAAACCCTATTTTCTTTTTAGCTTTTAGTCATCCATTCATTCATTAGTATCTATTTGTGTTATATCTGATCAGCTGAAGAACATGACAAGTTACCAAAAATAACCAAAATATGTAGAACATTTTTTACTACATTCAGCTTTAGATACTTTCTCTCCCATATTGCTTTTCAGTATATTGTATATTAAGAAACATATTTAATAGTGGCCCTCAACAGTGAAGAAATGCATGCCTACATGTTAATTTTGAAGTGACTTATTCCTTTTCATGAAAAACTGTATATACAATATTGGATTTACCTTAGCCAAACACATCTATCCTTAGAATATGCCTTGTTAACTTTCCAAGTAAATGGGATCCAAAGATATTAGCATAGATGAAGCATCTAGTGACAGAGTAATTTTTTGAAATGCCTTTGATTGAACTGCATTGCTGCAGCAGGTATGGAAGAATGCACGCTGAATGCATTTTCAAAGTGACCCTGTCAAACTCATAGTGACTGTATCTTCTCTCTCCGAACTTTTGATAAAGTGCTCATGATTACATGCTGATTTTGTCAGAAACTCCATCCAGGCATGAACAGTGTATCTACTGGCAGCAAGGTCATGATATAGCAAGTTTCCATCCCACAAAATAACCTACCATTAAGAACTCATTTTTACCAATTTATTGCCAAAGCTCCTGTGGAATGTATCTATAGATGCTTTCCTTTTATACACAGCTTAGCAGATGATCTGGTATCCAGTGAATTCTAACAACTTAGAGAAGTGCAAAGAGATGCTACGTACATACAGCCTGTGTTAAAAAAGTATCCAGCTAGCACATACGACACTGACACAGGAAGCATTTTCATGCATTGTTAGTAGTTCAGTTTCTCACGCCTTTAGCATTTTAACTTTCCGCGCTATCACTGACTGTGTTTATCTCATAAAAATCAAAATGGTGACAAACCAACTCCCATATATTTCTACCACTTCTGCACACTGATTTGTTGGAATGTAAATACCTGCTTTTAACAGGGCATCATCTTGTATCTAAATTTGGTATTCCCCGTTAAGCTTAGCTGTTCTTTTTTCTGTTTTTCTTTTTTCTGTTTTTCTACCTCTTCTGCTTTATTTTCATTCTAGTTCAAATAGAATAGGAGGACTGGGATAATTTCATTGTATTAACTAGTCTTATGACAGCAAGAGATATTTCTGAGATATACTATATTTTTTTACTTTTGTTTTTCTTAGAACCCACGTGCTTATTCTTTCTCCACTTGAATACTTTCCTTTATCTTCTGTTTCCTCTGTCTTTGGAAAAAAAAAAAAAAAAAAAAAAGGAAGAAGTAATACCAGACTTCTGTTTCATTCTAGTGGTGCTTCAAATTCATCAACAGAAACCACAAGAACAACTAATCACTGCCTGTGAAAGTTGCAACGATTTCTAAATCACAATACATTCTCTCTGACCAGATTTTATGATGCTCCCCACAAAAAATCCAGTATGTTTATTCTCTGGAATGGGGTTTGTTTTGTTTTTTTGTTCTGTGTTTGCGGTTCCCCCCCCACTCCCCCCCACACCCCCCAAGTTGTAAGTCCTCCCCTCTTTTTCTCCATAGCATTGTCCTAATCCATTACTCTCGTAATATTTTTTTTTTTTTTTATAAAAGTGTAACTACATAACATAAGTGGAATTGTTTGATACAGACATAAAGGAAAGTTTTAACATATTTTTCACAGAACATACTGAAGTCCTGAACTGTTTTAAACCAGCAAAAACAGCAAGAAAGGATGACAAATAGCTGATTTATTTGTCTGTTGATTGATTTGAACCACAACACCACCATAAACTTTTATGATCTACAGTGGAAACTAGCCTTTACCTATAGAGGCACACATGAAAAGTATCACTTGCATTCTCTAATAACTTCAGAGTCTACATTTTTTGTAATGTGCCAAAACAACTGGCAGTTTCTATAAGCCTATTCAATAATGAAATCTAGAGCTTGCACTTGAACCATCAACCTCTAAGCTCTGTGTCACCAAGCTCTTCCACTGCACAGCTCTCCCTATTTCTCCACGTTAAGTCACAAGACCTCGTATGAAAAAGGTTGTACAGAACATTACAGGAAATTAGTAAAGACTGAAGGGAAACACTTAAAATTGCCATCACATTTGCTATAAATTGCATTTTTCATCCTCTTTTACTGTTTGTCTCTTGCTTCTGTTTCCTGAATAGAATAAAATTTTAGCAGTGTTCTACTTCTTATAGTCTAAACAGTCATTTCTCTTTGAGACTCAGGCAGTTTTACCTGGCAGGGCATTAGGAGGTAAATGCTTTTAATGAGACTCCTTCACCTGTGCTATATATTACTTGAACTTTCTTCTTTCTCCCCAGGGAGGAAGGAGTTGTGTACCCTACAGGGTGTCTTTTGGTTTACTGCTGACTATGTTTTGCATAAAGACAGGCAACCCAATACAGTCAGAAAAAAAGTACTTATGCCATTACTGAGATTTACTACTGCATTTATGAAGAGTCCTAGTACTATTTTAGGAAGAAGGTACAAAGGGCTTGTTAAAAATAGAAGCAAAAATCATTAGGTAGTAAAGGTACTGGCACTATGCTTTGATCATTTCACAGAATCCCTTGCATCCTGAAGGGGTTGTTGATAAAGCAGCCTAGCGCAACTACTTAAAGAATTGCTACAGTTTGGAAAGTGTTTGGTGTTTAGCTGTGTAAAGTGAATAAACTTCTGACAGATGAGTTTCCTTGAGACAACTTTTATGAAATCCTCAAGAAACCAGTTCTGATGGAGTCACTGAGAGCTGGGGAAATACTTAATAAATACTGAGGGTTTTTTTAAGTCTTCCCCTTCGGCCCTCTTCTCAGAGGAAAATAATTGCTTAAAATTATTTACTTCATAACTTCACAATCCTGCCACAATACATAGTGCAATCACATCAATTCTTTCCTTGTACACCGACTTTGCTGCACTACATAAGCCGAGAGAAAACTTTTCTGTATATTCTGAGTATTACAGATTGACAGACCTATGTTGTAATGTTATCTGTCAGGACAGGCCAGATTTGATATAAACATGGATCTTTGCACAGTAGTTGACTTGAAGGCCTGTTACTGAATTAGAAATCTATTTTACATAACATACTGTTTGATGGACTAAAATATGTTATGGGTGACAACACCACTAGTGGAACCCACCAAAGGATGTTAAAATAGCTACTTAGTCATTTCGGAAGTATGCCCTGACATATGTCTTGTAGTATTGCCAAGGAATCTTTCTGCCATTTCTTAGCCACCTCCAGCACTGACTTTAAGTGGGAAAGCTTTAATACTGCTGCAGCTGTCAGCCTCATATTTCTGCAATAAGGTCATTCTGGAGTTTCCTCAACCTTGAGACTCTCCAAGGGGAAAGCATCTGATCTTTAAATGTCTAGCGACCTCTTGCTCATCACAGATTTGAGAGTAATGCATACATTTGTTACAATTGAGACTCCTCCTAATCATAACAATTGTGAAACATCACAGTTTGTAAATTGGTTTTATAGATTCTTCCAAGAGCTGTTCTTTTTTCATCCCTTGGTTAGAACTTCTACTACTTTTGTTCCTTTAAATGTGTGATCTTTTAGCCTAGTGGCAAAGCATCTTATGATTTTACTTAAGACGAATATTCAATTTAGAATTTAGCATAGTACTAAGCTTATTTAAAAATTATCAAGGTTTCTATTTCAGAGAAAACACTTGTACTCCATAGCTCGCTGTGTGTGTGCGTGTACATGATAGCTATTAATTTGTGTAACTGTTACTTTAGTAATATCCTTTATAATTCTAAAAAACTTATTTACATTCTGCCCTCTCTGATATATTTTGTAGCATTTTGCCTTTTTTACCTCCTGTCTCCCATTCCACCTGGAGATGACACATGATAGTGTTATTAATTAACAGCCATACTTTGTGGTATGCTTTTACGCTGAATGAAACTCACGTCATTTCTGTGTAGAAAACTTCTATATTTTGCAGAACACTTTTGTTTTTTTTTTTAGCACTTTAAAACAAACTGTACTTGAATAGTATTTTTTTCATGCAACCTAATAAAACTTCGATAACACAAGCTCTGAATGAGTTTTCTTTGCTTATTTAAGGGTTGGTATCTCTCCAATAGTGGTGTTACCATGGTATGAATCTAATATGCAAGAAAATTAACAGAAAGTGCCTCAGGTTTTCAAGCTATTGACAGTGATAAGTTCATTATTTGTATGTCTGTGTTCAGCTAGCATTGGCCACTTTCCCAATGTATGTTATAATGCAGTTGTATCTCAGAAAGCCGTATCCACTATAATTGTCCTACCCCTGTGTTGGCTTGCTCTTCCAGGTGTTGGGCAAACTGTGAGAATATTTACAACTGCCAGGGCCTACAGCAGAATATTACTGCATGCTAGTATGTTTTAAGGTACTCCACATATGCATCAAATACAACCATTTAAATATCATCATATAAAGAGTATAAATGTAAGTGTAGTGCTGATACATTAACACACAGGTAACAGAACAAAACAAGTATAAGAAAAAAATAAACTGAGCTTTTTTTCTATTCTTATTAATGTTTTTATGTTTCAGAAAATAATACGTGGTACATTTGAGTAATAAAATACCTGAAAGAATGAGAAATACTTCATTAATTTATTTTTTTCTCCCAATTTCTGCCTCAGCTGTATATTGAACTTTTGCCTTATGGTAAATTTAATAACACTGAACAAACTGAAATGTATTTCAGCAATCAAGAATTTGTCTGGATGAGAAACATTGAAACTGTTTCCTGACAAACAATGACAAGACTCATGGACCTTCCATTTAAGGCTTCAGAACCGAACAACCTCTTCTGTATACTTCTAGTACTAACAACTGAGTGTAGTCTTTGTCATAATTTTGCACAAGAATCACTGAAAGTTTTTTGTGAGAAGTTTCCAGCAGTTACCTAGCATGCTAGGTTTAAGCAAGAGTTAGAAATCTGCCAGAATTACAATCACATGTAAAAACGTTTTATAACAAGCACAGTACTGGGCAATCTTAATGAGGAGACAGCACTATCACATGGACTTACATAACAGATATGAAACTATTTTCCAATTTATAATACTTTTTTAAAACATGAATTGATAAGAGTAATTTCCTCATGTCATTATCAGAATAATAGGTCAAACACACAAGAATAAAAATAGAGAAATTGTTTGAAAACACCAAATATTGGCAAAAAAATGTGGAACTGCTTTTCTTTAAACTTACTATTTTTACTTTTTCAGTGAATATTATTAAACACTCCAAAACTTACACTAAGTTGTATAGGTTGTTTTGGTAGATAAGTACTGAATTTAGAATATATGTTGAAGTAGGGGAGTTTTTAATAAATTTAAATAATTCCAGAACAAATTTATTTTGGTCACATTTTTCCAGTGCTTATTTTTTGGCTGACTCTTACACATAAAAAGTTTCAAATTAAAGAGGCATTTGTTTGACACATTGTCTGCAATAGTGCCTCTGAACACAGTGATTTGCTCAGTATTGACTTAAAGTGCAATTTATTCAATGAAAAGACTCTAAGGAAAACTAGGATGCTTCAGGAATAGCATGAAGTATTGACCTAATCCAACCTTGCTTAGACAAACTGGCAATATCAGAATTGAAATACTACATCTGGAGGCAAGAAGAAAAAAGTCTGGTGCCTCTACAATTTACATATTCTTCCAAGTAGCAGTATAAAATAAAGCCTGAGTTGCTTCTGCAAAGCAAACCTTCTGGCTATGTGTAAATTTCTGCATAAAATTCTGGTAGCAGATCCTGAGCTGACACAGACTTCAGACAGAGTAATTTACATCAGCAGATGATCTAGCTCTGCTTGTTTTTTTATGCTGCAGTGTGCTAGAAAGATCTGGAACCGCATTTCGAACAACCAATAGTTACAAAACCTATTTCACACATAGCTCATTGACCCCAGGATGATCACTGCATGATCTGAAATTAGGCAGCCACATGTTTTGGCCCATAGTGCAAATTTTCACAAGCACAATAAGACACACAAAGTAAAAGGTAGTACTTTACAAATGATTACTGAATCTGCAGTTGCAATCTGTACTGAAGGGCAAATCAAATGCCGGCACTGCGGATAAGCAGCTGTGGCACCCTTAGCAGAGCCAGAGCTGGAGCCTGGCATTTCCTTCTGTTCTTTCTCTGCGTACTTTCTAAGGGCTGCACACCTCTTCTTCAGTACACCCTTTTTATCTTCTTTTCACCATAAGATCTTTAAAACACACTTGACACGAATACATGTGCTTTGTTATGCCCCTAAACCAGTTTCACACGGTTTTCATGGTTGCATTTCTTCAGTGAATATTAATACACCACTAGTCATCTGCATTTATACATTTGGGATCTCTAGTATCACCATGTGCCTGTACTTTCCATGTGTTGGCTGTGCTCTGCCACTCGTACCCTTAGGAACCATTGCTATACAGTTAACCACACTACTTAGTTACATTTATTATTTTTTTTCAAAATGTGACCTTTTTTGTGTTGTTCTAGAAGTGCATGCTGTATTTTTATGTATGTAGCCAACTGCTATTTTTTAAAAGCTGATTCAGCAGCAGTTTGAGGTATACATGAGTAAAGGAAATAAAAGCAGAATTCCATCACAAAGCCTGCATTCCCCCTACCTCATCCTGCTTAGACAACTTTTGTCCTATAATCTACCACTGTTCCCAACCTCTGCCTGAGGCTGGGGAACAGGCTGGACCAGAAGGTGCCTTGTTGTGGGCAGAGCCACTTCGCCCTCCCCAGCTCATGGCTTGCTGCTCCGAGCAACCTTTCCAGCCCCAAACCCTGTATATGACTCCCTAATGCATATTCCTGCCCTAGCAGTGACCTTCTTGAAATAGTGAAATAATATTCTATAATAAAGTTTTGAGGAACAAAATGTCAAAAAGTCTGCTTAGTCTGACTGCACTTGCAATACAACAGTTTTTTCCTCATTCTTCTTGTTACTCCTGCAGATCACAGGGAATCTTTCTGGGAGAAGGGCTTTTCTTCCTGTTTTCATTTCTAAATCAGTATTAGTTGTGAAAGAAGGTAATTGGTTAGTTTCTATCTAAGGTTAAACGAGAAGTAAATTATTAACTATTTTCTACCTGAGGTTGTATGAAACCCACAATATGTAAGATTACAAATTCATGGCTAATCTTAGTCTCCGAGTAAGATATTATTGAATCGTACATGGACAATAATACTCAAGATTGCAGAAATTATTATTTGATGTTTAAGGGCATTTTCATTGAAAAGTTGAATTACTTTAATGCAATAATTGTACACTTTAGAGAGAGCTTTATGGATATAGCTTTATGAATATGTATTGCAGAGCTGTTTTTCTTTTCTAACTTCATATAAAAAGTCTCATATGCTAATTCCCACTGCAGAGAATCTCTGATAAGCCCTGAATTTACTTCCAAATTATACTCTCATTTATTGTGGACTAACCTTAGAACACTTTTTCTCAATGTTCAAGAATAAAATTTATGGTACTAAAGGTCAAATCATGTGGAAAAATGCAAATAAAACCCAGCACACTTGGAATATGCAATGCCATAATGTTCCAATATCTGTTTTTCCTGTAAACAATATTCATTTTAGTAATGTTCTAACACTAATATCAAGTGAAAAAACAGTCAATTCTTTCCTGAGGTATATTTTGGGTCATTCTGCTTACGAAACTCATATGCAGCAATTATCCTGCACTCATGTTAGTGGTTTCAATTAAAACTTTTAAAGACTAGATCAAATTTCCAGTTGTATGTTCAGGAAAGATTACTTCCGAAATCTTATTGCAAATTAGAATGTTTTGAAGACTGGGGTCACTTAGACGTTTCCTGTGCATATTTTAAAAATAAGATGGACAGATACTGAACTACTTTGGCTGCAGTGCCAGCTGATTTTAAGCTAACCCCTCCAATTAGCTACAAATTCCATGTCTGTGCGTTCTAATGCTATTTCACTGAAAACTGTGGAATTGCAGCATGTTGTTCTCATTAAAACAACTTAATTTACCCAACACAAGAAACTGATGTTTTACAAGTCACTTCTTTCATATCATGTCATGAAGTGTTCAGAAACATTTTGTTTACACAATGAGATTGTATTGTATACAGATTTTATGATATTCCATGGTAGTTTGTCAGAGATGTATAGTGGATTTCGGTGAACAATTCTCAAAGGTATTGGTGAAAAATATCCACAAACTTCAAGCAGTTTTGAAAACCTTGGATTTCTCCCTATGGACCTGGACATAAGCGAATGTTTAGATTTCTTTTAAAGTCACTGAAAAATGCAACAATTTCTTGGAATGACTTGCTGTAGAATACAGTACAGGATGAAGTACTGTGGGGTTTTTTATTATTTTCCCTCTCCCATTTTTGCTTATGTGGTGAAGCATCACTAGTATAATAAGAAGATAATGTAGCATTGTAACTACTGGATAAAATACTTACGTTGCCTCGAGGTAGGTATTATTATTACCCTATAGGTAGCCCTAATTTACTCTATATGCTATTACTACTTGGAAATGTTAATTAGCTTTACAGTTTTAGATAATGTCCTAAAATTGTTACTGCTGGTGCCATGTTTAATTTTAACCATTTTAGTTCTATAAGCCATTTCTGTACATGTTCTCAAATTTCCTTTCTTACTTAAACTAGCTTCTTTGAGCGAAACAATATGATCTAAGGAAAAGCTAAGTTTATTTCAAATGTTATGGTTTATATTATTACAAACACAAAACACCTAATAATGAAATAAAAAGGTGTATGCTCTTAAAAACCAAAATACAGTAAGACAAATGGAAGACAGACGCAGACAAATTCCATAATAGGACGGAACACAAACACACAAGGAATGAGAAGATTAAAAAAAAAAAAAAAAAAAAAAAAAAAAAAAGCATGACTGACTGGTAGAAGCATCTGATAGCTCAGGTAAGATCAGAATGACTTTCAACTAAAAACGTGTGATTAAAAAGTCTGGTAACAGTAGTTTTAGCTGAGTGCAGGAACTGGAGTGAGTTAAGATTGAGAGGAAAAGAACTCCAGGCAACCTTAATTAGAATGCTGCATAAAACAAAAAATTGAGAGAAAAGCAGAAGCAGTGTTTCAAGTGTTTGGTTTCTTTAAAGGTTGATAGGCTTAAGGCTTAATCATGTTTTTATTGTCAAGGGAAATAAAAGGAAAGATAAAAACAGTGCAGGAAATGTAAGGAAATGTGATTGGACAAGCAGACCTATTAGAATAAAAAGTAGGTGAGAAAGTTGTGCTTCTTTGTAATGAAGGATGTTTGTGATGGAGAAAAGAATGTCAAACCAACAAGAAGGGTTAGATAAACACCCTCATTTCATCAGGTTCTTTCCAGAAGAAAGCGACAAGATATTATGCAGTGATATGAAAATAAATGGAAGCAAGGGAAGAATAAGAAGGGAGCACAGATTTGAAAGAATTTTAAAACAAGTCCAAAAAATATAGGGTGCTACATGCAGGAAAAAGCTGATGGCAGTATTGAATAAGACATCTGTGGGAAAGGAGAAACAACAACATGCCTCAAAGACAGAAAAGTGCACAATAAAATAGTAAAGAAAAGCTATTTTGGTGCAGAGAAGTGTAGTAGGGCTGTAGATTAAATGAAAACACGAACAAGGAAATACAGAGCTCAAAGAAATTGGTCATTAGCCTTTAAGCTGAAGCATCCAGAATGAGTGCACGATATTGCAAGGAGGAAAATGGAGAACCAGGTGGAAATCTGCTGCTGCTAATGGGAAGAGCTGACTGAAGAGTAAATGTCAGTAAGTTAAAGGAAGAAAGGGACACAGAAGCTGTTTGCAATATTGCTCTAGGGAATAGAAACCATGTGAAGAAAGCAAACTTGCTGGAAGATAAAGTAAAATTTATTTCAGGTGAGGTGTGAGAGCATAATGTCCAATATTATGTCATTAATTTTGAACTTAAAAAAATAGATGACCGGTTATTTTATATTTATCTCACATTTAATATGTTTGGGCAGATCATAGTACAGAAAAAAATTGTGGAGCGTTGAAGTTAAAGGTCTTGAGGAAAGTTCCTTATAAACTTGAAATTTATTGCTCTTTGATAAAGTGGTCTTTAAATGTTTTTAGAGAAAAAGAGCTGAAAATTAACTCCACTTTTTGGAAGTACCCTACCTATCAGAGTTGATATAGTACCAAGCAATTACGTACTAAAGAAAACACTGTGCAATTAAATGCACTTTGATTCAGTTTGAAAGGAATGTATGACAGAATGATTTTCTATTTCATTCAAACGTATCTTCTCATTAAACAAGAACCGTATCATCTCCATGACCTATTTACTTATTCCCTGTGCATGGACATACAAGTGTGCACACTGTGTTAGGGAATAGGTAATTTGCAATGTGTATATGACATGAAGGGTAACAGATAAGGATAAAATTCTGAATCTGATAAAATCAGATAATGTAAATAGCAAGTAGGGCTGAGCAGGACTAACTGAACACAATTCTGATCCAAAATCTGAGTGTGAAGCCAGAAATTTGAAAGTTTCCTTATGTGTTTTGCAAAAAATTTCCTCATTTAGATTACATCATCACTGCAGATTTACCTGGGTTTACCATCACAACTTCCCTACCTCAAAACCTCTTACCTTCACTGGAAGTGATTTAAATCCTGGCAGACTCTGATGATAGAACACAGGCCCTGCTTTCATTTAAATTAGAAGCCACTGGCTTTGCAAGGAGGGTTGAGGGTGACTTAAGAGGGCTGCCTGGTTATACAAAGAAGAGTAACATGTTCCAGAAAAAAAGAACCATCTTCAAGAAAGTTGTTCTCTGCTCTCATTCTGGAGAGAGATGCCAGAAGCACTCCTGTTCGTCTACATTACTACATTAGAGATAGGCTGTTCGTACGAATTTACCAACATGATACTCAAGAAGGTTAACTGGAATGAACTAAAATTATGAACTCTGAAGTGGATTAATTACATTATCCTAAGTCCTTGTGTAGATATTCTTATTTAAAATTAAAATGTTCTTAATTTAGCTTATCTTACTTCACTCCTAAAGATAAAATGAATTAAGAATTTCAGAACTCATTTGCATTCATTTTCCTGTGTACACATGTGTAAACAAGCATTGAGATCCTAAAACTTGAAACCTCATTCAGTTTCATTAAGCATATCAAGAATACATCAGAACTGTAAGACCGGTTTTTAGGCACAAGCTCTTCATGATGACATCATTTAGGAGGATCACAATGTCAAGAATCACAAATCTAGCTTTCTAAAGTTTTAAAATCCTTTAGAAAAAGAAATTCATTCCACAGAAAATCCTTTTTATGGAATTGTACTAAAATGTGGGTCAGAGTAAATGGAAAACTTTATAAAAATTCTGATTTATACATATTTCATCTTTGAAATAATAGCATCCTAAAGACACAAGTTTGCAAAGTGCTTCACAAAACCTAATATATGCTGTGACTGCCATGCTTCTTTAAAGGCCAATGAGCATAAAACACATGAGAAAACGTGGAATTCTGTAACATACAATTAAGATCAAATAAATTTTTCAGCAGTCCTGCTGAATGAAGACAGACTGTTTATTGAGGTTATTCAGCAAATGGATAATGAAAAAGGACTTCTAATGAAATCTAAGGATACAACTCAGATATTCTAAATAAAATGCTAGAAACAAGTCTAAATCCAATGTCATAGGCAGTTTATCCCACATTATTTGCAAACCCCGAAATCGTCTAAAAATTGTAATTAAGAAAGCTCTAAAAAATACTTTTAATGATATTGCTTCCACTGACAATTTCTTACATCTCTTTATCAAAACTGAGGAATATGTAGACTGGCAAAACCACATGCACCTGAGATAAGTGTTGGGATGTTTGTTGTCTGACAAAATGTTCTGGTGAAAACAACCAGAGATCATAATAGTATAATAGGTGAATTAAATCTCACTGATTAATACCACTAAAGCAGCAATACACTGAATGCCCAGAACCACTACGCAGTAATTAGGAGGCTTTTCACCAATAAAATAATTACAAATTGCATTGTATCTGCCTAATGGCTGAATTTTACTAATTATAGATACATAAATTGACAGAGATGAGCTATATATTTAGTACTACTGTTAGACTGATAAAGAATATTACCTCTTAAATATAAAACCTTTGCTACAGTAGTTTTTCCTAGGGGACAACTGGGGTGCTTTAAAGATGTTCTTTTTGAATGGAGTTCTCACTGTCTTTTATCCTGTGTGAGGACAAAACTTAGGGAATATTATTATGAAGAAGGGGTATAAAATACTGTAACAATATAAACAACAGGTAAGGAACAGGAATCAGGAGAGGTATTTGCTATTTCTAAATCTAAACCTGGTATCTTATGTGACCTCACGTATCTAAACTATCTCAGTTTCTCCATTTTTCAAGTAAACCCAGTATTTGTTTCTATACCTTTATGATACATAAAACTAAAAAGCAATATAAGGAAATATTATTCAGCTGAGTAAGGATTTTACTATTGTTAGGCTATTTAAAATAAATACTTCCACAGCTGGTGTGCTTACCATAGCGCTCAGTTGGTCTCCTAAGAAATGGGAGAATGCCTGAAAAAATCCATAGTCCTTACTGAAAAATGAATTTGTAAAAACAGTGGGATGTAGATTACCCTGGATTAAAAGAATTTTGAAAAGAATGTAATGCTTTCCTTTACATCTCCATCAGACTAGATGTTCTTTCTGCCGTGTTTTGCATCTTGTAACCACACACAATTTGTACTACAGTTTTGAAATGCCATTATTCTTCCTCATCTTAGGCACACTACTTTGGCACAGTATTGGCTGGGGTTTCACCACAATGGGAGCACTTAGAGAATAAAGAATAACAGTAGCTCAGATTGCTGCTGGTTTGACTGCAATTATAAAACAGAACTATGCCTGGTTTGTGTTCATTAAATAGGAAGGTCACAGCTATCTTTGAACTGACACTCATTCTTTGTGTGCAAACACATTCTCTTTCATGTGTTTACCCCGCCTCTTTCATACTACCCAATGTGATTTTTTTGACACTTCTTAAAATATTTTAAAGGAGAACTTATTTAAAAATCGGAAAAGTCAACTCATTAAATAATGTATTTGTAGCAAGAATCTTTTATCGTCTACTGAAGGCAATAACAACAGTCTCTCCGAAAATTTACAACAGACAACAAACCACCTCCGAGTTTAGGGCTTTTTGAAGTGACTGAACCTGACTTTCCCAGAAAGCTATTCTCCGTATGTACCAGATATATGGAAACACTGCAGAAAAGGAAAGCATGCTAAATTACTTTTACTAGAATTTATACCATTTTACATCCTCAGAGTTATTAGAAATACAAAAAGTATTTTTTGAAATTCACATGGCTTTCCCGTTATTTCCTATATTTATAATGGCTTAATTAAAAACTAAATTCACTTCTGGACAAACTGTACACTTGATTGTGCACCAGCAGGACCTCCACTTCAGACAACATGTAATGTGCATACTCAAGTGATGCAGTTAATGGACATCTCTGGTAACAGGAATGTAAGTAAATTCCAATTCAGATGATAATTCTGAGTGGAAGCTACCTTTGATTTTTTTAAAAAACATTATTGATAGCAAGATTTATCCAACATTAACAGATAATTACATTACTCAGCAGTTAAGTACATGTTGATTCTATCCTCTGTGTGCACAGAGCAATACAAGAAACTGAGATTCAACCAAAAAATAATCAGTAGCCTGCAGGTCAAAAATTCAACAAGGAGTTAGGAGCAATATGGTAAGTGAAAAATATTTCCTTTACACTCCTATCTAAGATGCAGCTGTGGTATACCTGCTGCACTCAAAGATGTGTTGAAGATGTCTGTACATTATCTGAAGTACCTCATACATCAGAAAGAATACAAGATTAAACTGCCATTTAAAGCAGAGTATTTGGGCATATCCAGATTGCCTGTAGGTCCTCCACATTCTCTATAAGTTTAATTTCGGTTTATGACTTTTTCATTTCCTATCGGTAATGTTTACATTTTATAGGATAACTAAATCTCAATTCATTCTTTCTTTCATTCCTTTCCATTTAGGTGGAGAATAGACAGACGTGCTGAACTTGTTCTTATTTGAACTACCTAGTTCACAACTGCTCAGCCAGGAATGCAAATTACAGATCCATGATGATCCTGTAAATTATATCTCTGTAATGTTCCTCGCAACTCAGCAGACAAACTTTTTTGATACTGTGATATGCAGAACCAGAGAAGCACTTTAAATACACTCAGTTCTAATTCAGTAAAGAAAGGAAGAAATGTTCCTTGTAAGTCTCTCTTTTCTGTATCTCACACCAAAACTATTTCTAAAAAAGAGCAGACTTTGCTCATTTACAAATGATTTATGTGATGATTACCTCAAGGAATATTAAGAGAAACATGAGGATAATTCCATCAAGGCTTTTAAAGATCCTGTATGCAATTTGTCTTTCTTTTCTGAGGGTTAAGAAACTAAAGCGCAGTGGCAGAAACAACCATTTATCTGCCACTGTTCATTCCCAGGAGTTATTCATAAGCACTGCATTAGTTTTCAGAGGGAGCTAACTACCTCAGCTTTTATTCAGAACATGTACTGTCTGCACTGTTCATTGGTTGGGTCATACACAATTTACTCTTTTATGCATTCTCATCTCATTTTTGCTTTCTTATTTAAATGCAGTATTATTTATTGTGGTGTAAAAAGAAAACAGCCTCAATCCAAGGTGATTGCTAAGACAAAATAAGTGATAAGTAGTTTTTGTCATTACTGCTCACATAGTGACATTTTCTACATGCTTGTGCCTAAAGCTGGGAGAGCAGGAGATTGTTGGTCTTTTTCCAGGTCTTTAATTCTAAGACAGTTATCAAACTTTGGTTAATTATAGAGAAGCCAGTAGACCAAAGAAATCTAGGAAATGAAGAACTAGAGTCATAAGCACACTACAACAGTGTATGATGTTGGCAGAATGGATAATTGCTATTGTTTTCACTTCTTGCTCTTTTCATTTCTTGCAAGTTTTAAAAAAATACTTCAAACTTATGAATTATGGTATGTATAGTTTTCCACATACTGCAGAAATACGTAAGCTTTGACTGATGAGTAGGAATCCTGCATGCATGCATATATTACTTCACTCACTAATTTCATACAGAACTCTGTTAAGACTGAAAAAGTCAAGTCGTGGAAGAGATGACATGCCTGAATTAAGCTTCTGGTTGCCGCCTCTGAGGCCTCTGTATGTACGCAGTTTGATACAGTTTTTGACTATGTGGTCTTGGACAAAGAATTTCTATTTAATGTAGAGTTCATTTGGTGGTGTGTCATTGTTAGCAGGTGACTAATTTAATTTTTACTGCACACTTCTGACTCAGCTCTCAAGACAGCTCTGTTCAACTCTTGATAGGATTAGTCATCTCTTTACTACCACTTTGTAACATTCAGCACTGGGATATCTGACTCTTCGCTAATAATAATGGATCTACTTTCACAGAGTCTTCGTGGGTTGAAATATGTGATGGACAAAAACTAAAGGAATTAAGGTGGAGAGAAATTAAGATTATAGGTACTCACAAATCCTTGATGAGCGGTCTGAGGCATTAGGACCCAGTAGTTCAGAGTACTTAGAGCACTTTACAACAAAGGGTGTCAGAAAAATGCTACAGGAAAGTTTTTGTTTGGAATTTATTGATTTAACAAAATTGTAACATACTGAGAAATACACTATTTCACTGATGTAATTAGGCCTGGTCTGGACTTCATGTTTAATTAAAGAAATAATGGAAAATTAAACCACAACCTGCTATCTATCTGCCCATATAAAAGATGATGCAAATCATCTTTATACCCAAGTGCTATTAATCCTACATGAGAAGTATTCCAGTATGCACCTTCTTTCCACTGATGGTCCATAGCATGCTAACACAACATTGCACTCTAAGTCTATGCATTAGAAAAATTAGATAGCCCTATTCTCCATGTTGTTAAAATACAAACTTGGCAATCAAGAGATGTATGAATAAATGCAAGAGTTTGCTAAGCAGAAAGAAAAATAAATGCAGTATCAGCAAGAAGAAAATATCAGAATAAGGAAAGGAAAAAACCCAATTGTGATCGATGTGTATTCATGTCATCTGCTTTGCATGATGTATTTCCTACTTAAACACTTAAAAGGTATGGGAGAACATGGTTGCGCTCAGGCAGGCTTTAAGAAGCTTGCCAGGATAGATGTTAGTCATTCTATCAAGTTCTGCTCTCTTACTACATACTTCACTTTTGCATTTCTACATGCATGGCAGCCATTCTACTCATTTCTTGAAAGCCTTATTTCTCTTTTACTTGCTTCAGAAAAGCATTGTAGATTATCTGTCCAGGAGGATGGCACATATCCTAAGTTATACTGTGTTTACATTGGACTACAAGGAGGCACTGCTATAGATACTCCACCCAGTTATGAGAAGGTATGAGGCAAGACAGTCATTTTCTGGATCTGGAATTATTTCCCATTAAGTTGCCTAATGACCCTAGGATATTGGTGAGTCCTAACCATTTCTTAATAATGGGTATTATGACTCATCCATCCATCCTGCCTTACTTTTCAAGGCACCATTGAACAGATAGGAAGCCATTTTAGTAACATACCCTAATACATCATAGCAATTTAACTTCTAATAGATTTTATTATTGCTTTTAATTCTGTTTTCTTTCAAGGATATTGATTTTGAGAGTACACTATTCTTGCAATTAGATACAACCGCTTTTTCAGTATGTAATCATTTTTGCTTTGTAACTTTTGCAGGAGACAAACTACCTTAATATAACCTCTGATCTCTCTGAGTCATGTACAGATGTTAAAATAATAAGGACATAAATATGATACACAAGTTAGCAAATACAAAATAAGACTGTACCTGTAATATGTTAAAGAAATAGCTCTATTGTCTGACTTGTCAACACACTAAAACCTAAAACTGCTGCACACTTGCACACACACCCCACTTACAAAGCAGTTAGGAAAAGCAGCCTAAAGTAACAGCTGGGTAACACAAAATGCTTATGGTTGTGGTTTTTTTAAAGTTCTCACAAATAATCCACGAAGAAGTGCAGCAGGCATCTCCACCGCAGCCTCAGACATACATTTCTCAGTGAGCACATACTCCATCCTCTGCAAAAGTACTCTATAGAGGACATACTTCACGGTCTGCTTCCCTGTGAAAATTTACATAAAACCAGCAACCTTCTTCAGTTTGAAGGTGGTGCTTTACAAGGCTAGATAACCGTTTGTTCTATCGGTAGTACTTGTTAAAGCATTACACTGCGAGCTGCTTCTCTTCTATTAACAATTTTACTGCTGTTCTGCACATATTAAGCAGCTTCCCTAGTGATGCAGAAACGAGGCATTAAACCATGACAAGAAATGTTATTCTAATATTCTCACAAAAAATATATTATATTTACTATTCACAGGATGAGAATCAGTACCGATGTTTAGTTCCTTTGGAGAAATAAAGTGTTAAAAAGCACATGGAATTGTGGCAGTACTTTTTTTCACAATTAATGCTGATTGCTATACATATAACCTATTTTAAATGTCTCCTTTGTTGTCATTATCTATCTCACCCAGCCATAGCTCTTTTAATTTTAATTCCAAGTTATCTTTTATTTTTGGTGTACTTAGAGCAAGAAATTGACATTTCCTTTAGATATCAGCGGGTGGTACCAGTCCTTTTTTTTTAATGTTCTACATGAAAACATGGTATGGAGTTTGGTATTGCTACACACATAATTCCCTCCACGGTGCCCTTCAAACTGTAACTTGCAATTATCAATGCCAGAGTAAATAGCAACTTACTGCTGGAGAATATAAGAAACTAAGCATAGCTACTGGTTAGCGCTCCAGAAGAGAAATAGTAATTTCTCATGGTTCCATCCAAATTAAGTAGGACTTAAATGACACAAAGACGCCGGGCATAAATCAGGGACCAAGCTGTTGTGTTTTAGACACCTTCAGTGTGCACACCAACTCTGTAGTCAACACTGCCTCAAAACCTTTTTTTAAGCAATAGTAGGAATTACCATTAAAAGTTTCATATTTTGAAGTGATCGTGGTCTTTTCCTGTCTGTGATTTAGATTAGCACCTTTTTTGAGAAGGCACCAGAAAAGGTGAGTCACAAAAGAGCTGTTCAAACCAACCCCAAACACGTTTGGAACACACAGAAGTCACTGTGCTCCTAGTCACCAAGAGCCGTCACGAAACAAAGCACCTATTCCTGTGCGTGACCTAAAAACTAATAGGAACAAGTTCAGGAATTAGCTATTTTGTTTCTCTTTTTAGTCACAGGAACATAGTGACATAAATTTTTCTGCATGTATATCTTTATGCGCTTCTAAGAGAAATAATGGCTTGTAGTGTACATAGGATTTAAGACACCAAATGCATACCTGCTTTCCTTAGAAACAACAAGCTTCTGTACTAGCACGGGTATCTGAAATATTTAAAACTATAAAGCTGTCTACCATCATTATTGATTTTACCATGTACAAAGCAGCTGAAGCATTAGACAGCAGACATTACTAGTCATAAACATTACAAGGTATCTCTGTATCTTCAGCAAATACATAATGCTGTTGTTAATGTAGCAGATTATTCACTTTGGAATTGGAGTCCTGGAAATGTCCTTGGCGTCTGCTTCTACACAGTTCAGCTGCAATGACAATCAGAAGGGCAAGGCTACTACTACTTATTACAAGGTAATGCTGTGTTAAGTGCATACCTGAAAAACCATCTTGCTGGGGACTTATCCTTGTAACTGCAGTTGCAAATCTGTTGTACCTGGAAGCCTCTGCAACTTTCTGTAGCTTTATTAGATATGAGAGCACCAAGCAAGCTCAATGGCACTGTGCTCATGAAAAGCAGCCCAAAACAACTTAGCTGACTGTATCACCTGTTCTACACTTATGGCTTTCCTAATTCTAATTTTAAAAAGCTCACCAAAACAAAACAAAACAAACCCACCACCCACTCAAACGTATAATGGCCTTGCTTTAAAACACACAATGTATGGGGATTAGATAATGATTATTATTCCTCTTATAGGTAAGCAGATTATCATGCCACTAATTATTCTCAACAGAATAGAAGAGAAAATAATCTAAAACTTCTCCTGATGGAACTAAACTCATGACTAGGCTTAACAGGCTCATTATAATTATCAACAACTTTTGCTTCACTAGCTCCAGAAAGAATTGTTACTAGGATAACATCTGCAGCTGACTTCCCATATACAAAATTCTCTGTCTACTCTATTGCCCGAAGAAAGATGGAATAACCTCTCTGTAGTACTTTGGAAAGACAGCTCATTCAAAAAAAAAAATTAAAATCTTATGATTTAATGGTAGTATTTATACAATTTGGGACAGTTTGGAAGCATCTGACCTGGGCAAAGAGATAGCAGGGCAAATTTGGGTAATGGAGCAGGCTACCCATACAGGCAGGGAAGGGTCATAACGTTCCCCGTGCCCCAGCGAGCATGGCAGCTCCACACAGCCCAGCGCTGCTCCACGGACACGAACCTTTGCAGCTGGTGCTTCAGCAGCACAAGCTTTGCATCTGCCATGCTGCCATTTAAAGGATAGGGAAAAAAGTGTGGACGATAGATTTTCCAGGTGCTCTGTGGGAATTATGAACTAATTGGCACTTGACTATCCAAATTCTAGGTTTTAATTAGAACTGCACTTGAAACCTGAGGGATATTTGTAAATGTTGACTCAATGCAGTGGATGGGCTCACCACCAGCAGTAATGTAATACTTGTACTTTTAGACGTTTCACTACATGGGAGTGTCAGGAGTCAGAAATTATTTATGGACTGCATGACGACTTACAGCTCAAAAAAATTAACACAGCAGATAGCGGTGTAAACAAGAGCCTCAATATATCCTTTTCCCATTCTATGACTGAGGAATCAGCCACATCAAAGTCCTCTTTAGTCTAGCTCTGCAATGACTAGAAAATACATTGAAACTTTGTAATACAAATTAATGAAATGCAAGATCTTACTCACCAGGTGGGTTTTCCCAAGAAATCTATAAAGCTAATTATAAAACTTAATTAATAACATTGTATTTTTTTGTAGTTTATCACAGTTTTATGTTTATACTTTGGTATCAAGGTCTTTTAATTATTTGTATGTTTTTGCAACTACTTTTTAATCTCCATTTAACAAACAAACAAACAAAAAGAAAACAATCATTTAAGTCCCATTAAGATTTTAATCTCATAAACAGAATATTGAAATTTATGTAGTTTGTTTATATAAACTGTTATTCTATGATTGATCCCAAACCAAAAAGTATAAAAAAATAGAGATTTTTTTCCAGTTTTTGTCCACTTTGTTTTAGAATTTATTCTATGTACTGCAAGGTGCTCCTAAAATGTGATCACTGTGATCACTTCTTCCCTACAGAGAAAGGAAAGATATTTCCCCAAATCCTTCATCTGGTAAATTGTCCAGTCTGCCTTCAAAAAACCAAAGAAAAATGTGCTCATTTCTAAAGCCATGTAAGTTATTCATAGGAAAACAAGGCAATTAAATTAGAGCATGGAACTAGACAATAATATTTGCAATTAATCCGAATTTCATATTGAAAGACATTGTTGGTAGCATTGATTGCAAAACTCATACTTAGGTTTATGGCTAGAATACCAGTAATAAAGTTGAGCTGTTAAAAGAATTAAATAGAAAGAAGTAGATATACATAATTAAAAGAGCTTTTGTTTAAAGAAGAAATATGAATCAAAGGAAAAGAAGGAACGTTAAATGAAATGAAACTGCCTATTAACAGATTATTTAAATTGTTTAACTATGGAGTTACCATAGTCATGACACATTGTTTCAGTCAAAACAGTATGAACAGTCTGGAGATTAATGAACTGGACTACAGCATTTCCTGCCCATCTTAGAGCTTCTAGATCGTAAAAAAGTCTTCTCCTGCTTGTGTTTCCAGCTTTACAATGGAATCCAATTGCAACCCACACAAGAAGCTGTATGGAGGTAAACTGAATAGTGTTGATGAAGTACTTGGATCATGTAGGGAAAAAGGTCAAGAAGAAAATTGATGAAGTCTGTTTTTGAACAAGTATTTATTTGAACAAGCTAATTCATTGCACTATGATTACAGTAAGAAAAAACACCAATATGATGGTACAAAGATTTCTGCTTTCTTAAAATTCACTAGCTCTGTCCCCTGAAATGTCTTCCTAAAGACAGAAATTAAACATATTTGTCTAGAAATTGTAGAAAAATATACTTGAAATTGAGACTTTATAAGCAGATCAGAGAAAATTTCCCAGTCACCATTACCAGTGGACATGCCATGGAGCAGCAAATTCAGGAAATGACGATGATGTTTTTCTATCTGGTATAACTTGACCTACAACAATAAGCACAAAACCCCTGATAGAAGTTTAGAATTTGCCCTCAAACGTTCCAGAGCAAATAGCTACTGAACCATAACTACGTGAAGTCAGATATCCAAATCCCATTAGCCAGTATCAGGCTGTCAATTCTGCTCAGCCAGATCCTGGCAAATGGGAAGGTTTTATAAGGTAGACCATATGTAGTCAAGTACTGAAAACAGTATGTATTTTCAGCAAAATATGCCAAAATTCACAATGATTTTTTCATTCATTCTATGACTTATATTCTGCAACAGAAAATAACTTTAAAATACGTAACAGGAAAGCATGAATTTCCCAAGTATCTTGACCGAAAAAAGTACATGTAGAGAGGTTTGTATATGGAGGACAATGAAATGTGAAATATTCAATTCAGTTTTGTACATTAAGAGTAATCAAAGGTGACTTTAATCCACATTTATATATGCCACAGCATGAATTAACCAGCTGCCATCCTCACGAGTGGGCAGAACAAGTTAAAGCGACCAGAAACATGGTTGGATTTATATTTTCCCCTGTAGTCACATTGCATAGCATCTATACTGCCATGCATTTGGCTAGGAACCCTGCCATGTGTCCTGTCTGAGAATAAACTATTTAATCTAAAGAAAAATCATCTGTGTTCTTTTCCACTGATTTTAGAAGAGCTTTGATATTTTTTAGCTGGAATTATATTTACTCAAAGTATAAAAAATAACAGCCATTTCATTTATTGTATGCAGTTGTTTCCAAGAACCAAAACACCCTGAAAGACCAAAGACAGACATTTAAATAACATTTACTTAAAATAATTTCAAAATGTATCTTCATTATTTTCTGTAGATTAAAACAAATTAATTTGAAAATGGAACAACAAAATCTATGATTTCATCCAAAAGTAGTAGCTAAACTTGATTTTACAGAGCCAAATTTCCAGTGTTTCTTTTTAAACATTTTTTTTTAGAATTTTTATTTAACTAAGTGTAAGCTATTTGAACACCTTAAGTTATTTTCTGGCAGATCTTAACTGGATTAGAGAATACGAATCACTGTGACAAATGAACAGCTCATCAGAGTAGTTGACAGCACATGAAAAAGGACTGATGCATGTTTCAGTTATTATTATTAAACCAAAAAATAGGACTTCCAGAAGTTTTTCATACTGGGTATCAAACATTTAAAAAACCATAAATACATATCTGTACTTGTTGGTCACCAGTTAAGAGTAATAACAAGTAAGAAAATACTTTAGAATAAAAGCCTAGTTGAAATTAGACCTCCTTGAACACAGCCAAGTTGCAAAGAATCATCTTATTTATCTTTTGCAAAATTCAAGTAAAACCTATGTGGCTGGAAGCTGTAACTGCAAAGGCCAAATTTATCTTTCCAGACAGCCACATGCATCCACATCTTGCATGCACACATCTTCTTCATGAAAGCTTCATGAAAGAAAACATGTTTAGAGCTCTCTTTCCACTCTAACACTGTTGCTTATCTTGCTGTGTAAGAAGCAAACCAGCCCTGCAGCCTGTGACATGGCAGGAAAGCTGCAATGAATCCTAAGTCAACATAGCTCATTTGCCGACGTCTTAAGAACAACCTAGTTTGTGGCCAGCTACTTTTTTTCCTGTATCATTTTGTTTTGGAGGAATTCTCTCCTGGCTCATTGCAGGTTTTTACAACAAATGTGCAAGGCAGAAGCTGGAGACATTTATCCCCAAAACTGGGTCAAAAGATAACTCTTTTAAGAAATGTTTTAAAATCCCCACCCTACACAAATGCACAATGCATTATCCAGGGCACAAGGAAATACAGAATGCCTTATGTTAACTAAACTAAGCTGGCTGGAGCAGGCAGCAACACTCCGGAATTATTTATTAGGTGAAAATTACAGCCTGGTTGCAAAAAAGAATGTACTCTAAATGTTGTGGAGATTCTCAGAGAGAAAAAAAAAAAACAACAAAACTTTGAGATAAGATGTTTCTGTTTATGTGAATCTGATCACACTGCTCTTAGAAATATATTTCAAGCACAGGATGGATTATACATGAAGTAAAGTTTGGACCTTGCTACTAAATAGTATAAAAAGGTCAGGTTGCACTCCCCGAACAGCATATTAAAAACTGCAACAAGGAATGTGACTTGGACATGATGGTCCAGAAACTGAAAAAGGCGTGTTTCAGAATTATTGGGAGATTCACAGCTATTTATATTAAAAGATGACTCCAAGGCATGAGCAAATAAGGAAATGGAAGCACATTTCTACCATACCAGCTGTAAGCAGATGGGAGAGAATTAATTATCAAAAAGAGTCAAGTGTAAGACAGATTTTTGTTCCTGCAAAGGAACTTCACATAAATTACCAGGGCAACACATGAAGATTTCTAGGGTAACATAAAGTTGAAACACTACACTGTTTGGGTAGAACTGTTTAAAATGGTATTTTTCCAAGGTTTATGAGTAATCAGTTGAAGAATGTGGGTGAGTTCACTTGCCTCCAATTTCTTCTTAGCCTCTATGGATCATTGCACCTCAGAGTTTATCTCCCTTGGGAACTTATTATGCAGTAAATAAGGCTGTAAATTTATAGGGGACTCTGCACTTACTCCACTTGCAGACATTGTAGATGTGCCAGAAGAACCCTCTGTAAAGTTCACTTTCCCTTTTCAAAAGCGAACAGCACTGAGCATAGAGAAGCTACATGGGGAATCAGTGTGGCTCACTGAAAGGGATGTCATTTCCATCTACATTTTCTTCCTTGCAAATACAAATTTGTCTTTGTAGACAGAGCAGTGGGCATCAATCTGTATGTGCCAGAGCACTTGCTGCAGACACCTCTCACCTATTCTGGGGTTTGCTAAACCCAGGAGCCTCCACTAACCACTGCCACTGTACCACGATTAGCTTTCACTCTACTGTAGGTGACAGAATTGTCCCTCCTTATTAAAGAACCAAACCAAATATTTAATTTAATAAATAAAGTCATGTAAATTAAATAGATTAAAAATAATTGACAAAAAACAATAGCTGCTTTTCTTGTGTTGCACTGAACAGGAAAGAAAATTTTACTTAGCATTCCTGTCAGAACTCCAACTGGTGTGGTATTCTATAGACCATAACGTAGCCTGAATAAGCCTTTGAATCTTGCATTCCTTGCTCTTGTACATTTCACTTCTTTTATTAAAGCATCAGCTTTCCAATGCAGTATGGAATTTCATTTTCTATGGTGAGAAAAACAAAAACAAAGCTGCAGCAAGAGTTCCAAAACCAATAGCGCTTCTACAATTTATGGCTACAGAGAACTGCCCCCTTCCCCCCCAAAAAAACCACAAACCCACAAACCCAAAACCAAAAAACCCCACCAAGTTTCACAAGAACAAGTGGAAAATTATCCAAAGAAAGCCACCCTCAAAATTCAACAGTACAACAAAGAAAAAGCCTCATGATTCTTTCCAGAGCACCCTTTACTAAATCTGAATACATGGGAATGATGGTACCGACAGCACAATCTTCTTTTGTATCCATTGCAACTGACCGAGTTGTGGAATCAGAGCCAAGAATCAGAATTTTTTTCATTAATGTCTGGAAAAGTAGAATTTTCCAGGCTGTTAATGATTGAAGCTGATAGAGAAAGCCAGAAAAGCATGGAAATAGAAAAAAACCCAACCCATCAACAAAGCAGTTTGTTAGCACTACTCAATCCATATGATTTTATGACTTTAAAAGTGATACTTGACCTTAAAGGATTTTTTTTCCATTTTTTTTTCCCAATATTTCAATATGCTGTATCAGTCTGAAGGCAGAAAATGATACCCCTCTGCACAGCGAAATAGGTACATACACATCTACATAAACTGAATTATTTGAGGATAATTCAAGTCATCACATTATTTGCAGCATTTCTTAAAGCAGGATGTGAATGAATATATTCAGCTGAAGGCTTTCCAATACAATTTGCAAGGAGTTATGAGAATTGGATGTATTTTTTCCTTTTATAATATACATTCCATCACTTCTCCAAAGCTATTGCCATTCTGTAATGAATATTTCTGATTATTTATAACAAAGTAAGGGTCAGGGAGCATTAGAAATTGAACTCAGGCAGAACAGAGCTGCAGTCCAAGATACAGTGCTAGAAGGCAAAGTCTGAGATTTCTTTCACTGTGTTGTTCATGACCTCAGTCCTGACCCATCTGTAAATGTGAGGTAAATATGTCTGCTTCCAGCACAGTCCAAGGTCCTTGACAGCCAAATATCAGGTAGCTGTACGTCCATCTGCTGAGCCTGCTTTAAACCGCAATCCATAAACCTGTCATCTTGAATTTGAAGAATATTATTTTTCTCCCCCAGCCGCAAAAAACTGATGGAACTTATTTCATCTTTGTTGTTTTATGTTGATCATCCCTGCTACTCATCAAGCAATTATCAACAAAATTTCAAAATTTGTTAAAATATGCATAATAAATTCTGTGACTCAAGGAATCAATGCCAGCAGTAGCTAATAACATATACAACCTGAAATAACATATACTATAATACATGACCTTGCTCCAAGGCAATGGATAAGTGCAGTAGTTATTTCTCAATATGATGTGGTATCTGTGAGTATCTGCAATAATTTTTTATCTCAGGACCACTCACAAAAGAAAATTAAGTAGATATTATTTTGTTTTGGATTGGGAAAAGGACTACGCCAAACACCGACAGAAAAACCCTAAGAAAAATGTCAGTGCACAAATATTTCCTGCAACTTCTGCTTTGCAACTGATCATTCATAGCCTCAGAGGGTACACACACAGTCTAAGAAAATAAGCTAAGAGACATCAATAAGAGGAAAAATTGGTATAAATTTTCTGGAATTTCTGAAAGGAAAAAGCAGATGATTACAGATTATTTTATAAGAGATATTTCCTAGGGTATTTTGTACTATAGTTGGGTGATTTACAATTAACAGATCCTGATTGTTTTCGTACTATTGGTTCAAGATAAGCATCTACACAACTTTTTTTTTTCCATTAGCACTGTTGTGATTCACATTTTTTTAAAAAAATTGCATTTGAGATTTTCAAATAGGTATATTTTATATTGATATATTTTCGTTCACTTCAGATGGCACCAAAGTTTTCATTCTATGCTACTGGATTTGTGTTTAAAAATATAGGAAATATCCATAAGGTATATTAAACACTGAAAGTAAATGTTTTTTTCCAAAATATCTTCCAAACTTTTGAGGGAGTTTTTTTGATATAGTATGACTTATGGAAAATACTTCAGAGATCTCCAATGAATATGTGTCAACATATATTTCCCATTCCCTATTTCAGCTAACATTTCCTCCTCTTTTTTTAAAAGAGTTTGATAAATTGCAAACAGCATAGTTAATAAAAGGAATTTCTATGACAAATGTTAAACATATGTGTATCGATAAACACATAGATATACTATTATATATAATATAGTACACATAGAACCCATTCCAATAAGTTCCATCCGAAAGAAATTCCTACCCAGTCTGGAAACAAAGACAAATGTCCATGTCCATGTGGCTGCAAAAACACACAATGCCACATTCACCTTTTGAGTCCACTTTGTGACATAGATTCAAGTTTGATATTTACATTTTATTTTTGTAATCCCTTGTCATACATAATAATTTGAGAAACCAGGATTTGCAGTGATCCCAACATCTTCCTGCCAGTCTAGACATTGACTGGAGGACTTCTAAATCCTTTGATTAAAAGTTTCTTGGCAAAAGTTGGAACTAATATCAATCATTGTCAATCCTATTAATTTTTCTGTTTCTATAGCCAGGAAAGTTTATCTGTGCTTGCACGTTCAGAAGGTAAAAAGCTTTTCATGTCCATTTTGATTTCAAATTATTTGACTTTTTCAAAATAAGTAAATGCATTCTCATATACACATAAATCATAATTAATGCTACAAGCATAGCACACAAGGGAAAGATGAGACTCAGATCATGAGAGTCTTTAGAGATTTATCATAGTTATCAAATCTTGTGAGTTACAAAGTATTAGGAACTAAATCCATAAAATACATGGGTTTTGCCCTGAGCATTTTTAATGGGTTAAAAGACATTTCACAGACAAAAGCAATTAGTGACTATGTTCAGAAATTAGTAATACCATCTTGATATGGAGCTGAAGATGCCAGAGGGTTCAATTTGAATCTTTTTGATGTTCCGAATTTTAGTTAATGATAAATTTCTTTCTGCAGGAGTTCTGTATCTATCTATATTCAGACAGCAAAACTGTGTCTGTATCCTCTTCAGACACCCTACCACCCCCTATTTTCTAAGCATTATGGAGAGTTATTAAGATACAGAAATATAATATCTAAAATGTAAATGATAAATATGACAGAAAACTATATTAATTCTGTGCTAAGGTCCAGAGAATGAACAGCCCACAGAGAAAGTGAAAAGTGTAAATATTTGTACATAGATACGTATTTAAAGCTATTGAGGTTCCTTTTGTTCTGGAACAAAGCATGCAATTTTGTATTCAAACCTTGTCTCATCATATGTTAAGCCAATCCATGTAGCCTTTCTAGATTATAAAAAAGCAGTCTACTGAATAGAAGAAAAACAGTGTAATATTTGTACTTCTTTTCTATATTCCCTGAAAATTGATGACATTCTTAATAGCATTTTAAAAATAGAAAGGTACGTATGTATGAATATAATACATACATATTTTTATATACAAAATGTCTTCAAAACATTAAGCTATTAAGAAAAATAGTCTTGCACACCTTTGCAGAATGTACATTCAATGTGTATTAAATTGAGCTGTTTGAAAACACTCTTGCCAGCACAAGACAGCTGGAGGAAGGAAGGAAGCTCCCTGTGTTTGCTGGCAGCCCCCCCAGCCTGTCCTGGGCGCCGGCTGGCTGGTGTGCAACAGCTCTCGGCCAACAGGCCTGGAGGGCCACAGCTCCATAACTTACAAGTGGAAACCTTACAAGTATCTTACAAGTAAGAAACAAGTAGAAACAAGTAGAAAGTCAAAGCACTTTAAAGCCATTTTTCTAATTCCGGAGCTAGCTAAGGTGTGCTTATATAGTAGCTCCAGCTCCAGTAAAATGGCTATTTAATATTAAACTAAAACGTGAGGGGATTAAAATGTAATAAATATGAATCATCAGAAAAAAAGAAAAAACCTCCATTCATATGTTCTCGCATTACGGAGTGCACATGTGTGTTTGTGTATCTGCCTATCCATGAAACCGCTGTGTAAATGATGACTTAGAATTGGAAGAATCTTCTGTATCTTACTATTAATAAATAAATTCAGAAAAGGACTCCACAAGCTGGGGGGTTCAGCCTGGAGAAGAGGGGGCTCAGGGGGGCCCGATCGCTCTCTGCAGCTCCCTGACAGGGGCTGTGGGCAGGGGGGGTCGGTCTCTGCTCCCAGGGAACAAGCGACAGGACGAGGGGAAAGGGCCTCGAGGTGCCCGGGGGAGGGCTGGATTGGGGATTAGGGACAAGTCCTCACCGAAAGGGTGGTCAGGCGCTGGGACAGGCTGCCCAGGGAGGGGGTGGAATCACCTTCCCTGGGGGTGTTTAAAAAACCCATAGATGTGGTGCTTAGGGATGTGGTTTAGTGGTGGGCTTGGCAGTGCTGGGTTAATGGTTGACTTGATGATCTTAAAGTCCTTTTCCAACCTAAACAATTCTATGATCCTAAATAAACTAGAATACTACTCTAGATGTAAATAACAGACATGTAAGATTTTAAATACAGAAATTCTGGGAATAATGAGTGTAAAAACACTCATTACTCGGAAACTGATACTCTAGTATGCTTCATAATTATGTATATGTAGCTAAATAACCTGCTAAACTGGGACTTTAGAATAGGGGGGGAGAAAAGCAGGAAATATTTGTGAAGAGCATATGTCAGCAGACCTCAGAAAAATAGTTTGAAAAGACTAAAATTTGTTATTGTCAATGAAAACGCCAGCACCAATTTCAACCAAGCTTTTGAAATAGTCACTTTCCTTCCAGAATTGCATACTGAAGTGTAAATAGCATTTTGGTTTCCGTCTGTAAAAACCGAAACAGAATAGAGAAAAAGACAACTCCACACTTCAGGCTGTGGAACTGAACTCCAGAAACCATAAAGAACAGCTTCTTTGTAAAAAGGGTAGTGCTTGCAGTGATTACATTCTCTATTACTGGTATATGAATCCTTGAATATTACATGATTTTTGTCTATCAGGCCATCCCTTGCAAACAAATTATTAACAAGTTATGACTGCAAGTGGATTAGGAAATGACACGCAGAGCCTTGCTTCTGCATGGATTATAAGGTATGCCCGCCAATGCCTTTTCTCAGTACTGTCTTTAGCTTAATGTTCAGATATACAAATATAATTCACCAAGCTATTATTTTTTGGTAAACTGCACTTTGCAGACAGTGTTGAGCGATTTGATGTCTCTCAAGGTGGATAATAGCATGAATAATTCATTAAGCTCACTGGAGTTAATGTTGTTGTACTCAAGGTTAAGTATTCCCCCATCTCCACATAAGGAATTACTTGATTGCTTACCTTAAAAATGAACTTTCTTAAAAAAAGCCATTGTATAAATAATAGGATATGTCTGACCACCATAATTTGTAAACTAATCCATCACGGTAACAGCAAATAACTATATATTGAATTAGCTTACTTTTTTTTTTTTTTTTAGATGTGTTACAAGTCTTTAGAAGAAACACACCATTTAGCAAAAATATCCTTGCTCTGAGACATTTTTTACTCCTTACAGTACCTCTGCCAATGATAACAGTGATTTAATTTATTAAGGCTATAATAAAAAATAAAAGCAAAAGCAAAGGACCATGTCCAGATTGGTCATGAGCTTAATAAAGATTAATAAAACTACCAAGAGTAAAGGAATGTACCATTTAGACAAAACCACAAATAAACTCTAACATGCAGATTATCCTTGGACAAACTGGGGGGAAAAAAACCCTCTAAGAAACAAGACCATGGAAACAAGCCAAGTTGTTTGGCTGGTGGTCGATTTAATTAAAAGCAGCAGCCAGACAGCCAGCTACACTCATCTGCAGCTAAGTAAATGGTTTCACCGTGTCCTCTATGAGCAAGTCCTTCTGCATGGCAAGATCAAATCCCACGGAACAAAAAGTACTTCCCGACAAGTGCAGCCTTCACCTCTAGCTAATAATTTGCTGATCAAACTCAGATTGAACCCAGTAGGAAACAAGGACTCGGAAGGGACTCTACATCATAAAGAGAGGTGGGTTTGCCTCTCCAAGTGATAATATAATGCAGATTATTTTGAAGAAGAAATTTCCACAGGACACTGGAAGAAACTCACTGCAGTATTCAATGGACACTAGTTACATCACATTCAAGATTCTTCAGAAACTCCCAGTCTGGAGCACATATTAAAAGACCATTTATGTACGGGTTTAATTACTTGACTTGTTCAGATGCACAGTTAGGTGGATGATGAAAGTTCTGCTTCTTCTGCTGCAAGAGGAGGCTTTGTATGCATGCCTGCACTAAAGCACGCTTCGTTTCAGAATATTGATGCTCTCCCTAATCACACTGACAGAGCAAACATGGGTTGATAGCACCATTGAATGTTTATCTATTATTAATGCACTGAAGGTGGTAAACAATTGTGAGAAACTGTTTCAGTTTTACTGCATTCTACCAGTACATTTTGAGGGTTGACTACAAGTGATATTTACTTGGTTTCTACCATTGCAGTCATCCTGCCTATTTAGCTGACTTCCAGCTCTCATTTCTGGCTTCAGCAAATGATAACAAATTATTAATTTGTCTGCATATGACATTTACTGCAGAAAGCAGAAAGCTACACCAAAGAAAATGGTAATACAAGAGCTTAAACAAGCCTAAGTGCCAGCTACCAGGCACTGTCATTGGTACAATAAATTAGCGAGATTTCTGTTCTGCTGATGAAATAATAGTCCATGCTATGAAAACCGTATTCCAAAGAAAGCGTCACTTAACAAGTCTAGGGAGCTGAAAACATAACCAATCACCAATTATCCTTTATTCACATTTAACAAAGAGTAAATTCCTTGCAGGGAATCGTAGAATGAGAGTGTGATTTCCTAACATTAGCAAAGGCACAGGACGCATGCCTAACCGGGGATTTCACAGCATCCAGGTGAAAAAGAAAAGCTACATGAAAATTTGTTATTACGAGAGACAGATAAAGAGTTCTTTAAAAACTCTAAACCAATAAAGTCTGGGATTCTTCCTTTTCAATGTGTGTTGAATTCTTTTTTTCCTCACAAATCATGCATACTGCCTGAATACTATAGAAAGCTTGGAAGAATCTAACTTGAAATTACAAATATTAGTTTCAGAGTTTCAGCAGGCACACTTAAAACTAATAGATTAAATTTTTTTCATCTTGAATCACAAATATAAAGTAGTAACCAAGATTAATTTAAATCCTTACATATGTACCTAACACATCAATTGCTGCATGGACACAAAAAACATTAAAAGAGACAACAGGTTTGCATCTCTTGACTTCCCTTCAGAGACCTTACCTAGAATTTCTCATAATTAAAACTAATTACCCATGCTGAATAAATAACAGCATATTCTCATACTTAAGTAATATGGATATATATCTGTAAATTCTACATTATTTAAGGGCCATTTCAATTGGAAGTATAAGGAGATAGAGCCCAGTGTCATCTGCTTGTCTCTGTGAGCATACTGGACAAAATTTTCACAGTAATTTCACCAGTAAGAAGGTACTTGCATGTCATAATAAAACCACACCAAAACCAAACTGAGCAAATTAAGATTTATAGCACAACTGTGGCTACGGGTCCCTGACAAGCCATATAGCTCTCAACGCCAATTTCCATTGTCACCTTTATTACTTAAATTCCACAATAAATTATTTTATAATGCTGGCAGTAACGGTGTCTCTAGCTAACATTTGCAGTTGGACACCAAGTTCACTCACTCGCTATTGCCTCTTGCTAAAACTCAGAAAAACGTTCTCCATGGCTGTTAATCCAGAAACTGAGCCATTTTAGATGGGTGGGCTTGATCTTTTGCTTTTTTTGAGGAAATTTTCATGACACGCATCTTTTTCACCTAGAGATCTTACAAATATAATTTTTTCTTAAAAGTATTTTGGTTTCAGACATCAGTGACGGCATATAGTAATCACACCAGGAAGTTCATGACGGCAGAGATGCCGTTGCTGGATTAATGTTTCAGAATAATGAGAATGAGCTATGTCAAACATCAGATTGGCAAAATGAAAAACGTAGCTTTGAAAAATACATGTGAAGAACTATTTCTTTATGAATTTCTTTTTGTAGGACTGTTCTTAGCTTTTCCTTATGTTCTACTATTGGAAATGCAGGTTTAATCTCATTTCAAATAGCCATATCTTCCATAACTTCATTTGAAAATATACTCATTGAGTAGACAGGCAGAAAAGTGGGTGTTTTTATAAACAAATTACTTAATATTTGATTCTAAAATAAAATGTCTCTTAAAAATATTATCTTTTTATAACTCTAGGGAAATTCCAACTCTTAAATATGTCAACAACAAAAATTGCATAAGGCTCCTTAAAATTTAATAAACCTTTCCAACATTACCTTGATATAAGCATCATTTGAAGTTGCTATCTAGGAAATTACTTAAAGAAATAAACTTCTATGATAAAAGTTTAAAAATATGAACATGAAGAAAATATTTGAGAAAAATATACAGACTGACCGCTCAAATTCACTTCCGAACCCCCCTGTCATTTCATTGCTTGACAGCCCTCCTATAACTGATAATTTTTTGATGACGTAACACCATATTCATACTTTTGTAACTCATTTCTCAGAATTCAATTTAGGATTATCAGGTTTTATTATATGTTGTGATATTTTATTACTGTCTCATTAGAACAAATGAAAACATATTCAACTATTTTTAACTTCCTGAGCAAAATCAGTTGGTTTTGTTTTGTTTTGTTTTGTTTTCTCATTTGAGACAGTATGGAAGAAAATCTGAAACAGCACCAAGGACATACCAGTGACACTATTTTTTCTTACCTGTCTCATCTTGAAAAAGAGATCTTGTTTTAAGTTATCATTCATATTGATGAACATCTTATGGGAGGCTGTGTATCCTGCCTACAGGCTGAGAAGGCAGGAGAGCATCTACTCTATTTTCTAATAGAAACACCAACATAGCTCTCTGTATTACATCAAGATACCTGGCTAAATGAGCATTTACAATAAAGTAAAAAACACAGTATCAAACTTAATGTAATGGGGAAAACGTTCACATACCCCTTCATAACATCCTTATTTGTAAATACAGATCAGATATGAAGGACACGAGCTAAATAAAGTTCTCAGAGACGCTGACAGGATGTCATCCTGCCCATTTTTGCACTCTAGTTTATTTGCTGGGAAAATAAACAATTTTGCACTTTCTTAGCTAATCCTGCTGATAACCATTTCATTGTCACATTATGCAGGGTTTATGAATATTTCTCATATGACAAGACTACACATTCTTTCATTACTGCTTTTTAGCTATCTGGAAGGCTTGTCACAGTTTTGCCAGGTTTTTGGATACTGTTCCTCATTTTGCTTGCGTAGCCTGTTTATCATATTTGTTAGCCACAATGTTGTTATTTCCCTGCTAAGTGAAACAACTATCAGATAATAGATACACAGTTCTACTATACTGAATGTGGAATGGAGATACCTCTCTTCTATCAATACAGCTAATTTCTATCAACACACAAATATTTCCTTTAATATAGATGGTTATGCATATCTAATACCTATCTTATAGTTTGTGCAAACACAGGTTTTAAATTTCCAGTTCTCACAAGATCAAGAGTTCAGCTTCACACTGAAATACTGTCATCTGTATCCTTTTTAATAGTTTCCCTTATTTGGCTTGTTAGCGTTTCCTAATCTTAAAGAAAAACAACACCACCCACCCCCAGCCATCCAATAATTTAGATTTCCTAAATATAAAATTAATTTTATATTTTCAGAGAAAAGAAACTGGAAATGCAAAGATGCAGGAAGAATAGAAAAAGACCACTTTCACCTCCACGTATGAGACATATGTATGCTGTCTATTGTGCTTACAGCATAATACCTCCATATGAATAAATGAAATCTCTGCAATGATTATGTGTTATTCATAAGCACATAATTTATAATATTCTGCAGAGATACCGTGAAAGTTTTTCACATTGAGGGTATCTAATCTTAGTCTCTCTTCCTGCTTCTCCTAATTTCATGGATCTTACAGAACCAGAAGAGGCATCTTGGGAAATCATCTTTCTCCATGGACATTCGTGCTGTTTTTTCAGACAGCTCTGAGCCTGTATTTGCCCAAAGCAACAGAGACCTGAGACTGCTCCTGGATTGCGCCAGTTTAAGAGAAACAGCTGGTGTGATCTATCGTCTGGAACAAGGACGACTACTTAATAAGTGCTGTTAGAGTACATGTCCTATGAAACATTTTGAAAGTTTTGATATAAAATGCAGGTCTGCAAAATACTTATTTTTAGGACAACTCAAGATCTATACATTGCTTGAAATATATACATATAAATAAACTTACGCTTATGTAAATAGATTTAAGCTTAGTCCATGAAGATTAAATTCAAATTTATGAAACATATTCTACAGAGACTGAGAAATTACTACACATTACTAATTAAAAAAAAAAATAATAATGTTGAATAAAGGTCAGTTAAAGGACATGAAAAGTTTTTGTTTTTCTTTTCCTTAATGCTTCTGCTGTTCTCCAACAAATATATTTATTAAAAAATAATGAGATTATTAAGGTTTGTTAGAGGGAGAAACTGAACTCAGCCCCATACTGAAATGTCCTATAGTGGGCTGGTAACATGGCTACTGAGTTTATAAATTAACAGTATCACAAAGGGAAGAAAAAAAAATAAAATGTTTTTTAAAATCTAAATTTTAATTCTAACCTTTTTTGTTCAAGGTATTCTTAATGGAGAGTTGTTAAATTTTTAACAACTTCTCTATTTAAAACAAAGAAGTACACCTCCTTTTTGTGGCTTCAGCCCTGTTACTTTGTGATGTTTTCATTGAGAAGTGTGGCTAAAACATAAAGATCTCCTATGCAAGCTCCAGACAGTCTGGATGTAGTGGGGTCAAAAGATTTATCTTCAACACGTGTTTTCTGATTGTTTTCATGAGTTGCTGAAGCTGTTTCTCTTTGTCCTATGCAGGAAGTATAACGCTACATGATTTGACTAGCAAAGGAAAAAGATGTATGCACAAACTATATAAAATGGATGTTCACAATATACTTGTTTTCAGTTCTTCTATCTTGAAAGAAGTACAGTCTTAAGCAGAACATGATTACCTTACAAGGGAAGCACTGAGATTACATATATTATTCACCAATCTTTCCTTCAGTTTTTCAGTATTTTTATCAGACATGTTTCATTGTTGCAATGTTTGACTGTTATTTTATGACTAGACTAAAAAATTGCACGATTCAAATTGTTGTCTTGTATTTTTAAATACATCAGAAAGTGACTATTTCTTTTTTTTCATATGAAGTTTATATAGTTGCAAAGATGTGATTTGACAGCATGATCAAAAAACCAAGGGGTGATGGATCATGCCCTGTCAAGTCTGCACAGGAAAAGTTATTTTCATCCCGTATAACCCCATGCAGAAGTCTCACCTCATTAAGTCTGGCAAGGAGGATACCCAAACAGGTGTTTTCTTCCCTGTTTTGAAAGAAGTCATGCAAAAATATCTACTCCTGAGGTGCATAAATTTTTCATCATTACAGTATTTGGCAAGGGATGCCAGTATCAGTACTGTGTCTGGGACAGAGAGCCCAGCCATTCTGGATGAGAACTCCTCATTCACGAGGGAGAGAAAAGGGATTCCAGCTCTTGGCATTTAATGAAAAAAACACTGGGTCACTTTTAGCCTTCCTTGCTGGAAGTGATCGCCAAGATATTTGAACTAAAGAATCCGTTCACTGAATAACAGAGGGTATAGGAGTGCTGTAAAAAGTAGAACCTTTGTAACAGAAATGTTTTAAGTGTTTTGCCACAAAAATTAACAGCTTGCTTACAATTCTCTTCTGGGCTCTCTTTTCCCCTCAAGGAAAATGAACAGAAATTACAAAAGGAATAATCTGAAGAAAAACACACCCAATCCTTAGAAATGAACCTTCAAATGAATGGTTTGATTTATGAAAGAGTGTTGAAAATCATCACAGACCTAGAAAGGCTGTCACAGAGTTGCTAACATTTGGGCTCCTTAACAGTATTTGGTATAAGAAAAGGAGGGAAAACATTTAGCACAGTATCAGCCTTTCTTCTATGATAATAATTAAGCCAAAGACAGTATTATGATTATAGTCTACCTAGCCTAACAGATTTACTGCAAAACAGTCTGCTGCTCTATTAATAGAGATGGGATGTGCCCAGCTTTTGATCTACAATGCCATCTTGAAGTTCAGCAGATTTTTTGAGGATTAACATTGTAATGTTTCTTTACAAGAGGGCAAAAAAGATCTTAGAGTCATAGAATGGTTTGGGTTGAAAGGGACCTGAAATGTTACCTAGTCACAACCCCCTGCCAGGGGCAGGGCCACCTCCCACCAGCACAGGTTGCCCCCAGCCCCGTCCAGCCTGGCCCTGAGCACCCCCAGGGATGGGGCACCCACAGCTGCTGGTGGCAGCCTGGGCCAGTGTCTCACCACCCTTATCAGATAAAAAATCATAGGACAACTTAGTTTTATAAAAGGAATTTGTATCTGTACTATTCAGAGCACGCTGTGAAACTATATTGCAAAGCATTTAAATTTTCACTAACTTTTTGCCACAAAGGAAGAATAAATGACATATCATTTTTAGGAAATACACAGCTCAAATTCCACTAATGAGCAGAGAACTTTGTTGGCCAGTTAATTCCAAGGATCACCAAAAAAAGCAGATGCTGCAAGTCGATCCCTTCTCAGACACGTTGGCTGCAGCCCGTGCTACCACGCAGCTGCTGTAGCTACTGCAGCCACAGCCGCTCTGTGGCACCGTCTAATTCCTGTCCCTTGCTCTGTTGCTGCAATACCAAATCATGGCACAAACCACGCAGCATCTACATACGTGTTGGGCTGACATTACAGATAACTTTTCTGAATATTCACTCTATGCTTTATGCAGAGTATTATATTTTGATAGCTGCTGGATAGACATGGATAAGAGTTTCTGCGAGACTGCTTTCCCATTTGTGTTGAGAAAAATACTGTCACAACCATACTGTTAAAAATAGTTCAATTATGAAGATTTAGCGAACAAAAGTTCTTGACTAAACATGTATAAACAGGCATTACAGTTCAGTAAAACAGAGGATGTTTACAGAATTTATTTGAAAAACCTGTTAGGGAAATGGGATTTCAGGTCAGTAAAAAGGCAATGTATGTAACTATACTGAAACATCTTCCATTTTTTAAACTTTCTTCAGACCAGATTACAATAATCATTACAATTAAAATCAGTGACTAAAACCAGTGCAACCACCGATTTGTATTTACCCCTTTTTATGGCTGTTTATACTGGGAAAATTAATTCTCACAAAAGAAGCTTGAAAACGTGACCGTGGTGTTTGTTCTGTTAGATATTATCTGTGGACAAAGCTTTGCTTATCTCCAGGTCTCCTCTGCTCTTCTGATTGCAATCTCATTTCACTTGTCCTTGGGATCTCATGTCTGCTATGACCTCCAGCTTGTTAAATATTCAGCAGAAAGTTTATGGACTTTCCCATAACCTTGATTAAAAGCCTATGGGGAACCTGAATGCTGAAAAAAAGCCCTTTATTTGAAAAGAAACTTGAGTACACCGTGCTGATTTCTGTTTCACTAATAGTATTTATAATCAGCAGTCACTGGCATAGAGTCGAGGCCAGAGGAAAAATGATGATACAAACTTACCTGTTTAATAATTATTGTATTATCATGCCAAACCGGGCTGCTACAGTGGAGCTTCGTTTAACTAAGTGGAATTTGTGGGAGCAATGCTGAGAGGGAGTGGAAAGTACATACTGCTAAAAAAATGGTATTTCAAGGAAAACACAGAAATAGTATTTACAGAACAACATAATTCTATGTCTTGGTCCCTCTTTGAGATGGAAGCTATTCTGAAGATGTGAATTTCTGTGGGTTGGGGTAACTCCATCTCCTAACCCAAAGGACTCTTGCAACCCTGCTCTCTCCGGCCCTCCGGGCCAGTGTTCCGGCTGGCAGCTTGCCGGTGGCTCGGATATTTTCCCACACCTCAAACCCTGCAGGCATTCCGGGTCCACCACTTCTTTATTTCAAGGAAACCTTACAGGAAAACAAACAGACACCCACATTTTCTAGGGGCTTTTCAGTATTCTCTTACTGTTAGAACAATTAAAATACAAAGGTAGATGAAAAGAAGCTCAACATACTCAAGGAAATGCCTGAGGTTCTCCATAGTTGTTGAGCATCTTTAGGCACCAGTAAAAGTTTTTATATAATACAGGAGATCCCACCCCCGCCCTCAATAATTTAGTTTGTCATTGTCTCTATTTCTATTCTTGGTCTTTTGTTCCTCTTTCAATAATGGACAGAGATCTTTTCTTTCATAATTGTCGGGTGATTAAAGACCCATCAGGTAATTTTGCGCTTAACTATTATATCCTTCCTGCTTTAGGCTTCAAAATAATTTGTTCTGAGTGATAGTCCTATTTCTGATCAAGACTCACTAAATGGAAGATGTCACATTTTATTGTGCCTTTACAACTATATCAGTACAAGATGCAGTAATTTTCTTCTTCAGCGTTTGGAAATTATCTCAATATGGGAGGAAAAGACAGCATAAAAGGCAAGTAGAGTCAAAAATTAAAACTGCTTAAACCTTAAGTGGAGCTATTGTAGGGGTTCTTATACTGTCAAACACAGTTCTCAATCATACATCAAAAGATTTGCCACATGATACTAAGATGGTTTCATGAAGACAGAAGACTATATTACATAGCATGTACAGTGGAATAAAAAAATCAAACTAGCCTTTTCACAATAAATTAGATATAATATAATGCTTAACATTTCAATAAGTCTGTTTGTTCATTGAAGCATTTTGCAGCTATTAATCAGTGCTTTATTTTTAATTCTCCCTCAATTATATAATAACAGGAGGATGAGTGAGATACAAATCCTAACTCTGACCCAAGGCTAAAGGAAATAAGAGAAATATTACTTCCCTCAGGAAATCCTGACTCTTTATCATATTTGATTACCAGAGATCACTATAGTTGCAAGAAACTCTATAATAAAATAGAAAACATATGCTGTTTTTCCATTATTACTCCCTTTTATTTAATTATCCTTGAACTGAAGTGACTTCATATAAAGTTATGTTAGTTAGATACAATTGCAAAGATGTATACAGATTATATTAAACTATAATCATACCAACACAGCATCTCTGAGTGGATTATCCATGTGTTGCATTGATTGGGATCCTTGAATAAGATCCAAACCACCAGAGAGTTTTAAACAGCTATATTCTTCCTAAAGTACTCTTTAATTAATGTTGTCTAGAGCACTAATTATGAAAGCTTGTAAAGCCTAAAGCCTGAAAACACTTATGCACCTACTTAACTTTGCTCATTCCGGGTAGACCCACTGAATTCATTGGAACTGCTCAGAGTATGTAATTTAACTAAAGAATACACACAGGCTGTTGCAGATTTAAAGCTAGACAGTGAACAAAGCTTTGCACACTTACATCCATGGTGGACTTGAAAGGATTTTGCTCTTTGTTATTTCCAATTACAAGACTGTCTTCCCTGGACATATTTGTCTTTCCCCAACAAACATGGAACTGCTTGCTGATTGCCTCTTTGGTGAAGTGTTGAATTAGGGAAAACCGAGCTATGAGTCTGTGCGATATGAGAGGTATGAAACTGTATTTACGTATGTTTAGATGCACACAGAATTTGTCTGCATTGTGAAGGCAGACAAATATGAATGTATGTGCATATATACGAGCCTATTTCCTGCACAGTGAAAAATACTGAAATGAGAATAGAAGCCAAATTATTGTCTACTATCAATGGAAAACTGCTAAATCTATTTTAAAATACGATAATCGCATTTCTAGTTCATTTATTTTAACATTATAAACCATTTTTGTTTTGCTAAATGGATATCTATTTGTTTGATTAACACCTCCAAACAGGGAAGTTTTAAAAGGATTACCAAGCATTACTTCTTGTTTAAAAGCAGCCATTCAAGCTTTTGTTATTTTTGCCCTCCACTTCATCTATAAATACTGCAATGTCATTGGAACATTCTGACACATACATGCATTGAAACTGGGACTAACAGCTGTTAAAGAAATCTCTCTAACATTGCTGCTCTTGTTATAAGAGATTATCCCTAAATTTCCACACCTTATTTAAATAGAGACACTGACTCAAAGAAGGAAGTGGGGCACTACATGCCTCAAGTATATTTCAATTATATATTCCAGCCTTGTCATATTCTCCTCAATCCTTTCTAATTTTTAGCCTGGTGGTACAACCTTTGGGCACATGTGCTGGTGGGTCAGCCAGTTGGCAAAGATCAAACATACTTTCCTGCCTCGGCTGTTGGCAGGTCCAATGGTGGCTTTGGAGGCAGTGCCTCACCAAGTGGGCATAAAGGTCCCCTTCACAGACTTGTTAGAAATCCATAGCTAAATTCCATTGTCATATCCCAGTCCCATTCCTCTGCCCAGCAAAACGAGATTTTCTGTGCATTATCCCAGAGATCACTCATTGACAATTGTGCTATCACCAACTGGAGCATTTATCTCTACAAATATCTCCACTGTGCTCCCCAGCTTTCTGTGTTAGAACCAAGGAAGAGCTGAGGAGCAAGAGGAATGCTTTTTCCTTTATTCAGACTAAACATTCTTTATTTAGACAGCCTTTAAAACATGTTCAATAATCACAGTATTTATTAAAGATTTAAAATAAAAATTGAGAGGCTACTCATTCAAACCACACTGCCCATCCTATGACTAAATAAGTATAGTCTTTTGTAGAAAAATAAGATTTGATGCAAAGATCAACTGAATATCATGCAGCATATATACAAGACACCAAATTAAGACTATGTAAGAAGTCTTGATTCTCATTTTACTCTTCTGCATGTTTGCCTTTGAAATCTTAACAGCTTCTAAATGTAAATTATGGCCACATTGATAAAAATCACATAATTCAGGCTTAATACAGAACCCCTGCAGACCCTTCCATCTTTGCAAAATGAACAACTACATAATGAAAACCGAAACAACTTTAATATGTCAAAAATAACATTCTTCATATTTAAAAGCACTAGAAGAAGGGCATCTGACTCAGCAGAGTATTTATCTACAATTCCCTCAACACACTGTGTTGTTTATGGAACTATGGCATTAACTAACTAACAGCATACAGTGCAAAGCCATCGTTGGTTCAGGCTGATACATTTTCCCTCCCCTGCACCACATTGCTTATGCCTACTGTATTAATGCAAACATTGAGTTCTTCAATGGAAATTTTGTATATGCTCATAGGTTTAAGCTAGCGTAAGATACCGTGGTGTAGTAAGCTACACGTGGATTTCAACAGTTCCCACAATAAGGAACACTTTTGCTTCAACTTGCACTTTAATCGTAGAGGGTTCACAATGACAGGAATTTTTTCTCTTGAGCAATAAATGTAATTTAGCATGCTGATATGCCTACAGTTTGCAAGACAAGCACAGATCTCTAGACCCTAACAAACCCAAACCTCCTTCCTCCTGACACAAATCAGGTAGACTCAATTTCATGCATGGCTTCAGCTGATGGCTGGAAATACACACAAATTTGGGGACTCTGGTCAATCCAAACTTTCCCATGTTTGTGCCATCTTCTCAGTTACTCCCCCAGTAGGGCAGGATGCAAGCTTGTGACATTAGCAACAAGAAAAAGGCTTTTGCTCCATCTGCACATTCATTTGGAGAGTGTTGACACGGCCAGACCACAGTAAAACAGGCATGTCCTCTGTCCACTGGCCTTTTGCATCCAGGCTGAAATATGATCAACATGTAGTTACGCTTATGAAACTGCCTGATGGAACTGATGCTGGAGATGGTATGGACAACACCCTTTACTACCTAGAGTGGAAGCAGACACTTCTGCTGAAGTCACAGTTCACACACACATCCCATATATCCCATGGTCCTAAATCCCAGACTAGGAAGGGGAAACTCCAGAATGAGTTTTCCAGCACACTGCTGCTACAACACAAACACAAAAACATTACAAAGGTATCACCAGGTCCTCCAACTAAAGAGATGGACACACTGTGTGTCCACATTGTCATGCAGATCTAATGCTGCCTTCAGTTGCACGTTTATTCCTGAAGACCTTAGCAGTGGCGCACTTACAGACAGAATTTAAAACATTTTTCATACAGTGTGTGATCTGCTTGGAACAGTATCTTGTGATACTGTCAGGTGTGTGAAAGAGATTCTACTACTATTTAAGAATCATTGAGCCTTTTCTCATCTCAGACAAAAATGATGCGTATTTGCAATCCATTTCTGTAGCTGCTTTATAAAGTGCAATAGTGACTAGGGAAGCGAAAGAATACAAATGAGTCATTATCATTTGATCTACAGCGTTTCTTTAAAATTCCAAATCTTGCTACAGGAGCTCTCATGCATGCTGAACACTATCATCATTAGATAATTAGTCATTATAAATGAGCACAGGCTAAAGCCAGACATACTGTTCAGCTTTCTGAGCACATACAAGACTCAATGTTAAAACAAAAATATAATGTAATTCAAAACAATTTTTACTGATCAAATGTGCTGGATTTACATCCAGGAGTAGTTTGTTTTTCTAGTGACTGGAAAAAATCTGTGTCTTAGCACTCAGTGGCTTGCAGAATCTCAATGTAAAAGGTTATTTGAAACTTAGTTAACACATTTCTTCCTTTATGAGTTCCAGAACATAGACCTTTGGAGAAACTCATCTATAGGACACTGCATGTTAAGCAGACCTTGGGTTGGTATCATGCCTGTAAGTGACATGTACTGCTTCACCAACACGTGCTATCTGCTGGATGCTTTGAAAAACACCTTGATAGTTTCACTTCAGTTTCCAGCAGGAAACTGGAGATGCCCATCTTTCAAGAGCCCATGACAGTAACTTTATAATGCATTCAAAGGTCTAAAGCCAAAGTATCCAAATCCCTTGGAAATACAGCCTAGGATCGGCCTTGAACAACTATTACTTTGTACACTGTGGATGAACAATTCAATCTTCAGTTTTGTTGGTAAGTCACAGTCCTAACATCTCCCACTAACATAGCTAAGTTTTACATGTGGTTCTATGTTAGCAATGGTCTTTTGTCTGTTTCCTTCATTGCTGAAAGACTGGGCAATCTCCACCAACCCAAAGCCCTTCATGTCCAATTAATTTGCATTTATTCATAGAAGAAGTCATTTCTGCAGATCTATCACATATTTATTCATTGCACTTCACAGTGAAGTTTAGCCATGGTTGTGCCTATTACACTGGTGCCCAGAGTTTCCTAATTGAAATCTTAGCATTCATAACTGTAAATAGTAATTGTAATGATTTATGGATTGATAGTTCATGTTGCTAACCATTCCATGGTTTCACTGTATTTCGAGGTAGAAAGCAGCTGTCCCACAAGCCTGTGTCATGTATAACTTCTATCCCGATGCCACTATACAGGTGCCAAAGTTAGGCTAGAAAAATGTTTCCACCAGCAGGCAGAGCAGGACTAACCAAAATCACACTAATACCAGAGACTCATTCAGCGGTAGATGTATTTTTAGATAAGATCCTGGATGGCAAACCAGGGCCTTGCTGAAAGGCAGCACCAAGTTTAATATATCTGGGGAAAGGTATATTACAAACCTATCGTTTTGATGCTGAATGGGTGATCAAGATCAAGCATATGAAAAGAAAATAGAAGAGAAAAGCTGTACTGCCTGAGTGAACTGCTTTGTCCGTAGTTTCAGAGCTCTTTCTTCTTCTCAGTCGCTCATCTGTCTGCTCTGTTTAATCAAGGCTGCAAATTGCCTAGTTCAGTCAGGGTTGCTTTTATTTTTCCCCAAACAAACCTAGTACAATCAATGCAACATTATTGTTACATATTATATATTTTACACATGAAACTAGAATTATTTTCACATCAAATAAACCAGGTTTTTTAGTTCAAGATTCTCAAACAGTAATTTACACATACATTTTACAACTGAGAGTTCTTCTGACATGAGCAGAAGTTAGATAAATTCCTGACACAATGGGAATAAAAATGCAAGTTCCATCAAGGACTCCAGAGAAAGCTCTCTTATTCTTACAAACCTTGAAAGAAAAATAGCATCACACTTTTCAGCTGAACTTCTCTTCTGGAAAAAGGAATTTGTTGAAAGAGAACTACAAAGTTTGGGTTTTATCTTATGATTTTACAGTGAAGTCTGCTAAACAAAGTGCTGTGCTTTCTTACCGATAGCTTCACATACCTATCCTCTCAGACTGGGTTTATTTTTATTTTTCTCTCTGCACTACTCAAAATTATTCCTTGTACATTACCAAGAGTCAGAGAGACTGAACAACCCAAAGATATGTTTTGGGCAGATGGACAGCTTGCACAGTCCTCACTGAGAGTTATAGAGATATTTGAGGAGTTAAAATTTTGCCAGATTTTTCCAACTATACCGGTAATTACCTAATTACATTATTTCTTTTTACAAAATTATATCAGAAGTCACCCATAGAATCCAACAGAAATCTTAAGATTTTAATATATATGCAGATACATGACCCCTTTTTTTTGCAGCCCATCTCATGTCATTTTGATCAACCATTTTTTAATTTCCCTCCAAGAAGAACTCACATGCATGCCAAGCAGGAAAGAGGTGTCTTTATGAAAAAGGATTATTTCAGAGCAGAATCATAATAGAAGCTCAGACAAAGCGTGTAAAGTTCAAATGCGTTCCAGAAACACCACTGATACTTGAGTAAAAAACCCACTTGTCTTCAAAGGGATTTCGGTTGAGAAAAAAGCTTGTTTATTTTCCTCTATTTGCTACCATGGCCATCTGAATAAAGATACTGTATTTTTATTGGAACCATTTTCTATTGCCATACTGAGGGGGGAAAAAAAGTTGCCATCTGCATTAAAGTATGTCCCTCTCCAAGTAGTTATAAATGCAACAAAGATGATGATAATTTGAATCAAGTACATACAGAGCAAACAGCTGAGAAAGATCTTGCCTCCATACAAATATTTTAACAATGGAAGACAAATATGTCTTAGTTAAATATATATATACAGTGATATCAGACTTTCAAAATCTTTTAATGATGTATTTGATGTATTTTGAGCTTTTTCTTTTCTTTTCTTTTTTTAAATCTCTTCCTCCCTTCCTTTACAGCAGCTTAGGTTGAAGCAGGAATGCCATCTTTAACCTTGAGATCCCTGTTCTTGCTGGTTTGTGCCATAAGCTTATTATTTAAAAGCAATTCTTTGTATTTAACATCTCACCTCAGCATGCAAAATGGTTATGGATTAGAGTACATTTCCTAGGGGGGAAAGGATAGAGGGACTGCAAATTAGAAATGCTGACTGCCTGGCTGGGTCACAGCTTCACTTTGAGCTTCTGGACCAGAAAAAGCTTTCTGTGACACACACACACACACGTTTATGTGCTTATTTCAAAACTATGCATTACTAGTCAAAGACGGTTTAGCAGAGGACATTGGATCCAGTTTCAGTCACTGTAAATAGCAGGATAGAGTTACAGTACATGCTTAGAGTGTCATCAATTTTTAAAGCATAAATGCAACACAGTACTGTGCTATATATTCTGGAGCATCATCAATGTTGCAGGTAAGAAACTGTCTTCTTGCCTTCCAGTGCAGGCAGCTGTCTGGATCTGGTTTCTAAATTCATAGATTGGACCATCTGTAATTCAGCTTGCTAATCATTCGGCTAAAATACCAAGATCTTTTCTGACATATGGTCTATACTAACCAAATAACCTACAAAACTACTTAGGTAATGCCAGTTCCATTGAATAATACGGTGAGTAACCTGTGTCTACATGTCAGAGGTGATCACACGCACTGTCTGCAGCACTGCCCAGTGTACAAGGCACTGGACTAGGGCATATGAACACCCCAGGCTGCACTCCTGGCGCTTCCATTGGGAAATGAGGCAATGACTGTAAGATCACCTTGGGAAAAAAAAAAAAAAAAAAAAAAAAAGTAAAAATAACTGATAGCAAGAGCATTAAAACTGTATTATTACTTTCTGTCAGCATTTCTTCAAGAGATTCTCAGAGAACATTAAGATGATGGTCGTGCAGTTGGCAGCATTAAAAATACACTGCAACCACGGTAAGATGCTACAGAGAAATCTGCTATGAGAAAAATGGTATCTCTATCAGAGAGTTAAACATTCCTTTTTTCATGATAGTGAAACAAGACCTGAACAACCCCACATTTCACAGACTTGTTAACCTTCTCTCTTGATGAAAATTAGCAGCTAGTTTCTTTTAAAGAAATTCTGAAATTTTTACTGGATAAAGCACTCCTCTATTCCTGTCAAAGAGTTGTGCAGCACAGCTGTTTTTAACAAATTCCTATTTTTACTCCCCGACTTTTGATTATCATTATGTATATGAGTTTCTTCAGCCTGCAAAGCACGTTTTAACAAGAAATATTAATGTCCCTTTACATATATAATCTTTTCTCCTTATTCAGCAAGAATAGGTGTTACACAAAATAGAAAACATCTGCTTACTTGTATTATAATTTCTCTTGAACTCATTAGATTAGAAATACAAAGTTGATAGCAGAGGTTAATGATGGATGTAGAAAGCAGAATCATGTATCTTTGTAAGTATGTTTCAAAGGGAAAACAAATCCTAAAATTCAGTATTTATAAAAAGCATAAAGAAGGAATTATAAGGGAGTTTTTTATTAAGACAGCTGTAGTAGCTATATTAAGTTTTGCATTCGTAACCGTGATTCGCTCCTAACCCAGGAGCTAGAGTAAGGTCAGGGCATTTTCTTCTTTTTTGTGTTCCTAAACCTCTTGCCTCTTGGGATTTGCTATAGTATTGTCTATCTGAGGATTTATTTTTTATGTCAGTGCACTCAATTATCACGATGTGGACAGTGGTCTCCCTAGCAATTTTAATCACACAATGTGAATCCTTCTTTTCCTCTCTTTGCTTTCAGCTGCTGGGGCTCTGTGTGAAGAGCTTTGATTGCAAGATGCCTGTCGCCGCACAGTCTCCGCTAGAAACAAACGTAGGAAATGTCCCTTCAAGGCCTCACTATACACCCCTCATCTTAGCTCAAAGAAATTTTCCTACTGCATTAAGATTTAGTGAGTCAGCTTTCTTGTTACAGAGGCAGGCAGCTTCATATATAGCAAGTGTACTCATTAGACGTGTCGAGCAGTTAAGTGTTAACATTAAGCCCTGCTAACTCTTGTATGACCTGATATCAGTAGCAAAGGAAGCCCAGCTAGCGTCATGGCTCCCTCCTTGGTGCTTTCTTCTATTGTGCCAGCTATAGGATAACAGAGAGTAGCATTTCTGAAAGCTGTGACATATTTGGCAATCTCCTGCATCCTGAGACAAATTAAGGGCCAGGAGTCATACAATGATCCAGACACAAACTCCTTCCACAGAAATAGTCCCTCTGTATCAAAAAATCAGAAGATATAAGGGGGGAGAAATCAAACAATAAAGAATTGTCCTTTCCCAACTCCAGAGTAATTCGCAGCATTGCACTTTTGAGATCTTTCTGTAGCTTGGTACATGTAAACAAAAATACAAAATAAAATCAAGGAGGAAGTACCTTATCCTTTTCCCAAAAGCTAAACATCCTTTCATTATCAATCCTTAAATAGAAAACCAGATAGTTCAATATCCAAGCTGAGTATGTAACTTCTAATATTCTTTAAAACACACAAATCATACTTTAACCATCTAAACTCCTAATTATCATATGACAACTCAGACCCCACATACAGACATAACCAAACACTACTCCACTCACAGGACATAGCAATGAAAGGTAAAAAGCCTGTTTTATTTACATATCTCTGGCATACATTTTTTCACAATGCTGTGAATACGTTCCAGTATTAGAGTAGGTCAGAGCAATGCTGACTGATAATGGGGCTGATGGAAAAAGATTCTTGTGATCTCCACAAAAAAGAGAAATAAGGAGCTAAATTTAGAGACAGATGTATGAGAGCTCCACCCCAGTAGAATCTGTAATCAGCGATATTTGGCCTCCAGTGATAAAATGAGCATGTGTATTAAGAAATTTTTTCATATCAGTTCTAGTAAGATAAAAACAATTTTGGCTTTTATGGTTTTCAAAGCACTTTTCCTCACCATTCCTATTTCCTTTTATTGCCACTGTTTTTCTTTACATGTTCTACTACTGAGGAGGAGAGGCAGGGGTTGTCTTTCTTTTTCTAAACAGTTCTTTGGTGTATGATTAGTATGTGACACGAGTAAAGCCTTTCTTGGTAGAGAAATGCTCACTTTCTTTTAAAGTATTAGGTGAGGGTTAGACTTCATAACATCTCATCCTATAGAGGACATGTCTTCTGGGACACTGGGTTTGGAACATCAGTCAAGATAACCAGATAAAAGAACAACTATTGAAATAGTGTCATTGTTCCTGATATTTCAAAGCAATATCGGAGTTATTTTGGCAGAGAGGAATTTAAGTACAGTAGACCATACAGAACATGTTAGCCATGTCCTTATCCTGGAAAGTGTTTTATCTGTATCAGTTGTTGCTCCTATTATTATTTAGAGATAATTTTAATTTGATGCACCAAGGCTTTAAATAGAGCTTTAAGCATTGCAAGGACAGGCATTGTAACAGTGCTGCTTGAAAGCAAGCCATGTCAGAAAATATTTCTTTTTCCAAAGCACAAAGCAGGAAAAAGGGAAGATTCTGTTAACTCCCGTTCCATCTCACTATCCCATCCTATTACCCCATCTAAGCCAAGCTATTCAAGATGCAACAGTGTTGCTCACCCTGACAGAAGTAACACAAATATGAGGAAAACAAACATATTTATTAAATACAATCAGCTTGTTAGTGTTACTAACATGCACCGATGATGGTATTTGCCAGACATCTTATGCAGTAAGGTTAAACTAACTTATTGCAAGAACCTCCATGAAACAGTTGATCTAGCAGTCTGGTGACTCTGCAAATTAAAACAGCACGATGCCAGCCCACCACAGTACTGCCCAGCAGCGTTGGCACCTCTCCTCAGCCACACACGGCTCCTACCTTTTCACGTAATGACGATTTACCCAATTCACATCATCATTAACAGTGTGACTGAACTTAGGGAATCCAATACAAGACAAGCTAACCATATATTTTTAGAGGATGAAATTTAAAAAATAAAAGACCTGATATGCTCTCAGAAGCATTGCTAGTACAGCATATAATATTTGTATAGATCTGCACCACTTCTATTGTACAAGTATTACTGATGATTTTTACTGCAAGTGTATTGGGAGCGTAAAACCAGCGTAACAGCAATATTGTGCTCAGAGCCCTACAAAAAAATAGCAAATTTTCTGTCTGTAATCCAGGGAGTTTACCATCTAATTCAAACTGAAACATGGGAATTGATATGTACAAATAACCAAGAGAACATGAGAGCAGGATGGGAATTATGCAGGGGATACATGAGACAGGAGCTTTTGGCACTACTGAAGCCAGCAATGTACAGAGACAGACGTAACTGAAAATGTTTAAGAACAATTAGAATGTCACTTGGTTTCATAACAAAAGTACAGAATCACACAACCTTCTGGATAGAACACAATCCATACAAAACCCCACCACTAAGTAGAAAGTAGCACATTGTTTAGTGGTATTAAATAAAAAGGTCAGAATCTCAATCTCTGATATAACATACATCCAAAGGTATCATAATAATTTTTTTTCCAGCTTGAACCAGACAAATATATTCTATTTTTCAGAATGTGTAGATAATACCAGTTACCAGTAGGTTTCAAGAGAAACTAGTGTTACACTGGCTGGATCAACAGCATGTAGCAAGGACACCAGCCCTGCATCCCCCTGCTGCAAAGCCTGTTGCAGGTGTTTCTCAGCCTTCCCTTGGTCTTAATACAGCAATGCCAAGGTTTGAAAAGTAACCAGAAAACAAAAGGATCGCAATACAGATTATACAACCTCAAAAAAATAGAGAAACAGCAGTTAAAAACCTGATGCTTTTCCAGAAGACTAGAAGATATTTGAAGAGTTAAGGCAAAAATATCTCCCTTATTCAGGAATATATGGATATACACGAGCTTTTTGAAACAAAATATCTAGTTGTTCCTAATGCATACTTAAAGACTGAATCCTATTTCCCACACCAACAGTCCAGTTTAAAGTAAAAGATCAGATTAGAGGATAACCACATCTCTACCTAAAGAAGGATGACAATCACTAGATTTATTGAGCTGATCAGATTTGACTCAGCAAAGTGTTGTGACTTTAAGTGCACTGTAAATTTGGAATCTTCTTTGTTCAATAAATACAATTCTTATGTTTAATTTCTAAGACAGACTGGTACCTGCAGACAGTCATTAAATATATTTCCTGAGATACTTCCCATTAATCACAGTGAAATCAAGTAATAAATTATGATGCTTCAAATGAAAATGTAATAATGCAACTTTTCACATGGAGTAAATTATATTAAAACCAGATTTTTTTCTATATTTCAGCTTTTAAAACAGGAACTAGATACTAACCAATATCTTAATATTTCATTCTGCTAAAAGCTCCTCCCAGTGCCACTGAGTAGCTTGACTTGAAAAAGGAAAACAAATTGAATCATCTGTGTTCTCCTATTCTTAAAATAAGAAAGAAGTGGAAGTCTGAGATGAAATAAGAAAGGCAGAAGACAGACATAAAACGCATTGCTTCATGGCTCATAAGTAACTGAAAAACAGATATCTCATGAACTTTATCTTAGTGTGTGGGTGGCCCAATAAAACCAGAAGCAGAGAAAGGCTTATTGTCAAGAGACGTCCACACTGTCCCCCAACCCCACGGAAGCCCTGCTGGAGCAGGGTGACTTTGCTGCCCTATTGTCCCGCTGCTGCCTGGCACTTGTGCCCGGTCTTCACACTTGTCATTTGCAAACCCAGTGGACAAGATAAGGGATTGCTTTGCTCGCAGAGGTCTGCTTCCCTGTGATAAACTTCTATCTCATCCATAACTAGATTTAAGATACGTAGGATACACTCATCTTCAAAGCTGCCACCAGAAGGGAAGTCTATCAATGACTTCAGCTTTCATATGCTCCAGATAAACTTTCCGTTTTAATCTGTGCCCTTTGTGACTTTTCAAGCTATCATAACCATCAAAGCCCTAATACACTCCTGGATACAGGGTGCTCCAAATTAGATTCCATTTACCCAGCCAAACTTCAGGGCTTCTATTTACTGCAAATATGACAGCTAGTCAGATCTAAAATGAATTTGAAAAAGTAGAGGGAAGAAATTTGTTCTCTATCCACCTCTGCCCCACCAGGCTGCTTGCTATAACAATATATTTTAAAACTTTCATAACCCTCAAACAGAAAAAAATAGGATTATCCATTACCATGTCAGCTTAAGTGATAACATAAATATGTATCACAGAACATCTGCCAGTAAATCACTGTTTATAGATGTCAGATCTCATTTATTATTAAAAAACAACCCCAAACCCCCCACAAAACAAAACACTTTAAAGCCTTCCTTATTATTTCACAAGAAATGACTGATTTCTAAACTGCAAGGCGGAGCTATTCTTTCTAATCTTTTTATACAGAGTAACTTCTATTATCAACCTCAGTCAAGAGTAACATTAGACAGTATCCACAAACCTGTTCTTATTGCCTGAATTACTTCATCCCAGTATGTGGTCTAGAAAACACAACAGATTTTCCCCAGTGATTCACCTCATCGATCCCCACTGATTTTGCATGAAAGAATATGGCACATCTTGGAAAACCTGCTTTTATCTTACTTTTCTTTGAACAGTAGAAAATGCACATCAAGGCATTATACTCCAATATCAACAATCAAACAAACATCTAAAATTTACTTCTAGAACAATTTATAGAGAGTGCCACTTCTTCCCAAGAAGTGTAAGGTTTTCAAAACCAGTGGCTGTCTGTAGTGCTGTGTTTGACCGATGGGGTCTGAGCAGTACAATCTTTTTGGTTTTGCATTTTTTCACCTAATTTGCTTTGCCCATTTTTCCCCTTTGTGCCAGCTGCCTTAATAACTCTTAAGTCAGGCACTCTGGGATCAAATTACCAATTAATGGAATTACTTCTGAATATGCAGTCTGTACCCTCGCAGGTACAACCAAAAATCCACTTGCAAAAGACACTCACCTGTATCACTGCCAGTTCACTTGTCCAGTCTGACCTCTTCCCCCCTCTCCAGTCTCCAGTCATTAACAAATCAAGAATATTATAATGTTTTGTTTTATAGGAGTTTCTGTTGGCTTATTTCACTGCATGCGTTCAGGACTAGAAAGTAATTTTATTTTAGAGACAGCTGAAGCTTCTGGAAAATCCACACAACTGTCAGCCCCGTGACATTCAATGCCCTCAAACACATTCCATGCAGATATAAAGCTGGACGTCTAAAGGAGAAATACTTTAAAATGTGAATGTTGAGCACATCCTGATTTTGATCTCTTCCAGTTCCCCATCTTTTAAATCAAACAGCCACTTAATGATTGCTGTGGTGGTTTATATGTACGTGATTCATGGGCACGCTCTCAGGAGGTCATCGGAAAGGTTGGCATTTCACAAAGTGGTACAGTACCGTAGTCAGCCATTACATTCTTCCACCTACGTGCAAGCTAATTTGATTAAAGGTAGAAGATCAATCAAACTCTATTGCTTCAGAAAGATTAATTACCTCAGCACTTTCTGAATTAATTATTAGTGTTCAGCCATGGGGATAGAAAAACCCAATACAGTAGAAGTAAAAGGACCCAATGGGCAGATGTGGTAGACTGGGAGGTATTTTAGCCCAAGATTTATTATCTTTAACTAATGACAGTATCTTCCTTTTTTACTCATATTAGACCTAAGTGCTATAGTGTGTTTATAACTAAGCACCAACTGGATTAAAATATTAGTTACATCACAATTTACTGTGGAATTAAAAGCAGACAAGAAAATGACAAAAAAATGAAAACACCATTAAAAAATAATAATCATACCTGCTGGCAAGCACTCCTAGCCCTAGTTTTTGGACAAGGAACAAGATACTTAAAACTTTGTACTTTTATCTTCTCTTGTGCCCCAGCATGAGGTCTGAAGCCCAGCTGCCAGCGCAGTCTTATTGATGATGTTTAAAGAGTATTTCAGCAACTGCAGAGTTTCTGATTATCAGACAAGTCAGCATGGCAAACAACACAGCCGTTTTCCCCAGGGAGAGTGAGCTCCCCGCCTTCAGCTGTCTGCCATCGGCACGCAGCACTGCCCATTGCTTCTTCACTACGGCAGCAATGAGATTTACAGGACTCTGTGCGGGCGTTTGGCAGGCGATGCAGCACAGGCGTTAGCCCAGCATCCAGCCCGGGGCTGCAGCTGGAAGCCAAGGGCTAACACAGGACTGAGACTCAGCAAACACGCTCGGTGACAGCTTTTCTAGTACCGACATAGAAAAGGGACCTCTTGGATTACAGACTAGATTTCCTGCTATTACAGAGGGTGACAATTGCCTTCATAAATTTTATGAAGCTTCTCTTTGAAACCAGTCGGCCTTCTTATTCCTTGCTTCTGTACCTCCTCATGGATCTTGTTTGAGCTTCCCAGATTTTGGTCCTTGGCTGGTTTACAGCCAGCAACTCTTCATTTGCTGGTGAAGCAGTCCAACTCTTTGTTTTGGCCCTCGTTCTCTGTTATTACTTGAGAGCAGCCCTAATCCCCAGAAAACATTTATTTTGCAATTTAAACAAGCCAATATTAATTCCTTTTTCTGTATACAGGACTTCCGTTCCCTTGTTATTAATAATATTTTTTTACACTCATTTCTCACGAGTTCACCTTTCATTAATGTGGGAAGCCAACACTATTCATAACGGCCAGCTGTGGTATCATCATTGCCTTAGTTTTGGGGGGTTTTTTCTTTCCTTTTTTCCCCCCATACTAGGAGTAATCCAGGATTTTTTCACAATCACATTAGGTACTGGTGATTTATAGTTTATCTTTGTAATACCCAGTTGTTTTTTTTTTTCTTTATGTCATCTTCAGCTGGTGATTTATGTACTAGTTACATATACCCGTTCCTATGAGAAAGACTCTCAACTATTAGATTTCATCCCACTGCTACTACTCCAAATCCTTGGCAAAATCCAATTCTTGTGTCAAACACACCTCCTCCTCTATTTTCAGTGTTGCTTGGCTTTGAGACACCAGAATATTTTATTGACACATTCCTGCTTTTTAATGCCAAACTCATTAATGAAGATAATGATGGAGATTTTTCCATTCTTGTATTAATCTGTGTATTTTCTTTCTTAACTACTAATGCTCCACCTTAATGTCATAATAATAGTTATTAGCTCTTAAATCCATATAGACTAACTATACATGTATTCCCCAATACTAAAAATACATGTAATTGAAGTGAAATAACAGACCTAATCTAGCAGTATTCTTGGGAAAGCCACGATACCATTTAATTTATGTTTACATATATCTTAGTTTCTTTCTTGTAAATGTTTTCCAGTAGTGATTATTTTTGTTCCTCCACATGAATGCACTGAACCTGCTCTGACTTTTAGTTCTTTATCATCGTTCTTCATCAGCTTGTCTTTGCTCTCATCAACATCATCCTTATCAAAAATTAAGGCAAGGTGAAAGTGTTCTTTTAGTTTTGGGGAAGAAATATATGCTATCTTTAATCATGAACAGATGTCATCCCTGCTCCAAACCTCCTTCTTATGTGGCTAAATACCATAGATTACAGTATTAATTCCTCTTAAGACTAATTCTCTTGAAGTCTGATGATCACTTAAAGCCAGCACAAGCCTCGTCCCTGCTACTTATTCACTCGTTTGCTGTCCACAAGTAGTGCCTCATGTAAGAAATGGAATTGGGGAATTGATCTCTTTGAAAATAAGTTCCCCCTGTATATCAGGTTGAACCCAGATGAATTCTTTTATCCAGTTCACCCAAGCAGCTCTACAATTGCTAGTAGTGCCACAGCAGAAGGTGCAGTTGAGAGATACAAACAAGCAGCCACAGACACTCTGGTAACACCAGCTCAAACTGACCATGAATTTACATCTATCAGCTCGCCTTTTGACCATCCTTTCCTTAGCTTTACACCTTCCCATTTTAAAGACAATTTTCTTGGCTTAATAGTCACTCATTCATGTTAAATATCCTTACGGAGTTGCCCTCTCCTTAAAACACCATTTCCCCCCTATTTGAAACCCTGAAAATTCAGTGTGATTTTCCTCATTATTTAATTGCAAGTTACATTCAGTTTTTCTGTCCCCTGTCCCCCCCTCCCCCCCCACCCCCCCACCCCCCCCTGCAATTTCCGCAAGTTTCTGTAAATTTCCAATTTCCGCAAATTCCCAAGTTCTTAGCTGAACTGGGCATAATCTACCTTCTCCATATAAAAGCAAGAAAAAAAATTATCCTCAAAAGGGGGAAAAAAAAGGCAGATTGTTTTACTAAGGCTACAAAAACAGGTGAAACTGAACTTTGTCATGAATATGTTATTATACATGAATTAAATAACCAAGAGTAACTGGGGTTAACATGTACCTTTCAACCCCTTTGGTCAACTTCTCTGCTTACAGCCACTGGGTGGGCACCAGTGGGAGGCAGGTTGCTATGGAAGGTTACCAAAGAGAATTTATTACTCTCTATGTTTGTAGTATGTTTTATATTTAAACATAAGATGGGGTGGCAGATGGGGGGGGGGGGCGGAAGGGGCAAGGGGAAAGTTGCTATGGTTAAAATCCTTATCACTAGGAGTTATTGGAGCATCTGAGCAATTTATGAGCAGAAAATATATGAATACCATGTACATTAGTGCTGTTACTTAAGGATAATGTTCTGTACAAACCTACATGGATTTTTATATTACTATTTACTTAGTGTGACAGTTTATTGGCATCTTTTCCTTATGATGCACCTACCAAGCTGAAAATTACGTTTTTTGACGAGGCAACTGAAGAGAACACAAATCATTTTAAATAGCCTATCTCTAATTTTAATTAGTAAAGTCAACTAATTTTTAAGGTGTGCATATAAATTGCCCACAGGTCTCTAACCATTATATTCTTACAGTTATTCCACCCCCCTTGCTTCAATCCTATATCGGATGTGAATTTGTAAGGATTCCTCTCAGCAATATTTCTCAGCTTTTGTTATTCTAAGTTATGCTCATCTTTCAGTGTTTTGTAACAAATGCTCTGCTACTGCTAATAAATTGAAAGTTTCCCAAACACAGTACTTTCCAATATTAGAGAAACAAATAAAACCTAAGAACTGTATTCAGGAAAAACAAGAGGGAGAAAACACTTTTGAATATATCCCTGTGTGATGTGGAATCTGTCATCAGCTTTCATAAGCCACTTAATGTCTCAGTAGGCTCTAGATGCTATTGAAGTTGTTTCATCCCAACTCTTATGTCTCCTTGGTAGGCAGTTGCACTAAATCACCATCAGATGATTAATCAGGCTTAATGTTTTAGACAATGTTTCAGATTAAGACAGGTCAGATATTAAAGATCTTGAGAGAGAATGAAGGCCATGCTTATTCTGTTGTATGAATTGAACTCAGATTATCTGACCATACGTTCCTTTCTCCCTTCACATTGACAACATTTTGGTCCATGAAGCGAGAACAGAAATACTTTGAATATATCATGCCACTCCAAATTAGATGCACAAAACAGCAGTCAAAAATCTAGCAGCATGTTTGTAGAGGAAACTATCAATTCAGAATGGCTTTCACTATTCCACTATTGACTATATGTGTCACACATGCACAAGTGAGCGAAATAAACTTCAGGCTGAACACTCATAGATCAGCACACAAGATATTTTGGTTGCTCTTACCTACATTAGGTCACTTCACAGCAGTATACTTAATAAAACATATGCTGTGGGTCTTCCCCTTCTTTTTTACTTGGTTTTATGAGAGACACACAACAGACATCTATTTATATACGCTTTTTTTCTGCCACTAGATGCTGCCATTAATATAAGCATAAAACACTAAAAAGGGCCACAAACTACTTTTTCTGCACTCTAAACATCACACTATATTGTGTCAATTAAATGCCTCAGTAAGATACAGGTTAGAAAGGGAAAAAAATCTTCAAATAGCATAAATGCTAATTAAGCTGTGATTTCAAGTTTAAAACTGAACTGTCAGGTAATTAGACAGGTGATTAAACTTTCTTCAACTTCACACTTGAAAAGACATCAGATGCCTGCTTAGTCTCCACACAGTGATATGTGTCAATGATATTCAGATGTCAAAGCTCTGTTACTTTTAGGGCAACGTTCTAGAAGAGTAACGACACATATTTCTTCTGAAATGGCAAAAACTGGGCTCAAGAAGCACTGGTAAATCCAAAACCTGAGCCTCTTTTTGAACAGCAAGACAAGACTCACATGGCTGTTCAAACAGCTCCACATCTGTCAGGTCCTGTCCCACACTCTCTACGTGAAAGGACCCAAACACTGATTTCATGCACATCATGCTCACTTCAGTAAAGCATAAACCTCAGAGTTACAAACAACAAAACAGAACTGGAAAGCATGTTCAGATCATGAGCATGCACAGCAAAAGAAGCAAACACAACATATAACTTGGTATTTCCTTTCTTTTGAGTATATTTGTAGCCCTTTAGAGCCTCATTCTCTGAAGAATTTAGTTTGCCTAGAATATTCTTAAGGGTATAACGCAGTCTCAAATACATAAACACAAACAAAAGCAAACAACGAATAATGTTTTCAGCACAACACCCAAAACCTCTGATGGTTCTTGTCAGCTCAGAAAACACAATATTCTGTCATGATTTCAGGAACCATAGAACTTTACAAATTTTTAAGAAGTCTGAAACGGAGGATACCCAGTTAATAGTTTATGAACTAAAAGAAAAGGAGAGATTGGACCTCATATGTGCAGACCAGCCCCCCAGCCCCCCACCTCGGGCAGCAGCAGGCGGAGGCAGCAGTGTGATTTGCAGAGCCGGCTGCATTTGTCAGAGCCAGCTTTGAGTCGAAGGCAAAGCTCTCTGCTGGATTCTGTATTTACCGGTGCAGAGATGTAACTACCTTCTCACAGAGCTATTTCAACTGCATAGTACTTACTAATTCATTCTTCATGTTGCACTAAGGCAGCTGAAATACACCTTTCGGGCCAAGTTTTGCCCAGAACAGATGTATTTTCAAATCACTTATTAGGCCGCTAACAAGGCCTTAGAGGCTCACACACATTCAGGTGTCTCTTTATCAATGGCACAGTTCAATTTAATCCAGATAAAGAGCCCCTGGACAATTAACAGTTGACTAAAGTACAGTGGAGTCTCCAACTGGCTATCACATCACAGCAGAGAAAGCAATACCATTATCCATAGCTCTAGTGTGGTCCTCAGATATTGATTTTGCCTAACTGTTGTCAGTATCTTAAGAAGCCCGTGATAACAGTACAAGTAAGATGACAAACCCTTTTGAGATTATTACCACATACCACAGCTGCTCTCAAAAGACAAATCAAGAAACCCGTATTTCTGGAGACTGCAGACTCCTCACAGACCCACTCGTCACCCAGTTCTTCCCGTTAACACAAACTACAACGTGCGGTAGCATTGCACAGGGAAACACACTAACAAGCGTAAACTCCCTCAGCATGGTATTTATGACCGTAAGGGCAAGTGTCAACCTCATCAGAAAGATCCTCTGCATACAGCACAGCAGATCTATAAAAACACCAGGTCATCCAAACCTCTTTTTATTTCTAATGGTCAGACTTCACATTTTTAGAAATATAGGGCTTCTTTGGCCATGTTAGAATCAACGTTTTGTTTTAATAATTGCCTGAAAAAGAAGCCCATGTTTGATACTGAAATGATTTAACAACTGAGATGGCCAGAGTTCATCACTTACTGGACTCCGGGTCTGAGTTGCCGTCTCCTTCTGTCCGGCTGTTGGGTGAAGCTTGCTCATAGTACTCCTCCTGGGGGAAGCCAAGGGGCAGAGGGTGCGATGTGCTAGCACCGCTCGTGGGTTCGTGGTCTCCGAGCCCACTGTCACTGCAGCTTTCCTGGGAGCCATCTGGTAGGTGAAACGTGACACGGCGCTGAGGCTACAAGGAAGGAAGAAAATTATATGGTTTCCACTACAGTATCAGTAATTGCTTAATGCAACCAATTTAGGAAATGTATTATTTCAGTTATCTGCGGAAGACGCATTATCTAGAGCTGTGCACAATTTCAGGCTTTCATGAACAGGCAGCGTGCTTTCAAACCCGCTTCACCTGACAGCACTGCTTTCTTCTATTTTTTAAAAATGTAAGCCCTGATGCAAAATGAAAGACACCTCAAACTAAAGAGATTCTGTCAGACTTCACAAGTCTTTGGATGCCTTTTGTATATTGAATTGGAGATTTCAATCACTTTTTGAGGCTCAATTTATTTCACTACTCAGTTTTCTAGTTTTCAAAAAACATTTTCTTTCCCATTAAAAGCTGTTCCACACTTTTGGGCCTAAAAATGTGACACACTTCTAATGTTGTTTGATTCTTCTAAGGCAGAGAAAGAAGAAACAATAACAAGCCTTATGTATGTAGAACAATTTTAATAGATTTCGCATATGCATTAAACTAATGAATTAAAAGTAGAGGCCACTACTCTCCTTCAGGTATTTTCTCATGACTCCTTTGATTAGTATTATACCACAGACCTGTATCTTAATTGTAAAAGGCTGGAAGCTGGGAAACAAGAGAGCTGAAGAAGGAAAACATCACAGCACAGCTGTTGAAGGAAAAGCCAGGTGAAGTGAAGTACCTGATGCATCAGGCATAGGACAGGATTTTCATTACCTAAGTGACTCTACATGATTTAGGAGCTGAATAACTGAAATGCAAATCATTCCCAGTATTAAAAGAAAATATGAACAAAGAAATAAGTAGCTCTCTGCTTATTTCCACGTGTCTTATTTCCATGCATTTCAGAAACATGAAACATGAAGATTCAAAAAAAACCCCAAAATAACAATTTAAAATATTCTTAGCTTGATGTTACTCAAAATCCCATTTGAAAGGCAAGGCAAAACTTTCCAGTTCCAGAACTGCTGGGATTAGTAAAGCTGGAGATAATATTTTAAATGCAATTATGCAAAAAAGTATATACTATGTTTATAATGCAGCAGATGTTATCAGAGGTCCCTAGATATTTGTTTCCTTTAGGTGATGGTGTTGACAACCATCAGTTATATTAATTTTTCACTAAAAAGTTAAGTTCCTCCATTTTTCAAGATCTCTGTGTATTACTGTGTATTATTACATATGCCCACAGACAGCTGCTGTGCAGTATGGTACAGCCAAGAAAATGGCAAGATCAACTTTACCTATGTAATACCTGACAGATGTGAGTGAAAACTCTTCTCAAAAGCTACCAGTAAGAAATTCATGTCTTTCCCAGAAAAATCTGTTCTCGTGCTTCACCATTGCTAACAGAGAGGTTTTCTTCTAATGTCTAACCCGCTTCTTTCTTGTTACAAAATAAATCACTTCTTCAGTCCCATCCATCATGGTCTGGTTATTCCCACTCATCTTTCAGGCATTTGGCACTTTAGTCTACTTCAAAATAAACAGACCTTATTATTTCAATCTGTCGTGTGCCTTCTGATATCTCTTACTACTCCGCCCTGCACACATGCTCACACATGCTTCTCTGTGCACCGCTCAAAACTCGTTACAGAGCTTCAGAGCTGATATCTTTAAAGTGTGGAGTAGAGCAGAAGGTTCATTTCACATCTCCTGCAGGCTCCACTACTGCTTTGCCTTTTTCATGGCAGCATAACACGTTTTCCTTGCCAGCCACCATAATGCCCAGCTCCTTTTCTAATGGTCTTTTGCTAGTTGTCCCCTTCCTGGTTATTGCCATTGGTTGCTGGAGCCTACATGCGGCACTTGCTGGAGCCTACGTGCGGCACTTTGCATTCATTCTTCCTGCCATTCTGTTTTTCCAGATGATTTCATGTGTTTATCATCAAGTACACTTTGCCTTCCAGTCCTGCTTTCCTGTTTACCAAATTTGCAGATTTTAGACTCTCCCTCATTTGGCAGATCTTTGAGAGAAATTTGAACAGATCAAGCCAAGACATCAGTTGAGCTCTGAAAATCTGAACACAGAATGACTTCCCATCACACGGGATAGAAAGAGAGGACACCTCTCCTGTGACTGCAGGAGAAGCTTTACAGCCCACTGGAAAAAAATTCAGATAGTGAAAGGTTCACAGCTAACACTGCACAGCCCCACAGTCCATCCCCTCCCCCCCTCCCCCCCAGTTGTTTTTTTTTTTTTTTGTGTCACCACAAGAATCTTATTATTTAGCTGAAGAGCAAGCTGTCTGCAGCTGCTCCCAGGGCTCTCTGTAATGCTGGCTGGGACAGTGGTCCTGCTCCTCCACCACCTCTCTGATCTTTTTTCCCACCACAGGCAGAGATACATGGAACATGGAACGTTCAAAAAACAGATGGATCCACAGAAATTACTGATATGCCTTATCTTATTCTATTTCTTAACTATCAATTGCTTCTCATAGACCTACTCATGCCAGAAGTCTCAGTCAACTCTTATCTGAAAGTCTGAATAACTGAAGTTTTGTGGAGTTGATCCAGTGAAAATATTCCTGCAGCGTTTCTGATGTACTCCCCCCACATACAAAACTGCACCAAGATTGCCCAGAGGTATACCCACAGCATGTAGAAATGGAATATACTATTTCTTTGGTTCAAATGAGCCTGCTATTCACAGTGCCTATGAAAATCAACATTCATTGCATGAACTGTCTTGTAGAAATCACATATTTTGTGAGGTTTACATTGCCTTTGTGCTGTCTTGTGATGCCCACATGCTGTTTGGTACTCGTACTAGGTTGTATCTTCTCATCTCCAAGCTACCAGTGAATCTTAAGAATGAAGTATTCTTAAAATGTTATTAGCCCATGTTTTAGCATTAGATACCAGTACTAGCTCTTGCAAATGGTTGGGAATACAATAGTTTCTATTATGTGCAACTGGGATTCACTAACTTTAAACAAATGAGTATTTCTTTTCGTGGTTTGTTGTCAAAATACCACAAAAGTTCTTAAGCAGATCACAGCAAAGGAGACCAGAAAGTCACCAAGTCATTCTTTTAAGCTACGCCAGTAAGCAAAAACAAAAACCATACCCCAAACAAAGTTAAAAATCTCACTAACTAACCCTCATATTCAGTGAAAACCTGTAAATACTTAGTTACATACACTGAGGTGTTATTAGTAGGAAAGATAAAACCCATACAATTTAAAATAAACTGGTATCAGCTAAAGGCTCATGATTTTTAATTTGATAGTGTCCCTGTATGTCACACCTGATAACACTGATGACAGATCACTTTTGGAAGAATTTATCAAGATGAAAAAAACCCCAGTTATTTCTCTATGTGGCAGTGCTGCCATTTTCTTAATTCAGGCAGGCATCAGACAATGATCTGGAACAAGTAATTCTAATAAAATTTTGCCAAAAGCTGGGACTTATCTTCTGTCACAATTATTTTGGAAATTTCCTCCTTGAGGCATTTAAATTTCAATTTATAAGATTACAAAATATCCTCAGACTCCAGCTGCTTTTCTATTTATCACCAAAGGGAGTTAGCACCGACAGTAATAGAATAACAAGGATTATGGTTTGTTTTATTTATTTGACTGACAGTTAGGATATTTTTTAAAAAAGAGAGAAATGCAAGCAAACCCATTATATATTCTTAGTGGATTTTGAAAAAAATGATGTAGGAACTTGTAATATAGACAATTAGACTGATAGAGGAAAATGAAGTGAAAAATTTAGGAAAAAAGTACAGTAGCATATAGTTTCTCAGACATATTTAACAATATTAAATTACTCTTTATTGGTATGAAAAAAGAATTTTGCTTCCAGAGATGTCATGAACCCAGACACAAATTCTGTCAAAGGTCTCACATAGCATCCACTGCATTTTGTAAAAGCACTGTGTGTCTGGAGGGATCAAATTATCTCAGAAAACTGCAAACCTTTTACCCTCATTATTGAAATTTATATGAAGACTGATCAAAGCCCCAAACTATTCTGTGTTCAATCTTTCACTACAATAATTAGACTGTGGCAGTGGGAATAATAAAAGATGAGTCTAAGTAAATAGCTTTGGATACACTGAAGGGATGATTTCTGGAATTATACACCAGGGGTTAGCCAATTTATAATCAAAAACTGAAAAAAAAAGGGTAATAGAAAAAGCAGCAGATATCAACTGAGGAACATTAAACTATTAACCTTATTATCTTCATTCAATGAAGCAAATTAATATCCTTTTAAAAGGAGATCATAAAGAAAAAATAATACTGTTTAAATTATATTGAATTAATTATATTATTTAGATGATACTTCTGACTTAAAACAGACCTTATTTTTGAGATGCTGTGAGATAGCATAGACGTAAAAGAATAGGACTGCTTCAGTATTTCTCTCCACTACTAACAGCCAGTGAATAAAGAATTAGTAAAAAATATTGTTTAACTTTAAGATCTAGATTTGCTACTAACATTCATTTTCTCAGTTGCTTATGTCTCTCAAATGCTAGGAAGGTATGAAATGCATGCCTTAACCAGACGATGAGTACCTTTAGTTAGGACCAGTACTTCTCATTTGTTAAAGAAAATCCCTAACCAAACTATAAGTTCCAGGTAAAATCTTTTATACTGAACTACCACCTTCTGTTCCAGACTGACTACCTTTTGTTCCATATGCTTTGATTGAGACACAGCTATTATCAATGTAAAATTCTCAGCATAACATAAAAAAAACCCCAAACAAACAACAAAACCCACAACAAACCAACAGTTTGAAAGGATCCAACTACAAACCCAACGGGAAACATGTTTTTGTGTTGAAACTCATGAAAGACAAGCTTGTGGTTTTTTGGTTTTGTTTTTGTTTTTTTTTCTTTCCTTTCCCTATACTTAGTAGTGTACAGCATAGCTATTGTGGCCCAAACAGTTTGTATCAATTTTTTTATAAGTCTGTATTTCACAGACATACTGCAGCCTACAGCATTAAATTTACCAATAGTGATCTGTATTTCTCTAGGAGCATCTATGCTGAAAACTCTTGGTCACCAATATTGCACACAACTAGAATCACTACTATAGTCACTTTTTCTGATTTAGGAGTTGCTTTTGTATAATTTCTTCAATATGGCCTGCAGTGATCCAGTGATCCTGCACAGGAGTGTTTGGTTTTTTGGTTTTTGGGTTGGTTTTTTTTTTTTGTGTGTTGCTTTTTTTTTTAAGAGCAAAATGAAGGGCTTGTCTTCTAGAGAAGGGAGAGAGGTAGCATGCATCAAAGTGACAATATCCAGATGATTACAGAAGTCCAAGCTTAGTGGACATTAAAATCAGTGTTTTCCCTATCTCACATGAAAAAATAGTGCCCTCAGCTACTGCCAATACTATTAGTCTTAATTGCATCTCATACAGTTCAGGCTGTTTGAACAAGCCCTTCTTTTTATTGAATGATTTTAGCTGTATCAGCTACTGTCCTATCTTTATTGATCGCGTCCCTTTCAGCTGCTGATTTTCTATACAATTGTCAAACATATCTACTTTTTTTCAAGTTTACCATATTTACCCTTTTACATATTCACAAAACATTACATTTTCAGCTATTTAAATAATCAGAAATGTAGTATCATCCTTTTGACATCCTTGTTTCTAGTCCTCCTGATATAATATTAAGAACTGGTATCTTACATCCTCACTAATTATTAATGGAAAATACAGCATCTGGCCTCCTTCTCAAGAAGAGAATGCTTTAATAAATACTTCAGAGTTTTCCTCACCGTGATTAACAATCTAACTGTTCCATTGTAGTATGTGAGATAGGTACACAGTTTTAGGCTTTCACTTATTATTGATTTAAATAACTCCTCCCACTTTACTAATTTATTTGGATGCAGGAAGCATTATCTATTAATTTCGAAGAGGCAAGTAAAACTCGGCTGATTGCACAGACAAATGCAAATTCAATATGGATAATTATCCTAGGCAGATTGTTTTTCAGTGAAAGAATTACTGCCTCCACAGCAAAACAGCGGAGCAGACGGTGCCCCTTTACCTGCTCAAATGCAAATTACTTAAAATTGTCAGATCTCGTAGATGGATTCACTCACACAAAGAGCTGGCTTGAGTGATGAGAAATAATCTTGCAAGACTATCTTGTAACTCTACCACACTCACTTACTCAGGGTGCCTTTTTAAAATTATACTTACATGCCCCTACAGGCATTTCTTGCAGGCATGTAAAACTGCACCTAACTGATAAGCAAAAATGTCATGTATTGCAGCTATTGGCTATTGCAAATGAATAATTCTGTGAAACCCTTTTTCATGTGGGTAAGGCACAAAATCTTTTTTAAAACCACCTACTTTAAGAAGCAAATTTTCGCTGATGCCATTTCTCACTCAAGTAACTAGAAGTTACGCCGATACTCCCATCCTCCTTTTGCGGCACAGAGGTCATGGAACAAACTCATTAGGCAAATCATAGCTGAACAAAAAGCATTACAGACCTGGAACTTCACAAATTTCTGATTAACAACCTCAATGGGTATTTATTTTCAGACTCTAAGCCTCATTGTACCAAAGAGTATATCTCACATGACATTTCCCAGTGACATGTAACAATTACATTGTGTTTTCTGAGCTTCTTGAGATAACAACAATGAACTGAAATAAAAAAGCAAATAAAACTGAAAATAACATTTAAAGCTTGTCAAACATTTTATTTAGCTTTTGAAAGGCAGTTATTGTATGCTAACTAGATGTCAAAATGAAAGCTGAAAGCATGCTTTTTAAAGTTTAATTCTTGTAAGTCTTCAATTTGACATGTGATTAAATAAAAATTACACATGAAAGTTGCACTATGGCTGTGCTGTTACTAAGGTTGAGAAATAGGAAAGCCTCAATTCTCATTGTTTTTTTAATACATTCTTCACTTTCCAGGTTATCATCTTTGATATTATTATCTTGAATGCTTGATTTCTGATAGGCAAAGCCATTTTAGTTAAAATAACTTAATAATTAACAATAATACAGAAACATTTTGGTAGTAATTTACATCACTTCTGACCGCTGATCCAACAACATGGATCTTTATTAGCAGAAATGGTAAGCAGGTGTTATTACAGTTGTGAATATTTCTTTTTCAAGTAACACAATTACCTAGTATTTTATCTGTGTTGATACTGAAATAGAGTAAATTTATACTTTCATAATTGTACATAGCACTCTATCTCTAACTTAATTCTGTTAATTTATACATTTCAGTTGTGGCTCAGATAAACAGATTTCATCCTTGTTCATGAATAACAGTATAGATTTATTGAATAAAAAATGTTGTTCCAGTGAATTACTGACCTCCACCCCCTACTTTTGCATCACAGCAGTCAAGGCTAAGCCATTAAGTTCAAGTGTGATGAGGTTATTAGAGCTACAGAGACCTAGAAGAAATCTCAAGAACCTTATTCAATTTCCATTTGCAATTTTTTTTCTATTCAGTTTTTCATTTAAAGGTCAGATCTTTCTGAAGCAATACACATGCGTATAACTTCACAAGCCATCACAAGTGTTCACTCAAAGAGGCTTGAAAATGTGTCTCCATCATTTCTAACTAACAAATGAAGCTATTCTTATTAGTGTTTCCCAGAAAAAGGGACTTTTATCTAATTTGGTTCTGTGGGTTGAAAGCGTACTGAATTCAGGAGAAAACCAGAAACACATACTTTTAGTACGACATGTTCAAGAAGTATTCTTAAATAGTTAGACACAAATAGTTCTGCATCACTTTAGTTGCATTTCACGCTATAAAATAAATTTTGGCTTCACAGAACTTTTTCCTGCAGGTGTGGATAGGATATTTGAGAGGGATGATTATTAAGCAGGTCCTGTATAATACAGACATGGAACAACTTTACGTTTCATATTCAGATATGTAGTTGTCAAATGTTGCCAAGAGCAAGTTGCAGTGTAAGCTTAGAAGCTGAAGAGGCTGAGATGCCTCTTGAATAGAGAGAACGGAAGACAGACAGACAGATCTTCTCAACTTCTTCTAAAAATAACCCACATATTTTTTTGATCCAAAGGTTTCTAGACGACATTTCCACCAATTTTTACATCATTTACAGCAGCCCTCCAAAGTCAAGGCGACTATGCATTGCTCGGGGCCCCCAGCGAGAAGCCAGCCCTTACTATGCCCTGATAAAGAACGAGGTTTTCTGCAATATCTCCCAAAAAGGATGCCACACAAAAATTAAAAAAATAATTTAAAGTGAAGGACCTTTTAAATGAGTAGAAAAGCAGCTCTTTGGCATGTCACTATCTCACTACACTTGTTATGACGGCACACCTTTGTTAAAACAGCATTTTGTTACAGTGGCAAATCTATGACATTTGATATCAGATGTTTTATTACCTAGAATGAGAACCGATGATAGTAAAAATGGAAGGATGAAACTAATCTATTTTATGCAGCTGTCAAAAAAAGCATCTTGCTCTTTCTGAAGAAGAGAAAGAATAGACAAAAGATTGCTCTTTTACTCAAACTGGGCTTTCACGAAACTCGCCTTGCTTACAATGCAGTGAAAGAATTCTTTTTTCTGCTCTCTGTATCAGTATTTGCTTGCAACATTTATCTTTTTGGCCTTTAGCAAATATCCTTTAACCACCCAGGTTACCCATTCTTAATTTTAATTGTACAGTGTGTTTGCAATCTGAGGTCACCTATCTAAAGTACATTCTCATGGCAACCATAATTAGTCCACCTGTAGGTGAAATGATTAAGGAAGAGGCAAGAGAATACAAGGAAACCTGCTGGACTGTGTAAAATAAAGCTGTAGGCCAAAATTTACAAGAAGTGATGCAGTTTATGCTTCATTTGCTTTGTAGAAAGCAAAATTCCAGCATTTCGCTATGCAGACTTTTATCAGCATTATACTCTTTAGTGGACGCCAGTGGTCCAGGACAACCTTCCCTGGATCAAGAAAATTTTCACCAGAAAATGTACCACTGAGAAGAACCAAAGAAAGCTTCCAGGGCCAAAACATGTACCCTTAAATTGCCTTTCCAATTGTCAGATGAAGTTTTACTCTAAATATAAGAAATTATTCCATATACTGAAATAAAGGATTTTTTGACTGGGACGCTTTGCTTTCTTTCAGTCTTATGTTACTGAAAATAGAAGGATTCTATGTGATAAATGCCACTGTGAACACGATTGCAATACTTTGGTTTTATTTCACATATATGAAATATCCACTTTTCTCTCCAAGTTGTTTTAAGAAAAAGCATTATGTTTTATTTTATTACAGTCAAAATATCTCCCATCTGCATCACTATTTTCAAGCTTAACTTAGAAGAGTTATAATGAATAACTTTTTACCTGTTATTTATAGTAGAATACATGAAATATTCAGAATTACTAAAGTGAGTTGAGCTACACGCTACTAACACATTCTTAAATGGATGTCTGAAATACCTGTCTGTAAATGGGAAAAATTCTACAAACTGCAATGCTGCATTGTGTCATTGATCCTTTGCTGCTACAGAGAGATGTCTCTGGAAAAGTCCTTTCAGATAATCCGAACATATAACCGGCTTTCAGCATTCACCACTTGTATAATTTCAGTAAAGCAAAATATAAAGCCATTAGCTTTCCCTTGTTGCTCAAACCTTTCTAGCTTATTTTCATATTCACTGTGGCCACCCTTTAGGACTATTAAGATTACTTACTCATCTTTCTTCACGGAGCAAAATATACACTACTGAGTGCCGAAGGACCGTGGCATACAGCAGCCGGCACACAGGGACACCGCAGTGCTGGGCAGGAGAACGGGGGGGGGGGCTCCAGCCGCAGCCCTCGCAGCACCGCTGAGCCCCCCAGGGTGGGTGGCCGGCCCACGGCCCACGGCCCTGTCACCTCTGCTCCGAGACCACCACCACAGCACGGCTGGAAGCCCAGGCCCAGCCTGGTGAGGCCCAGGCGCCTGGTGAAGAACCCGGCTTCATAAAGCACAGGCCCGTGACCTTGAGCTGTTTTCCTGGGGTGTGGGAGGAAGCACGCCAGCCTAAGCCACCTCTGCAAGCAGAAGGTGAAACAAGTGAAGTTGCTTACTTGGTAACTCAAGGAGTCAAGAGAAAGCTATTAGTGCAAAAGTACATAAAGTACCAAGGGAAAATGGGAGAGAAGTCAGCAAAAGTGAGAACGGGGCACCTGCAGGGAGCCACAGAGGCCAGCTCCTCCTCATGGGGCTGCCGGCCACACCGCCTGCCAGGCCTCCGCCAGCAGCTCTGCGCGTACCCGTGCTCTGCTCAAGCAGCTTAGTCCCAGCCACTTACTGTATAAACCCCAAAACAACATTATTGCGTATGCATAAACAGCATAAGCCTGAGTCTGAGTCCCTGTGTCTCTGGAAAGATGCCCAAGTATGAGTGCCCCAAAGAGCTGAGAAATGCAAGGGGCTGAGAGGGAAGGCCAAAGGCACATGCAGCTCCCTGGCTGCCTTCGGTGCCCACCGCTAGTTCCTCACCCGCCATGCAGAAGATTAACACTGCCACCACCTTTACTTCAGGATTATACAAATTTCATGTAAAGCTCAGTTAAATCACAGGTAAATCTTATTCTCCACACAAGCCACACTGAACTTGCAACCTATAAATCTGCAATACTTTCACAACCCTGACACCAAGGAGTAGATCAGGAAAGGCAACTTCTTTCTCTAGTTGATCCAGAAAAGCATGAGAGTGCTGAAATCCCTTGTAACATGCAGTCATGCAAAAACAAATGCAAGGCTTCAGGTCTACAGTGTATTCTTACTGTAGTCTTTACTCGGGAGAAGGCAAATTGCTGTAGGTACCTGAGAACCAGGGAGGACGTCTGAAGTAAACCAGCAAGAAAAATGTGTGTGGAAAGGTAATAACATTAATGTCAGCAAAGCTGGCATAAATCTTGTGGGCAACAGGCATACACTATGGGCCCAGCTATCATCCACACACAGCTACACGTGCACGCGCACAGACTCACATTCCTGTATGAATTACACTATTGAATACCCATGGCAACTGCCCTGGTTGCTCACCCTGAAATCGTTGTAATGCATAAATTTTCCCAACTAAAGAATTCAATTTAATTCTACTCTTTAAGATATTTCTTAGTGTTTTCTTATTTTCATTGGCATACAGCATCTGTGCTTTGCACAAAACAAAATGCTCTTCACACATTTTCCAGGCAAAATGTGTAAATACAAACTTGCAGCATTAATTATGTTCTTTCTCCTACTGTTTTTAATTAATTTGACCTTTGGTCCTATTTTTGTCAATTCAGAAGGCATACTGCAATCAGAAGAAAGCTACGGTGTAAATATTCTATTCTGCAAGTCACCAACTAAATGAGTAAGCAATGGAGCAAAATCTATAGCATGCAATTAGTATTATCCTTTTTTTTTTTAACTTCACAGAACTCATTAATAACTTTTAGTAGGTAAAATTGAAGCTAGGAACCCTCCTACACCTTAGGCGTATTATATTCTACCTTTGCACAAAAGAAATTCTTTTGATGTACTGGAAATCTTATTAATGGATTCACCAGAAAAGAAGCATGTAAGCTGGCAGAAGCAATTGCAAGAGGTAAAATGAATGTAAATGACAGATGAAAGAAAATTTCCATGCCGTTCAGATCAATATAAACAAAAGTGCTGCAGCAACCACAGCACAGAGATGAAGGGAATTCATCAAACTTGTATTTCAGATTATTTGTCCTGTTCCAAATGCACCCTCTGTGTTTCCGAGCTATGTTCTTCCTTTACCCAATTAATACTACATTAAGATGCACTCCTGCAGGGGCTTTTTCCTTATGTTGCTGAATTGAAGTTTTTTTTCAGTGCACTCAGATATGGGAGGGGGGAGTGTAGAGAATAGCTTCTTGCTATTAAATACTGCCATTTGGAAAGCCTGTAATTGCAGCACTTAATAATTTTCTAAATACTCTAAGCCAGAATTAATTATCCCTGCTATTATTGCAGAACTATGGATCATATATTGGGTATGATGAAGAGAATGTGTGATAGAACACTTTATTGTATTCAGTGCATGCAGTGGGTGTGCAAGGCACTTAAACTATTAGAAGCAACAGGCTTCTCTACTTCAATTATATCACAGTATGATCATCAGGTATCTACAGAACCAGCTTTGCTCATTTCATGCTTTTTGTTGATGCCTAATTAAACACTTAGTACCTTTCTTTATACCAGGGACTAATCATCAATTTTAAAAGAATCCTACTTTATTTAAAATTGTATTGGTTCTTGGTGAAGAATCAGAGGAAGGTAAATGTTTATTGTTAAACAGCTTCCATTTCAACAGACTTTGAAATGTATTTTCATTAGTAGACAGAGAGCAAGGCACATCACAAACTTCAGCAACCGCCTTTAATGCAGTGAATTCTGCAGTCATCTAGCATTTTTCTATGGTATCGAGGAATCAAAAATATCTGTAGCTACTGTTATAACTAATTGTTTAAAAATCCCTTTATGCAGAAGCTGGGTGAATGTAGGAGGGGTGGTGGAAATGGGAGGAATAGCTGCAGAACTGGTTGTAGTGTTCTGCAGTAGAATTACTAACTGAAATGTATAAGACATTCAAATATTTTGAGATACGTAACAAAGAAAACATAAACATGGTATTTACAAGGGGGAAATCAAAGCCACAAAGAGATGAAGTTTCACTTCCAGAACACTGGATTCAGACCTTTGCGCAGACACAAACTAAAGTGACTTTGATTTCATTCTAGTGTGTCAAAAACAACAACAAAAAATTTTACAAAAACTATCAACCCCTCTACAAAAGAACCCCGATGCCTGTCTGAGATTCAGTGGGATAATGCTAAACTGTTGAAGCAGGCTCATTTTTTGAAAAAAGGCTGGCAGCACTGCTTTGGTTTTGAAGTAGACTGAGAAACCAGAAGTGAAGCAGCAGCCTGAAGCACACCAGCTGACTCTTCCCAGCAGTTCTAAAGACTTGGGCTGTGTTACCCAAGTTCTGTAGCTGAAGCAGAGACAGGGATTTATTTACTAGAGAAATGTACTGTCACATCTCAAATGAACACAATCAAAATCAGCACATATTTCAGTCGATGCTTGTGTAGCAAGGTGGCAAGATACTAAATGCTATCACGAGCAATGAAACAAAAGAGATCCAGAGCAACACTTTGTCCCTTTCACCTACATCTCTAGAATTGCCTTTGAGACTCAGAACCATGATATGTTCATTTATTTCATAACAGAAGTAATGACTAATGCTGAAAGTCTCTGATGAAAGAGATCAAGCAGTTGTGGATGTAATTTCCCTAGTTGGGAGGAAACAATTTCCTCTTGTGTTACATGCCCTTGTGCTGGCTCACTGTAACCCCAGCCAACAAATTCACTTTCTGGAATTGTTTACATCCCTGCTTCAAAAGATATACCCCATTTCCCCCACACACTGTTAAAGACTATAAATCCACTCTTGGTACAGACTACAGTCTAATTCCCAGCTGACTCCCCAGAGACTCACATAAGAAAGAAAAGACAAACAACAACTACAAGAAGATGACTCTCCAGCTCCAATCAATAATTTGCCTGTCACTTCACAAGCACACTGCCCTATCGGCATAACTCTGTGAAGTTCCTTATCAGTGATGTACTCTTACACTTGCTAGGTAGACATTAAGCATTTTTGCATCCCATGGGTTTTGCATTTCAGTAAATCTCCTTCTCCCAGCAATACAAATGTACAATAACTGCCACAGACTGACAATAGATGTTAGGAGTTTGAAAAACAGTCTATAGTGTAATAGTACTTTGTGCATATATATCATTCTCTACTCGAATGGGCTTTAGAAATATTAATTCCGCTTCAGAAAAACAGAGTAGAAAAGACAGTTATTAAACAGTTTACAAATCAACAAACCAAACCACAACTGGTTATGCCCTCTTGATTCTTGTGATTGAAGGCTAGACTAAGTCAATGGCAGAATCAAAAAATGAAATCAGGAGTCCTGGACAGAAAGGACACTGTTAGGCAAGTTGTAATTACACTGCATGTTCTCCATCTAGCATGCCTCCCCAGAGAAAAAGCTTTTCTCTCTCAAAATATACCAAAAAAAGGTATTTACATTCCACCAAACTGTCACAGACTGCCAAACTAGGGAATTATGTATGTGCATTTTATAAGACTAATGCACAGAAATACAAGCACACACAGCATCACTTAAAACCATATCAAAGCCAGACAATACGCCACAAACCCAAAAGAAAGTGACTCAATAAAAACTGTTTTCTGACTAGTTTGGCCAATACTAGTGGGTATTCACTGAAGTGAGTGCTAATGCAGTCTGTTTCAATGGAGCCATATGGATTAAAAAATGCCATTAGCAACATCATCTAACACTAAACCTCTGCAAGCAAGTGAAAGAACATATAATAATGATCTTATCTGCTCTAACAGGACTGAAAAACTGTTGACTGCAGAAGATGCATTCTGCCACATATTCCATCTGTGAGTAACAGACAAGTTCATTAATGGAAATCTTCAAATTAGAGCTGAGAAGCGCATGGCTAAGAAAGGACTGCCTTGACAAGCAAAGTTCCTGCTTAAAAACTCTACAGGTTCATGAGGCTTAAGACTGAGTCATTACAATTGTCTGCTACCACTTTTAAACATGTCTTTTTCTTGTTCTGAAGTTGCATTGACAGCAGTGCTCCTGACAGTGTTTGCCACCCGTTCCACGAGAATAGTCTGAGTTTTGGGAGAAGCTCTGAGCACGGAGCCTGAAATCTGTCACAGCCGACAACTCACCAGCTCTGCAATACAATGCAGAACTTAGATTAGAAGCATGGGTGTTCCCTTTTAGCATTTACGTCAATCTTACGTTTTGCTCAGCCTTTTAAAATGTTTCAATGTAGTAGCATCGCCCCCCTGACAGATGCATTACCTACATACGACAGACTTGATCCAAAAGCATCTCAAGTACTTCTTCCCCAGCCCCACCTCCCTCCAAATAACTGTTGGGTGAAATCAATGACAAAAGCCCCAGTAAAATCTAGACTCGTCATCTAAGACATGGTAACAGGGATCAGTTTGAAGACACACAAATCAGTGCTAAATCTTGAGCGCCAATAAGCTGTCACCAGCAAAACCAGACATCTCCAGAGAAAAAATGGACACTATTTAAAATTATGCTTCCCTTCACAAAGGAAACATTAGTAGAGTTGTATTCAGTGATTTTCCTATATTAATCTTGCAATTCAACATTGATACAACTTGTATCAAAATATCAGAAGAAATTACATTCTACAGAAAATGACCGTAATATTTTTCCAGAGGACTCTTTAACCAGAGCCCTGCTATAAAGCGCTGTTGGGGAGCTTCTTCAGGAATGCTAGCACAGAAGTTTCATGAAGCTTCATCATATTAAATGAATGCTGAAATGTTTTATGTTACTCATTTTAGAAACTCAAACAGAACACCGGAGTTCTGGCCAGCTCCAAATTCTTTTTCATTCAATTTTTCCAGTTCCAAAGCCAGGCAGGCAGGGAGCTGTTTTCAGCAGCAGGCCGCAGGAGAAGCAAGTGGCATATATCAATAGGACATCTAGGTAAAAGCCTAATGAGGGATGAAACAGAAAGGCCCCCATTTCTATTACCAGCCTAGAGGTAATCAAACAAAAACACAGGCAAATCGATGCAAATCAAAACCAGCCAAAAGGCATTAAATCACATACTAACACATCTGTCTGTAAAGGTTTGATTTTGTCCAAGCTTGCATCTCTCACAAGCACACTGCTACAGCTCCAGCCACAAATACTCTCAAATAAGCAACTGAAGTATTTAAAAAAAAACCCAACACACTGAAAGTGGTAACAGCAAATTTATCTTAACAGTCTGTATGTTTATCTTGAATTACTGCATAGGTACCTAAACATTCTGCTTCATTTTAAACACTAACCTGTGTAAAACCTTCTACTAAAACCTTGCATTTCATCTTCAATTAGCGACAGCTCAGCCAAGAGTCCTTATTGCCTCCCGGATAAGAGTACGGCAGCGAAGAACTAATTCACCCCCCAGCGCATGTACGAAGCCGCTGTGGAATCACGCTGCTGGGTATGATTTACTCAATAGGCTCTTGGAAACCGCATTAGCTCTCACACCAGCATTTTTTCATTTCTGCCGTGTTCTTTTTCATCTCGCCACAAGCAGCACATGGATTAACCAGTTCTTCAGCCATTTTAAAGGTTTCAAAACCCAAAAATAATCTCCCCAAGAGACCAAACTGAAAACAAACAAACAAAAAAAACCCCAAACGACTCTTCGTTAATGTGTTTACAGTTTGCTTGTTCTGGGGTCACTTATGGAAATATTTAATGATATTGTGGTTAAGTTCAATGCAGGAACCAGACTGGATCCAGGTAATTTTCAAACAGCTGAAGACATCATGACTTCAGGTTTTTATTGTTTTGTTGATCCAAAATAATTACACTATTGTATACTGTTTGACTTCTGAACTGTTTTGAGGAGACTCTTGGTAACTCCTGTGAGAACAACAAATTAATTTTGTTTTCTGATAGTTTCAATGACTGAAAAATATTGAAAACCAAAGTGATTTTAGAAACATTCTCAATCACATTTGGTAGAGATCTTATACCTTAATGCACATGTGCAAGGAGATTTTTCTTTTTCTCTTTTGAAAGGATCTCTTACCAGGTGAAAGGTCATTTGCCAGAGTTATTTTGCTTTAAATTGCAAAATGCCTGGTTTATTGAAAATAAAATAAAATAAAAATAAAAAGGTCAAATTTTGCTGTTATGACATCTGATCTTTTCCTCCAGACTGTTCTTCTCCCACGGTCAGAATGCCACACCACAGAGAGAGTTACGACATGCGTTTGCCTCCCTGCTTCGGCTTTCGTCAAACAAAGGGATGTTACTGAATTAGAGGACTCCAACTAAAATACTTATGATAATTGTTGCTTGACAAGAAACTTAAGGTAGATTTTCTCTCTGTGAGTATGTTTTGCAACTAGGAAATCCAGCACAGGCTCTACAGCATGCTGCCTTACCTTCCACTGGTGCTGTAGGTGTGCACGTTCACAGAAAAAGCTGAAAATTGATCAATTTACAGAGGTGAGACAAGACCAGACAATTAACTTCAGAAATGGAAAGTTAAAACAGTCAATGTCTCCTCAGTGTGCGTTAACACCTGACAAAGGTTCCCACTGAGGCAGCCCTACCAAAGGCAGATGGTTCAATTATTGCAACATATTCTTTAAATGCAATGATTGGCGTTATCGCAGCTAGCTTAGAACTTGAGTAAAACTATTAATGGCCGTTTTCCATCCATGAAAATCAAGCATTGCACAACTGGCATTTTGGGAGTGGTTGATTTTTTATTTTGTTTATGGGTTTGACTGTTTTTTAATTGAAGTTCACCAGAATGGAAATCCAGGCAAAATACATTTTTCCAACCCTAGGAAGATACTAAACAACTGATCTGAAGCCACTGAACAACAACGCTGAACTTCTGCATGAAACTGAAGCAAAACTCAGGAACAGAAAAATTCTGAAAATCTGAAATTCAAAACATACTTTACTTTGGCTTTATATCATTCCATTTCAATGAGTTAAAAAAACAAACAAAAACAAACAAACCCCCCCCCCCAACAAACGACAAACCAAACCAACAAAACCCCCAAAGCACTTTTCCCCTACATTTAATCCACATTACATATTTTTACAGTATTATTATGCCATCACAATAAATGCAAAGCTTGTTACTCTTCAGGTCAATACTCATGCTCATCCCTCTGAAGTGGGGTTCCAGCTGTTGACAGCTAAACACAGACCCACTGCTTTTAGCCACTACCTTGCCAGCACTATTTTAGTCATATATAAACCCAGTAAATCCCTACAGACAGATCACACAAAATCTTTCAACACTGGAACTGTGGCTATAATCCGGCACATATAGCGCTATTTGCCATATGAGCACAATCCCTCACCCTTGGGTACTTTGCAAGGAGGCTTGATTCTTCTGTGCACAATAAAAATGCTATGATGCAGCAGCTGTGTTACTACAAAACAGAAGCCGTGAGGCTTCAGCAGTGCATCGGAAGGGCACTAAGCCCCTCGTGGGTCACACAGGAGACCCCAGGTTCCTTTGTTTACAAGACCTGGGTTACACCTGGACGTATAAGTTGCTCTGTCAAAACCAAGCACATTCCCCTGTCTCTCCCAGGAGGAGAAAGGGTGTGAAAGAAGGTGACTGCATGCCAAGAATGACTGTAGCAGGAACAAAAAATATGTCATTCCTAAACAATGTGTATATCTTTCTCTCTTACCAAGTAATTATTTATTTCTGACCATTTATGTCAGTCCATGTCTATGAATAAAATATAATTTAGACATTCTGTTTCTCTACTGTGTTTATACTTTTGACATGCCTATGTATTTTCTTTACCAAACCCACAAAGCTTAGAGCAGACTATATACACCTGTGTGGATGGAATTACAGTGGGCTTTACAACATGTATTTAAAATTTAATACTGAATTGTGGAACAGTATTATACAAAATCCAACTTTTAAAAATATTGTATATAAAAATATCTTTTCTTCAAAGAAGAAAGGAAAGTTCTTAAAGACTGAAAGAATGAGCTACCTCTTCATACAGAGTAGACAAAAAATTATGACTCCAATGTTGCTCTAAGTAGTTAGCTGCTTCTCCTTTTCATTCCTCAGTTACACAAGAGTTGCTCACACTCTGATCCACTCCTAAGATCAATGTAACGACCAGTATATTGGTCAGCCATACATCTTAATAAACGAATCTTCATTCAGCAATCTCCTAAATCCTTCAAGAGCTGGTCTGGCACTTGTAAGTGCTAATGAAAGGTCAGCAGTAATTCTGCAAATAATAATTTATGACTGAACTACAACCTCTCTTTTGCATTCATTATTCATTATGTACTGTGAGTCAAATCAGACCATTGTGAACAAAAGACAACTCATTTCAGACAGTGCTAAAATTCCATAATGTACCTTAGTACAGCATCAGACATTAGACTCCAAAGTTTAGTGGAAGTCTTCACATACCAACCTTTGGCAAAGCGCAGGAGCTATGAACAGGGGAAAAAGCCAGCTGGTGTGCCATCTCTACTTGCACAGCAAGAGCATAGAAATAGCACCTGGTGACTCTCGAGAGCTACAGCTAACTCAATAAGACAGATAGAGGAATATTTTAGGGGCAGGCTGACAGTTGAACTTGTTAAAAAAAAAAAAAAAAAAGCTTATTATTCATTTGGGTCCATTACTGCAATCACAGGCATTATTGTCAATGTACAGACATGGAAATGCAATAACAGCCTGCCAAGCATATCTAGTTCACATGTATATTCTCATTATTCCTTCAAATCTTACTTTTTCAGAGTCACTGACCCAGTCTAATTATCATACAAATTTCTTGAGAGCTTGGACAAACATGAAAGCCTACAACATATGGAAAAAGGAGAATATTCAGAAGTAGAGCAAGAATTATTTTCTTCTCCCTTCTCTTAGTCTTTGGGTTTTGTTTTTTTTCCCCAGTATAAACAAACAAGTAAAGTTACCAAAACCCACAATAACATTCCCAAACATTAAAATCAATAGACAGAAGCCTTAGATAGCACACAGGCTATGAAACGGGTTACTGTGGTTACTTAAAGTGTGCTCAAATCTGTATGAAATCAGCATTCTATTTATTTTTTAAGAGTTGAGGGACGAGTCCACCTCATGCCTTCTGGAATATTTAGCCTTTTGACATAGAGGGAGACTCTTTCAAGCTTCTGAAAAGATGAATTACAGTATATAGGCATACAGTGATCAAATTAGATGTTTTGGAAGTGAAGTACATACAAGAGATTGCCCATAGATTGAGTGAGATTCATCAGGAAAGCATTTCTATATGCTGTTTGATTAGCAATCAAGGAAGAAGAGGAAAAATTGGGTGCTGAAAATCACAGAGGGAGTGAGAACTGTTAAAACTTCACAGTTGGAATTACTTAGAATGTTTATTGAAATTACTTGGAGTCCAGACTTTTCCCTTTGTGTGCTCAGTGCTCAACATCTGCACCCAGACACCCTGTTGCCTCTGTCCAAGACTCAACATTTAAGAACACGGAGAAGGTAGAGAGACATACATTTCATCCCCACTATTCATTACTAAGAGGGATAACTGTAATTTTCCAGCATTCAAATATCTCACTGTTTGGTACCTTTCAGCCACAAGTAAAGAAAATGAGGACAAAGGGCACGAACAAAACAAGTGTAGCAGATGCAGGTACCAGCCTGGGTAGAGGGACTGTTGGTGTAACAAGGTCAAGATTGCAAAACGCTAGGTGTGACAAAGGCAGCTAAAGGTTTCAGCTTACTGTGGTGAAAGCGAAGAGGAACGCTTAGCTTGTGATATGCTAGTTGAGAATAAAGCTGTAACTAACTCAAAGACTTCTTCTTTGTTCTGTAGCCTAGCAGCCCCATAAATGTGGTGTTACCATTGCTCAGAACAGGCCAGAGGGTTTGTACTAGGCTGCAGCAGAGACCCCAAGGGTTCTCAGGCTTTGCTCGGACTTGCCTTGGCCGGGCTCAGGTGTGCTTTGCTTTGCTTGCAGTTCTTAGAAAGGTGCAATTATTTCTGTGCTTCTGGTGTGGGGAAGTAGCTATGGTTTTATATATAGACATATAAATATATGAAACAAATAAATAGCAATACATGCAGCTATTCTAGGTAAAACAAATTGTCTAAGACTGTAGATAAAATGAATCAGAGAGGAGTACAGGCATGGGATGACACTGTGGGCCTCAAAAGTACAGGCACAGGATGATGCTGGAGGCCCAAGAGCTATAAAAAACCCCCTCATTAGTGGCTGGGCAGAACTAGTTTTAGGGTTAACCAAAAGAACAAAGAACAAATATCCAACCCATGTAAAAGACACTGGATATTATGTATTTGGATGTAAGCAGTCCTATGAAGAAAGAGCAAGGTGTAGGACATTTAGCAAGCACCCCAAAATGACCCTGACTGGGCTGAAGGGTGAGGAAGAAGAAGCCACCAAAATCAGCATCCCATTTCTGGCAAAGGACTCGTATAACCATGATTGAGGCATTCTCACCTCCCTCCAGAATGAAGCTATGAAGTGAGAGAGTGGAAAAGTAACATAACACCTGAGAAAGGGGCAGATAATAGAAAGTCTGCATATTTTACATTTAGCTGTATATAAAGTGTAAGCATCAATGTAACTGGACTAACAATAATTCCTTAGTCTAACTGAAGTCTTAGCGGTCTAAGAAAAATTCTCCGTTTTGCACAGCAGCTCGGTTTTCTTTTGCCTGCAATAGGATTTTGACTGCAAATTGATGGTGAATTCAAGCAACCTCCTCTGTAATTTGGATGCAACAAACCAGTCACAGTGGCAGTGTACAAGACTGTTTGTGGAAGCAGTTGGGAGATACTTACTCACTTGAGTGACTCTGAAAACTGTCACTATAAACCTCTGACCATATCCTACATCAATTCCGTTTTCAGAAAATGGAACAGAGAATTGAATTGAGAAACTGGAAAAGAACAATATCGATCTAATTCCTTACAAAGTTAATCAGTGTTGTTCCTTCTTCCTGAAAGCCTGGCTTCAGCATGCTTCCCAGATTAACTAAAATATTACGTAATTTGAGACCATAAAATGTAATTATAAAGACCTGTTTAGCTTCAGAAAGAAAAAGAAGCATGCAATAACAAGAAATCTTTAGCACCCTACTACAATGAATACTTTATAAGCATGTATAAACACTATTAAAAAATGCAAAAAGCAGAAGTCATTGTGCTGATGCTTGTATAAATGTAATTATATTTAATTAGTACATCAGGACTTTTGACCCTGGTTAATTCTTCATCTCTCATTTGCAAAGATGTGCTTTTAATATCTCTCTCAGAAATGCAATGGCTTCCTCAGAGCCAATTCTGCAGCAAAATCTTTGTGGTTTACTGTTCAGAACCGCCCCCTGCTCTCCATGTTTTGACAAGCAACAGTGCAAGTAAGAGAAGATGAAAACCAGCATGTAGTCACTACGAGGATAAGGTCTGAATTCTTAGCAGATATCTCAGTAAACTGGAAAATTTTACTTTTCAAACTCTTTATGAATACCAATTTTGATAGCTGATAGTCAGAACCTGTATTGAACAGCTCACTGAGGTTCTAATCATCCCTCCATTTGTTAGAGGATGCTCCAAAACAAATGTCTGGAAATCTACCACCTGGCCAAAAAAATATAATTAGCTGTGATAAAAAGTGAGTTAAGCCCTTAACCAATAGCCTTTCAAACTGCCCTGACAGACTACAGCAGAAGAGGTGGTATAACCAATGAGATGAAACTCCAGCACCAAAGGAGTCCCATCACCAAAGCCTTGTGCAGCAATCAAGGGGGGATATTTCAACCTTTTGAGCTTTAGGTAAGACCACATCAGAGCAATCTTGAGTTTATTTCTTTTGTTTCTACAGTAAGTGAATAGGCATCGGTGTCTAGGGTTTTCATTACTTCTCCTTCTATACTGCTTAACCCCAATACCAAAAAAAGTTAAGAATCTACTTGAAAACTTAATTTGCTTTGTGAACAACAGTAGTGTTTGTAGAGAAACAGCAGGAAGGTGGAGAGATAACGACAGGGGTATAGGATATAGAAAGAAGAAAAATCTGCTTCTTTCTCAGTCAATACCGTAACGGAATGTATGCCGCTGCAGCTCAGCATGCTCGCATCGGGTCACATCTTCCTTGTGCCTACTGAAAAATAGTTTGGGAAATGATCCATATTTGTGGATGACACAGCTCTGAACTTGCAGCATGTGTTGATACATAATACAGGACAGTTATCTTTCCAAACCCCAAACTTTCTTACAATGTCCACTTAGAAATAGCATGGGAAGATTATTATTGAGCAAAAATATAAAGAAAATACATGTTACTGGACCTGTCAAAAACTATAATGAAAGGGTTGATGGAAAGCTGGAAACCAGAAATATAATTTAGATATCCATTCTTGACCTATTATTTCTTTTAATAGCAACACAAACAATGGAGCATCATCAGACATGACTTTTCTGGCATTGTAGCCACCTTATCAGGATTCACCAGGACATCTGTCTGCATATGTGTCCATTCTTTTTTTACTTTTAACAAATGACCTTTGTAAGAGGAGGTGAATAGATATTGAATCCATGTATTTTTTTCTCTGGAAATACAAAGACCGAAATAAAACTAAAAGGGATAACATCCTATCATGCCAGGACTAGCACCCTAATACTAATCATATGCTTGGGGGAAAATTCAGGAATAATGTGAATGAAATATCTGCATACGAACGCGAGGCTAAGTGTAACATCAAGTCAGGATCAACCTGATGAGGGAACCACCATGCCATCACTTCCTTAATTTCCTTCCTCAGTGGTAAACCTGAATGCAAGCATTTTGAGCACGGACTTATTTCTCTGTGCAAACAGATGCAAACTTAATTCTAGTATGGGGTCTTCACCTCTTTGAAGCTGTATTTGGCTTGGGGGGTAAGAAACTTGGAGCATTTAACTTGGGGGGGCAATCAGACAGCACTAGGAATGAGAAAAACTGAACATTTGAGCAATTCACAAGCTGACATCTGTCTGCGGGAAATGCTTAGCAGATAATTCAGAATAGGAAATTCTTAATGATGAAAGCTTGCAGATGAGCAGAAAACGAGCTGAAATTTGTCAAGCTGATTTGTTCATTAAGCCTAGTCCTGCTAGGTGTTCTTTGGAACGTTCTTTTCCTCAATGTATGCCAAAGCACAACCGCCTGCCTTTGCAGGTGCTCAGTACGGTTTGCTTTTCTTTTCAACTGCTTGTTTTCTGACTAATTTCACATTATTTATTTGTGTGAGGGTGTTGGCAAAGTAATAAACTGCCTTTTGGGAAATGGTCTGACACACACTTAAAGATGCCGACGTGCTCCAGCAGGTTCTGTCCTGCAGCAATGTTCACTTGCACGTTTCCTCTCTCATCTCCACCCATGTGCATTGGCTCCAGTGGTTACAAAGAAAGCAGACAAAATCAGTCCACATAGCCCTAGCAAAACCCACTGATCTCACAGGGGAGAGATTTTGGGAAGAGAAAGCATTACAAGGTTACTTAGGCAAAAACTGAAGCACACGTGCTCTGTTTGGGTAGGACCTGATCTAAAGGTTTGATGACCTTAGCTGGCTCTGATCATAGGGATAGAAAAACAGCACACAGTCCTAGGGACTGCTTGTTACAAGTCAGGGAATTTCCTTCCTCTCTAAAAGAGTATTTTAAATACTTTCCTTAAATGATGGCAGGAAAACCTTGTTAAAATACTCTGGAGTAGGAAAAGTACATTTTGTTGCAGCTACTTGTTATACAATAAAAGAAAGGAACAAAACCAAATTAAAACTTTCAATTCAGCCTCAAAAGAATTGCCAGAATCTATGGAATGCCATCTTGGAAAAGGTTTAGGTAATAGTAAAATTTTATTAAAAATGTAATGCCTGAGATGTAGAAATATACTATTATTTTCTTTATTATATGTTACTGTGGGTTTTTTTTGTGCGTTTTTTTTGTTTGTTTGTTTGTTTTTCCTTTTAATGCCTACATTTAATAAAAACAATTCCCTTTCAGGATTGTTTTCCAAAAACTTTATCAACTTTTAAGAATTAATCCTCAGAATGTTCCATCATGAAGAAAAGTTAGTATTATCTTTATTCAACTTGAATCATAGCAAGAACAGATGACTGAAATGCAAAAGCCTGAACTAAGACAGAAAGCTTCTGGAGACTTCTACAAACCCAGTTTCTTAACATAGCAATAGGCCTATATCAAAAGTTTTCTGAAGAATACTACTATTTGTGGATTCTGAATGCTGATGTGATAATGAAAAGGAATATCTTTCCTCTTCTGATCAATATTGGGGTGGGTGTTCATCTAAGAAAGAAAATGATGTTTTTGTGGTTGTTCTCATTAGACAAAGGTCTCAGAATGGTGGTCACGTATGTCTGGTCAAAAGGTGTTTCAGTTCTTCCAGAGCAACTCATTCTCATACATGGCACAGAGCACGATAGCTGCTGTCTAAGTCCTAAAATTCAGGAGCTGATACAAGAAGACTCCTTTTTTATAATTTATTTATTAATAATGAAAATTCATCTACTATATCTTCCACCTAAATATGCCAAATATGGACAGGTCAGATATTCTATAAATTAAGCCATTTTTTTCAAGGATGTAAATGCTCAGCATAGAAATACAAATGGCTTCAACTTAGCAGCAGAAGAGAGAATGCAATCCATGCCAAATGTCATTCAAGAAAATATCCCTGTGCCATGACATAAAAGGTAAATTTTAAAATAAAGGGAGAATTATAGAGCCTTCCCTATAAGAAAGGTGGTCATAACACTGAGAACTCAAAAGACCAGCAATTTACTTTCCATTTTTCAGATAAGCAGACTCCAGCTTTACTTATTCTTGTCACTGTAGCTTGTTAGTATCCCTGTTAAACAGGAAATTAATTTGAACTATGACAACAGCACCTATAATGGTAATTTCAGTCAAAGGGAAGTGTTGAAACCTGAGCAGACAATGCTCAGAATGAAGGGCATCAAATATATTCAGTGCATAACCTCACATGAATAGTTGGATAATTTTGCTTGAATGAGAAATGAACACTGGAAAACAATACCAGATCTACACCGTGATTGAATTAAAAAGCACAATCAAAGCACTGGAAGCATTAATTTCTTCATTGATTCAAGTCCCTTATGGTCACAGGCAATCAGATTATACACGGGCATTACAGACAGAGCCACCAAACAACTGTTCCACAAGCCACCACACAGAGAGGCCACTGAATACATCCTGATGTCCAATAATCAAGTACATTGCTGCAATTTAAATAAAATAAAATAATGACCAAAAATGTCAAACTTTGGTGATCTGAAGGAAGATGGAGATTCCAGGCATGAAGCCGAAGAGTGAGCCCTACCTCATGTTACGCAGAAGCGATACCTCAAGCTAACACCGGAGCAAACACAAGCTCACTCTTTGGGAGTGATACTGGTATAACGACAGATGGGTGGAACACGGCTTTTCCAAGTATTGACCACAAGCTTTTGACAAGTCAAACTGGTATCTGACCAGGAAAAGAGTTCTTTGTACTAAATTCATCACTACTTCTTCATTAATTAATGGTTTATTAGACATTAAATCACATCTACGTTTGGCAACGTGAGAGACCAATCACCAGCACAATGATTGTAACGATAAATTTACAAACATAAAAGCCTGAAGTATATTGTGAAACCAAGGCAGAAGGACAAACAGCAACAACATTGGCTGCATAAAGGGAAACTTTTTCCTAGTAAAATAAAGCAACAAGATAGGGAGACGTAAACCCCTACCACAAGCAGTAAGATAGATGGGTTGCTATCATGGACACAGAACTTATTTTCTTAGAAGACTGGCTGTTCCGGTCAGTGCTCTGCCCTGATAAATTTTGACTTTGTTAGTGACCTGAATCTCAGGAATTCAGAAAAGACCATGTCCAACGTGATCCATATTATTCCTGTGTCCAGATGAAGTGTGTACTAAAGGAGAGCGTTTTAACATTGCTTACAACCTATCGAAAGTATAGAAATCTGAGTTAACAGCAATTATGGAAGAAGTAAATAGTTAATCTCTCTTAAAAAGCATAAGGAAGTCCTAATAAATTACATACATTCAAGGTCAACTGTGCTTGAATTGTCTGAAATCTGACATTTTCACAGGCACTATGGAAAACTACTGATGGTTTGTTTTAATACTTTGAATGTCAGCATTTCCTAGACTGTCAGAACGACAGCTGTGGAGAAGGCAATGTATCTGTGTCTGTAGTCCCAAGGGAGTTACAGTGAGAAGGGTAAAGGCACCAGCAGTACATTCCACATGTACTTTAAGTATTCAGCTGACTCATCACAGTATATTCTCTTATTACAGCGGCGAACAACCATCACAAAGTGAACAAAACAGTCGAAATACGCCACATCTTGGGACATGCTTAATAAAACCTGAAGCGCTCTCATAGCAGAAGGATGTCTCTAGGCTTACACAAAATGGAGCTGGTAGAAAGGGGACATTTTTAAGCCAACTAATGTAAGAATTTCAGTCTGAGAGCTGAATATTCAGGTTTAAGGTACATACTGAATGGATACTAGTTAAAGAGGTGACTGCTGTGTTTGTGTGTGTATATATCTAACGTATCAGTGGAGCCTGTTTAACGTGAATCTCACATGAACTTTGATGGCTAAGTCTTTTCTTTGAATGACAGAGGAATGGGACAAAAAAAATAATCACAGTAGCTTTGAATGCAAATATAAACTGAGATATGATTTGCCTGATAGACACCTGTCTTCCAACACCCCTTGGCAAAAATAAAGAAATGTGACTTTACAGCGTGGCCCAAGGGAAAAATAGTTTAGGGTGGTTTTTTGTTTCTTTTTTTTTTTTTATTGTGCTTGCTGCTTCTCTGCAAACCTACAAACAACTCTGGTGCATATAGTTTGGAAAAGGTAAGCTATTATAAAAGAGCAAATGACACAAAGAGAAAAATAGTATTTCTTGCCCTAGGCATGAAACAGTGCCCTTGAGTTATGTGTTACAATCAATTTCTAAGCTTACACTACAGATAACATCTTTCAGTGATGTCTCATCAAACAAATTAGATCTGACCAGTGAAATACTGTAAGTTAGCTGAAATTGATGAAAATATTAATGCACTTGCTTTACTGGGCTCCCACTGTATAAAGCATTAACTCCTTTTGAGACCAACAGCTACTTTATTTACTCTAAGCTCTGACGCACGGACAACAGAATTTAACAAAATCTATGTGAATTTACAGTTAAGAAAGAATAGCATTGTGCATTAAGCATAATACTTTATTTAAAATCTGGAGTGCTAGAATGTGGCTTCTGCTTATTAAACAACAGTAGTTCAGGAAAAGAACACCCAGCACAGACATGAGCCAGCATTTGGCAGAGTGAAAACTTAAACGGGCACCTGCCTTTGGGTATCACAGAACCAAAAATTTATAGGAACCTACAGGAGTCAACTTAAAACATTCAATTTTAACATAGTTTATAGGTGAAAATAAGCTTTGTTTCAGAATTAAACCCTCACTATCAATGTCACTATGCCAGACTTATCTATGTTTAAATAAAAGTGCATTATTCAATATATTGCAAATCAGAACATCAGAGATACAAAGAAGCTTAATTCAAGGACTCAAAATGTTTATTTTGCTTCTTTTTCAAAATGAGGTGTTTAATTCTACATTCCCACTTTTATTTTTAGAAAACCAAAACCTGTCCTGGTGAGGCAGATGGGAATAACAAGTGACTGACATCTAGAAAAAGCAGATCAAAACTTACTTAGGAACGTAAATTTTGTGATTTAATTTCTACATCTAATGTGATGTATCTGCTTGGGTATACCCAGGCTTTCATTTATTTGCAAGTCAGAGTTCCCACTGATGAATCACAGCTATATCACTGCAACTCAAACAATTTGGGATGCCTCAACAGTGTAACAAGATGAGCTTTTATAATAAGCTGCATTCTTCTTTGGACGTGCCTATTGTGTCTCTGCCATGCAAAGACAGAAGAACATTAATATCTACCTGCAGAACAGGATAAACCATATTTATATTAGTAAAGTATTTGAAAGAATAACTTGATAAATAGAGACTTTGCAATAAAATAATTGTTAATTTCACTGAATCCAAACTAAACAAGCCATAGAAGCCCATGCTTCAAACTGATTGAGTAAAAAAAAAAAAAAAAATAAAAAAGGATAACAGTTTTCATAGGCATGAAACACTTTAATACTGATAATGGGATTTCTTAAAAAAAAAAAGAAAAAAAAAAAAAGCAATTTAAATAGCACCTTGCCTCCAGGTGAAGTTAAAGCAGTTCTATGCATAAAGTAAATTAAGTTCTAGTGCATCAAAGATGCACAGAAAGAGCAGTTTGATTTTTGCTTTGCTTTGCTATTCAGATTATCTCCCAGGGACTATTTCCCCCATGGATCAAAGGGTGACTGTTTGCTAGGAGCACTGACGTGGAAAAATATCTCAGGATATATTTACACCATAGAAAGCCTGCATGTAGGCTCTGTGCTCTTCTGAATCTGTGCTATTGACTCAGAGCACAGACAGACTCTGCTCCTGCCCAGAACACAATGTGCGGATGTACCACCTATACCATCAACCATGTAAGACCGCAGAACTTTTCATAAAACCCTGCTAGGATACATGAAAAGGGCAGCAAAACCAGCAGTGCTTCAGTTTCTTTCACGACAAACTGAACGTGACAGTCTAAGATTTATGCTGCCCTGAGAACTGAGCAGAAAATAATGGTGACGGGTTGGATTTGCACCGACGTTGGGTACGTGAGACAACTGCACTGGAGATCTGGGTCAGAAACCCGCAGGTACTGCTCAAAGCAAAGACTCCTGTCACCATCACCGTACAGTCACAATCTCTTTTAACGTCTTGCTGAAAGTAATAAATAGGACCTCATATATACGATCAGGTGGTATAGACCACTGAGCAGTATCACTAATTGTTTCTGTTACAACTGGCGTTGATCACAAGTGTGCCACAATCTCTTCCCTGTAGAAGTCCAGCTGACAGAGGCTTTCATGCCGAACACCGCAATTCCTTCTGATGGAATGTACTGGCAGTGCCCCAGACCCAGCCAAGCACGGAGCAAACAAGCAGCCTGTAATTTGCTGATGTGGTAATGAAGGCAACCAGAAAGATCCTTACAGATTAGCAGGCAATCAGGGAGAGTTTCACTGCACACTAACTGCCTCTCTGCTGGCAAATGTGGAACACACTTAGGAGTGCTAATAAGGAAAAAAAAAACCCCTAAACACGGTGGTTCATGGTTCCCTCACTAAAGTAAGCTTTTCAATCAAAATTGAAGAAACACGTTGTATGCAATGCTAAAACACAGGATGACATTTTAAAAGGCCTCAGTCACAACTAGCAAATTGAACACTGCATCTGTTAACAAGCACATAACAGACATTCAGTCGCATACCTAAATGCAGATTAATAGCATATACAGCTGCTGAAAAATATGAACACAAAGGGGGAGAGATAGTGAAAAGAGAATCGAGTGATTTGTGATGTCTGTGCTTTATTTATGTGGCTGAATTTGCTATGGGACAGGCTTGTTTTCCTGTCAGTGATCACGCAAAATTTACCACCATTCCTCCATTGTAACATTCTAACTTTCTTCATTTCACCTCCCTGGATATGCATTTTCAGGACCATTCACGCAGAAAATTTTGGTCTTTCTGCATTTGAAGAAAATTATTCAAATGCTAAATGCAGAAGTCATTCCATTGCATAGTACCAAGTAAACAAGGTAGGAGAAACTACATCACGCTTTTAACTTTTAGTTACCAGGTCTGTGATATTGATCTTTATATTATTAATCCCAATGTTAGTCAGGCATTTTGCATTGCTGTCCCTAAAAATGAAAAATCAAATCCTAAAGACAACAGATACTGAGAGAAGCCAAACCTGCATTGTTATTCCATCTGACCTCAAGAAACCAAAAAAGTTTATATATCTGGGATCTGCCTGAGCTCAACATAAACAGATTTCAAAGCCCAAAATGATGGAAGAACTCAAACTGATAGAGGCATTTATGACCTGACCTGTATAAATACGTCAAGAACTGGCACTTTGTCTGTAGTTACCCGGTACAAACCACAGGAAAAGGATTCAGAGATCAGCAGAGTTAGTGGAGAATCAGAAAACTGTATTTCAGAAAATTTTTATTTTTTCCAAATCAAACAAAAGTTTCTGTAAATCAAGTTTTTAAAGGCATTTTACATAAACAAAATGAGGATAAAATGGAGGAATATGTCAATTAAGTTAAACATTTGTTCAGTTTTTTAACTGAAAAGAGAAAAGGCAGTTCATTTATCCAACAAATTTTAAACATTTCAACAACCAAAAAGAGGAAACTTCTATCTCTTCTATCTTAAAGTTCTCAAAAGTTTGAAAAAAAACCCCAATTTTTTAAAACTTATATTCAACTTTGATATAGTCCTCTGGGAAAACATGATGCACAGGTACCAAATTTATTCCCTGAAATTTCCACATCATAGGACTATCATATACAATATACACACTGTGGGTCCACCATTCCCAAAGCACCAAACCTCCAAACCTCCAAGGCAGAGCCAGGAGATGCTCAGCAACCTGGATACGCTCAAGGCCCGTTGAATTCACTGTGAAAGCACAGATTAGTGCCCAGCACATACAGAGCTGCCACGTTTTGTAGTAAATCCTCTTGCTGAATTCGGGGAAGCATAGCAGGTGACTCAAGAATAATGTAAGATTCATGTGAAAAATGAATTTTTTGATAAATATTGCTAATATCTGGCACAGGGTTAATATATATTCTCATGAACTTGAGCCAGAAAGCTTGGCAATAAAACTTTCCATGCTGAAGCCGGAATAATGCAGAAGTATCTTCACTTTTCCTGCCACTAAAACTCAGAGGAAAACAGGAGAAAGCAGATCTGCAAGCTAAAGGTTAAAGCCAATCTTGAAGAAGTCAAGATAATTTTATGTTCTGAATTGCAGAAGTATCTGATTAGGCATTATTGTTTCCTATAGTCTGTAGAACAATAAAACTGTGATCACTGTAAATATTTTGCTTTGTATGTTGGTTAAAAGCTGGAAATCAACTGCCAGGCTTACTTTTCCCCTCTGAATTGCAAAATCTTCTGTATGGGTTCAAAGCTCCTAACAATCCAAGGCAGAAATGCAGAGATGACTGCCAATTTCCTATGCCTGTTACTAAGCAAATATTTTATGACAAAACAGAAAATAAGCAAGGCTGTTGTAGAGAAGAAGGAAACATATTTAATAACATGGTAAAAGTACAGAATATGAAGCACATCAGAAAATTCACTTGCCTACATACATTTTGAGTTTCCCAGTGGAAGTCTACACAAGATTATCTTCTTATAACTGCATTAAGCAAGAGACAGTCAGAGTTGGCTTCTTTGTACGGAGTGACACTGAAGCTGATGGGATAAACAGGCAGGGTCTCAGGGAGCCTAGATACCTGACCTATGACTCAGCTTTGCTCTACATGATTACTGATGATAAAAGTAAGTAGTTTTGTCAGTCAAAATGTAGCACCCATTCCCCATTTCCACTGGAAATGTCTTAATATTCCCAGAGCGCTGAGGAACTACAGCTCTTCCAATACCTTCTGCTTTCCAGCACAGACCAACAAGATGTGCCGTTTTCATGTTCCTGCCCTGCCCCACCATCCCTCTGCCCCCACCTTAAATAAAGGATGAAAGAAGCTGAAAAGAATGTCTAGACATTCACTTTGTTGGCCAAACTGAAGTATATAAAAAGATATAAAGTATAAAAAAAGATTTGCAAACCTACAGGCCTGGGGCAGGGGCTGGGAACTGCCCGGCGGGAAAGGGGCTGGGGGCTGGGCAAGGGCCGGCTGGGCAGGAGCCAGCAGGGTGCCCAGGTGGCCACGGGGGCCAGCAGCCCTGGCTCGCGTCTGAAGCAGCGTGGCCAGCAGGGCCAGGGCAGCGCCCGTCCCCCCGTGCCCGGCACTGGTGCGGCCGCCCCTGGAACGGGGGGCTCAGCTCTGGGCCCCTCACTCCCAGACAGACCCTGAGGGGCTGGAGCGTGTCCAGGGACGGGCACGGAGCTGGGGAAGGGGCTGCGGCACAGGGCTGGGGGGGGCGGCTGGGGGAGCTGGGGGGTTCAGCCTGGAGAAGAGGGGGCTCAGGGGGGCCCGATCGCTCTCTGCAGCTCCCTGACAGGGGCTGTGGGCAGGGGGGGTCGGTCTCTGCTCCCAGGGAACAAGCGACAGGACGAGGGGAAACGGCCTCGAGGTGCCCGGGGGAGGGCTGGATTGGGGATTAGGGACAAGTCCTCACCGAAAGGGTGGTCAGGCGCTGGGACAGGCTGCCCAGGGAGGGGGTGGAATCACCATCCCTGGGGGTGTTTAAAAAACACATAGATGTGGTGCTTAGGGACGTGGTTTAGTGGTGGGTTTGGCAGTGCTGGGTTGACCTTTGAGAATAAGTCCAACCATTTTTTCCAATGTAAATCTATGATTCTATGATTTCTCTCTAAATTAAAACAAACCAGGGATTTTTCCAGTATATCATGAGCTTTAGGAGGAAAAACAAACAAACAATTAAAAATTATGTGGATTTTGAAGACTGTAGCTCAGAGGTCCAATGATACAGAAAAGTCTAAAACTCTCCATTTCCAAAAAATAATTTATATTAAGAGACGTGCAAGTGCACCCATCCCAGGAGATGGGCAGTAAGCCCTTGCACTATATCTGAGTTTAAAAAACAACCCCCACCCCCCAGCTGTAATATTAACTGATCTAAGTTTTCCCCTGTCTTTTTAAAGAAAGATCTTGGTGATGAGATAAATATAATCTCATTCAAGAATAGCTTTAATATCCATCCAATGCTTGCCTGTCACATATAAATTGTTAGGTAAGTTAATTTATATTTAACTATAGTAACAGAACTAAATTTTCTCATGAACTAAATTTTTAGAATACTAAAAAAAATAAAAGTAACTAAGCAGACCTGGTATTATGAGAAGAGCACAAATTTCCAAAACATAATTCACTGTAAGGAAGAGGACAAGTCTAGGGTCTAACATTTCCAATATTTCAAAGCTTGAGAGACTGGGATGCAATATGATTTGGGAGCTGAAAAGCACTTGGTTAATTATGATGGGAGTAAGAAATATCTTTTTGTTGGTTTGTTTAAAAGTTGTCTGAGCTTTCCAAACATATACTTTTCAGAATGTTGTTGTTGTCTGCTTTCCCCTTATTTGAATTTTCTGAAGCATTTCTGAAAGAAATCCACGTGCTGTAAGGAAATTTTTAATGGACATGTTAATACAAATTATACAGATGGGTGAGCTAAGGATTTATTAGGAACTCCAACTGTTAAATTTCCTTTGAAGTGTTCAGATTCAGCACATCCGCACTATAAACCCAGAGGTGAAGTGATAAATTTTGTAAATTGAAAACATAGACACACTAAGCTCCCAGTTATTTAAATGGCTGCTCAAGGGATTTAGGGCAGAAATTGATTAGTTTATAAAAGAAAGTTAGATGACACGGTTACTGAGGATAATGGGGAATCCAACTGCACTCCAGTCATGGGTTTCTCGGCCATAGCTGAAACACACCTTGTGTAACTGTTACGGTGCAGCAGTGCAAAAGCAGAGAGTTGTCCAGAACCATCCTTCCTCTTAAAACTTTACTACTTCTTCCCAATAAAAACTGTATTTGCTTTCAATTGCTGTTACAGCTTTGACCCTGCTCATATTTTGATTTCTCCTTGAGCTTCAGAATTAGATGCTTTGTTGATTGTAAATAGCAAACATGAAAGAATAATTATTAATGTCATTATCAAACTTATCATGAATGTTGAAAGACAACAACTCTTCAATAAAACCTACTTTATAAGATTAAAGCTTCCTGAGAGACCCAGAGACATTTACATGTTTTGATCTGGAAAGGAATGTAAAATAATAGCAATGACAGCAAATCACACCATATATGAACAACTCGTTGCTCCTAATGAGAAGATACTGAAAGCAAGCAAAACTCCAGCATAATAGAGAGAAAGTAGCCAAAGCCCTGCCCATCAAAGGTAAATCCTGAAATCTAGGACAAAAGACTGTAAAGGTCCCTGTCTATGCATAATTGATTTTGCTGATGTAACCTGCGCTCAACAGACATGACTGTTTCGCTTTGTGGCTTACAAAGACTATGAGATGATGCATGTCCTCTGTTTCTATCCAAAAAGCCTCCATAGGGTTAGGAGAACGTATGAAAAATCAGGAAAAACAATGTTTTGAGGACGAAATAAAACCCAAATGCAGAAGGTAGAGGGGAGGGACTCAGAGGAAGACTGTTCCTGAAAAAGAACAGGGAAAAAAAGTTACCATAGGGATAAGTTGGAGTCAGCAGTGACATAAAGGTACTGAAGAAAAGTAGAAGACATAGCAGAAAATTAAGAAGGGGGAGGGGAATGTAGGAGAAGGGGGCAGAGGAAGAAAAATTGAGGAGAATAACATATAACACAAACTAATTACTTATGTGGATTTTTCCTACAATCTTAGCTGCCAAAACATTGACCTCACTCGCTTTACAGTAACAGGCTCCAGAAGACCTGTAATTAAGTCCCCTGTTTGACTAAATAACCGCAGCTTCCTTATTTTCAAATGGTTACTGAATTACTAACATACCTAATATTAACAAAGGCATTGACTGATTAAAGTGTATTGCCAGGTCATTATTTCTCATAGTACAGAATTTTTTAAAATTGCATCTAGATCATAGGAAACTATAAACAACGCCATATTTTACATTGGATATTGTATTAAATCAAACTGCCTGAATATGCAATGCAATATAATTTTTCATCACTTCTGCAATTCCTTAATAGGTAAGTTCTGTGAAAGAGTTATTTCAATCATTATTTATTAAATATTATTCACCAATTATTGCCAGAAATAATGTGATAGTGTAAGCTATGAAAAAATGTATCTATCTTTGAAGGATATTCCTTACATAGAGGAGCACAGTGAGAAAAGCTATGTAGCTAATTACAAAACACCACATGTGCCCACACGCTGACCCTCCCCCCCCTCCCCCAATGTATTTCCCTGCTAAAATTATTTAATATCTGGTAATATCAACACTTCCTTCAAACATATTAATTTATGGGTGGTCCAGTTTTACCCAGATTTATGCCAAGCCCCCATGTATACAAACCATTAAAATGCACGTACACACATTTAACCTCGAGGTAGACTGCACTTAAATCCTTTTTATTTTAAGGTGGAGAAAAGTAATAGTTCCGAAACATAACTCCACAGAGTAATAAAGTAAAAACTATCGCTCTTATTACTATAATTAAACTATCATGACTGCCACCAATAATTTTTTTCCATTTTTATATACCCTGTAAATGTTAAAAAGAAGAACAGAATTGTATTTTATCAGTAAAGGAAAGCTTTAAAACAATTATTTTCTGAAATAAATCATTGGTTAAATATATACATACTAGAAACAGATTCGTAAGACAGAGGAGAGAGCTGAAATAAATCAAAAGGCAGTACAGAAATGAAGTTATTCCTCACACAGAGCTCCAAAAAATTATGAAGTCAAACTTTATGTAAGTAACATGCCTTTATTTACCATCCCTTCCTTTGCACCTTACACCACCACTGTAGCACCCCTCCTCTTAATCACTTTGGTCAATGGTTTGCCTGGCTTCTCTGGCTGAACATTCAGCCAGGAAGGAAAATCCACTCTGAGCAAAACCCATGAAATATTTTAATGTAGTAACATGAGTCTGAGCTTGCCGAGTCTTTTGTGATGTCAGATACCTGATACAAGGATTATTTTGTCAGGAATACATAAAGGCTGATTTTGGAGGAGAAGAGAAAAAAGGTGGACAGTGGGTGAATGGAGAATCGTGGTGTAATGGTAGAGGAATCCCATCCAAAAATGGCTTAGGGTTCTGTTATCAAAAGGTTTAAGTAGTATAAACTTTGAGGTATAAGATAAAGTACAGATGTTTTGCTCCAACATGAATCTCCATCTGGGCTGTTCACTGACATTAAACAGACATTTCTATTTTACAGGAGACTATGACTGCCTGATAAGAGAGACATGACCTTTCCTTTTCCTCTCTCTTTTCCTCAACAAAAATGGTCTACTTCAAAATGTCATGGAAGTGTAAGAACTTAATCTCAAATCTGTCACAGGACCAACAGATTCATTGCCAATGCAGTATCTTTTTTTCCCCATTCTTAACGTGTGGCAAATAGTAGATCAGCCTTTGCTTTCTTAATTACATCGCTCTTGAGCTTACCCTCCACAGAAGTACAGAATATAAATGACAGTACATTAGATGAACTGGAGATTCCCTTTTTAATTATGTATTGAGGTTATCAAAGTAAATTCCACTGTCCATGCCAATCCTTCATATACAAATATTTTCTTTGAACAAATATGTGAGATCATGTTTTGGGTGAGATGATTTAATTCGCAAGATACTGATTTTTTACTAAAGTAGCAAGTGCTTCTCAACAGACATCCTGAACCCTTCAAAATACAGCAGTGTGATAAACAGCCATGCTACTACTGAATAGTTCAGAAATAATGCAACTGCCTGTTTTCTGAAGGCAAGTATTTGCTGCTGACCTGGAACAGCGGTGTATAGAGTGGTTATACATCTGAGCATAGTTCTCAGAGTGTAACAGTGAGAAAGCACCCCCAACAAACAGTATATTGCAGTTTGTTTCTTCCATATCCCACTTTACAGAGAAATGTACTCCCTCTCCTTTAAATCTTTTAAGTAGATGAGGCTGGAAGATATTAAACTTAGTTGCCCGCTTACAGTCTCTCAATGACAACCTGTATTTTTCTGAGTTCTTATTTATAGAGCAGAATTTAATGAATTATATTTGAATTCTCCATGTGAATGCTCTGGAAAGATCCATCTACCTATTTTTTTTTTCATGATTTTGAAATACCTTATTCTTTAGGGTAGCGGTAATTTAAATGCATTTTGGGAAGAAAGTGGACCTATAAAGGATGTATAAAGAACAGATAATTAATTTGATTTTCCAGTCAGCTTTTCTTCCTGCAAATGGTACTATTATGAAAAGCAGAATTCTTTACTTCCATTTCCCAGTAAGTCTTGATTAAAATATAGCTATAATACACACCTTTTAATTGACTTTGGATGATGTAGAAATGTGGTATTATTACAGATATTACCTGTTCAAAAGAGATCCGTGGATTATCTAAAATGTTAAGAGCATAAGTTACAGTGAAGTCTCAATCTTACAATGAGCTCAATGTCCTCTGCTTAAACCCAGGTGGCCTTGGCTTCCATTGACTTTAAAAAAAGGTTGAGAGAACTCAGCACTTTGTATGATTGCATCTCAAGTGCATGTAATCTAACACAGATTGGTGAGGTAGCATTAAGTTCAAGGACATTGCTGTTCGAGCTGATGTCATTACAGCAATTTTAAACACCATTTTACTCAGTAAATTGCAAAATCTTCTGCTTAATTACTAAATGCAAGTAATTCAAAAAGACAAAAGAAAGTTACATATTTCTTAACATAATTTCATACTATTCTTTTGGAATTTCTTTTCAGGAAAACTCTTTAAAGCTATGGCTTGGAATCAAATGCTTTAAGAATTGCTCTGACTTTTAGTGGGAGCAAAACACAAAGATCATCAAAAAGCCTTCAAGGAAAGAGTTTTGCACCTCATTTTAGGACACAGCCCAGCAGGACCACACACTGATGGCTAAGCATGATACAAATTAACAACTCTTATCTAGCAGGTTGTCAATTATTTGCAAACGGTCAACCTGCATATAATTGTGAGGCTTCCCTGATGCAACACTGTGCGGACTGCATCATGGGGGAAGATTCCAGGCATGCAGCACTGCGATGTAGTTGCATTGTATGTGGGAAAATACATAGCAAAGCACTACAAGGCAGTAAAGCATTATTATGCAGTGGAAAGCATCCAACTTTTAAAAAAAGTCTAGCTTTATTTATGTGCTATCCTGCAAATTCAATTACAGGATTGGAAATTAGCTACAGGTTTTCTACTTAAAAGTGCTTGTACTCATTTTAGTATAGACTTCTTTCTGTCTCTATGCCTAAATTATTCCATTAAACACAGGAACACAGTGACAATCTTCTGCAGCTGCAGATTCTGCTCAGTGCTCTCCTAATGTGGACTGGTCAGATTAATACAGCATGTAACTAATCTTCTCTGAAACATCAGTATTTCATATACCATTAACTTTATGAAAAAACGTCAAAGGAAGAAGAGGCAGCTATCTATAGATACATGCCTGAAAGGGTTAGACAGGCCGATTCCAGTTACAACTGCACTATGTAAGAGGGAAGAGTATCAACATTGTCTGGAAAGTGGCTAAAGAAACACCTATAAGGCATTACCTCTGAGTACAGTTTTACTTACATATTTCCATTTAAAAGTTCAAAATCAACATTGGCAGGTGGAATCATTAACCTATTTCTTCTTTCCCCTTCCCAGTATGCTTTGAAAATCTTTCGGACTGTAATAATTTTACTAAACAGTAATGTAAAATTAGCAACATAGGGATTTTACAATTGTATTACTTCACAATGCTAGTTTAGGAAAGAAAATAAGACAAATACCAAGCTGGACAAAATTTATATTTTCTGCAACTTGCAAGTGACGATTTACAGCCAAGAATCACCATATTTTGGGAAACGTACAGTATTGCATTTCTATGGGCTCAGATAACAAAATCTCAAGCTCTGCAGCCAGTTTCCTCAACCAGACCTATAGTTTCCCTGGTCTGACTTGCCTGTACCATCCTGGAATAGATTTTGCTGCAAAGTTGACTTAGACAAAAAAAAAAAAGATCAGCATAGTAACGAAGCTGTCATTGTATGTATTATAAACTAAGCTTGTAATGGGATTATTCTTTGGAAAATCTGTTAAAGAAATGAAGTTTGTGGTGCAGCAAGCTTGGAGAAAAATTAATGAATTCACAGATGTTCACCTTAATGAACAACAGACTGAGAATATATTATTAAATTCAAAAAGAAAAGTTTGCGTATGTTGTCAAAATTAGGTTTTGATCTCTACAAGCATTGTGCTTATGTGAATAACCAATTAATAATTGATTAAAGGCTTCCTCCAAATTTATCATGTCGGTACAATTTATTATTTATTTAATTTATCCCGAGAACTCAATAAATCAATGTGTGAATAGGTTCCTCCTGGGTACCTTAATATATAATACCTATCTTTCATAGAAAAAGTCCCGTTAAAGTCGTTAAGAAGTTGCCATACCATTACAGCTAAGCAATAACAACCTTCGTAGCGCAAGAATCCTTTTTTCTTCCCCTTCCCCATGTTTGTGCTAAGTAGCAGTTGCATTAGAAATCTTATCTTTCTCTCAGCATGGATGGGAGGATGTATTTGATGTGTACTAGCCCCGTTGTGGCACCCACTTGCCTTACAGAATGGAAGGTGGGAAGGCAGGAAGGGAAGCATGGCCAGCTCCCAACTCTTACATAAAACCCAGGCATCAACCCCCTGGGATTGCTCCTGGGAAAAGGCCATCCACTTCACAAGGCATTTAGAATATGTGAAAGTAGTGTCACATAGAACTGCAATTTATGGCGTTCTAATTTAAGGAATGAAAGCGAACTACAAATCTGTTCCTACAGAGCTACTTTGCATGTACTCCTCAAATAACTTGCAATTCAGAGCTGGAAGAAAATCTCTACCAAACAAGGAAAGAATTTTATCATTTCACTGCTTCTCCCAAAACTGCAGTCTGGACTTTGGGCCAGTTCTGTATGCAATGCCATATTAAATTAACAGCAACAAACATCATGGAGCTTAACGAGCTCCCTGCGGATGGTGGGGAGGCACTTGCTGGATCCTGCCTGCTGACAACGAGCAATGCCTGACAGTGGAAACTGCTGTTATTTCAGTGGATTAACTATTCATATCAGCAGCCCGAGTGTTCAACCACGCAGGATAGCAAGGCATGGTGATAAAACATTTTGCTATAAATAATTACACCTTTGTTACAACCAGAAATGATACCCATTATGTGACTTTTGCCCTGGCCTATAAAGTGAAGGGAGTATGGTATTTACTACTGACTGTGACTCAGGGAAGAAACTACCGAGCAAAATCAGTACTCTTATTTTTCATCAAGAACAGGGCAGTGAAATGATGGTGAAAACCAGTAATGACAATTCAGGCCATTAAAAAGGAGCACAAACAGTTTTGCATCTATGGGTTAATATTACTCCTCTCAGATTTGTTTCATATTGGTTACAACGACATATATGAGATCCTTAGGAACAAGCTGTCCTCTACCGGGGCTGCCTCAGCAACCTACCAGGGGGTTAATCCAAAACATTTACATTTAATATACTCATTGACAGTTGTTTCTGTAAACTTTTACAGATACAAAGTTCAGCAATTTAGAGACAGCATGAATAGATTAAATTACACATTAGGTAATAGGATAGATTTGCATTTAATTTTTTTTTTAGTCTATACAAAAGTAGCCCACACGTACGTACCTTACTGCATAAAACTCAACCCACGAAACAACCAAGAATACAGCCTGAATACTGTTTTATAACTGAATCAGATTCCAGAAGTTATTTTATGGGAAAAAGTAAATAAATTAAGAAAAAATAATCCCCTTAAAGACAGCTAAGACTATGACAGACTACATTGAAGGAAGAACCCCGATTTCTACCAAATTTGGGCAGATTCCAAAGCAAACTGCACATTCAAAGCTATGAAAAGTCACAGGAACACTCCCTTTGCAATATTCTTCCTTTTGGCAGTCACGATATGGAATACTCCTCATTTACTCACAGGAGTTCAAGCCCTGAACTTCAGCATGGCGCAAAGTGCAATGGGAAGAGTAGTGGAGTCAGTGTGATGTGCCAGGTCCCTCTCACTTTCTGAGTAGCTGGTCACCCTCTGCAATATTGTAGAAGATGAAATTTCCAGACAAACACCACCTGCAGCACTTCAGCACATTTAGCTGACTATTAGAGGCTTAAATCAAATTGGCAGCAAATTGAGCTGGGACAACCTGGGAAGCGGCTCTCCTTAGCAGCCTGCCCAAACCCTCTCCTGGAGGATGCACTCTGCACCCCCCTGCACACTGCCGAGCAGCCTCTCTGCTAACGCAGCTCACAGGCCACTGGGTTCAAGGAAGCAGTTTCTGTTTTCTTCCCCCAGTTAGGTTTGAAGAGAGCTGTTTCAGCAGTGCCTGCAGCCTGTCGCAGCCCCCCCCCCCTCCCCCACAGGGATGTCACCCTCTGCAAGGCATGCCAACAAGTCCTTGTCACAGACATAAACCAGCACCCAGCGTTTAGCACTCCCATTGGGCGCGGGGTTTCTTAACAGCCTTTCTTCTACTGCTTTCGACAATATTCTTGAAATTTCTTGGCAAAAACCAGAAAGTGAAATAAATTTCACATACACGCTCGCAAATGAGTGCAATATACAAATAAAATTAGTAGATACTGGGTAGGAACTAAATGGTTCTTCATTGTAAATGCAACCTGTCCCTACAGGAATCTTAACACAACGTAAATAGTATTTGGGGATAAGTTACATCACCACTGTCACCTCAATAGCTCTCAAAAGTTTTTGAAAGAATGTTTTGGATTTATAGCACTGTATGTATTAGCAAGCTATAACATAAAGTGGATTTATGCCACCATAAAACCAGCTGAAAGTCTCCACACAAAATCAACACCATCTTGCCAGGACTTAAGTAGCAGAGCTTATTTTTTCAAAGCATACAGGAAATAAGAATTCATTTCTTTACCAGCTCTCTTTCACTGAGGTTCCAAATTTTTCAAATGATAATATAAGCCTAAAATGATTTCCAGGTTTAGTTTAGATGAGCTGTTTTTCAATACGAGTAATTTAACTCAGAGCTGTAGAGGCTCATCCAGAACATTTCACAAAACCATTCCTCACGTACCACTTCATTTTTTAAAAAAATCCAGATAAGGGCATAATTTAGCAAACCTTTCATCTCTGAAATAATAATTTCAAACTTGGCAAAAAAAAGCTGCCTTGTTCAAATACAGAATATTCTGAAACCCAGACAAAATGAAAATGAAATAAGGCACTTTGAGAGGCTGATAACATAGCTTGTAACAAAGCATTATTTTCCACCTGGCTTTTGCAGACCCTAGAAAATACATTCAGCAAATTCAAATGCATATTAGCTCATAATGGAAAATACCCAGATACTCTTCAAGATTCAGCAAAAACACTGAAAGATAAGCCCTTCTCAACTGCCTGCATTTGGAAATGGTTTAGAATAGTTGCAATACATATGGAAACTGGTCATCAGAGACATTTCTTTAATAGCTTTACTAATTTTGTTTGTTTATTGAAAGTCCTTAACCAAATTAATATTAATGTTATATTCTGCAAGACATCCCAACAAACCTAATCCTCAGATGTGTAGCAACTAATTAAAAAGTTGCATGGATGAGAATTGGGTTACCCTTCACTTTGTCAGCAGACTTGCACATCGAAGCATAGATTTCCTGTACTTAGACTGAAAGTGATTTAATTATGAAACAGAACGTAACTGCAATGTAAATGTGATTTATTGAAACAAAAGATGCAATTGTAACTATGTAAAAGTCTAAATTTACAGACTACATAAATATAATCTTTTCCCATGAAAGCATATGTTTTTGAAACACCATAAAAACAGCAGTGAAATGCTGAAGACCTGCAGTAAAAATAAGTAAAAGCAAATTAGAGCTTTGTAACAGTAAGAGCTCCCTTCCTACAGAATTGGTCATATTTGCCAGAGATACTACTCTCATACAACTATTCCTATTATCTTTCCTCATTTTAAAATTACTCTGAGACATAAGAATAAAAAGAATAAAGATGATGAGTATTGAACGGCTGAGTCTAGACAATAGACTCAAACTGACCTTTATCTTCTCTTGAGAGACCTTCTAAGATTATGTGATGCAGTAGCTTTTTTTTTCTTTCTGAGAAATGGGTGACTGAAGTTAGCAAATAAATTAGACAAAACCCAGCTTTCAAAAGCCTAGTCAGAAGAATATTTTTATGATGTTTTGTTTTCTTTCCAAGAATGGTTCTATTCATTTTATGCATTAAAATAAATAATAAAAAAAAAAGTGACACAAAAATGAGGGAGATCTTCCCTTATCAGGCGATGTTTTCTGGTTTACACTACTAGGTTTTAAACCTGAAGAACAGATTAACGGTGCTGTTTATAGCATCGTTTGTATGAACTAGTACTTCTTTGTCACCCAGAGTATTATTACTAGATGCTGAGATGAATGTAGAGACGGGGACTTGAAAGTGTTTTATGTGTTTGCCAAGTTTATAATTTGTTGCATACTTAGCATCCAAGACTGGAAATGTAATGTGTTTGCAAACACTGTTTTTCTTTAAAAAATTACAACGGATATTCATGTTCCTAAAAGACAGCTTTCGCCTGCTTAGAAATAATCTATCTGAAAAACAAAAAACAGACCAGAGTGGGGATATAAGGCAAATGGACTGTTAATAACAAGAACAACCCCAAACCAACCAAATAAACAAAAAACCTAATTTATTTCTATTTTTTTAAATCTCCAGTGTTAAAAGATTAAAACCCCACAAACTGTAAGTAATACAAAGTTTTGAGTTTGTAGTGAAATACGAGTTAAGCAGTCACTAGTTCACATATTTAACAGACTCGTAGTGAGGCAGTCTGGCCTCGTCATTGTCCGGTTCAGTCTCAGGTTTATAATGTAAGACCGACCCGTTCCTGGAGCAGTGGCTTGTGTGGTGCTTAAGGAGATATTCCCCTGCTGCAGCAACTCAGAAATGAACCATTGCTCCAGAAAGATGTTAGTACAAGGACATAATTAAAGTTCCTACTAACTGGAAGAAAAATCAAAGTCCTCTTACATGATTAAGTATCTCCTACACCAATTTTTAAGATAAAGTGTCCAACTTGTCTAAATTACAGGCAAGATTTTACCTTGTAAACTTAGAAGCATAAAATTGCAAGGCAAACGAAAGCAGCATTTCATTTGAATTTGCAGCTTTTGACTCCTCAACACACTTGCTGCCACATCTAATTTGAACACAAAGTTCTCGTTTGCCTAGATGCACCTTCCTTGGCCACTGCTTCCATCAGTCCCCTCAGGCTTTTATACGGATCCCATTACTCTAATGCTTGAGAGCATCCACAGGCAGTAACAAATGTATTGTAACACAGTAAGGACCAACCACTACAGCTCTAGACATACACTAGAGAGGTCTTTAAATGTCACCTGTCGTTTGTTCCAGTACAGGCGTTTGTTTCTCCTGTGCTATAAGGAATGACACGCACAGGCTTTTATAAGAACTTAGACAATACAGTAAATTAAAGGACAGCAAATCCATATTAGAAGTGTGGTATGCCCTTTTTAATACTGAAAGAAAATAAATCCAACAGTAAATCCTGTTCCCAATGAGATGTCAAAAAAAAAAAAAAAAACCCACAATCATTTTATGACTCAACTTCTTGCCATACGTGCCAAAAGAAAGTTATTTATGCCATTGGTAATTTCCTTCCCGCCCCCCTCGCCCCCCCCCCCCCCCCCCCCCCCCTCCTAAATGGAATAGGATTGAAATTATGTGAGAGTGGTTTTTACTCCTCTGAATCAAAGGCATGATTAAAAATTAAAGCCAAAGTTCCATTTTCCACATAGATATATATGATATGTGACATACGCAAAACTTTGTTTCGCCGTGTGTGCATGCCTCAGCATAAAGGGCCTCCATGAAGTCTGTTCCCTTCCTTGAAAGTCTGGTAGGCACAAGCCCTGGACACAGATCTGTTCAGTTATTAAGTAACACGCAGAGCCCTTGCAGGCAATGTATTTTAAGACACTCTGAAGCAGGGTGCCTACACGCTCTGTACAGCAGGCCGGTGTGCAGTCAGCAGACTGCAACAGCACAGATGAGAAATGAGAAATTTTGAGGGCAATTGAGCACAATGAATTTTCACAGTGGATCAACACAAAGTCATTTAGAATGGGTATTTCTGAAGCACTGATACAATGAACACATTTACAGTGTTCAATGGCCCTAAAAATTCACCCTTTCACCTGTGGCACAGCTACTGCTGTGAGTGAACACTTAGATACTTTTTTTTTAATGGATATTTATGTGCAGCATGAAGATATATACATGTAGATACACACATACGCATACCTTCAATGTACCAATCAGCTCATCCGCACGTTATGAAAGAAAATACCTATTGAAATAAAATAGAAAAGCTGCACCAAGCTTTAAAAATCCCGATGCTTTTAGATTCTCCAGCTGCAAAGAAAACTCCATGGTAATGGCAAACCCCACTTCAAGACTAAAAAAAACCATAAAACTTGTGAGCTTCAGGAATCTGATTATCTCATATGAATGGGATACCGCTGTCCTCTCCAGCTTTTCTCTTGCATGTAAAATGATGAAGAGCAGGTCACCATCAGCTCACTGCGTACACGTAACAAGAAGCCCAACTACGGTGAGGAGTTACAAAAACACTGTCCTTCAGCTTTCTACAGTTTTCCTATTGCAGTTTATAGAACAAAACACATACTAATAGATTCTATTTTTTTCTTTTGAATTTTTATGCTTACAGCAAATGTTATTAAATAATAAACATCAGATCCTTACTTTTTTGCCATTCAGCTACTTCAGCTGACCCAGTAACTCATTTGTCAGTGCTGGGTAGTTTAAAGCAAGCCTGTCTTTGCATCAAAGCCTTGCTTTGGTCAACAGCTAGTTATTTTATCTGTAGGCACGGCAACTAACAACAAGCAACACTGTAACAATTTTATTCTGCACCAACTCCATGTTTCCCTTCTCAGAGATTAAGCACCTTAAAACAACCATCCTTTTTCTGTTTCTACGACCAATGCTATTTATTTCTAAAATAACAATACATCCTTAAGCAAAAACACATTATTTCCCCTTCCTTTGACTGCAGAATGGAATTGCCTCGTACTTCTACGTTAGTGCTTTCAAGACTGGTCAAACTACCCTTTTACCTGTTTAACAGCCTGTTGCCAGTGCTCTCTGTCCTTAGCATGACCTGTCAAAACAGTTCAGTACAGCAAAACTGGGACACTCCAAGCCACCATTCATAGATAATGTAGTATTTTGGCACATCTCTTCTGCCATTTGGAGGAAAGAACTTACTTTTTTCTTACACAGGGTCTGCACACCAACCAAGGGAGTTTCTTTTCTCAAGCAAAGAACTGAAGAACATATTGCAGTGTCAATAAAGCTGTCTGAGAAGACAGAATGGGTCTATACATTACTACTAAACTATAAGGTCATAAGTGATCGTCATGTGATCATTTTGAGAGGAGGTGAATCCTTATTACCCTACTGTCCATTCCCTTTTGACTTCTCCAGCCATCAGAAGTCTGCTGATGTGTCAAGTAGTAATGACACAAGTGTGTGACACCAAAAGACAACATCTGCTAACAAGAAGCCACTTTCTAAAATAAGGAGCTAGAAAACAGGATACTTAGCTTGGTAGCTACAATCTTCCAATGCTGCTTCTTCACTTTATGATATACATCTCTAGGTTTACAATACAAACCTTAAGGTATTAACAGAAAATCCTGTTTGTTGTTTGACAACATTTGAAAAAGTATTGTGACCCCAGGATATGAACAGTGATGGAAAATAATAGTTTAGTGACCAATAATTCTCTACAGTTACATTCAAAAGTGGTGGTATCTAAACCTTGCCCATTACAGAGCTTTTCTTTCACTTAGTAGCACCAGGAACAAAGTGGTAAGTAACCCTCCTAAATCTTGTTTCAATTCGTAAGGCTGTTGCAGTAGTTGCCAAAGGTGTTTCACTGAGGTATCCCCTTATCTGCAAAAGCCAGTTTATAAAGTCCCTAAAGGCTCTCAAGACCCAAAGCATCTTCAGGACATTGATAGGTATTCACTCACTGTGCCCTTACACGTTTAAAAGCCTGATGTGCATCCTCAGTGCCAAGATGGAAATTAATCTGTGTGAGTGTCAGCGATAGGCAAACACAGGCTGTCAGAAGCAATTGCAGTCAGGAACAGGAAAGCGGAACTTCATCTGCAAAGCTGTTAGCTTTTTGACTTTGGAGTTCGACAGCTGAAATATGATAGGGAAGACAGTTGAGGAAATACAAAGTGCATAGATTAAGATGCTATCATTTGTAGCAAATGCAGCATTCATTTCCACTGCCACCCCGTTCCTGGGAGGATAATTCAAGACCATTTATTTCTTGAGATTCTCTGAGAGAGTTCCAAGATCTGAACAACCTTCATCGGGGGTTTTCTGTTTGGTTTTTTTTTTTCCCTCTCATCTTACCCATTGCTTTCTTCCACAATGGCAAATATCTGTTGTTTTGTACTTGTTTCTGTGCTTGAACAAACACTAAAATGAATACTTAAACAAAAAGCATTTTTTGTTTTTTATTTCCTTGCCTGGTTTTGCAGATAATGAAAATATTGTTGACAAGTATGATGGGGTGAAAAAGAATCAGAGAGGAAGAGAATAGTTTTGGTTGAAAGCAAGCTCTGACACTCATGTAGTCCAACCTCCTGCTCAGAGTTTGTCCACCTAGAAGTTGTTGCCCTGAGCCATGTCCAGTTGGGTCCTGAATGTCTCTAAGGATGGAGATTCCAGATAATTTCTGGGAAATGGCTTCCAATGTTTGACCTCCCTCATAGTGCCTCTCCATTTTTTCTCTGCTTTTTTCTAAGACACGTGCAGTTCGCAATAAGATCTTCCCTTCACCTCTTCTCCAAGCTGAACGAACGCAATTCTAGACTCAGCCTGCCCTCATAAGACGTACACCAGCTCACTGGCTATCTTAGCAGCCTCTGCTTAACTTGCCTCAGTAAGTCAAGGTCTGCCTTGGAGCAGGGAGCCCAGGCCCAGACACAGCACTCCAGACACGGTCTCACAAGAGCTGAATGAAGGGCCGCAACCATCCCCCTAGAGCTACTGCCTGCGCTCTTGCCAATGCACCGCAGTACGTGTTTGGGCTATTATACAGTGTTTTGCAATCAAAAATTTCTTTCCCATCTAAAGGATCCTCCAAGTCAAGAACAAGCCATGTGGGTCTGAAAAATACTAAGGTCCCAGGGTTCAGGCTTTGGAAAATTCTGTTGTAAAGGTTATTATGTCAGAGTGTCCTCCCAGGAAGGGCTGACAGAGGAAGAAAATATCAGAATACGACAACATACTGTGCAATGCTTTTCACAGCTCACTCCAACCAGCAACCAAGGACACAACCTCAATAAATTCTTAATAAGTTTACAAATGCTTACTACAGACGCTCACAGATCATTAATATCTAGCTTCTAGAATATTGCATCTGGTAGTATATGGACTTCGTAGTGTCAAAGAGAATTTCTTTTGTATATTCAACACAAACAGCAGAAGCAATTATTTCAGATACTGTCATAAAATCAGTAAAACTACAGATTAGTTTAGCTGTCAACATTCTAACAATCTAGACTGTACTTATTTTAATATTTAATTATATTCTGAAACTACTACAGAGGTGCTGGTCTGAAACTGATGCTATCATCTACTTTAAAGTATTGCTGTAATCCTGAACTTAGGAATTAACTTTGTTGCAGTGGCCCACACAAAAAGATTACAAACTCTGTAAATCCTCTCCCTATAACAGTGAGAAACTGGAGTAAAATAGCAGATCCTGTATCATCCCTGTCAGCTTAATGAATTACATCAAGGGACTTGAAGATACGGCTTGTGCTTCTCTGCAGAAACATCTTTTATTCTGAAGAGTGACCAATAAAAGAGAATGGGGGAAAAAAGTGCCTTTGATTGTGATCACCCTCAGGATACTCTCCATGCTCCTGAACCAGAGCTCAAGTAACTCCATCATTGTTCACTATCCTTTTTTTTTTCTTTTTTTTTCTAATGTTCTTCCAGATTTACTGAGTAATTTTTGTAGTTGGATTACAATTTGACATTTAACTTGTTTTTTCATCAGATAAAGACAATTTGAAAAGAATAATTATACTTTTCAATAAGTGTATAAAGGTTGTTTACGAGCAAGCACAAAGATCCATTCCTTGCCTGCTTCGGCACTCTATATTATATATGCATATTACTTGTTCAGGTATTTCTGGTTTGATCTGCTTTTTAGCAGCTTTCCTAATAAACTCCTTTAAAAAAAATGCAGACTATAACTTACTAAGGTGAAATCACCTGAAAAAATTCAATTGGAAAAGAAAGTTGTACTACATTATACTATAGTAAGCCTCTCAGTATGGTCAGGCTACCTTTCTCTGCAGCAAATCTAGCCAGACTTCATACTGGTCGTCTAAACCATATGTGACTGTGATTTCAGTTGATGTTTTGACTCCATTCTTCACATTAAAGCTATTTAAGGAATCTTTAGCTGCTGACAACGCACAGCACAAGACATTACAAGGGACTGAGGTCCATGGAAAGCAAGCAGATGCAAGGTGACAAAACCCCTGTCATATCTAATTGCAGTTAGCAGCTTTTCCATTCATTCATGCAGCGCTCCTTTCCTCTTTTGGGGATCACAGCAGAAATAGTGCCCACCTGTCCTTCTCTCCAACCATTATGGCTCATGTTGGAGACAGGGGAAATGGGAAAGCTCAGTGAGGAAGCAACATACAAAAAATGAACCATTTTTTATATCGCTATAAAACCAGAAGACAAGATAATGGCAATGCAATGCCAGCTAAACTGGTGTAGTTGACAGCTATATGGATTGAAAATATGCTGGCAATTAGAAGCCTTGGTTAAAAAAAAAAAACAAAACAGCAAACATATACAAATTTCAAAAGTATGCTACTACTGTCTGTGCATTTCAACCATCTCAAAGCTTTGTCATTAGTTCACAGCTGGCAAGTAAGGAGGATCTGTCCTGGAAGAGGATCCTGTGTGGTTTTTCTCTCGGATCTAACCACCCCCTTTCTCAGTGCTGAAAGCGATCAAATACCTTTTACTTCAAGGAACTGATCCTGAGCAGGAGCCCAAAGGACAGGATTAAGCACTTTCACAACAAAGGCAGCAAGTATGAACTTTAGTCCTTCTCTGGTACCAAAGCAGCTTTCACGGAAGGGGTGCTCTACCATGGGTGAAGCACACAAGAACCGTCTGCTCCCTCCTACTGCTCCTGCTGGATCTGTCCTACAGCTGTGCGAGCCTACAGGAGTGCAGGGTCAGGCTATCCCCAGCATCTGCAGACAACGGCCCCGGTGGAGAGTATCAAAAGTAATTTCCGAAAAAATCTTATATTTCCGTATTTTTTTAAATGGGCAGGCAGGGGATTGATGGGGTTTGGAGGCTTCAGAGGGCAAGCACGCAGGTGATGCAGTTGGAACTCGGGGCCATGCCGTATATTGCGGGGTTGAGGTTTTATTTCTTCCGCTGGTAATTTGTCAAACAGATTGTTATAAAGAGTTACAGAATCAAGAAATGTCAGGCAAATACAGAAAAGCTTTGAAACCTTTTGTGATAAAGCAAAAGTAACCAGTATAGTTACAACAGCTGCATGCACAACTGTGTTTCCAAGGCAACAACTCACAATCCTTCCAGCTATAAAAAATCCTATACACCATGGGGGAGTTGTGAAATTAGGGAAACTCCAGCTAAAGTAGAATATAGAAAAACGGACTAAAGCAGAGAAGCAGCAGGAACACTGAAATTATGAAACTCACGCTGCTTTTAACAGCTGCAACCTGAGCGTGCCTTGGTGATGTTTTGGTGAAGTCCTGGCCTGTGGGTCCGTCACACCACGCTGCCTTTGTCTCCTGGGTTCCAGATCGCCCACTCGCCGGCGCCATGGGGAAAAATAAGCCATTACCCTAAATTCGGCAGCGCAGTGACTGTGACTTTGTTTACTTGCAGGGCAACGGCGCAAAACTGCTCATGGAATTTGTTGGCTTAAGCAAGTGCCTAGCCTAAGAGCAAGCCAGTGCGCTGGGATTAACTGGTACCTGGGCATCACTTCATGGAAAGAAAGAGGAAAGCTCATCGCTTTCCTTTTAATATTATTGCTGTGCTTATGTGACAGTAAAATGTTAAACCTTAGCATTTAAAAAGCAACATTCATCTCATATGAACTCCTTTATAAACAAGTCAAACTACTCCAAAACACCGTGCAGGCTGGCACACAGGCCTTGTCTGGCTTTTGAAGAGCTGCAGGTGCCCGATGCCCAGCACCCGAGCAGCCGGAGGGAAGCTGGGCCATGCCGCAACACCGACTGCCTGCACGATTCCTACAGTGCAGAAAGACAAGCACTCCGAAAAATTTCTAGGTACACCGGTACCGTTAACTACAGTAAAAGCTGACTTTGTAGCAGAGGCTCATCTGTACCTCTTAGATGGCACTGGAAGGTACATGATGTAACGTGTGCATGCAAATCTTATACAGAGAAAAGTAAACTCAGGAAGTCAAAAACATGTAATTAAATACCATGTATAGGCATTTGATAAGTATTGCTAATTTAGAAAGACAACAGACATATCTTTCCTTCAAAGCATTTGAATTTTCAGTGTGAGGATTAGGAAGGTGCAAACTCAAGTCATGGAATTTAATAGATACATAATTACTATGACTGGTAGGTGGTAAACAGATGAAAATGTCCTGGACAGGTAAATAGGCACTGAACATTTACATATAACTGAACTTTACATACTGGTAAACAGGAGTCTCCCCTACTCCAGCTGTGCGAGTCCAGGGCAACAGGGCTAAAATAAACAGGTTTTTTGCATTTAAGGGAAATAAAAATACACCTTTGTTCAACGCTTCCGCAGAACCTTTGCCCATGTTTCTGTGCCACTGGATCAGCTCTGTGTTCAGTCCCTTCAAATCTTTTCTCTAAACTCAAGACACCGGTTCTCTCAAGCTTTCCCAGTAAATCTGGTATGACAAATACTTGATTTGCATGATATACATTTTTTGCACACAGTGAATATTCCAGTTAAATCTTAACACTCCCTCCCTTTCACACCATTTCCCTCTGCTTGATGCTGCTCAGGACACATGAACAGTGTGACTTGATCGTGGAGCATATTTCTCCTGTCTTAGAAACATTTCCTATATAGGTGCTGATCAAAGACTAAGTGACAAACTCCATATACTGATCCTACTTCCTTCTTTCATCAAATGAGTATAAATAAGAGATGACTACAAACATCTCTGCAGACATACTTGGGGAATTTTTAGATCAAGATTATTGTTGGTTTTTTTCTTCTTTGTTATTTATGTGAGAGAAAAAAAAAAAAAAGATGTTGATTGAGAGGTAACACTTTACAAGGATGGCTTTAGATTGACTAATGCGAGCTGTGATCTCTTCCATAGCTTTTTTTTTTGTTCACTTCCATTTTCGTTTTAACAGTGATATCTGAGCCACAAGGAATGATTCATGACTTTGGGAATCATGACAGTGGCAGAACTCAGACCAGTGCTTCCAGCCGGCTCAGGCACTCATATTTTCATGGTTAAAAACCTTCAGTGGTACATTCACCACTGTATATACTACATATACCTATTCTAGAGCGAAGCCAGGGCAGCAGGACAATGTATATATGCTCTGCTGAAAAGAGCTAATTTTCAATAGCTAATGAAGTGACTAGTGAATTTTAATGCTTTGTGATGTATTAATCACTCATTTCTATTAAAATATTAAAAATATCACATACTATATCATAACCCCTACACATTCAGTGATACAAAAGCCTATAAAAAGAAATATGAATATAGACTTAATGGAATGTGTGATTTTTTCAGTCTTCACTGTACCATTTTCTTAAATATTCGTTAAAACTTGGACCGAGTTGTGGTTTGCAGGTTGAGTTTGTTGTCCAGCCCTCAGTGTGCCCTTGTCCCCGGACACACTCAGGTCAGTATTCCTGTATTTCACACACACCAGAGCTCAGCCTGGTCATACTGAAGCTAAAGATTGTATAATCCCAGTGGCAGAGGGCTCAGACCCGCTTTTCCCACAAAATATTGGTTTTCAAGAAGATACAAATGGCCTATGAAGCCCCAGCTCCCTGCAGCGAGAACAGATTTTGCCTTTTCTACTGAAGGTGTTGTTAGCAGCTCAACACATGGGGAAATATCAATAGGTTCTTTGAGAATCAAAGCAGCCTGTGTGTAACAATGCCTTTGTCTTTGATGACAAAGCTAATTGTTCTCTACTTTCTAAAATGCCTCTGTGTCTCCTATAGATTTTCCATACATTATTTTTCAGCCACTTCTACCAGACAATGTAAAGCTTTCTTAGTGTTGCAGTCAATAAATGAAAATATAAAAGTCTTTATTTACACGGCCAGACAGGGGCTCTAATGCAGTCCTTGTAATGCAATACATCACAGCTCTATAGCTTTCCTTAGGGTTTATTCTCTCTCTGACACAACTACAAATGCGCCTAAATCAAACTAAACACCTGGAAACTTTCCAGTCGTATTTTCCTATCCTAAATGAGTAGATGTCGCTCTACCTGTCATAGACCTAACCTGTACAACAGTGAGTAACGGCTTCAAAGTATGAGGGAGAAAAGGAAACTGTCACACTGGCGTATCCTCCCAGTTGTGTGATACAATAATTTGTGCTGACAATTGTTCTTTTGTATTTACTGAGAAAAAAAGAAAGAACACATTTTTAGTTGCCTGTATCCTTCAGGTGGAAGGAATCCAACTTATTCTAAATAAATAAATAAAAGTAACAGTAACCACTTGCAAAAATTTTAGAATCAAATAGCCCTAAGCCTTTCCAGCAGTATCTGCAAAGATTGAACTACATTAGATGCTAAAACATCTTCACAATTCAGGTGTTTGATATTTTATTAGTTCAATAGGTCCCCCATTTCTTTTCTCTTTACAACTGCAACAGCAATTACAAGTGCAACGAATATTGATATGACATAAAAACAAGTAATTTTTTTTCTTATACTGCTTTTAAATATGTAATAGATATTTAGACACCACTAGCATTGTGAATAACACATTTCACCAACATAAGTGATAAGGCTGTGGACAAGAGGTGGCTGAAATGTCAAGCGTAACAAGTTCTCAGTAAGGACAGGCTCAGGATAAAAACAGACAGACACACATGAGAAAGAGACAGATATTACAGGGAGTGGAAGATAACAATTTGTTCTTTCAGTGTCCAAAACCAAACTAGTTCCTAGCCACCCGGGTACCTAACTTCTCTAGGAAAAAATCCAGATAGACCCACAAGCGTCAAACAAATGTGAGATTGTTTTCAGACCTGGCAATACTGTCAGACACACACAGACCACCTACCAGCTCCGAATGCAGTTCTTATCTGAAGTTCGTAAGGAGAACTTCAACTACAAGGACTGTGAAAGTGCTTCCTTTGCTTTTTCGTGTGGTACTTTAATGCATACCTATTTGTGCGTAGCTTTTCTTAATTTCAGCTAATAATTAGTATTCTGAGATACATTAAGGATGAAATCAGTTGGGATGCTTGATTTATATATGTTGTTTCTGGGCAATGAATATAGCCTAGCAGGTAGACACTATACAATTAAAAAGGAAGGAAATACTAAAAAAATAAGGTGAGATTTCAGTGAACTTTATGAACATGTAGTAGAAATGCACCTTTGTATTTAAGAAAAACTGAGTGTCTTCTCAATTTCAACTCAGGTCAACCACTAATTTGTATTCCCCAGTAGAACGTCAAATTTTGGTGCATGCTGTCATACATAATATCTGCAACTTGCACAAATTTCCAGACTGATTTACAAGTGAAACACAATTTAAAACACAATGTACTTTAATTCAACCTTCTCACTGTTAGTGATAAGTCATATACTTTTATTTATTTATTATGACTAGACATGAAATCAGAAAACAAGAGCCTGAACGCCTAGTCACTTTACCACTCCTTTGCAAATTAAATGTCTTTTCTTCCATCTCTTATTTTCTCCATATAGAAAATGTACCTAGTCATATTTTAAGCATGTGCCAATTATTTCACACACAATCTATTTAACTCACCAGAAAAATATCAAAACAAGAATAGGGAGAAGTATCAGATAAAGGACACTCGGTGACTTATATACACATACTCAACAGTAACAAACATAAAAAACTTCCTTCAAAAGATAGACCAACACTTACATACAATCCAGAGTAGTCTCCCAATGGAAACAGAAAAGCAATCTTAATCACACATTTTACTGTTCTTTTCAGGTGGAGTTCCCTCATGCAGAGTGAGTTTGTACCCAAGTGGGAGGCATGCCATGGTAGGTCAGTATGAATAACTCATTGACAAAGAAGGTGGCCCTGACCATAAAGAAATGGTCATTATCAGCCACGCAGGGTCACACTTGTAGAAAATCAACATTCTTAGCAAAGCTTTATCCTAAGATGTATTCACCAAAAGTTGTGGGGTTTTTAAAAAGTCAAAATCACGGTTTTAAAAGCAGACTAGCACTTGGCTAATATCTGTGCAATTTAACATCCATTAACCTTACAGCTGTATCACTTGTGAAATGTGGAGGAGGATCATTTCATCTTCCAGAAGTAGCATAACGACGTTATCAGATTTATAGTGTTAAAATAAACATGACGAAATCACAACACCTAAAAAAAAATATAATTTATAGCCTACATACAACAGAATTTTTAGAAATTATCTCAAGGAACCAACAGCTTTGAGCACTAGGATTAAACCTCCCAGAATATCGCCTATCCATGTGACCACAGTTGCCCCTTATTGCCACGACCTTCCAGCATTGCTTTCAAATAATTGTGTCTTTTAAGATTTTGATCATTCCGATGTCTGTCATGATCAAACACATAAATTTCCTGTACCCTGTTTTGGACAAAAGTCCCTGCAGTTAATTTTTCTAACATAAGCCTTTGTCTACTTTTCTGAAATTTTGCCAGCACTGCATCTCAAAGATTTCAATTTTCTTCCTGTCAACAGCACTTCTTTCTCATGATTCACATTCTGGCTATAGCAGTAACAAAATAATGCACTTTTTACCAGTCATGCTTTGTACAATTCAGGTTTCCCAATTGTTTTATTTGGAAATTTTAAGAACTAATAACTGATGCATTTAACTGACAAGCAGCACAAACTAGTACATACTGTAAAAGAGCTTAGGTTGGATCCTAAATAACTGTATTAATTTACTGCCTCTACAGTTCAATGCCCGTGATGTCTTGCATCTCATTTTCATGAGTGAAATCTGGATTTTTGACATATTCACCAACAGTCCTTAGTCTCTGCAACACTTTGTTGCTTCCAGATTGGTGGCTATGGAAAGATGCTGTGTTATTTTTACAGCTGAAATCTATTCAAGGATTTCAGTGAATGGGAAGTCAGATTCAGTAGGTAAGGTCTTTCCCTTACTCTATTTTACTTCCCCTGCTACACAAAGGAAAGGGTGCAAACTAAACATATTCTTGTCTCATACCCTCCCACAACCCATTCATTTGCTCTGATGACAGCAATTATCTGTGTTATCATATATATGCACACATATTTTTAGAGTACACATACGTGGATGAAATATTAAGAAATAGTGTTTCTAAGTATTCACTGAAGCAATATCCAGTTGCTTATGCTATCCCACATACCTTCCAATAATTTCACGGAACAATATCCTGATACATAAAACCATTATTTGTAATGGCTGAAGACAATTTCCTCTTCTTAATCTTTTGCAGCTTCCAGCCCATAAATCTTTCCACCTTGTGCCACTTGTGGATCATCTTGTCTTTGATACCTGACAACAAGCATGATTACTGCCACCCTCCTGCATTCCCTCCTGCTCATGGCTACTGGTGGTTGAATATTCCATGCAAACTCCACTTTCTAAAGGTACTTTCTCGACGGGGAGTCCATGCCATCCATCCCAGGAACAAAGCCAGTCAGAGCTATTTGCCATTTTATGTTTGAGAAGTTTCAGATCTACAGCTTGGCTTCAGCTGCCAGCCAGTTACAAACACAATTGCTGAATGTGATTTTGTAGCTGGACTCAACGAGGCCTGTAAGATCTACATGAGAGTTTAAATTTCCAAATTTGTTTTAAAAATGTGTCCCCATTATCCAAATGAGTTTGTCTGAATACCTAACAAAGTATACATTAGACAGAGTTGTGACTTTAATTTTCTAATTGCTTCAAAGATGAGAATAAAAAGGAAAAAAGTGCTCTCGAACAGAATTCCTTGGAAATAAAACCAAAAACTTCAATGAAATTGTCATTCATCTTTGCATCTACAAGGATCAAAAAACTAAAGCTTCTGAACATTCTCCAGCCAACCAAATTAATCTCATTGATAATTTCCCTGCACCCTCCACACTGTTCTCTGCACCCAAGCCTACACATTTACAGTAAGTTGGTTATTTTGGTTTCAGCAGTGCCTTGGCTCTCCAACTGCTCTTTTGCTCAGCCCAAAGACTGAGCCTAAGTGTAGTATTTTAGCCTAAGTGTAGTATTTTTTCTTTCAAAGAACTATGCATATACCTTTTTTTATTATTATTTATTTTATTTTTTCAAAATCACCTCTGACTTTATTACGGCATTCTGAATTCCCTTCAGCTGTTGTTGAAAGGAGGCCATCTGTACCTTCTCTTCATCAATCCCACTCTAAATTACAGGCAGCAGTATAATCCAGTTCCTAAACGTTTATCTGTATCTGCATTTTTCCTTGCAGTTAAAACCATTCTGAATCCTGTACTTTCAGATCTATGTTCTTTAGAAGCAAAACAATTTCACATTTGGTTCAATATTTCTTTCAATAATCGTGTGTAGCACATGTTTACCTTCCTGTAGCAGTAACCCCATTCTTGCCCTAATCAAATTGGTTCTGTATTTTGAGATAACACTTTTCCACCACTGCTTCCTTTTACTCTGTAATTGTCAGTAACTTCACCATATAAATAAAATCATGCCTTGTGCACTGAGATCTGGAAACTCACTGCTAATTGCTGCATTATTAATTGCTAAGTCAACTAGTGGCAACAGGGAATCCAACTGCTGTCTCTGGAGTGCCAAAGGGATTGTCAGAAAAGTAGCGTTTTTTATCAGCTGCTCTGTTTTCTTTCTTTCTTTCTGGGAATTCAGTCTATGTCGTTTTCCTGAAAACATGCAAGCGGTGATAGTTAGAATACAAAGAAACCCTACACAATGGACTCGGTACGCTCTAAGAGATGCATACTTTAATTAGATTATGTCACTAGACTTGCTTAGTAACAACTATTGAAGGCACAGAAGAAAAATGCTACAACTATAATTATAGTACCTGACAGACCAACAAATTAAGTACTAGATGCCTCCAAATTTACCAAGCTTTTCCTTTCCTGTTTTTATACTGATGCAATATTTAATGTGCTTCACACAGATCCATGCATGTGCAGCATGACAACTGATTGGCACAAGGTGATTTGTTTTCTGAACGATGCCGGTATGATCCTCACTCACAGTCCTTACTGATCCTTGAAACAAATATCGTCCTGTACTGGTTTCATTAGACAGGCCCTCTCTTGTTAATTACCGCTCACTCAAATCTTTTGGTGTTTCATTAAGGTGAACAAATTGGAAGAATTAAATAAACAATCCATGTCAGCTGCCACTGTAGCGTTCTCATTCCTGGTTGTTAATTCCCCAGAATGCCAGTAAGGAAAGTTTTTTCTTTCACCCCCCCTTTCTTTTTTTTTTTTTTTTTTTTTAGGATTTCTGACATCAAGTCACAACAAAGTGGTGCAATGCGCCATAAGAATTGACTAAATCAAGTTGGAAAATAGTCTGAAAGACTTGGCTGACTACATCCCAAATCCTTTTGGACTTTAGGGAGAGTTCTTCTACCTCACTGCAGATATATGCAGTTTCATCTGCTTCTCTGCAATGGATCAGAAAGAGTTGTTTTCCTCTGTTTACAAGGAAGAGAGTGAAGAACTAAATGGCAAAATTAATTTGTATGGAGATTTCCAAAATGGGTGGTACTAAATTGGTCTGATAAAAACATTTGAAACATCGGCTTCACACACACACAAAAAAAAAATTACTTTCAAATTTCCTTTACAAACAAACAAAATAAGCATTTTTCCTCGTGATTCTGGAAATCTAAAAAAAAAAGGGAAAAGCAAAAAAAAATTACTTATTCCATACACTGGGTATAACTGATTTTGGAAGGCTGTAGAACACTAGACACTGGAATTAGAGAACATTCCCTGTAGTCAGGAGTATCTAATACAAGCTCAAGATGGTTAGAAATAGCCAGGGCATTTTTTACTAATGAATCCTTTACTCTGTGTGTTCTCAGGCTTCTGGAAATGTCTAAATCTCCCTAAGCATATTTAGCAGCTTTATCAGTATTAATGTAATGATTCCCACACCTCTTTTCATTGCACTGTCACCCAGTCACTAACAGATTTCCTTACAGCCCACAGTGAACCACTAGAAAAACAGAAAGCAGAAGAATTCAGAGGAAGCTGCTATTTTTCAGAATTGTCCTAAAGCCAGTACATCTGAAAATAATTCAGCTGCTGCTTAAGTATGTTCCTTCCTGTTCTTTTCACTTCTTTACTAGCTTGCCTTCCCCAGGATACAAGCTTTGCTGAAAGAAACCCCAAGACCATCTAGAGCTCAGCTGCAATAAATACTGAACCAGGAGGGGTTCTGGGCAAAAGTCCACTTTCTTTTTTCAAGATAGCTACACTCTACGCCATATTTACACTAAAGAAAGCGAGAGAATAATCTCTATGATGTTAACCAGATCGATTTTTAAAGCAGATTGTGACTATCATGAAGTTATGGTGTTGGGGTTGGGGGAAGTGGCACACTGTTTTTGGGGAATCATTCGTTCATTTTCAGAAGGATAAAGCACAAACCCCAAGAATTACACTGGTAAGCACCACTGTCAGTTGGAAGCCGCAAGAATTAACAGCAATATTAACAGACATTTAAATGAACCAGAGACCAAAGGAGCACAGCGACAAAGTGAGGTTGAAAATACTGATTTGTCATCTTCCCTTCCTCCTCTATCTGCCTTTCACTCCCTTTCTCTTCAGTTTTCTATCTTCTGCTTGTCTTTATCTGAAAGGGACCTATCAGCTATTATGTGGCTGACTGGTAGCGATGAGACTGCCAAAATGTGACAGCCTTATCTACAGCACAGCCCTGCAAATTGCCAACCATTGATCCAGCAGTCTGTGCCAGCTGATCAGTGCAAAGCTGTTTTGATTTCTTTTCTTCTGGGAAAGAAATGAACTTCTCTGCCAGCAGCCACTATCCTGCCAGTGCTATTCCCCAGCCAAACAAAGGGCCTGAAAATTAGAATTTCATTAGATGAATTAACATGACATCCCTTTCTTCTCACTTGATTTTTGCTGTATTATGGATGTTGCATCCCATTCTGAAATGTGAGGAAAAACAATACAATTGATGATAATAATTTCTCTTCAGACTTTATGTATGTAAATGTCTTCCAGGTATATAGTTTAGCATCACCAGATCACCACAACCTTATATCACAGGAGCTTTTCAAAGCAGTCTTCCTCTATTATTACAATCAAATTTCACTACTGAAGAAATTTCAGCTAGTTACATCCCATTGCGAAAAGGAATAATATTTTGCTTCATTTCTTCTCATCAAATGATGTCCTTGTGGGATCATTTGAAAAAAGTACTTATTCACCTCTTGAAAAGGAAAAAAAGAAAAAAAAAAAAAAAAAAAGGATACTAAATAGACAATCTCATAGTTTCTACATCTTTTTTGTTTCTACATCTCCATTCTATATATCTTACATACATTTGTCCCTCAGTCTATAATAGCTTTACAGAAATAAAGACTCTGTGTATGCTTCAACACACAAGAACAGGCTAGATACACTCAAGAAAAACCAACAATATTACTTTTTTGGCTCATTTACTCAAAACGGGATATTTCATAGCTTTTATGTGTTTAACTCTGAAATGTAAATTTTCTCTTCATGGACATAGGTCCATTGATAGGTTTTTATTTCTTTTTCATAATTCATCAAGTGACTTTGTTCAATGAAATAATAGTCCAAAGGCTGGCAAAGAAGAACTTGCTGACACTGGAATCAGAAAAGATTTGTAACTGAAAAGATAAAGTGCCAGTCCTGAAGCTTTGATTCTTCCTTGAATATACAGCAGGATTAAGTGAAAAAAATAAAATTTAAATTATTTTGTCTCTATATCAGATTGTCTATCTAAACAGAAAGAGTTCGTTTTCTTCCTCCCCACCCCCAAAGCATTACTGTTCCATCCTCCAAAAGTTTTTCCTTTACTATCACTGTTTCCTTTCTTAAGTATTTCTCAGTTTAGCTAAATTTTCTGCAGAGGCATGCTTTTACTGGATTTGATTTTACCTCTGCAGAAACATTCAGATGATTTTCTATTTTATTCTGAATTCCTGAAATATTTCCTGGAACTTCTGATCGACTTCATCACAATATTTTGTTAGGTCAGAGTATTTATCAACCTACACAGTATTTTGCAAAATTATCAGGGCATTCATTAAGCCTTGCTGTCTTACCAAATTGAGGTTGAGTGTATCAGGAAACCCACCCTTTCTTTCCAGTTGCAAAAGATTTGTTGCCCCTTCACCCAAAATAAAACATTTTATATTGATGGACATCTTCTGGCACCAGGCAAGTCTAAATCTGTATAGCCAGCTCCAAAATGTAACATCAGAAAGGAACTCACACCTCTCATTCTACCAGAGAAAGATGTAAAATATGCATCATGGCAGCTGAACTCTTCAGAGGAAACCGGGTTTGTCACACTTTATAACACTTCTTTCTGACTGCTACATTACCTTTACTGAACTTCAGTGTACGGGATAAATCAAAGGGGACACAGGCAGTCAGCAGCCCACAGGCACCATTAAATAACATTAGTACACCCTTCTGCAAATACAAAGCACTATGCCAGTCCTGAAAGTTTTAAAATGTTTTTTATCTTGATTCCTCTATGCAGATTGGAGTGAGATCTCATTCCTCTCTGTCTGGGAAGAACACATTTAGCGTTACTGCAACACTGTTTTTAATTCCTCTTGTAGATGTGACTAATGCTTCCCACCCCCTTTGAGTCTGAAGTCTTCATTACGCTTGGTAAAACACCCCAAAAATACAAAGATGCCGTACCAATAAAAAACACTTGAAGAATGAAAAGCCACGCAGAAAAAGAATGAATTACTAAAAGATTAGTGTAGTAATTCACAAACATAAGCTAATTCATACTGGTAACACATGAAGGAGGCAACTCTACCTGCCTCCAGTTCCCTTCAGTAAGAAGTACAGGCTGTAAATCTGCTGCAGTTGTTATATTCTGATTCTGTTTGACCACTATGTAATGCTAGATGGAAAAAAAACCCCATCACCCACATGTAAATAAAGCATTTACAAAGAACTTAACTGAAAGCACAAGAGAAGTTGAAATTAGAGTATCTAGTTAACCAAAATTAAGTGGGCATTTAAGTGCTAAATTAGATTAAAACAATTTTACCAATTTCTCATCTTCTGGATATTGGAGAAGCATCACTTTATAGTTCCATGGGAATACCAAGTTTGGAATCACTGCAACACTTCTAATTTCTCATTAGGATTTTATTTGCTGACTGCAGATGTGATGGGGTTTAACTGCAGCCTATGCTTGAGTGTTCATGAATCAGAGTAAATTGCAATCACAACAGTTTTCTTCCTCTTTCCGCTACTTCTTTGCATTGGTCTCAACCATGACAAAGTAATTCAGCCAGCCAAAAAACTCTTACCAAGATAAAAAGTCACTGACTGACAGAGCGATTTGCCAAAGGAAGGCCTCAGTCAGACACAACGGCAGAGAGAGAAAAGCAACAGAATCCAAGTGAACGCTCCGCGAGCTGAAGGTCTAACAGCCTATTGACAAAAGCAGGCAATCCCAATTAACAGCAAAGTACGTCAGCAGATGAATGTGCAGTTCTGAATTCAAGACTGTTCATCCACTGCCTGCTTAAGATTTGTTGAAAGCCTGGGTCAGGAACTTTCAGAAACCATATATCAAATATGTCACTCTATGCTTCTTATTTATTTGGAAAGCCTTGCAAAACCTTATTATACCAATTATTTAATAAAACAGCAAGACAATTAAAAAAATATATTAACATAATGGTGACCTAGTTTCAGACATGAGTGGAAATATCATCAATCCATGACTTCCACGCAAAGAATTAAAGAAATGATCGCTTAGTGTAATTTTTAATGATCTTGTACTTCGGGGGGGGGGGGGGGGGCGGGGGGGGGGCAGGAAGAGACAGACTAGAAAGAAAAAGAGCTAGCAGCATAGTGCTGTAACATGGAGATGCAACTTGCCATCTTTCTACTTGTTTCAAATCACTGCTATGATCTCTTCAAAGCCTAACAACTCTCACTTTGCATACCGTATCACAGGAAGCTACTCAAATTTTATGCTACTTCACATTGCACTTGTAACCTTTATACTCATCACAACTACTTGTTAGGTATGAAGTCATCTGCAAACTATGTATCAGATCCTGCACGCTACACTACTGTACTATTTGACGTCTTGGAGTGCTTGGCAAAGGCAGTGAGATTACTCTCCTGCTATCATATACAGAGTCCTGAGCTGGTGCAAAATCCTGAAACCTGCTTCTGTTTGGAGCATTGATCCCAAACAGTTCTGTAGCCAGAAAGAGGCAGCAGTCATTAAAGATCATGAACTATGATGTCTGCTGAGTTTCCCTGGTATTATAGAATCAGAAAAACAGAAGCAGAGGAAATAATATTTAAGTCACTTTATTTGCATGAGGGCAAAACCACCCCGTTTTGGTTCTCCAAAGGTTTCATATTCTGTCCCATTTGAGGGAAATACTTGATGTGAACGACTTCTGACTCCACAGCTCCTTCTTTGCACTGACCTTGACTGCAAAGAAAGAAGCTGATTCCTACCTTGTTTTTATTGCCTTTAACCACAATCTTATTCTTTCTACAGACACAAGTAACTTTGCAGTTTTCTGTTTCTGCAGTGCCCGTTTTCCTCTTCAGGATGTACAGACTCACTTTGAACACACCCCCCCCCTCCACAAATACACTCACAAATACACAGAAGCCTACTGGCATTGTGAATTCAACCACAAAAGTGACATTACAAAGATAAGATTTTTAATTAGTTTAATACTGGCATATCTTTCTCTTTGCTCCCGTTGCATCCATGAGCTCCTAGTGAAGCTCTGGGAATACAGATAACTACAGAGGCTCTCCAGTGAGCTCCCAGTGCAGCCTGGCGAAGGAACAGAGCTTCGCTCCATTACACGCTTCTGAGAACAGGGCAGAGAAGATGTGCTGGGGTCAGCAGCGTGGGCTTCTGAAACTGCCAGCGAATCCTTCAGGCTACGGGAGAGCAAAGGGAGGGATCGAGAGCAGCCAAAAGCAGCGCAGGGTTCGGCGTGGGACAGTCAGGCTGTGAGAAATACGCCCTGCTCGACGTGGTAGCACTGTGCTCATGAATGAAAAGGTGGTTTATTTTTCATGTTATAGGCTTGTAGGAAGAAGGTGAATGGCTACAGGGATCTGACCTCTGCTAGCTGCTGCCCATTGCTAACCCTCGTTACCCACTGGAGCACAAACCCTGCCAAAGTGCTCCCGGGCCACAGCATAATGGCCCTGCCGCAGACAGAGACAGCCCTGATTTAACCACACTGTCGGGCAAGGTTCTTGTAAGCCATTATTCTGCTGACTAAAAACCTAAGAAAGATTTTCACATTTCAGAAAGATGAATGTACCACCTCTGCTTAAAACACTCATGGCGTGTGGTCTCTGCTGAGAAAGGTCTATTCAAGACATACATCTAATTATCGCCCATTCTTATGGAGACCATTTTTAAAGAAAGTTGAATTAGATGTTTTAAGTTTTCCTTCCTCTTGAAGGGCTGCTGCCGTCCCCACTTCTGTTCTTTAGTTGATCAGGATTATTCGCCCCAGCACTCTGCATGTACAACCTCCCATCAAGAGCCAACAATGTCTGTGCTGGCCTATTAATAACACATGACAGCTTTCATTTTGTTCATCTACAGTTTTTCCATGAACTCCTATCATAAAATGATGCAATTTTTCAGCACTGCCTACTAATGAGTTTACACCCTGACACAGGAGGATTAAGAATCTTAGTAAACAATATCTTATATAATTAATATTTTTATTTACATGCTGCAAATATGTAATCCTTGCCAAATCTAAGCTATTTAACTATATGAGGTTTAGTTGTGTTAAATGCCACGTTTCTTAATATAGTTTTCATTCTTCTTCCTTTCTAACATTTGAGATATGAATGAAAAACGCTATGGAGAAATAAGCCAGAACCACTTTTGTAGGAGAAAAACTGCACACACCATTTCTGTCCAGCTCCTTGAAAACTGAAGTCAACCTGGACCAGCCGCAGCATCGACACAGCAAGCGGCAGAGTGAGGATTTCAAGTGAGCTGGTGTTTGTACAGTCTTCAAGGCAAAGCTGGGTCATCTCCACCGGGCAGAACGAGTTACCCACCGGTAACAGCAGCCTGGTACAAAAATGTGAAGTCATGTACCAAACAGCACCTAATAAAAACAACAGTAACCAAGCACTACCACAGCAAGATCCTGTAAATAAGTCTACTGTCTGGGAGGAACACCACTGCACGACATGCTACAAACAAATGCTGCATTTTTATTTCAATTGCCGTACATTTGTTAGAGCTGTGCAAAATCGGCAATTATTCCCAGTACCATTTATTTGTATACGAAGCCCTGGATCAATCTGTTATTTAAATAACATTCAGCTCCAGACTTCTCTACATATTAAGACACCTTTCAAAATGTGATGGAGGGATAGAAATGCAAGAAATAAACAGGGTTTGGCTCAACCCAGGGGAAATATGACACATATCAATAATGGGGAGGCATATTAATCTTAAAATGACTACTGGGTTTGACAGTATAATATACACATAAGATTTATTTTCATCTTTTCCACTGGAATATATTGAGCTTACAGTGTTTCTACTTACACTTACCCAAACTACAATGATTCCCTTTTAGCTAGAAAATTTCTGAAAAGAGGCATGTTTGTTGATTGCCATGAACAATCCTGAAAGAGTCATGCACAACAGAAGATTCCCTTTTTGAAGAGGCCGTCAAACTTTATCAGCACTTTATCAGCAATATCTTCTTGGCTGTAACTAAAGATGTCATTTATGACAAATATCCAAATGCCTTTGATAATAAAAGGTAATACCATACTGCGGTGAGCCACAGTTGGACAAGCCTGAAGTCTGAAGCAGTCTGGGACGAATTTAAGGTAAAGGCACAGTTTTTTAGCACCAACAGACGGGAAAGAGAGAAGGTTGGAGCATGAATGAGGAACATCCTTAAAATTAGAAGTCCAAGGACCAGGTATATTCTGTGTCCAAAATCAAGCTGCCTTCCTGTATAGCTGTTTATGTTTGAGAGGTACACAATTCAAAATAGCTATGAAGCCAGGAAATGAAGAAAAAATAAATCTAGATCTGGTATTAAATATATTCCACAGAGAAACAGCATTTTGCATTTTAGCAACTACATTTGCCTTGCTACTGAATGGTTTCATAAGTTACCATTAAATAATGGTAATTATTTGACATAGCAACTATAACAATATCTAATTTATTTATAGTTTTGAGCTGTAACGATATGTCCATTTCATTAAGCAGCACAGCTAAAGTACAATGAAAATATCTGCACTTTCAAACAAAAAGAAATGTGTTTGACAACATGGAGAGATGGCTATTTGTCCTCATTTTGCAAAAAAACACTTAATCATCTCTTTTTTTCTCCAAATCAGACCGTATTTCTGTTATTGATTATATTAAAACAGATCAAAGCATTTAGTTCAGTAGGAAAATACAAAGTCAGTCATTTAAACAGTTGCCATTTAGCTAAAAAACAACCTAACCTCAAGGTAGTTTGTACAGAAATATTTAAAGGTGTATGCTTGGAAAGAACCTTCAGGGTTTTTCAGCCATGCCCATTAGCATGTAGAAAATTTTCCATTAATCCATTAATTTCAGCACTAGTGGCAAAAGCAGAAAAAGCTGAGTAAAAAAACCTGGAAAGTAAATCACAGTCCTGACATTTCACTTAGATCTTTTCCACTTAGCTTCATATATGTCTGATTTTTCTCCCTGCTCCACAGAAGCCTCTTAAGAAGAGGGAAATCTATTTTATGACAAATGGACCAGAAAACCTGATCCAGACACTTTCAGTTTCTTTCCACAGTTTCACAGATCCGCGCCTGTCACTGCTGGTGGGCAGGCTGGGGGGCTATGGAAAGCTGCTGCTGCGGTGCCAGAGCACATCATACACGCACCGCGCATTGCAAACCTGAGCCCAACCTTTGGAACCACCACAGGAATCCCCTGATGGAAAATGATGAAGGAAGAGCGGAAGGCGTTCAAAAGCCCTTAGAGATTAGGAAAAGGAAACAAAGGATTAAAGGAAGGTAAAGGATTGGAAGAAGGTAGGCAGATTTGATGGAAATTAATAAACTGGTTGGAAAAAGGGAAAGCAAAAAGCCAAAGAAAGCAGTTCAACCTCAGACACAGACCCAGGCAGCCAGCCAGCCAGAGCCCTGTGCCCGTTTGCTGACTGACAGCAAAGACGTGAACCAGACACCCAAGGACGAGAAGGTGCAACAGATTTACTGAGTTACTTTGATAAATGACTGTAGCTCTCCATATATTGTTCCATGGTGCTGCTGCGGAAGGACTCCTGGATTACAGAGGAAAACCGGTGCGCTCGTCCTAGCATTTACTATTTAGTTCCTACCGTGAGCTTGCAAACAGGCTTGTTTAGTGCGAACACAAGAGAAGGAAGCGCACTTTGCCATCAATGTACATTTTTATGATGTTAGAAGCTTTTCTAGCGTCACATTCTGCAACAGAGTCGTGTTTTATACTTGAAACTTGTGGTAGACTGTTCTGTTTTCCATGATGAAAAAACCCTAAACCCTAACAGAGACCCAACAGGAGACTGAAAAACAACTTTAAAATTTTTGTACAAATTCAAAGCAAAATATGAGATGAATGCCAGCACGTACCAAGCTATGCTACCCTTTACACATCAAACATAAATCCATCAGTAAATATACACACACACCTCCCAAATAATTAAGGAAAAAATGTATCTACTGTGCATACTCTACTGTCTTTTCCAGCTTCAGGTGAACACAGTCCTATTGCAGTTCAAGAAATCTTGCTGCCTTCCAAGAATTTAGCTGGGTATTGCCTTATTTTAGAATTACTGCTGAATTTCACTATATGACTTTAATCACTCTTCAGTTGGAACCCTTTTAGTCTGATTTTGATAAAAGCTACCTATGATCTGCATAATATAGCTAGCCAGGCTACTAAAGCTATCCAACACATAGCTCAAATCAAATGAGTTATCAAATAGTTAATTGCAAAAATATTCTCAAAAATGTGTGTATTTATTAATGTCTTCCATTGACCTCGTAACAGTTTTATTTGTGCATATCAATAGTTAACAACCATTAATAATAATGGCATTTGCTGAAGTCATTAGATCAATCTGAAAGGAAATGTCTTCCTAAAGAATCATGCATTTCCACTAGACATTGTAGTATAATGGAGTTAAATTATTTAAATGTAATTACAAATACAAGCAAGGCACTGAAGCCATGTACCAATATTACAAGCTGACGTGGTAACAATATATAATGCATTTCTATGAAGCATGCTATGAATGATAAGAATTTTTTTTTCTTGTATACAGAGGAGCTTTTAAACTATTTGGCTCCAGAGAACTTTCATCTTTTTCATTCCCTTTTGTGATACTTCCAAATTGCTTCCTGTACAAACCCAGGTACAGTGTGCTAACTAGATGACCGGGCTTGATTTAAAGCAAAAAACCAAACACAAACAACAACAGAACCCCCAGAAAAAGCAAAAACAGCAACAAAACCTACTGCAAAGGAAGGTGAATGACAGCTGACAGAGAATCGCAGAAATACTTTTATGGTCCCCCACTCGGAAGTAAGTAAATTATATTTCACATACAAAACACCATGATGACACAGTGCAGTTGCTTGCAAAGTGAAACCATAATCTTAATATATCCATTTGACTTCAAAACTATGCTGTTACACCCTGTTGAGAAAAGATACATTTTTCCTTTTAGTACACAGTTTAGTACAGGAAAAGCAGGTTGACAGAAACATTTGAAGTATGGTTAGGAAAAAGCAAACAAAAAACCAGCAGGCTGACTTTCAGTAGTTATCAGCTAGTAAGTCAAACTCTGGAGCTTGAGAGGGTAAGTGGCAGAAGGCGAGGAAGAGGCTATAATAAAGATGAACAGAAAATGGACAACACAGACTAAGTAATAAGCACTTTGTGTCTCCTGCCTGTATTGTAATCACCTTTTCCCTTTGTACTGAGTCTGAGTGATCAAATCAAAAGCCACACAGACGTTCGGACATTATTTTACGGCAGCCAAATCGTTTTAACATCTCTCTCTCAAGCTCCCTATTCAAGAGAAGCATTAAGACCCACTGCAGTCACAGACCAGCTGGAAGCCCAGGCTTTACTTTTGGCACTTCTGTTTGGCTTTTGGGCCCCAGAAGAAATCTTTGAAACAAAGAGTGCCTCCACTTCCTCCAGGTGCCTACTGTGCTACAGAGGCTTCCAGATGCTGAAAATCTCCATTTTTAATTCCAAACAACGCCTATTTAATGTTTTCCTTAGATCTCTGCTTCTAGAGGGCTGTGATTACATGACACTCAGAGATTGAAGAGATTGCAGAAGGATTTAGTATATGAATCTTACTCAAAGCTGTAAAGCAAATGCAGAAAAAGCTTCCTAAAATATTCAATGCAAATGTTATGATCTTCAAGCCAGTCTTCCAATCCCCAAACAAATGAGACTGGAAATGTTGGGTAAAAGTTCTGAAATTTTGGAAAAAAAAGGATAGGTACAATTTATTCCCTTATTTTTTAAATATTTCTGACATTGTCAGATGGAAAAGGCTATATACTTCATATAGCACAGTGCTAATTAAGAGTTCCAAAATAAACGCCTGAAAGGATATCACCCCCAAGCAGGAATAAACCCCAAATTTCTGTAATGTTTTTTAAAAATGCTGGTTTTCTATGACAATCTCTTCCTTGAAGGATAATTAGCTGTGATTGTTCTTTTCCAAATCAAGCAGTAAGTGCACCAGAAGTGTCTCAGGATGTCTTCTGAGGTGCCTGCAGAGAAGTGGCTCCTGCCACAGAGCTGCCGCTCGGGACCTTCCTTCTCTCAGAAGCGCCCTCCTGCATGGGCTGAGTTTGGACCCAGCAGAAGGCAGAAGCCACTCTTCTCTGAGGTGCCCAGCACTCCTGATGGCACAGGCTCTGTCCCCATACTCTTCACCTTGCTTTACAGGTTCACAGCTTCACCAAAAAGTCAAAACAAAGGACTGCTATAAAGCAAAGTCCTCGCCTAGCCAAGGTATGCTGGTTTGATGTCTTCTCTTTCCAAAGCCAGCAGATGTCATTGTCTCCTAATCTTTTTCTTATCAGGACCGATACATTTAACTCAAAAGCTCTCATTCATAAGCAGAGAGAGTTACATGTCATCCAGACAAATTTATCATCGCTAGAAACAAGGGAAAGCGGCTGATTTGCCACTTCAGCTCTTTCTAGAGGATTCCAGCATATCTAGGAAGTCTCAGTTCACGCAGACAGCTAGGCAGGGTCTCTGCCTGCACGCGCCGCGCTGTTATAGCTCTCCTTACTCAATTCGCATTCCTTACCTTCTGGCTTCAGGTCCTCACTCCCGTGGGTAACACAGGCACATGTTCCCCGGGGGGAGCAGTCTGCGTCCCTGCAGCAGCAGCAACGCACGAGCATTTCAAATGGCCAGCAGCCCATAGGCTTTGGAAGTATCGCAGGTCCCTTTTGAAATCAAATCAGTACAAAACAAATGGTCTGCGTGTGGCAGCTCTTAGCACAGTCTTCCTCGACCAATAATAAAGACATCAAAGCAATTAAAGTCGAGTTTCTTTTTTTAAAATCTTTCCTGGTAAGGTAAGAACTCTCCATCCCCTTCGCAGATTCAGTGAATAAGAGTATAGGGTTGCATAGTCTCTTGTTAGAGGATGAAAAATTACATGGAAATGAAAATAGTGGTTCCAAACACAGAAAAGCCTTTTTTAAAAGTACCAAGTTTTACTTGTCAAGCAGGGTGAAAAATGTCAGTTTTACACCCACAGAGTCTGACTTTGTCCTGTTCAGAGCACGGATCTTTGCATGCCAATGTTTTAAACTATTTATGCTTTCCCACAGAACTCAGCTCACATAAGCAGCACCTTTGCTTTTCTTTTCATCATTAATATGTTCGTATTTACTGCAAGAGCATCAATGCTGGTTTTATTTCCTGATTTAAAATACACTCATATTTGCACTCAACAGCAAGCACAAGAACACAATGCCACATTGCTAAGGGTGCTACAACAGAAGTCAGTCACAATCATTTACCAGTAACAATACAGTTTTGATGGGAAGTCAAGAAGCTATAAAACCCTCACTGGTGAGTCATATACCTGCTTTATACATGATTTTGTCATATTTAATACAAATGAACCTTCTTCAATCACACTATGAGCTGCTCCTACAGAGATCAGTTCCGTAATAAAAATATACCCTTCTGCAACTAATGAACGTAGAAGAGGTTTGCTCATTATCACTCTATTCATTGCCATCATTTTAAGGACTTCATTAATGTTGTTACATTCTGCTGCTTTTCTAGTTCACAATCCAGCAGTTGTTGTTAACATTGCTGCAGCAGGTAGAAATAATGTTTTGGAATTGGTGTCATTGTTAAAAAAGTACTTCAGAAAACACCTTCACGGAACATGGAGAGGAAAACGTAATGCTACCAGTCTATGTATTGTATAGGATCTGGAAAGTCTCTTGTTAAATTAATATTAGTAAGATTTTACTATGAATAAAAGCAAACTCCAAAAGCCTAGGTTTGGTTTTATGATTGAGGTCCAACAGTGAGATTAAGGATTTCTAGATTTTAATTCCAAGATAGTTTTGGATATAATCAATCACACTTAAAATCAGAAAAGACTGAGACTTCATGTGGATTTATATTTCACACTTACAGAATATTTACAATACTTTCATGTGAAATTCAGCTCTGTACAGGGAAGCCACAGAAGTCACTGAGCACCTCAAATGGCACTTTTTCATAATGCATCTCTTAAAGTGGACTGTACATGTTCTTCGTTACTTTGGAGAAGAGTGAATTGCCATATGCCGAAGCTGATACTATAAAACTGTCTTCCAAGATTCCTATTTCATTGTCCTTGTATGTTTCCATACAGAATGTGTATGTCTTAGGTAGACTTTGCTGCAATTTTGAGAAGAGTCTACCAAAAAGCCTGACACAAAAGAACATAAAAAATAAGTTCAGAATTGATAATTCCAGTAGATATCCAAATGCCAAATATGGACAAGAATTCATGAGGTTAAATGATTACAATTTCCTGCCATTATTTGGGATAGCACTTCTTGGTTCTTAACCTATTGCAATTACAGTGTGCACAAGTAATTTTTTTCTAATAAGTCATTCCCTTAATTTGTCTTCAGTAAAGCAGTAGTACTAATATAAATGCTACATGATGAAATGAATATGATTTTTCTCAGAGACAGTTATTAATTTTGAAATTTCTGCTATAGTATCTCTTTCAGCAAGTGTTGTTCTGTCCTACATACAATAGCAATATTGCAGTAAGAATAGGCATAGGATTTGCCTTGCAAAATTTATTGCACCACTGAATTATGTTTTGATTTTGATTAAATCACAGGTTTAGTTTTGTTTTAACACTAGCTATTATTTCAATTGCAGATTTACCTGGTCAACACAACACCTAAAATTGGCTAACTCATTGGACCGTCTGGTTGACCCATGTTCAGCCTTAGATAACCTTCTAGGTAAGTAACCACTTAGGTTGCCACATTTCATTCACTGATATCAGCTTTTCTATGATAAATGATAAAATATTATATTTAATTCCTATATATCTTTCAGCACCTGTGTTTCCATTATCTGAATCTCATCTTCATGTCTTAACACTACGTGTTCATGTGTTCCCATTTATCATTGAATGAGATAAAAGAAGGAAGCTCTAAAATGCTGAAATAAAAAAAAGTTTAAAGTTACATTAGACTGAGAATGGCTATAGTTCAAGCATTTTAAATACGCACTTGGAAGAAAGGTCCTTATTTAAAGACAAAGCCTGGCAGAAAAGCTGAAAGAATTTACATTCCTGAAAGGGTATCAGGTACAAAAAAGGATTCCAATGGGTTACTTCAAAACTTATCTAGCTAAGGGATAATCCAACTACATATCTTAGAAAATAATTTGCACCACGGACCAAAACCAATATACTTACCCTCTCACTGTGAAGAACTGGAAAGCCTACATATCCTATGATTGTTCAGAAATAATTTAGTACTTTTGACTTTGAGCCTCCCTCCGCTGATCAGAGTACAATAAAATGCATTGTGAACTTGTCCACAAAAGGTACAAACACCTTTATATCAGAAACAAATCAATGAGCATTTGTATGATTATTCTTCCCACCTACACAAATATTTAGTTATGGATGTTTACAGAGACGTCGACTAAAATCTCAAGTTTAAGTTAATTAAGAGAATTAAAACACTTCTGACCCAGTTAAATAGGAGGAATCTTAGCTCTGACACTGTATTTTTAAAAGACCTAAGGAAAAAAAAAAAAACCCAACCAAAAAAATACCCTAAAAATAAAAATCTCTTACACTCTCTATGGGCCTTGATATTAAGCTTCACCACCTACCCAAACTGTTTTCAGCAGTTCAGTATATCTCATAGGGATTTCAAATTAAATGTGAAATACAGTACCTGGTGTGGAAGGTTAGTATTTTATACACAAACCCACCAAGTAATAGGTTATTTCTTGCACAGCATTTTGGAGAAATTACAATGCATTAGTGACATGCAATCCAAAAGGAAAGTATAAAATTCATAGTATAGAAAATATCCCATCTAAAATATCAAACTATATTTGTAAAAAGAAAAGTTTCCACCTAAAACTATGTCCTATAAACTTCTAGATGAAAGTGAACCTTCACCTGAAGAAAAACTGTTCTGTCAATAACATGTTAGTGTTTGCTGCAGTCAAACAAGCCCTTCGAAAGTAACCCTAGTTTACTGTCAGCATAGCCCTGGGTTTTTTTATGCTAACATTTCATAAGGATGAAAACAGCATTTGAATGTCAAAGCTTTTGATTTGGGCAAAGACTATCAAAGACTCAGGAAGCTAATACGTATACATTTATTTTAAAATTTGCTTATGAATGTTAGTGTCTTTGTGTGTGTGTTTCCTTATTAATAAAATGTAGGATTTTGTCTCTGTCCATAATATGTCCCACTCGTGTCTCAGGGTTTTTTTTTCTCTCCACGATGATTTAAATTCTCCATAATATTGCAATGTGTCTCAATAACTTCATCAACAAATGGAGACTATAATGTTCTGTTAGCGACGGAAAGATAAAATAATTCATATTTTACGATATACTTGAAGGTATTCAGCTGAAAGGCCTTACAGAAAGTCAAGAGTATACTTATTTCTGTAATCTTTAAATAGGTAAAGAAAACAATATGGATAGTTTAATTTTTCTGTCACTGGACAGCCAGAATATTCACATCATCAAAGTTGCCAGAAGCCAGCTTGCCCTCTTACTCCAAGCACTAGCTGCTCCACACAGGGAAATTTGTTTCCCAGGAGCAATTAATTTCAGAGCCCATGACGTACACCGACGTGGGTTTACCTCAAAGGAAAACAATTTCCTCTACTGCTCTCTACCTACCTGAAGAGTGGACAAGTGGGCAGATTTTATTCGAAATACAGTATAAACCTTGCTGCTGTGGAGCATCTATTTTGGTACCTCTGCAAAACCCTCTGTCAGCAGGAGAGGTGCTAACCCCATTGTGTTAGAAAATAATTTGATTCATGGCACTTGATATGGAATCGTTTGGAAGTGACAGACCAAGCTTGAGGCACTGCATCAAAAGCTGTAAATGGTGAAAAATGTACTTGGAAGCACGGCTTCCATCTTGCTGGGCAGTCACATGAAACAAGTCCCATACTAAGAAGATGGTATTTAAGCTGAAGGGAAGCGTGTTAAATGAGTGACTCCCTGCTTTTGACACCAGTCTTTCAACTTAGACATCTTTATTTCAGGAAAGGCGGCTAAAAATTATCTCAGGCTATGGTAATTGGGAGTCACAGGACACCACCACCTGCTCGCTGTGGCCGAGATACACCATTAGCACCTTCTCCCCTCTCCTTCAGACAACTCTCTCCACATGCCACCACTGACATTCAATCCAAAATCGAGGAACTAGTTCCCTTATCCCCATCATTTTAAGCTACTAATGCAACTATGGAAATCTTACTTCTTAGTTCAGATCACAACTCAACATACAAACACAAACTTTCTCTTGGGTTCTTCCACATCACTACTTGTTCCTTTCCAGAAGCTTCACAAGACTCTTCTAAAGGGATCCGCTCTTCACAGACCTTCTTTGACCACATAGCACGTTTCACCCCATAGCCGGAATCACTAGGCATGTTTTTCTTTGTCAGCAAGGTTCTTATGAGGGAGTATAAAAATATTTCTCTAAATTCATGAGGGACAGGGTAACATTTTTCTTCTCACAGTTGCATCAGTTCTATTAAGTTATTGCTAAAAGAGATGTCTTATGATTTTAGTGGCTACACACTACACAGCTTGCTCCTCCATACAGAGGGGAGATCTAAGTGTTTGCTTTGCAGATATTTGGAACTTGTAATGAACATGATGATTAATTTTAAACAGTTACTGAGGTGGTTATTCTACAAGAGAATTTATACAAGCATATTCAGAAGCCATGTGCATTTTCAAGTATGTATATTTCATACAGTCATGGATCTCTTTGAAATCTGTTACTATGGCCATGCAAAGCTCAACTGATCCTGGAAAATGCTACTGAATATTCCTGTCAACAGGAACCTTTTCATGGACCCACAATGTTAAAAAATACATTTGTTGCTGAGTTAACTTACAATCAGCAACCAGGTAAAGAGAAAGAAATGGGCCCACTAATACCTCTGTGGACTATCCAGTTCCTCTGGAGAAAAGAAAAATATAAAGATAGTAAAAAGCAGCTGCACATTTGAAGTAAAATATAAAACCAAACATCCTTTGCAACAGAAGAATTTCCTATCATTTTGTTCTTTTCCTTAAATTTTGAATACTAAAGCTCTGCTTCAACTTGCTGGAAATTAATTTTGCCTTAAAACACCTGATCTAACCTTACAGAGCAAGTTACAACAGACAGGGGTTCTTGAGATTTAGTTGCTCTTGAAGACAAAACTCAGTTGACTCCATGCATCACTTTCTTAATGATGAGGGTACACATGAGGCCTTGTCCTCAAGAACAGGACCATCTTCTGGATGACCAAAACACTACAACAGATTTAGCGCAAAACACAGATTCATTGATCTGGATTCTGGTAATAAACCCATCTCAACATCTAAATTAAGCACTCGGTTTACACTCTAATAGACTCTTTCATACTTTGCTGACTTTGATCCCAGGTATCCTCTAGCTACTAACCTTGAAGGTAGCACATAGATTAAATTCAGAATGATATACTTAAATAAGTTGCTGTTAGCAATGTGTTATCGTGTGACACTTGAGTCTATGAATTCTTTCAGTTGTCAATGACAGCTCAGTGATAAACTTCCCTCTCAGCCATAACATCCCCCTGATGCACCTTATTTTTCCATTTGCTTTTATGTTTAACAAAATGTCATACAGATACAAACAAATAGGAATATATCACATGAAATATTATGCACACTAGCATTTTCTTAACAGACAATGACACAGACAAGAGATATATCTGTTTCTTTGCAAAATATAAGAATATCTCAATGAACCGTCTTGTTTCTCTTCAAGCTTAGACCCCTAGAACAGACTGCATACCAAGATTCCTTCTCTCCCTGTGCTTCCAGCTCTACAATAATGTATACGTTCATATTCTAAAAGTTTGTTCAAACCAGTTTTGACTGTCTTTAACTTTGGGCAGTTGTTTTCCTCCAGTAACACCCTTCTGATTTGGAAGGTTAAAGAATCAAAAGGCTTTTTTAAAGTTGGTATGGAGGACCTCTCAGAAAGCATGCAAGAGCCCTATTAATTAAGGTAACTGCTGCAGAAAAGCATGATATGCTGCCTCAGCACTATCTAGCTGACCCAAAAAAAGTTGTTTTTTAAGCCATCTAAGCTCCGTGTAAATTACAACAATAAAAGACTAAGCTGAATCGCATTTAAGACACAAGTTTAAGGATATTTTTCTTCCCTCTGAAAATGAAGTGGAAGAAAAAAAGGATATACAATCTTGGCAGTAAAGAGAAGGCTATCAATATTCAGTAGCTCATGACAGAGACACACATAACACATATAGTCAGTACTGTGTGAAGCGCTGCAATGAAGGTGTGGAACTCCTGGTTCTTTACTGTTAAGAATAACGTCAGGGTTTCTTAAAAAAAAAAAAAAAAAAAGAAAAGAAAAAGAAAAGCAGTAATATCATTCTCTGCCAGCAAAACCAAGAAACATCAATAATCAAGACATGTTACATAGTTCAGGGTACAATAAATATTTTCTTTGAACAAAGCTGTCAGGCCCACATCAGAGGTTGCTATGTAGCATAGAAGAAATACTTTATGCACATAAATGATTTCTTTCAAGAGGCCATTTATTAAAGTGGGTCAATAATCCCATTTATTGCTTACTGTTCCTCAACCTCTCTAAAGAATTAGAAGTGGTTGTCTTCATGTTCGACACACACACACACACTCATGCATGCCAGATACCTACAAGCACACCAGAGATCAGATCCCCTGATAACTTAATTGCCTTAAGCAGGAGTTTGCTTTCTCTGTGCTATGTTTGCATGCATGCATCCAGAAAAGGCTATCTTTTGTTAACAACACAAGGATATACATGCCCTATTTCCAGATGAACTTTAAGACTATTTAAGGAAGTCTGCTATGCTTCATTTGCCATGCTGTCCAGCCTATGAGATCAAAGTAATATCATACCTTCTCAAAGGTTTTAAGATTATGAGCGTATTACACCATGGAAAAATTTAGGTGTTATAGAGGAAAGTACAACAGTGAAACTCCTAACAAAATAAAGCAACTTATAAATGAATCATTCAGCAGTATTCATGCTCTGATACTTTCTCCTGCAGACAGCCTTCCCTCTGGAATACTGACAGACACACAATTGCATGAAAAGATAGAGCTGTATAATTTCAAACAGCTCTTATTAAAAGCACGAATAAAAGTAATAAACCTACGTAATTTGTAATTTTAATGTTTCCAAAACACATCTATATTTTAATCCTGCTGTACTATTATTACTGCTATGAGGTGGATAAGCTATGAAAGGATATGAGCAGGAGGGATGTTGTTCAGTCGGTACTCCAATTCATCAATAGGTATTGCAATATTGCCTGTAGGAGCTCTAACGCTCATCACAGAAACACAGAGTCAAACAGCAAGTTGAGTGTGCAGACCTAGAGAAGCCCTGTCTGCCTTAGTGCTGCTCCTGCAGATCCCCCTTTAGCTCCTGCATCTGAGGAGTGCCGCCTATCTCCTGTGCTAGTTCCGGTCGTCTGAACCTTTCCTAAGCCTTTTCAACACACTGGGCTGGTAGAAAGTCTACTTTCTTGGTCCTGAATGTTTTTTTTCACTAGCTTTAACTCAGTCATTACTTCAGCACGTAGAACAGCATTGTAATGAACCCCATTACCTATGTTCTTCTCTCCCTGGAAAAAAGATAGAAGTAGTAAATCTAAATACTAGAATTAAAAAAGTGAAGCTAAAGAAGTTTTACTCTTCAAGAAGCAGCACAGACAGGGTCAAAACTAGGTATTGGTTACTAGAAGCTCTCAGAATTGTATGGAATCCTATACTCCAAAAAAACCCCAAAAAATGACTATTCTACTTTTATGTAAGCATACACACACAGTGAATTCAATTAAAAAGGAAAAAAGGCTTTGCTTAACGCACAGGAAATAAGTGTATGAACCTGAAAATCAAACTCCTAAAAAAAAAAAAAAAAAAAAAAAAGTTGATAGCCTTGGAATAATAAAAATTATTTAACAAAAAGGAATGAAGTTAATGAATGGCCTGAAAGCACTGACAAGTTTTATTCATTTATTTGGCATCAGTACCCAAAGAGCAGCCAAAAGAGGTGGCTGGAAGAAGAGATACATATGTTCTCTTTGACACTGGTTCCAGCCTATTAAGGGTACTGAAAACATACGCTGCTGCTCACTCATGCTTATCAAAACACTCTCCTTACACACTTGCATTCCTACAAAAGAAAGAAATCTACAAAGATCTGACTTTACATTAAAAACTTATGTGGACAAAACTACTTTTGGCAAGTACTGCGGCTGCCAGCACTTAACACTGGAACAAAGTGATAGCTTTGGTGGAATTTGTTATTCCACTCAGAAATATATTACATCTTTCCTCACCGATAAGTAATTTGGTTTTGGTTGTTGAGGGTGAGGTCAGTCTTGGGCTTGTGTGTCTTCTGGAGGAGAGGGAGAGGATTTTTCTGTATTACTCTGTCCACCACAGTTCATATTACATTTTTCTTTGTTCCCCTCTCCAAGTTAAACTTGGTGATGCGATATCACACTTCCAATTTTTCTACTATGAAATCTATGACTTACGTACAGGTAAGATGGGAGGACCCTGATTATTGGCTCCTCTCCACCACAACCTTTCTAGCAACTGTGTTACTAACCCAGGACCCTATAGTAAACCCCAAGGCTCTTCAGGCTCTTCACAGTGATTTGTTCCCTTTACTATATAGATCTGTGTGTACATGTGCTTACATGTGTGTCGTAACCATGCATCTATATGGCGATTCAACATGGAATAATCTCACAGAGACCGGAGTAAGCTCTTCTTCACACATTCATGTGCAATAGTCATTGTCCCGAGGGATGAAACCCCATACTTCCTGAGACTAATAGTTTCTAAAACTTCAGCTGCCGAGAGATTTGTGTATTCAACGGAAATTACAGGAAGGATATTTTGGCTGGAAGCAGAGTGAGACATACCAAGCCCTATCTAAGCTATGCAGATACAAGTCATACCGAGGAGCAAAGTTTTAGTGCCTAGCCAAGATCTGTAGTTTTCCAAATACATCAGAAAATGTTTAAACATTAACAGCCAGACATCTGAAACAAATGGTGCTGGATAAAACCTCCCTTGACTGTAAATATTTGAACTATTTCCAGACAGGGAATTTACTCATCTAATCAGTTTAGAAGTGCAGATTCCGGTTGCTGCAGAATACGTAGGTCTTTCAGCAATCTGTGGTTTTCATCTTTTGAGTCAGACTGTGCCTTGACATGTGCTGCAACATGACTGGAAGGAGAGTGGTGCTCAGCCTGAGTAAAGGTAATAGTTCAGAAAATACCTTCATTTCACTACTCAAGATGGAAAAGTTACATTAACTGCACCAAAACCTGTGGATAGCTGAATTATCACCCTATCTTCAAAACTGGAAAACTGTAATATACACAGCACACTTTTATCAGTACTTTATTATTTATATGACATAATAAAATTAAGCTAATGATTCTGTGTTTTTCCTAAGACAGCACAAAATACTAAGTCAGAATTAAACCGAAGCAGTAGCCTAAATATTGTGTAAATGAAATATTTTAAGAGGATCTTGAACAAGATGCTTCTTGAGAAGTTGATGTGTCCTAGCTGAAACTTAGGGACATAACTACAGTCTCTGTATCCTCTTTCAGCAGGTACACAGAGATCTACAGTACTTCCTCTTTCTTTGACCTGCTAATTTGCACAAAGATTTAACATTTAAATGACTGCTGATAGCGAGATTTCAGTAAAGCATTAGGGCTGCTACTGTCAATGCAGTCAACTTCATATCAAATGTATTACAGCATTATACACCTAACAAGTTGTGCTGCAGCACACTTTCATCCACTGAAACTGGAATTTTGGCTATTTGACATTTCAGTAGAAACCAATATATAAATGTCTAATTCCACCAAAAAAACCCCCACAAACCAACCCAATAAAACCCCACAACCAACTTAAAAGGATTTCAATTACTTGCCATTAAAAACTGTGTTAGCAAGTGTCCCAACTACAAAGAGAAATATTACTATAAGATTAATATTTGACACCCAAATCCATAACATACACCTATATGAGACAGTCTAACAGCACTTCATCAGCTGAAGAATTTGCATGTTCAGAATTGCTATGGCAGGCAGAATGTAATGCCTGATGAGAGCTGACAGGCAAGGGATTAACAAGAATAAAAGACAAGTAATTCCACCATAGGTTTTACCTGCAACTGACACAGGTAGAAGTATTTAATGAATTATTTCAAAGAGATGAGAAGAGTGACAGGGTCTTCCACCTGTCTCACATCAGCTCAGGCACTGTTTGATAGCTCTTGGCACCTGGTAGCATCCTGGATAAATCCTAGGTGGGATTGCTGTATTACTCCCATAGAAGCAGGAATTAGTTTTAAGCAGGTGAAATGCAAACTGACTTTACAGTCCCTCACAGTGGGATCTTGATATTGAATATGGATATAAACCCACATACTAACAATGCTTTCTATTACATCATTACACTTCTTTCTCAGGACAATGGAGAAACAATTAAGCAACTTGTTCAAGAATATATAACAATCCCCTTACAAGGAGTGCAAGCGCTCCGACTTGCTGGTATTATGCTTTCCTCAGAGGATCACCCTCTCATTCCCTTGTTATCTGTGTGCGTTACTGAATATTCATTTTGTGATTCATGGGACTACAGCAGTTTTTAGTTTGCCTCTGGATCAGAGATAAAATTTCTGAGCAGAGCTTTGTAGCTTGGAGTGTTTAGTTTTCCTGTAACATCATTACTGAGCTAGCTACACACATCCTAGGACATCAATTCCAGATACCCTGCCAAAGATCAGATGAGATCCAAAGGACTGCATTCATTAGCTGCCAAAAAAATGCTGGGGGGAAGGGACAGAAAATTGCCTACATCTGTGACAGTGGAGAAAAGAAATACCATAGAGTTCCATATGAAAATACAAGCAAATATTTACACAAGTTAAAAATGAGCATAGCAAACCAAGTTCTATTTTCAAAACACAAATAAGCTTACTGAATATTGGAGAGAATGGATTTTTGAATGAAGTCTAACAAAAGCACTAAAGGAATATTGTCACTTGATATTTAGGTACCATTTTCCTTTGGTTACTTTTGTACTGTGTTCGTGCAGTACTCTCTCAGGAAGAATGTGAGCCATTTTTCTTGATTGCTCCATTATAGTACCTGAATATTCTGTATTCTCTACAGATGGAGCTGTGTATTAACAGAGTTGGTTTTGTACAAACAGTTCAGTCCGTGTAACACAAGGATTAATCAGCATATGCCTGATTTCCTATAAATTCGGGGGAGGAAAACAAGGGCTTGCAAGAAGAGCCCTTTCAGCCCTCACAGGAGCTGTGTGTTTTTCAACCACTTAAGATACTTGGTTCTTCAATGGAGTAGAAAACATTTCATTTTTTTACTGGTCGGCATCCACCTAAGTGTCCTGAAAGCAATATAAAAGGAGATGGGACATTAACCTGCTTCCTGGCATTGATTTTACTTACGTTCATTGTGCGCGTTATAAACACACACCCTTTTCAAAGCACTCTTATTCTAAAGATGCTTTATTTTACAGCTTCCCGCTCAAAGGAAGCATTTGACTACTGCGTGCGTGGCTGTACTGCTCCTGCAGCAGCTGTTCAACCCATACACCAACTGAACAGCAACACAGATGATGTTGGTGCTTCAGCAGGAATTGTGCTGGCACAAACGGCTGTACATTAATGCAATATACATTAAGATCTTTACCCATCTGAAGTGTGAATTATTAAAAATACACAAATATAACGGTTTTCCTCTCTGTTCCGTGTGCCTTTGTAAGGTTAATCTGAGGCGTGTATCCTCATCAATAATACAGTTCCTGGAACTGGAAACAGAAGAACAACAATGCCGATAAACGCAAAGCAAAGAAGTCAATTCCATTTTCCATGCTTTGTTGCTAGCACGTTGTTAACTAATACAATATTACCTTGTTAAAATGATGTTTCTGATTTTAAATACGCATATAAAGCTTGAGGGTAAGGTTTTTCAGTCAGAAGAGGCCAGTCTTATTCATTGCTCTTTAGACCATACTTACAAGCTGAATTGTTCTCCCAAGTTATTTTAACTTTGTACAAACTCTTTAAAATTAAGCCACATGTAACAGTGAAAGGGGCAGAATACAGAAGTTTTAAGTTGTTCCTTAATAAAAGTTTCATTCATAGAGTGCATCCATAAATACTTTAGACAGTAAATAACAAAACTAGTTTAAAAGAGAACATAAAAGAGAACACACAGCGTTCCTGTTACTTCATTTGCCTAATGGATTTCGTCTAAGTTACATAATTGCTTAACATCATGTTTGAAAACTACCAGGTAATTTATTTTGATTACAAAATAATTTATTAAATTTGTTTACATATGAAAGCATTTATAAAACACATGCATTATTTTAGAAGCAAGAGGGGACCTTCTCTATTAAAAGAAACTGATGGATTTTAAAAGGTGATGTGAAATTATTTCACTGCAACCAAGTCACAGGAGCCTGCCTGCCCTTGGAATAGAAACCGGTGTAGTTTCATGGCTCCTTGTTACTCCCTGCCAGCCCTGTGTTGACAGCAGTTTACTTCCTCTCCTACAGACCATCAGCTCAGACCAGACAAGCGAGCAAGTACAAAGCGACAGTGATTTCTTTCCATATTCATCATAATCCTACACGTCAGTAAGGGTAACTCTGCTGTACAACTGCATCCTGATACAGGAGTGCCATAAAGCATCACAGCCTGACTTCAAAGCTCATTCCAAGGAACTGGAAGACAATTTGATGAAAATAAAAATGAGAGGCATCTTTCAGCTGCTGCATCCGTGGACTAAAATAAAAAGGGACCCTTGAAGCTACATACGGCTCTCAAAAGGCAGCCAGTGCCACCCAAACACAGGGTGGCTTGGACTAGATTTCCAAAGAAACTCTGCGGAACAGAACATCCATCTGACCGACCCTTTACAACGGCTGTATGTCCTCCTCCTGCTCCTCCTCACACCCGCTTGCTTCATTTTGGTGAAGGAGCTCAATGAATGTTGCGCTTCAGAATGACGATGAGGTAACGGGGAGCCCTGCTAGCCACCGTTAACATCTACATAATTAAGCTCTAGCTTCCTATTTTACAAATCATCTTTGACAATCCTTAATAGCTACTTAGCAGAATAACAGCATAAATATTACTTTTATAAATAGGAATGATCTATTTAATACCTTTTTCTTTATTAAGGCTTTTAATATAATTATAGAGGAAATAAAATTTCCCTGGTTTGAAGCCGTACGTGCAGCTCGCACTCGGGAAAAGTTTGCTCTACAGACTCTGAAATTCAGAAGAGACCTGAAGGATCTGCCCTCTGCTAAGCACAAGCTGGACTCCAGCCACCTGAGCTGAGCTTTAATACTTCACAGGGAAGTTTGGACTCCAAAAAGCAAACACATGAAGCACCGTCCAAAGCACATACAGAAAGGTGGAATGGAGGAAGTCAGAAGAAAACTGGCGAAGGAATTGCCTAGCACGTTGTAAAGCCGTGAAATGGTGAGTGGGGCACGCGGGGAGGCACAGGTGCAGTATGACCCTGGCAGGCGAAGGGGGAAGTTTCCACTTGAACATATGTCTGCCGCAGGCCTGGGAGGGCCGCGCACGCCTTCCCGCGGCCTGAGCTGTGCCCAGGACGGGCGGCCAGGGGCAGGAGCGACTGCACGGCCCCGGCTGCCCAGCTCCTGCCGCAGGCACCTGCTCGCCTGGGCGGACGGGAACCGCTTGGTAACTTCACCTCCAGCAAACAGAGCGTGCTACGTGCCTGCTCCTCCGAGAATCCCCCTCCGCTCCGTTCCTGCCACCTCTCGTTTAGCACTTTGGTGAACACACTCTTTTACAAGGCTGGCCATTTGCTCAAAGCCTGAGGGCGATTCCGTTTTAGACATTAGTGAGGGGAAAAAAGCCTCCGCGCTGAGCAGGAACCTTTCCACCTCAGGATCTATAGGCCAATTTAAATAAGAGAACGATGATTTTTTTTCCCTTGTAGGAATCTCACCCCTGTGAAATAGCTGCACAAAGAAAAAAGAGCCTCAGAGACAAACGACCCTCACCTCTACCTAAAACATACTCTGGAGAGAGCCTCAAGATTTCTATATATATTTACATACACATGTACAGATTCACTCAAGTCTCTTGCATAAAAGCAGCAAAGGAACTCAATCCTCTATGTACTTTGAGTTGACAAAAACTTGGTGAATATGTGCTTATTTGTGTGATATTTATTGCACTCTTCTCTAATGCCTTTGCTCTGAGAAAATTGAAACTTGTATTAATTAAGAAAAGTTCATTAGTTCAACACATTAATTAACCTTTTTTGGGAAATGTGCGCTGAGCACCAAATTAATCAGCATTCTGAAATCAAGTCTCAATTTATCTCTCCATGTATTATTTTTTAAAAAATATTTTTCAATATAGATGTGCATAAACCCAGCATACATCATTTTGGGAATACTTATCTCCTGCTATAATTCCCTAACGGTCAGATCTCACGTGAAAACACAGTTTTTAACTTATTTAAACAAAAGACCAATTTAAGAAGCCACCTGGGATTTCACAACTGTGTTTTCAGACGTTATTAATTTAGAAGTATTAGGCTGTGCCCTCCTCTGACTCCAGCAGTACCCACTGAAGAAGCTGTCTTTCCACCAAATTAGACCAGTCCCCACTGACAAACCCCCTCCAGATCCCTCTGTTTCTTAATCACTGTCAGCCAAATGAGCTCATTTATTTTATGATCGGGTTTTACCTATCAGGTCTTTACCAAACAACTTCATTTGCCTCGGAAGGGCACGCCTGAAGCTGTGACAGTGTCAGGCCCTTTTCCGTCTGGTTCTTTTTGGCTGTGGGTAGCTCCTAAGGAAGACACAGCATGTCAAGACGGTCAGGCCAGTGATTACTAAGGTTGCCCACCACAAAAGTCCCTCGGGTATTTTACTTACATTTGTTTATAAAGACTCCACCAGATGTTAATAGTTCTGACTGGCTTTTTTAATGGCCATTTCAATCTAGTTCATGACTCAAAAAAAAAAAAAAAAAAAAGTGAAAAGTAGACTATTTTGACTGTATTAAAACCTTGTAGCAATATTTTATTTGAAATTTTCTCCCAGTTCCATAGTTAAGGACACAGGGCTTAACTATGCCAGTGATCTGCTATTTGTCATGCACGTGAAAAGCTGACTATACTGTAAAACCTTTGTTCTTCATAAAAAATAAGGGCAACAGCCTGTGGACCCAGGCAAGAGAAGCCTAATTTAGGATCGATCAAGTCCTTTCAGTGGCAACATCGACACAGATCTGCCAGGTGCCCTTGCAGCAAAGGCCAAGCACATCATCATTTTATCACCACACTCATTTCAGAGCCCCTCTCATTACTTTACAACTCCTAGTCACTAATTTTTGGCATGGTTAAACTGAGAATTAACATCAGTGTAGTTCCCTTTATCACTGTGTGTTACATTTTAACGTAAGAATATTTCAAAGTGGTGTTGCCAGCTGCATGTAGTTTCCAAACAGCAGGAAATATATTATTGGTGGGAAAATAAAGTCAGATTGAAAACCATGCACAAGATGAGTATCAAAGAGTTAGCACTTTAAAATGCTTGTTTCACAGAAATCAGCGCATTTATATCACACAAAAGGATCTCAGGAAAAAAGTCTCATCATCAATCACATGTAACTAACATTTAATTTTCTGTTTCAAATGAGTTTAATTCTGAAGAGCTTCTATAATCTTTAGCAAGACCCCAATTTCAGAAGAAACACTAACTCATTTTCAAACAAAGGTGTAATCGCAACTGCCCAACCAGCAGAAGAAATAACTGACAGATAATTGTATTACTTCTTTTAATGTTGATAGGTAGACACATAAGTAACTGATACTATTATGTTAGGATGTTTTCTTTGTTTCTGTTTACAAGTAGTTTATATATATTCTTAAATTGGTGCTATCATGTCTTACCCTGTTAGGACTAGACTGTGATGGTCAAAGGTGAACATCTGTGTTTGCCTTTTTCATCCCAGAGGACACAAAAAAACAGTGGTCCCCACGATACGGCAAAACTCAGAAAAATTCTAAAAACAGACATCTTGACTTTTTGCTTATTATCACTGCTAGCCATTACCTAATTCAGACCTGATTAAAAAACATTGCACATGCCTTAAAGCTTACACACAATGTGTGTAAAGTAATAGGGATGAATATTCTTAAATTGGTTAATTTTCTCTGTAATTTTACAAGGAAACTCATTATGAGCTGTTTAATCACAATTAAGATCTTCTCAGATACGGTCACATCTCAGGCAAGAACACAACTCAAACCCAGTCCACATCATTCTCAGTTACCACTGACGTGAAACTGGCAAGAAGTAGATTTTGCCCAAGTTTACACTTATCTGCTGACAGATGCGGTGGCTTCATTAGCACACGAGACATCACTCTATACTTGACCTATTACATACACCTCCTTAGCACAAGTCACATTCATATTACTTTCCACTTCCTTATTTCCGCACAGTTTTTAGAAAGCGTTAGGCACATTACATTTTCCAGTGCCATTTGTGTTCCATTATCCCCCAGACTCAAAACACTAAGATGATAATGATAATATGGGTGGTGGTGGGGTGGCGTGGTGGTGGTATTGTTTAAAAAAACTAATATATATCTATAATCTTGCCTTTTAAATATTTCTACAGCCTGATTTAACTTGCTTTTCAGAATTCAGAGTCTAAGAAATATCCACTTAATATTCAGAAACTATCATACCTGCAAGAAAGAGCATTCCACTCTGAAATTAATCCAAGCTGTCATTTATCCATTACTGTTTACTAACTTTTTTCAGCATATTGCTAAATTCCAACTGTCTGGCAAAACACTGCTAGCTGCATTGGTTTAATTCCATAAGCTCATCTATTCCGTTAACTACTAGAAACTAATTAGCAACAGCAAAGCTAGTGAAGGCTGCTATAAGTAATTTTCTTTCTCCTTCTGTTAGTGAAGAAGGAATTTGGTGTGCAAATTTCATATAAATACATGTTGCTTATTCCAATCTAAAAGCTGGAAACTTAGTTAGTGGAGATACTTTCTAGAAGCTTAGAGACCAAAAATAACGTCCTAACTACGCACACAAATGCAGGTGTGGTTAAGAGAAACCAGATGCTTTGCCAAGAGCATGAAGAACACCAATAGTGAAAGCGTCATCATAAAATTCCCACTCTGCAGGCTGGAAATCCAAGGACCTACATGACTTTTCATTATTATGAATTATGAAATCATTCACCTATACAGATGACCTTCCAAAGAATAGTGACCCTGTGTTGAAGGTTGCCAGCGTGACCAAGTCTTGCTAACTGAACATAAATCTCACATCTCCCTCCTCCTGCCCCTTTTGCTTACAAATCTATAGAGCAATCTGTGCGAACCTCATTCTGTTTTCCTTAGGGAAGTCAAACTGTATTGCGTGTGCTCTCTTTTAATAGAAATATTGGATACCACATCCCCAGAGAATCTTGAAAACTTGCAGTTAAATGGAAAGAATACACTTGACCATAAATCTCAGACTGATGGATATACACTTCATGCAAGTAATATAAATAAAATATTAATTCTAATGTAATGGGAAAAGTGCTTTCCTAACTTTTCCTTCAATTTTAAAAGCCTTGAGACTTTCTTAGCTCAAGAGAAAAATTCCAGCAAGTTTTGAATTTTCATATAAGCGGAAAAAAAAAAAAAAAAAGTTATTCTTGCATCCTCAAAGGTATTTAGACATTTAGGTCTCTGCTGAAATCTTGCAATATTAGTAGTCACACAATTCTGAAAATGTACCTGAAATATGGATTCCTACCAATCTGAATGAAGACTGTACAACAGCCTTACAAAACTAGATGAAGAGTTTAAAGTATAACTAATGCAAATATACTGAACATATAAAACTATAAAACAGTTCATATGGATAGCTAGATACACCTATCTCCATGCAAATTTTAATTACTAGTCAACATTGAGGAGTGGTTTGGTGAGACACATGATTTATATTAGTGCTGTTATAGACCTAAAGCTGATTTCATTGAGGTCATGTTCCAAGGCAAAATTGCACCACATAGCAGTAAACTGGTATAACAGAGAGTATTAAATGAATACGGTGTCACACATTAGCTAATAAATTATAAGTGTACTATCAGACCATCTGCTAGGAGCATAGCGTGATGGGTTGCAGTGATCACGCTGATTGACATTCTGGTTGAACATCTAGTCAGAATTAGTTCACCTTCTTGGCTTCAATAACGACTTCACTCATAATACATATTTTACAACACTGTTCACAGGGCTAGTGGGTAAGAGAAAAGTTCATCCTCATCCTCCCTAATCCTTCACACTTTGCCTAATAGAGTCTCCACTGAATGGAAAAAGTAAGCACAGCTTCATTTGCGACTGATTACATTAAGCTAATAATTTTATAAAATTGAGTTAATGGTTTGATATTCTTCACAGTTTCTACAGTAAAGAATTGAACTGTCACATCAATGGCAAGCAATTTTTAAATCACAGAAGTACAGGTTTTAATATGTTTTGGAAAAGGATAGAACTGAAACCTCAAGGAGATGAGCTACATCCCAGATGCTGTGCAAGAAAAAACACAATCCTTGGGACTTTCCAAAAGTCCCACCCATTCGTACCAAAACTGTTTGCCAACCATTTGCCTTTGTGCATGGATGAATCACACAGTCCTCTGCTCGTGGCACAGAGGATTATAGATTGCTTTGGGCCACGCTTTGGGACCTTTGGCGCTGCATATTGTGCACTTATGCTCCTGACATGCTATTTATCATTCTCATCGTAACACTTTGCATGTAACTTTTCAATGAAGGATGGCAGAGGATTTAAAATTACCAGCTGGTTCATCCTCACATCAACTAATTATCAACTGATTTTTAATATATAGTCTATATATATACTATATATATAGTATATATATATATAAAAATAATACTTATTTAAAAATATATATGTGTGTGTCACGTAGAAGTTTATTCCCTCATTCATTGAACTGCAGCCATTCCCAAAGATAATTAAGATTGAAGCATGGATGATACTTCCTAAGTAAACAAATTATCATTTTCTGGTAGAACAGAAGAACATAAACTATGACATTGTACGGCATGTTGTCAGGATAGTTTCTTTGGTGTCGTAGCACAGTGAGCTTCGTCATGATCGCTAGTGGTTTAAAAAAACAAACTGTAGGGCAAAAATGTTTGGTTATGGTTAGTCTGATTCATCAAAAATAAACAGGTGATTTTGAGATCTTCTTGCACAGACACTGTTGGAACAGTTTGCTTGCCCAGAAGCCTGACCTCAGTTACAACAGGAAGACTGACCAGCAGAAAAACCTGAAAGTCCTGCCTCTCAATCCAAAACATCACACTATTAGTTAAATCTACAGTATGAGGTCACTTGAAGCATAAGCATTACAAAGATAAAGGTCACGATAATAGTTTTACAGACTTCATATTTTATATTATAATCTTACTATATGAAGTCTGCAATTCTGTTCATTGAGCTAATTTGACAAATGAAGTCTGAAACAAGTAATTCTCAAAAAACTCACAGGCAATGTGTTAATAATTCAGAGATTAAATATTTCTATTTACTATACCATTAGTCAGTAAAATAGATACCCACAATGCATATGGAATATCATCTGAGCACTGTAACTGAAAGTACATTTCTAAAATCTTTGCTTCTATATTTACAATGTTGATCAACAGCCAGGAGATGAAAATACTTCACCATCAATAGAGAAGCGCTGCAAATGACATTGCTACCCTGATGCAAGGAACTCAAGGCATCAAGTTTGTCATTCACGTTTGCTGTCACTCAGCAGAAGATTAAATGGGGCAAACCCCAGCAGAACCATCTTTTTATGCTTTTTATATAAAGCTACTTGAACATAGTGGCAGAAATTAGAAAACAGATTTCTATCACCTGGATAAGTCTGAGCAGACTCCAGGCAGCTGAAGCGTTCCCTGCGCTGTGGAGGTCACCTAACCATCATTTCACAGCCTAATGCTGATGAAGTGCTGCACTACACCAATAAAGCATTACCATCTGGCCACATCTCTTCCATCGCCTCTAGGACTGAATGGAGGATGCAGGAGCATCTAAAGGAAATAATATAATAAACGTGGCTGATATACCCTTGAACCCCAGGTGCTTCAAGTGTGTCTGTAGCCCTCCCCTGTGCTCAAACTGTGCTGCTGTAATCCAAATCTGTGTATAAATGCAGGAAAATGTGAGTGAAAAGAGCCTGCCCTTGCTGGGTGACTGCTGGACAGAAGATGCAAATCCAGGCCCAGTCCACCTCTGTGGGAACGAAGGCAATCAGAACTCCTGTCCGTGAATTAATACCCCTCATCACCCTCAGCTTCACAGGCCCAGGACATACACTTTTGCCCATGGAAACATTTGGGCTTGAGCCATTCAGATATATGATTGTGCTGATCTGTAAAGACCTTCCATTTCACAAAAAGTTAGAGGTCCCCTATGACAGGGTCCTGTCCAGTGTCATGCAAAAGACACCAGTCTCTTCCATAGCATGAGCCTCACTGGTGAGATCAGAGCCATGCCACGCAGCCTCCCTCATACCTCGAGATGTGTCTCTGCCAGATGCGAACGGCAAAATCGGTCTCAGTGGTAAAGCTGTTGCCCAGCGTTACAACTCCATCACCTTTACGGTATGGGAACACCTGCACTTGAGGTGGGGAAAGTTGAGATCAACTAAAATTGTCATGGAAACTTCAGTAATGGAAAGATTCTCATACCTAGCGAAGAGCTGGGGCTCCTGGCTGCCGCTGCATTTATGAAAAAATAAACGGAAACACTCTATATCAAATCAGTCCTCAGGTAACTGATGACAGTAATTGGGCAAGGGAGCTCCCCTCTGATACTTGAATTGCAGTACATATTAAAAAAGAATGCTAATGAGATTATTAATAAGATACTACATTTACAAGGCAATGCCACCTCTGTTACACAGTGAGTAAAAAACACAGCAGAGTCAAACAAGCAAAAAACTGTAAGGAGGAAAAGATCCTGAGAAATTTATTCCCTTCTAATACTGAAATGATATCCTTACCTGTTTAAAGAATAACAATGACAATATTTTGCTCAACAGAGGATTGCAGAGCGGCAAGTAAAATCTGGCAGACCTTGGCAGTAAAGTCAAAACTGACAATCCATAACATACCCATGTCTTGACATAAGAATTACATTTATTGAAAATGTTGTATATTCTCCAATATAGTTTGAAGCCAAGTTGTTCCACAGATGGCATCCACAATGAAAACAAACTCTAGCAAACATAAGACAGCTTACACATTAGAGCAAAGCACCAACAGAAAAAAAAAATAAAATATGAAAAAGCAAACATTTCTTGCTAAAAAGCATTATAAAAAACTGCTGCATGCACAATGCTGTACAGCTGACATTATATACAAGGTCACTACACCTACTTGAAAATACATCTTCTGCCAAAAAATAAAACAAAGAAATGAAAAGATTTCCTCAGTTGGTATTGCAGCTCTAATTCAAGATGATCTTGAAATCTACATTACAGGAAGGAAAAAGTGTCAACAAAACTTACTGAGAGAGCAAATTAAATATGCTGAAACAATGAGAAAGCTCTAGAATCTAAAAGTTAATTTAAGTGTAAGATGTGGGATACAAAAACATATTCTCCCATCTGTCTAAACAAAATCTTTATGTAACTGGTAATTGGTATCCTTCCGCCCTTTGTTAAGAGAAATTTTAGGGATCTATAGGATTGCTGTAAATGAGAAGCTTCTTCTCATAGGGTAATAAAAACTCTATATCCTAATTGTGCCACAAAACTTAAAGGACTGTCTTTATGGAATCAAGCTAAAGCATCCAAAATTCCTTTCAGGGCCACAGGTTGTAAAGTAAAATATTACCACGGAAAGAAACAAATAAAAAAACCCATATAAAACTCTTGATTACCATATATCTGTCACATAAATTGTATGACATGTCTTTTTTTCTAAGCTGAGGTTCCCATGACTAGAAGATGCAGTGAAAGAACCATAAAGAAGGACATAAAAGGGTCTTATGCAAAGGTTTATGAATATTGGCTGTTCCTAATCTTCAACTGTACAGTGATTTTACATAACTTCTCTTTATTACAAATTCATTTTTATCGCATATTCATTTTATCAATGTCACGTGAAAACTAGTATTTCCAACTGATAGACTCATAGAATAGAATCATAGAGTTGCTTAACTTGGAAAAGACCTTAAAAATCATAGAGGTCAACCATTAACCCAGCACTGCCAAGTCCATCGCTAAACCACGTCCCTAAGCACCAACATGTCTTTTAAACACCCCCAGGGAAGGTGATTCCACCCCCTCCCTGGGCAGCCTGTCCCAGCGCCTGACCACCCTTTCGGTGAGGACTTGTCCCTAATCCCCAATCCAGCCCTCCCCCGGGCACCTCGAGGCCCTTTCCCCTCGTCCTGTCGCTTGTTCCCTGGGAGCAGAGACCGACCCCCCCTGCCCACAGCCCCTGTCAGGGAGCTGCAGAGAGCGATCGGGCCCCCCTGAGCCCCCTCTTCTCCAGGCTGAACCCCCCAGCTCCCCCAGCCGCCCCCCCCAGCCCTGTGCCGCAGCCCCTTCCCCAGCTCCGTGCCCGTCCCTGGACACGCTCCAGCCCCTCAGGGTCTGTCTGGGAGTGAGGGGCCCAGAGCTGAGCCCCCCGTTCCAGGGGCGGCCGCACCAGTGCCGGGCACGGGGGGACGGGCGCTGCCCTGAAAGTAGAGGGACTTCCTTTTTCTCTGTAATTCTTCTAAAAAAAAAAATCGATTTTATTCTTGCCTCTACAAATTTCAGGCTGCAGTAGTTGTCCTGTTCTGTAGCATATATTTGGTACTAATGAATCACAGCCTTTCACAACCTTAGCAAAATGAGTCATTGTAATGACACCTTTTTACTACACTATATTTATTTGCCAGCAGGATCCCAAATGGCGATACTTGCCATAATACAGCTGCTACTGCTACTATTCTCAGAACTTACAAGAAAGGGAGAAATAAGAAAATTTTATTATTTGCAGTACTCATGGAAGAAAGTGCAAAAAAGTCTTTTTCATGACCCAAAGAGTACTAGAAATCAGCTGCCCTGAGAAGACCAATCTCAAATGCACGCCACTAAAAACACACATGCATCCACTAAAATAGAGAATTGCTCATAGAGAAACTTCATCCCGGTGTAATTCTGAAGTATGTTGATCCACAGTATCCTTATTTGAAGGTGTAATATCGTACTGCTTTATTTTTTTTATACAGCATATAAAAAAATATCTCTAAATAAGAAAGAAAGTATGAAGAAAGGGGTATTAGGAGAGGGAAGGAAGCATGTATTATAAGAACAAATAGGTCTTTTCATTTCTTTCTTTCCATGCTCTGGTGTTCAATGTGATGAGCAAAGCAAGATGACAGCTTTAAGATTCATGTCCTGTTTCTGTAACTACTGAAAGACATTAAAACAGAGCATATGTCAGAAGCATAAGTATATGAGGAGAAATATAAAATTAAATAAATATAGAAATATAAAAAAACTCATGGTCATGAGTGTTGACTATGATATGTAAAGCACACACCTTCAGCTACTACTTAGTATAAGCCCTTAGTAACAGAAAACAGTATGTGCCTGTTCACTCCTAACAAACTGGGACTGCATCAAAACACAGACAAAAATTGTTTCTACACCATACTTAGTAGTGGTGAACTTTAGACGGAAGATGAAAAAGAGACTGCCTAAGTGAACACAAAAGGTGGTAATTCAGTAGCAAGTATGAAGATGGTGATTATTTTCATTCTCAAAATGAGTTGCTGGGGTTAGTTCCTCCTATGTGAAAAAGTGCTATCAACACTATCAACAAGAATACAAAAAAAACCCCATATCTGTAATAAAAGTATTAGATGAGCCTTTTAAGAACTTGCAGCACTTGCCAAAAATCTAAACAGTAATAGTAAGCAAACAGTTTAAAAAATAATTTGTTTTCTAGAAATATTTATTTTCAGTATTCCTGTTCTTCATGTTCTGTTTCCATGCTGCTATGTAATATCAACTTTCTTGATTAACTTGGTCTATGCTGAGACTTTTGTTCTTTATAATATCATTTAAAATGAACAGACCATCCCAGTGATCACTTCTTCAACTAGTAACTTTGAACTCCACTTAAAATTCTCAAAATTCTGTATGTAATCATTTTGCAGTGCATGCCAATGAATTAACAAGAATGCAAAAAACCTTTTTTCATTTATTGAAGCCAAAAAAAAATTCAGCCAACATTTCTTCACAGATTATAAATTTTCCTTGTATTACTGCCTGTAAAGCATAATATAAGACAGCAGAAAGATCTGAAACGTCTGTTCGTAAAGCAAGGAGGAAGGGGGTGGGTGGGTGTGTGTAATAACAGCAACTGAGTTTTAAACTTAAGATCTTAAAATTATTTCTGTTCTTACATATCATACCATGCCTGTATTAAAGAGGATGGCAGTCACATAACATTAATCCATGAATGTTAAACCAAGCACACCTTGTCTGTGTGCTCTAAAAACAACCTGGCACTATTTTCCCTCTAATCTCAACAGTTTGTAGGGAAAAAATGAATGTTGCTCAAAAACATGAAAAAAATACAATAAAAGTTGGGTGAATGTTCCATAAAATCCAGCTCACTTGAATCCAGAAGACCACTACTCCAATCTTCACACCAGATCCCCTCGACACACTGTCAAACAACAACTTTTCTGTGTACAAATTCTCATGGGCAACAGTCTCCAAATTCTCCCATCAACACAAGCATCACTTACAAAGAGCCACCTGCTTACACGCAGGAAAAGGGCAAAAATCTTAAAAGCCACCCAAGAGAACCAGGATTTGTCTGAGCCTCACAAAGACGCATAGTTCCTCGTAGCTCCACTGAACCTAGTTACTAAAGAAACAGTTTCTGTTCCTTTATCCTAAGCACCTAAAGCTTCAGAAGCTGCATCAAGCCCTCTCTTTAAGATGCACACTTAGCCAAGCAATACAACCAGCTGAGCTGAATGGCTCACATTTGATTGTGATGAAGCAAATTACCAAAGCAAACAGTTCAGCAACTCTCAGAGATAAATGAAAAACAATAGGAACAGCAAATACCACGGAAGAAACCCAAACCCACTTTCAAACAGCCTCTGAATTGAAAAGGAAGCAAAATTCACTAACTTAATTATTTACAATTAAATTATTTGCAAAGCTGAACTTCAATAACAAAGAATTTGATCGTGCTGGCTTTGCCTCAGATGATTAAACTACTCAGACTCCCCTCAATCAGATGTGATACACCTAATCGCTGGATCAAGATTTTAATACCACTTTTCCAAACCATGTATTCAGTTCAGGGACACCTTGCGAAGCAGCTTTTCCATTTACTTCTACTATTCATTAGGAACTACCTGACACTGTACAACGGGACCCTATGCCCGTGTTTAGGAACAGCAAGACACGCGCTCCTCTGAATAAAGGCATGATACAGAAAAAGCACAGCTCTAGTAGCATTCCTTCAAATTAACAATTCTGAAATGATGATCCAGGTGGTACTTTACCTGTATATGTATATAAAATAATTATGTGGTTCTACAAGATAAATTATCCCGTGAATGATTAGCCTGCTTCCAACATCAAATCAATATGCAGAATTTGTTTGCTTGTAGTTGTCTCTCCAGCTTTAGCACATTCAGTTCAATGTCTCCAAACAGGCTTTAGCTGAGTTTTTCGGCATGTGGGGAAGACTGCTTTATTCCCTGGCACCTCCAAGGCCTGAGTGATATCCTATGAGTACTGCAATGCAGAACACTTATAAAATCACACACAATTTGTGGCTTAGGAGACTTGATATGGAAACCTTTAAAATGCTCTCTTTGTTTTTAGGTTACTTATAATCTTCTATTCAAAACTAAAAATCTTTGCAGAGATTTACCATAAACATTAACTGTTGGTAACTTCAACAGATTTTAATGTTTCTGACAAGTTTCACTTTTGCTGAAAAGAGTTTAAATAAACCTCTGGAAAATGTATACAAATCCTTGAAATGCCATTTATCCCATCTTCCTTCTGATGTCAAGTTATTATTCCAGTTGCCTTAGCTACATCATTTCAGTATCTCAGACATGGATACCTGTACCTTATCTGCACATATAGATTTTAGAAACTTCATTATTTCTCTATGCATGGAGTCCTTATTTTCAGAGTGTTGCTCGCACATTGGTGGCTTCACTTACTTCCGTGCTTAGGGCAGATAAGGGAGAGCCAGTGAACTCAATGAATTTCTCTGGAAGATTTATACAAAAAAATGCTCCTACCAGCTCAGGTCTGAAACAGCAGCTTAAGATACATTTCCCTATTTTTTGGCATAGCCGGACATACTGGCTGCTACTGGTGGTACGGAGCTGCTCTTTGGTCACACAAAATCAGGCACAGCACTCTTTTCTAATTTACCATTTAACCACACATCTGCTCAACCCTTATCAATAAGCTGAAGCACAACGAGGGAACTGCAACCAGATGTTTTTCCATGCACAAATTAATAAACATACTATATCCTTAATGTCAACAACATTTTCTCCAGCTGGGAGTACACACCACCCAGCAACTGAAAAGCCAAGTCATCACAGAGGGATCCAGCTCTCACATACCATCCAGCTTTGAATAGAATCTGTAAGTCAGGTTAAGGTTATTAAAAGGTTTAAACATTTATAAATCTCCAGGGAAGCATGCTTTAATGCGTAGCATTTAGAGGCAAATCACTGGCGTAATAGAGAGGCTCCTTCCTGCAACCTCCCGGGACCAAAAGGCTGGCTCAGGCGATGAACTCCTTTATCATCCTCACGCTAATTGTAGTGAATCTTGAAATGATTAGTTCTATTGTTAGAACAGGCCTTGTCAGCAGCTGGGACACGGTGATTAATAGAAATTTCTCTTTAATTCCTTAGGATGTAGAAGCCTAAAGTCACAGTTGAGCCCTGGACCCCAATTATTAGGTGATTAATGAAATTATAATTGCTACCCTTTTGTTCACATTCATCACTAGGTTTACTATTAATCATTAGAGGTAAAGCACAGGAAAAAGAAAACTTTTTATAAGTCTTATGCTATGGAAACAGGGGAGAAGAATAAATAGGTCAGGAAAACACTGTCCAATGCACCAGGCTGGAGCAAATGTGTGTCATTACCAACAACTTAACAGTACTGACTGTTCACGTGAAGGTGAAACTTGCTAGTAGCAATCATTTTCTGCCTGGTAACAACAGCTTTCACCTTATCTAGCACTTGACAGACTGGCCAACAAGGCAGAAGAAAGAGTTTTTAGCATCCCTGTCAGTTCATGCAACAATTAACCCCAATAACAGGGTTTCTTTCTGAGTTTTCAGAACGTTTCTTTGGAAGTCATCCAATATAGAGCTTATATATACACACACACTGCGTGTGCCTGTCTGCGTGCATAGGCAGTCTTGCACCACTGGACCTGTCGTCCAGGTGTCACGTGCCTACACCCTCCTGGCGATCCCTTGATGGAGCAGCGCGTTGCTGCTAACACTTCTGTCTGCTCCCATTCCCCAGCACTTTTACTCACTGGTGCCTCTGGAATTTTATAGGTCATGTTTTCCAAGACTGATTATTTCCCAAAGACAACTCAAAGTGGTCAACAGTGTTCCAACAATGAGGAATTAAGTTAATAATTCTTCTGTCTAGAAAATATTCATTTGAAAGAAACATATAGAACTGATTTAGCCCTGTAGCATTAACATCAGGAAAGGTCAGATCCAAGGTATTTTTTTTTTCCCCTTCTAGACTGACCAGGTTTTACAGAAAGAATAATTAGTTTTTCCCAGATCAAAAAACTATGCAAAGGGAAGGAAATGAAATACAAGTGAAGAGACAGATGGAGGCCACTTTATCTCCTTTGGCGTGAAGGGCTCTTTTAAAGATTGAAGGGCCCAAGAGCCACCTCCTCCCAAGAGCGAATGCAAGGGGACGAAGGAACGTTTCTGTGGCTGCCACAGACCTTTTTGCACCCTCAGGCAGAAAATAGGCAAAGAAAGGGACAGGACTTCATCCTTTGCCACCGGGCAGCCTCTGCTCTTAGATGCTGCCATATGTTTGCATACACTTGCAGCTACACGGTGTAATGTAAATGACTATTTACTTTGCACTGATCTGTATCGGGTGAAAAATCACTGTAATTTAGATCTCATTTGTTTATATAATAAATGATTTGTTTATATGTAACTTGATGCTTTACCCCAGCTACTTGGAATTTCATTAAATAACAAATCATTTGTAAGACCATGCCTAGGTAAGTCAGAAATAGCAAGTCTGCCACACATGCCCCCTCCGTATTAACATCCAAAGCACACAACCACTTTACTGTGTTTAGCAGCAGAAAAATTATTTCTGTGATCAGCCATTTTTGAATATGTCTGAAATTCTGATTACAGGTGTTTTTTTTCAGTGCCGATTTAAGTAAACATTGCTTAACTTACACCCTGTGAGTTTTAAAACAGGAGGTGGGTGGGGACAGCAGGGATGGTTAATTGTCATAATGCTAAATTTCAGTCTCTTGGGGAAGATAACAGACCTCACTAATCTTTGATGTAAATCATCAGAGCATATGCCAAAGCATACTAAATTGTGTAAGAGAGAATAATAAATAACTACAGTGCATGACAGAGCAGGAATAAAGTGCCGTGGAGTTATATTGCACTGTTGAATCAGGCGGTTGGGTCAGTTAATGTACGAGCTCAAGGCTGACCATCAATCTTGGTAGCTGGTGTGACAGCACCAACGTGGACACCAAGCAGCTCTGAGTTCCTCAGTTGGATGGGCATGCAAACAAGATCATTGCAGAAATTTACAGAAATAAGAAATATTATCAACACTTTACCCTATTTGTTTCCTATAAAAAAGTAAATATTATTATGAAATCTGATAATGAAACTGGATACTGATATGTCTAGTTTCTATCTGGAAGCTGACAGATAGATCTATAATTGGGTTACAAATCTGGCAGAGGGCTATGCCTGTTCCAGATTTCTCCAACTGCAAATTACAACAAAACTGCCTTTCCGTCATTTCTTTATCTGAGAACTATATAGTGGATACCAGAAAGCTTTTGACTTTCTAATCCTGGAATACTGCTAAAAACAAAGGAGGGTTTTGGGGTTTTTTTTCATTCTGATTTCCACAGCAGATTATTTTATTCTGCTCCTTTTTTCTGCCAGTTGTGGTTTAATAATAATTTCACAATAAAGTAATACAGCATCTCCTAAATGCTAGGGAAGATTTTAAAGTCATATTAAGAGTCTGATAAATCACTTCTAGCGGTAAGATGACATTTACTCTGCTAATATTTAGTCCAATGCTGCGGCATTTTAATGAATTTCTTTTCTAGTAAAGCTCACAAATTCTCATACTTTGGGAAAAGATACTGTTAGTCTTTAATGTGCTAGTGAACATATTACCCAAGAATCTCTCCAAGACCGGTATACATACTCCAATCAAACTTTTCACAAACACACACAGCACTCCTTATTTCTCTTCTGTACATGTGCACACTACAATTTTACTTAATTTGTATTGTGAGGGAAATCACACCAATTGCATTCACAAGAATAGCTAAGCTATTTTACAGATACGATCATAAAATGTAATTTACTCTTTAGAAGTAGAAATTACTCTGCATGGGTTAATCACATACATAAAAACATGATCTTCCATATATTTCTCTCTGGATTCCTTAGCAAATTGATAATTGCATGAATCATTAACCATTTGAGGGCTCTAAAGATTAAATGAGAAATCACTAGTTGGGTAAATTATTTGTGGCGGCTGGCCCATAGTCCAAATGTAACAGTGTGGTAGGTGCACTTAGGTAACTAGGTGGTTACACAAAACAAGCTAGCCAGCTAACTAGGAAAGTATATGAACATACCATAGAAAGATGTACTTAAAAAGAAGCCAAAATTCAGTATCTTCTTGAATAGATTAACTCCAGGGAAACAGCAGCTTTCTAAATAATACAGCAGATATTATAAAGGGTCACATTTATACTGGCTTTAACAGACCCAGGAGGGAAACTACAGTAGTTGCCTTTGATCTATTGGCCTATATTAAACAGTGATGTGCTGGAGCATTGGGAAATGTCCTATTTATTCCTGGAAAATATGTATGCATATTGTCAGATGGAACATTTTTTATACAGCAGTGGTCTATTATATGGGGAGATTTTACAAAGTAAAAGAAAGTATGTCATTTGCCCAAAATTGAACAGAAGGGTTGGCTAAATTGCTGAGAAGCAGTTTTGATTGAACTTTGGATCAAGATATTAATTTTGTTTAGTCCAACAGAGTGTTTCTTTTTAAGCTCAGGAGCAAATAAAATAAAAAAAAAAGGTGCATAACAAATAGCTAACTTCAGATCACAGATATTACAAGACAAAGTAAGATATTGCAACAGATATTAAAGTCAATGTGGGAACAGACAGAGAACATGAGTTGCCACACTTGAATCAACACTCAGGCTCGCAGGGCTCCTCCAATGAACTCTCGGGTCTAAAGGTGCAACAGAAAGAGCATCACAACACAACACAAACATCATACGAGCTTCCAACACAAACATCATATGAGCTTCATGAAGATCTGAGCACACCTGTAGAAACATCACAGCATCGTACCTAGTGGTAATGTTCACAAACGTCTTCTGTTTTAGAGTGCTGCACCTACACCAGAACTATTCAACCGACAACACCAGCTCCATACTCATGCCAGCATATTTAAGAATTTTGCAAACAAGTGCCAATTAAAAAGAACAAAACTAAAACCCTGCTCTAAGACTGGCAAAGAGATGTAGCTCTGTTCTCAATCTTTTCACTGTTTTTAGACCACAAAGAGCAAACAGAAGAAAAAAAAATCCTTTTCCTTTGGATTTTCTAAAATTGAATTTTTCCTCTTTCCCTCATATGCTCGCATTGCACTGCAGCAGTACAATCTGACAATACCTTCTGTAACAGGAATCATTGCACATCTGTTTCTAATCAGAAAAATTTAATAATATTCCATCAATGGAGGCAGTTTGCATTTATACCATCACATTATTATTTTTTTTATAAGAAAGGAGTGTGACTATTTGTTGCTGGCCAGAGCAGCCGCGGACATGAATAGCAGTCTAACAGCCTCCCTCTGCATACAAAAAGCATACCCCTTGGTACCAGCTGCAATTCTAATCAGAGCTCCCTCACAACACAGATATTGTAGGTGTGCTGTGCTAGTCATTTCTGCCATTATAAACGACATTTCAGGAATTGAAAAAATTGTAGCCTGTCAGTTGAGACTTGTAATCGTTATCCATTCAGCTAAAGGATTTTACAGGCCTGTTTGTAGAGCGAGAGAAAAAAAAGATTCCCTTCTTGCTAATCTCAGAAAGACACAAGTGGTCTAAATTAACAATTACCTTAGACATTGAGGGAGATTTCTAATAACACTGGATTAGAGTGAAAGTTAGTGTATTCTGGAGGGAATTTAATAACCGCAATTAGCCGCAGCCTGACCAGAACACGTGCAGCAGTTCAGTCACCACAACAGCAGCTGTGACTCCTGTGCCACCCCCCCACCCCACCCCCCCCGCCCCAAGCACTGCCCTAACCGTCCCCAGCAAACCCCTCTTTTGGGTGCCACCTGCATTGCTTACGCATTCGGTGAAGGCCATTCGACCCTGCCGAGGGTTTAAGGGGCACGTGAAATCACAGAAAGGTACATACCCTAGAGCAAATAGAGGCCACGTGATAAATTTACTATAGAAACATAAGCTGTTTAATGTCCTGTGTAACCCCAGCAGAGTTGCAGTGCCTGGTGGTGTTATTACAGGCTTCAATGGAAAGTTGTTTTTTTAACATCCCTTATAACTTCAAATCGCTTCTTAAAATGTAATGAGAAAGATGGCTTAAACTTGTGCATCTTTAACTACACATTTATACATGTAATCTGTACAACATGCCTGTTACTGTCTTCACATGAAAAGGGAACTTATATTCATAATCTAAAGTACAAGTTACATTATTAACACTTCAAAATATTTAATAGCCTTTCTAGATGATAGGCTATGTTAGAAATAAACATTCAGGAATAATTCATAATACAAGCAGATAACTGTGAGATAAGCAGCAAAAAAATGATAATAAGGAACATGATTAATATTACAGCTGCTGTACTGGCCTATTGGAGAGGGGAGAAAATAAAAAAGGAGAAAAAAAAAAAAAAGGTAACCATTGTTAGCCATAGACTTGAAACATTAAACCGTCTTCATAACAAAGCAGAGACACCTAAACTGTTTGCAAGTACTCTGTTCCTAAGAGTACTACTGAATTACCAAATCTTATCATTCTCCAAGGAGGGTCTCAGCCATTAAAGTTAAGCAAAGCGTTCTTTTTCCCTGCGCTCTCCTGTGTTACTCCTGCTGCTACAAGCCCAGCGCTGCTGTCAAAGCAGGTTGAAATCACACTGTCCACTCTAGCTGTAAAATCCGAGCTACCTTTCCTTCACACGAAGCACTTCATACTCTAGTAAGCATTACAAAAAGTATGAAGCGCTGTAGGAAGAATGGCTGTGTAATAAAAGTATAATTGAAATGGCTATACTACTGCCTCATTTCATCACTCACACTGGCCTCTGCTCATTAAATTTTAAGATCTCTTGGGAAACCAGTGCATAACATAACTACACTCCAGAGCATCAAAACAACCACTGCTATGATTTGCCTCATGCATGACATCAAGGATCTATTTTCAAGTAAACATTTTACCAGTAAAACGACCCCTTAAACTTTCACACTTCCCTTAATTTAAAGAATGCAGGCTAAAAATTTTGGAGGAGCTTAAGGAATTATTAGACTTCCAGTTGTCTTTGTCTTTCAGGGATGTTTGAGTCTCCTTACCCTTTCGCATATTCAAAATCTTTATAAGAGGAAAAGCTAACATGGGGTTCCTGAACAGATTAGCGTAAGAAAATAAAATTTATCAAGACAACTAACAGATGAAAAATAATCCAAAGAAATACAAAACCCAAGAAAAAGTTTTAAACCAAAGAATTTCCAAGTAATCTTGTAAATTGTCTTGGGTTTCAGTCAGCACACAGGGACTGCAAATATTTCTGGGTAACACACACTGACGTCTTCAGGAAAAGCTACCTGGATACCCAACAGGGAGACTCCTCCTGTCACCAGTGCTGTCCCGGGCCACCTCCCGGCTGGCCACTCTTCCTGCCCCGTGCTTTCAAGTTGCCTTTCTACCTACAGCTTAACTAACATGTGGAAGATAACAAGATTTTAACAGCGTCTGTTACTCAATTTTGTTACCTTTCCATGTCAAAACCAACTTGTTATTGTCATGACTTGATCTTACTACACTGAGGAATCTGTCACCCACCTCCAAAAGGGGTAGGGACCTGCACAGCTGCCGCGGGAGCATTTAAAGCTCTCTTCAAGCCAAACCATTTTGGATCTATACACACATTATTGCCTTCTCATATGTCTTCTGTAGGGCTAACATGACATAAAGCAGGCTGTTACCACTCTTGTGGGTGCCAAAGGCAAAAGATACCTGCGTTTCTGCACCTCCTTGCAAACTTCACCAGCATCTTTCAATCTCCCAGCAAGCACTGATCATCAGTCCTCAGCCCTCAGAGACTGGTGGAACCACCAAATAACACAGCCAGATCAATGCAAGGAAACATGCAATTAAAGCCCTGTGTCTCCACACTGTTAACACACCCTGTCTATTCTTCCTGTTTTCTATATAAATTTAAACAATTTAAACCTTATAGTCTAAAACATAATGGGGAAGTAGAAATCAATGGAAGCTTTGTTATTTTAAGAAAGCAATTCTAAAGAGTCTGAAATATTGTCTCCTTAAGACTTCAGTTTGCATTTTTATGCAAATGTGTGGTGAATTCTTTGGCTGTAGAAGAAAAACAGATGAAGGCGTCGTGTGGACTTTTTGGTGCAATTTTCCCTGTAGAACGAAAGGAATCGCATTTACCCGACTTCCACTTTGCATAAACAGTGTCGCTCATTATTTAGCTTAAAAAATTGAGATTTTTATTGTTACAGAATCTAGACTCTTTCTGAACTGCAGTTGTGTCAGGTAGATAGACTGTAATGATCATGATCTCAAGGTCAGAAATATAAAGAACAGAGTAAAACAGTAATTTCACACTGTGTAACAGTCTCCAAGAAAACTGGCCCCTGACATATAATGCCATGAAAGAAAACAACGAACTTTCATTTTTGATTTAAAGAGTGTAAGTTTACTCAAAGGTGCTTTGCTATCCCCCAAAGTTTTAGAGCAGTATAACCAGCCTTTACCACTTGTCAACATTTAATAGCCTACACCCCAATGATTGATTTTGTTCAATTGGATTTTTTTTTCTCACCAACTCATGTATTTAGCTTTTGGCTGCAGCAGGTTGACAACGCATCTATCATAGCTAAACAGTCTTATTCAGAAGCATTTATTTTCTGCAGCTATGTTTGTTTGGTCTTCTGCTATATATATTGTTTTGTATGTTCCCACATACCAATACAGGTTTACATTTTCTCCTGCAGTATCATATAAGCTGTTTTGTACCTCCTCTTCATTCTGTGTCTCTTCTTATCATCATGACTGTCACCCTTGCCTTCCTAGGGAGCTTAGTTTATTTGGAGAATGAAGATTACTGAATAAGAACCAGTATAAGTGTATGGGTAGTTATTGAAAAACATTTCAAATACTCCTACACTCACCTTATTTAAAAATATGGTCTCTCAAGACACTACTTAAGTAGAATGGGAATTCACCTATCCAAATTAGGTGGTAGTTATATTTTGCTCCCACAATTCAAAAAATGTCTTCCAATGAATCTGGTATCTGAGTGCAATTGATACAGTGTTCTACATGTGCAGTGTCAGTCACATTCCTAGGTTTCTAAAGCAAAGCAGGATCATCAAAAAAGGTAATGAGAGCAATTTCTGCTAAGTTCTATCAGTGAAGCACAGCTATAGGTAAAACTTATCCCTGAAGACCTAAAGTACGCTGCCATGAGGACTGAAGTAATTCAGCAAAATACATAGGATGAGTTACCTGCAATTCCTTAAACTAATACAGAAGACACAGGGCTTCACAAAGCTATGGGACTGAATTTTAAAACAAACAAACAAACAAACAAACCAACAACAAACACCAAAACAAAAAAAAAAAAAAAAAAAAAAAACTACCCACCATAAAAAATAGTAATTCTGGAGTCTGTTCTGAACTTCATCTGTCTCTGAGTGTGGAGATACGGAAGAGGGAGTTAAAGACTGCATGGGAACAGTGCAGAAGACAGGCAGGGGGAAATCTAACAGCAATTTTTCTGCTTCAGGAAAGTGCACTAGGCAATGTTTTTAAGATGTTTCTTAAAAGCAAAGCCCCACCTCCTCTTTAGGAAGATAACTAGGAACTGTCTTTCATCTCACTGTTCAGTAGTTTGGTAAGGGCAGGAACAATAGACAAATCACTTAAGAAGCAGCTGAGTTAAATCACGTTTGTTTGCAAAACTGAAAATCTGTCAGGGTCTGAGTACTGTTTTGTAAGATATCATTAATGGATTTGTAGCCCACGGAATAAATATCACTAGGAAGTAAAGTAATATTTGAGGAATATGTGAGAAGCAACTACTTCATATGTTGGAAAAGAATTCTTCAGTAAGTGCCCATCTCACAGCTCTTGCAAGCATTTCCCAGCTCCTTCTATTAGCTCTCTCTAGGTAGTTCCAGCATGCGGATTTATTCCTTATAAAGATTGGTTTATGTTCTGAGGGTCAAAAAACAGTTTTTCTCATTCAGGGAAAGTGCTATAAAAAAACTTGATAGAGAAGTTGCCCGAACAGAGTGCAGTTGTCAGGCACGACTGGCTTACTTTACAATGGCTAGCAAGAGAGATTCATTCCTTCTAAGGAGAAAACAGCATTTTTCCATTAAGTGAACTCTTGTATAATACAGCAGCATATCTCTGCTGCTCAGAGTCTACACAATACTTGCTATCCATGTTTCCAACCGAGTTGTTTACTTTCGCTCAAACCCTCAACTTGGCAGAGCTTGTGAACAGACTGCCACTCTGCCGAGCACAGTTGCACAAATATGAAAGAAAGAAGCAATTCAGAAGGAAGTACATCTGAAAGGAGATAAAATAGTGATGGCATGATTATTTTTATTTTATCAAGTTGCTGTAAAACTGCCAAGCCCAGAAGCCTACCATTTTAGCTGTGTTCTGAAAAATAAATGCATAAAGCAACTTAGTCCCTTTCAATGCTCCTGCTTAAAAAAAAAAGTTCAGATGCTTCTGAGTCACAACACTTGTAAATCCTGAAATAGAAGGAATGAAACAGATCATAAAGCATCATTACTTTAACTTAAACAAAGACCTGTGTGTTAGACATATATATGAAAGCAGTTACAAGAAAAAACAATCAGAATTTAAAAGCACCAAGAACCTTGTTCTCGCTGAGACCTGCCTGCCTTGTCCCATCACCTCACAGGCAGGTTGCTGAACAGGAAAATAAAATCGGTGGATACAAATCATAAGGATCCACTGTGGATAGCAAAGGTTTTATGGATCGTGAGAAGTGATCCTTAAAGTTCAAAATCAAAATCTGGAAGAAGAAAATTGTAACATGCACATGACAGAGAATCACTTTAAAGACCATGTTTTCCTATAGAGAAAAGTGGAAGAAAAGAAGAACAGAAAGCCAGTGAAACACACGAGAATGGACAAACAACTTTAGCATTCATCTTTGATTAAAGAGAGTGCACTTCTTTTCAGAAAAGGAAAAGAAACCTACCCAATTTTCTAGAGGTCTTAAGTAACGGCATTCTCAAAACAAAAGAAGTCACCAGTTTTATACTGCAGGGTTTTTTCCACAAAACAATGAGACACAATTTGCATAAAGTTAGCAAACAGAAAAACGAGGTTTACTCCGTGCGTTTCTGTCACTTTGCTTACACCGATTACAGGCAAGGCCCACCACTGACACACCTGTTGAAACAACCCTACAGTCTGTGGAAGGCTGCCTAGGCAGCTACAAATGTGTGAAGTGAGAGAGAGCAAAATACATAAAAAGGCTGAATCCATGTTAGAAGCATTCCGTACTGCATGTTGATCCATCAGTTCTGGCCATTATCCTGATGAAAAGCCATCACAAACCACCGTAAGTGTAAGATGTACATCCAAGCTGTGGGCCACACAACATGCTCCCTACACTTCCCACTCTCTAACTGGTCAGTGCTGCTATGGGTTCAGCCTGTGTTTCTTTCCCAGTAAAACCAGGGACTGGATGCTCCCAGTCCACCTTTGAATTGCACGGGAATACCTGGAAAGCTGTTCAAGATCCTCCAGCAAACATACGTATTGCATTAAACATACAGAATAAAGAAGACAGTATTTTATCATGTTATCTGAACGACAAACCCAAGAACTGCAGCAATTTGTAGAGTGAGAACGTAAGTGTAGAGTAGAACCAGATAAACAACCCAGTACTAAAAATGTCCCTCTATAGTAAATCCTCAGGAAATTGTTAGTGCTTCAGATTAGGACGATACTGCCCTGAACATCCTGAACTGCAAAAATGAGCAACTGGAACTAACCTTGGCCATTGCAATAACTCATTACGGGCACCTCAGGAGAAGAAGTTTCCACAAGTGGTGGCAACCTGACTATTTAATGTGAATCTTTGCCCAAGAGTGAAGAGGAATTTAGAATAAAATCCCAAGGGAGAATGGCAGCACAAAGAGAGGGCATGACAAATAAAACAAAGTGCAATTTCTCTTGGTTCACAGTTTACACCATCCATATCGCAGCCCTATAGTGAAATTCATCACATTACAAAGTACTGTGTTGCTGGTGAAAATTTATGGATTTAAACCCAAAGCAGTAGAATATGCATCTTTTCAGAGATGATGAATTCTACTACAAACACCAACCACTGTCATAGTGTTTGCAACATTAATTAATTCCTTTCTGGGTCTGAGCTACTTGTAATATCTGTTAAGAGTTAGAAAAAACAGCATAATGCACAACAATTCTTTTTTGCTATCATGTGGTATTTGAGAAAGCATAGAGGTATTTCAAAACAAAGTAAAAATGTAAAGTTTTGTTCATAATTTTCCAAACAACAGTCCTGGTCTGGTCTGCAGCATCATCTACTATCTGGAACCTGGCATTCTTTTCTAATGGTATTTTCCCTAATATAACCTCATGAATGAATATAAATTTTGCAAATTTGTTTATAAAACCATGGAAAAATGTTGTAGGAGCCTTCCAAATGAAGTTTATACATAGGAAGAATTATAGATACCAAAAAACTACCTGCCATCATCAGAGTTAGCTGCTAAACAAAGGTATTTTCATTTCTAAGAGAGGAGAAATACTGTATTATACAAATCTATTTTAGGTATCTTCAGACTTAGCACACGCACCCTGTTTGTCATCTGTGTCTTTTCCAGCAGGCAGACTGCAGGCTGGGTACACCATTTCAGTGGCCATTGATTCAAGGCCACCACCACCTTTTTGAGACCCCCTGTAATTTGCCTCCAACCGTTACAAAAGCTTGTGCTGCTGGAAGATGACAGAGCAGGCTCAGTCAGATGGACAAAATGGCTTGGAATCATATGGCTTGAAAATCAGTAAGTTCACCTGCTTTGCAGGGATACAAGATGGGAGAACATGCGACATGAGATCTGGAAAGTCTTATTTGTTGAACTAATAATGACAGGACACAATGGCTTCCCTGCACATTGCACAGACACTTCAATGTAGCTGATGGGGCACATGCAAGGTGGTTGGGTGGCCAGGTTGGGCTGCAACATTCCCAACTCAGCAGCAGAATTTGTAATCAAAAGCTATCAGAATAGGCAAAACCTCCACAATTCCTTCCCCCTTCCTATCCCTATTTTGCAATCCCTTTTAGATGAAGGTAAGCAAAAACCTTAACAAGAAGCACTGCACAATGTTGCTTGCCAGCAAGCCCATGAGGCACTGCTTGAGGAGCAAGAAGTGTTGGTCTCCAAGGCCAGTGCTGCTCTGGGTTAAAAAACCTCAACACGGGCACTGTCAGCGGCACAGCACCCAGCCACTGTGAGTGGGCACCTGTCTCCTCACACTAATTAATACACATGCTGTAAATGCTGAATATAATGTGATAATTTTCCCTTATATGCCTTGTTATTTATTGGATTCTTTCTCAAAGGCAGATGGAGAGAACAGTGGTGTTAATCTCATCCGGGATTCAAATGGATACATAATATCCGTTACCTTCGAGCCACTGGGGCACCAAGTTTGAGTGTACTTGCTTCATATGCAATGATTTGTAGCCAAAAAATTAATTATCCCATAAAATATCCTTCAAGAAGAACAACTGATTTCACAGCTCAGAAACCAATTGAGAGGGTAAGTGACTTGGCAACAGCAACCCAGAGCCACCGCCTCCACTACGGACACGCAACAATAATCCCATAACTTAATGGACTGGTGCAATACCTCATTTCAGTTACCTACATTCAGTCCAAAACTATTTTCAACATTCAGATACATCAACTGTAGTTTGGTCAGTGTGCACTAGGGGCCCTAACAGCATTCGTGAATAATCTGTCCCTCTTACCTGAAAGCTAATACTGGGTTTCGGTCTTCTTCCATTATGATCAATAGTAAAGCAAGCGTTCAGCGTTAGAGAATCATGACCCCAGGATGGACGCCTCCAGGTGAGCAGCTCACATGATGCATCTGGTGTCTACTTCTGCTATTGCCTGTGACAAGACTTGCTGGCAGTGACTGTGTTTAATATCCAGCAACATAAAATTTGCACGGCTCATTCATCAGGACGGAAGATATTATTAAACACTGTGAAAGTTTACAGTAATAAAAATCCAATCAACCAACAACCAACAACAAAAGACACTACCACCAAATAAAACCCACCACCACCAAGAAAAAAACATTAAAATTTTCCTAAAAGTATAGTGTGGAGAAGAAAAATCTCAGAAAATTAAGAGACAGTTGAAAGCCCACCACTTCCAAAAGCTTTCCCTCACTCACTCTTCAAAGGTCCACGCTGATGCCAATGTGATTTTTAAGGTTTAAAACAGAAGACCAGAAAGGTTTTATTATGTTCATGCTTTCTGAAAGCCTTTCAGACCACTTCTCTTACTCTGGGATGCATAAATACATCCGCCAGCTGCAGCGGCGCAGAGGATGGGTCTGTTCCCACTTTACATCACAGCTAACTGCGCTGCGAGTGAGGGCCAGCTGGACACTGGAAAAATGGACACCTCAATGAATCATGTCTCATTTATGTTTTCTGCTTTAAGATTTATGCATGTTGAGCACCGCTCAGAGCAAGTAAGTTACAGTCCAATGCAACTTAATGATTTTGCTACTTGGTGATTTCTCCTAAATAATGGGGACATCTCCGCTTTCTCGCCAAATGGGGGTGATGGCAGAAGAAATACTGTGAGGAGGAAAGCCGTTCTGAGCCTCCCCATAGATAACTAAAGGCACCTCAAAGACCTTATCTACATTTTCTGAAAGCAGGTCTGTGGTGATTTACTTAGACGCTGACAGGGCTTTCCGCATCTCACGAGATGAAGGAATAGCTGTCTACCTGCCCTTTTTAAATACTGTCATTGGATATTTCACTACTGAGTACCCCATCTCCTCCAACTCAGCATATGGTAATGGAGAATAAATCAACTGCCTGCATCGAGCAGTACAGCTCCCTCCTGTAGCTCCAGCGTGACGCACACTGAGAGCAGGCTTTCTGGGGTTACCTGTTTTCATGCGCACTGGGCTAAATTTGCAGGTGATGCTCTACAGCTGAGCTCCCCACTCCTCTTACCAATTATTTTCTCATTTACACTGCTGCTCAAGTCTGTAATAACAACACTGACATGTCAGAAGCAAGAGGAAGGAAAAGATTTAACAGCATGAGCCAAAGAAATTAGGCAGACAACATCGCTGGCATGGTGGCGAAAAAAAAAAACAAACCCAAACCACAACCGAAAAAAAACAACCACGAAAAGATGTTCTTTAAAGTCTCAGTGAATGACTTAGAAAAGATTTAAATATTTGATGGTAGCAAGGACCTGAAACCTTTACTGTCCCCAGCTTTGCACTCAGCACCTTTGACATTTGGGTTCTGAAAATACATGTAACAATCTGACAAACACACAACTGCTTCTCCTCAGAGGTACAACCACCGAAGTGACTGCCCTTCTGCTTCTGCACAGCTGAATGCCTGAAAATGGACCTTGCAAACTGTATGGGAACTGTCTGTAGAGTTCTCTTTCAATTAACAGAACTGTAGCTTAGGTCAAATTGAGAGTTTTTGATCCTAGAGTCATGAACTGGTCTGGAAAACAGACAAACTTAAATGAAATGGGAATTTTTCCTGCCTTTGTAATTGTCTCCCCTGCTGAAATCAATAGCAAATTCAGTGCTCACAACTCTGGTATCCTGCTTTTTATTTTTCCTTATTTTCTCCAAGTGACTTTTCAGCTACATTAGCTACTAACTCCCAATGCTCATATGCTATGAAAACACTAGATCTTGGGGGAAAAAAATGTATTTATATATGTATTTATATAAAGCCTGTTAAATACACCAAAATCTTACTAGAGCAATAAAAAGAGAGGTCTTCCTTTTGGCTAGGTTATCTTAGCAACCTACTTTACTACAAAGTCTTTATTTAATTATAATTTAGTTTTTATTTGCTAAGATCTTGTAATTACACTCCACTTCTTTTTAATTTAGAGTTTAATAGTCCCAGTGGCCCAATACATGCTGATACACTGTTTTATATATGGCATGTTGGTATTCTTCTATTCCATATTAACCGGAAAAATCAGGGAAAACAATCACTAGACAGGAAATGGTTAATGCCCATTTCCACTTAATAAATTGCCTTTCCATTAAGTGCCTTTCCAGAGCCATACCCTGACTTCTGGATGCATTAGTTGTTAGAATGTCAGGAATACTTTACAGATTATAACCCTGAAACACAGCAAAACTGAAATACTGCTGCTATCTGTGAGAAGCCAGGTTTGTACCTTTTGGCTGCCAGGTCCTGCACTAGCTGCTGCTGGAAAGATTAAGTGTTTATAAAGGTATCCACTGTAATTATTTTCAAAGTGCAATAATGAGTGTGTTTTTTTCCTTAAGTTTCTTAATGAAATACTATTTTGTTCCTGCTGGTAATCAATTTAGACCAAAGCAACTCTCTGCTTCCTGTTGCCTTCTAGCTTGTCAGACCTCCATTTTAAGAAACACCCACCCCACCCCCCCAAGTTTTAAGGTTGCAGTGTTCAAAAAGAGTTGAGATATTTATGCAGGCAATTCTAATTGTATTTAGAATCCCTGCACCTTCTACTCAGATGTGGATTTTTATTTTTAAAATTTATCAAGTTTTTTTGTGTTAGAATTTGGGATTTAAAACTAAAGTTCCATTTAAATAAGAAATATACCTGAGGTATATGTAAATTTCAGGCAACAAATAAAATGGGAATATTTTGAGCACAGAGATTCTAAACATTAAATATAAGCAGGGTATAACTGGACTGCATAGATCTATTTAGGTGACTGGTTTGTATCTAAGCTGAAGACACCAAATCAGAAATAAAGTTTCAGTTCCATTCTGACTTTCAGTGATAGGAATCCTGAAGGCTGAAGCTGTGAGCTAAGTAAACAGAGCACACCAGGACTTCATGAAAAATAACTCAGCTCCCACCAACTGTGGGAACATAATACGCACAGGATTCTTAATAGATGCTTCTCTTCAAATATTTAACCATGGTTGTTAATATTTCTTCCTAATGTAAGATACCCTGTTTATAATTTTTTAAAAAAGAAAACTATTTTATTTTTGACACTTTTTATAACAAGATAAAAACACAAGCAATATTGCAATATATCTCACTGTTCAGTAAAATCGGGGTCTATACTAAGGAGCTTAATAATACGCATTAGAAGCATAGTAGAGAACATGTTGGGTGATATTTATTATCAGCAGCTCCTCGCCTGCATGCAGGAGGCGGACTCACTGCGTCCCTTCCCAGGGTGGCAGGCGAGGGGAAGGAGGAGAGTGGCCAGCTCACCTAATGAGATGTCTCTGTCGGAGGGGGCTTGGAGACTTCTCTCTCCAAAAGTCTCTTTCTTGCATACTGAGGGGGAAAGTGTGTCTGCAGATTAGAGTACAAAACTGATGAAAAGAACAAGAAGTACTGCACATGGCTCTTGCCGGGTGTTTAGGGGGAACCAGAATTACATGACTTGATTTACTTTACAAAAACTGATTAGTAAACCCCCCCCGTGGATTTCTTAACTATACTGTGGAGGGATATAAGATTAGTGTAGCAATTCCCATCGTCAAACGTATTTACTGTTAAAATATTGGATTAGTGATGTTGTTATCCACTGTTCCAAGATTATAAAGTGATTCTTTAAAATTCAGCAGAAAAATACTATACTCTATCATTTGCAATTAGATTTCGGTCTGAGTGTTTTTCCCTTTCCACAAGAAGTAATTCTGCTTAAAAGGAAAAAAAAAAACCAACCCAAAACCAATACCCAAAACGTGCAAATCACACAAACAAAGAGAAAATAAAACTACAGATGCAAAAGAGGCAACAAATTATTTTCCACTTCTGCTTTTGAAGAGATAAAAATGGTTGCACTTGGTCCATATCTCTACCGCTCCTGCTTGACACGCTCCTTGCTGTGGCAATGCACCACTATCACACCAGGTGCCAATAAAGCCATGTTGGTGGGAGATGTTGCTTATTTGTAGGACATATGTGAATAGGCACTACCTGAGTGTTGAAAAATCTGAGTCCTTGGATATTCAACCCTCACAGAGAACTTTGAGAAGAGCTGTAAACCTTGAGGGTCATCATTGTCTGGGTTTCTAGTTACAACGTGGACTGTGAAAGAGGAAGAGCATGAGGAAAGCGGATAAATAAATGTTTTCATTAAAGTAGTTATGCTACATTTGGGCCAGGAAAATTAATGCAAGTGTACTCTGGCTTTTTAATCTTTGTCTTAAGTGAATGAGAGCATTTGGGAGTTCTTACAATTAATAAACAAATAAAAAGCTACAGCACTAATCGAACAGTTCTAGGAATCACTTCTATGCAGTATTTCAGGCAGACAGATAATAGATAGTAATGTAACAGTCACCAAAAAAAAAAAAAAAAAAAAGACAAAAGTTTTAAGTTTTAAATAAGAAACAGTCTGCAACTGAAGAGTGGGAGTTTTGCTGTGTCTGCCATAGCGGCAAACCTCACTATTTGCCACTATTTCAGTTTTATGAGTTTGCCTCCTCATAATTTAGAATAACAAAGCCATTAGTTTCTGCATCAGAATCATCATGACCAATATTATTTCATGCTGTTAACACACAAAATTCAGATTTCAAAACACTGTCAACAAGTTCAAAAATTTAAACAATTACAGATTACTTTGATTTTAAATTGTCTTGTTTCTAACTGACTATAAAAATAGAGGCTATAAATATGTAATCTTAACTGCACTAGCTCTGAACAGCCTTGACAGGGTTTATCAGCTAAATGTTTAATCAGGAAAAGCAGCAAAAAAAGCATAACCACAGGAATACATGGTATTTAGCATTTAAATAAAGCTTGTAAACCGATGACAAGTCTATTTGGGCAACTACTACCACACATGTTCCTTATCTGCAAAGGTCTTGTCCCGAATTTATCGGAACGAGTCTCTCATACTTTATTTTCCAGGCAGTAACATCAGTTTCCACTCATTGAGTCCACAGAAAAAGATACAGAAAACTGCAAGTTAAAAGGCATGGCCATGAAAAAGAACTCCCATGTTGTCAATGTCATATTGCTCCAGGAACTTATTAAACCACAGTCAAAAAAAAACCGAAAAAAACAAAGCAGTAAAGACAGGAACAAACCCTACCACCATCGAATAAGAAACGAGCCTGACAAAGCATCACAGTTCTTCATTTTTGTTTGATCCAACAGTTCAGTTTCAAAATTTTTAGCTACCTGGCTGCTTCCAAGATGAAACCTTGAACAAAGGCGGCAAATGAGAGCCACGACAGTCCATACGACATAAAGCCTTCCCTCCATCTGCACAAAAAGCACCATTTCATGTTTCCCCCAGACTATAACATCTGTGTGAAATCGCCCGACCGCTAACAGGTACCAGGTTCTGACCTGGTGATACCAGGGGCCAGATGTGGTACTTTCTGCTTCACTGACCGTTTGGCCCTGGACACTGAAACTGTGCTTTCAGCTATTTCATCCACTTTCTCTCTTGATAAAACACATCCCACAGCAGCTCTCAACACTGAACAGCAGTAAGTGGCCCAAGAAAATGTAATGATTTTTTTTACTGCTATTATTAAGTAGATAAAAGTAGAGAGTCTCTCCCTTTGAGGTGCAGGGGAGGGGGAATCAGAACACCTTCATGTAAATACCACCTTTTTGTAAATAGGAGTTGGTTTTACTCATGGTTCATTGTAGCAGCTTTTAGATGTATTTCTCCTCCTTTTAGAGTTGGGAACCATTTGCTTTATGAGCACCATTTGGATCATTTGCTTGTTGCTCATAAAATAGACAAAGCTTTTATCCATGCCATGAATTTTTACTCACTTTATACAAAATATCTAAGGAGGGATTTACAGGGGCCAGAATTACATCCATGAAAGAATTAACATCTAATTTAATTTTCTGCTACAGTAATGGTTCCAGCAGTTTTTGATTTTGTTGATTACATTTATTCTCTCCACAAAATAAAAAAAACCATATTGGTGTTAGTTTCTTTGTACGTTATTTAAAAAAAAAAATGATTTTTTTTCTGCAAAAATGAATAGGAATGACAAAAGCATTTCATACATTCTAATCTGCGTAGTTACTAAGTAAAGCAGTGGCAAACACAGCTTTCAGAAGTGCTCCAACAGCACAGCACAGCAATGGGCTGTGTATGCGGGAAGAACAATGATTCTCACCAGCACTGGGACAGTGCAACTGAGTATTTCTTTGACAGCGCTGCTGGCAACAGTCACACAAGCCACCAAAGTGGTTGCAAAAGCTCACCTCTGTCACCCACGTTCGTGAACCAGAGCCTCCCTAAACAACCACCACAGGACTGAGCTGCTTCAACTCCTCACAACCCAGCAGCCAAAATTCTCTCATGTGCCAACCAACTACAGCCCAGCCCTAATGCCAAGCTCTCTGCCTGCTCTGCAGCACATGCTGTAGGCAAGGAAACGGGAGGAGCCTGTTAGCCCTCCCTTAATGATTCATCAGCTGCTTTGCAGTAACTGCCGGAACGAAGCACTTCCCTCAACAGTTTTGTTCTCGCACATAAAGAGTGACTGTCTATTAGTAGCTATGGACCACAGGCCGTAGCAAGCTCCTGTGGTGCTGCACATAAACATTACTGATTGCAGACAGAGATCAATGCAGTCTTAACTATTGTGATTAGCAGCTGCCTGGGTAGAGGTGTTTGGAGGTTTGGCCATGCAGCAGCTGGAGACAGGCATGGCACAAGCACACCTGGGAGCCTTTTATATAAGAAAGAGGGAAGATCCTGTGTTTTGGAGAGTAAGAGCTGAGAGATACCCCTACGATACAAGGCTTACATGTTTACAGGTAACTATCTTCTTTCTCTATGTAGAGATGCACAGACACAGATACCCTGTATTTGTGATTACAGTGAGGAATTTACCATTTGTGAGTTACTATAATCACTCGTATAGATTTTACCATGAAAGCCGGCACAGGTAGCATTGCAACTAATACAAAGAATGCACTCAAGCATGAACAAAGGTAGCAGTAACAGACAGGTGGATTTTTATTTTATTATATTTTTTTATTTTTACTTCTGAATTCCTATGCTGTGTCTGCCACATGCTTCTGAAGCAAACATGCCTCTAGAACAAGCCTAAGTTCCAAGATTCATATATGTAGTTTGTAAAAACTAGAGACTAAATTGGAGACTATTTGTTTGGGCAGAGTGCTTACAGTCTGAAAATATGAGGCAGAGCCTACACAGGCTGCAGTCACACTGTAATTACTGATCAGAGGTTGCTGCCTCTGCCTCGTTCTCTCCGTCTTTGCCAGGAAACTCTCAGCTTGGCCATTACAGCTATAGATTCACTGCTGCCTTTAGCAACAGGTGAACCCTGCAAAGCAGAGGTAGGTGTTTCTGTCAGGAAGAGGTACCATGCCATATGAATCACAGATGTGATAGCTGCTGAAGGAAAAATGCCCCCTCCGACCCCAACCCATAAAAAGCAGCGATCTTCCCCTAGGAATCTGCAGAAGCAGTTTGACTCTCCCCATTGGCCTTCCCGGCACCCTACTTCATCCCAGCCCCAGTCCAGCGCCTTCTCTTGTACAGAACCAATCCTTGTCCTTGGAACAGCAACAGCCAGTTTCACCTACACTATAAACTGGTTTTTTCCTTCCCTCCAGTCACCTCTGAAGCTGCACATTTCGGTGTGCAGTACAGTACACTGAAACACGGGCAATAAACAGCAAAAATGGCTTTGAACTCCTGCATGTAAGAAATTTACAATAACTGAATTGCTCAAGTAAGTACAAAAGTGCAAGGCCAAAACTTCCAAACCCACTTTGCATTAAGGAAGACTGCATATTAATAACCCCATTTCTGTAGCTCTTCTTGCATGATTAAGCATTGCTTATTTTTTCGTTAAATCCTTATGATGAAAGGGTTGATCCTTCAAACCTTCCTCCCAAAATTACAAACTTCCACAAAGTTATTTTCTACACCAGGAGACACTCAGAGTTTATTGACACTCCATTCAAAAAGTGGTTTCTTTTTATAAAGTTCTGCACTGTTTTTTAAGCACATAAAGAATAAAAACTGACAGCAAGATAATCCTGGCACTTCTCCCTTAGAAAAAAGCCGAGACTTCAACTAAAAAGACACTACCAATAGTCTGGGCAGCCAAACACCAAAACAAATAATTTTGACGTGCAATGCCAAGAACTGCAGAGCTACCTGTTGCAGCATTTCCTTAGAACCTCAGATTAATTCTATTAAGAAATACAGAAAACATCACCAGAAAAGTTGTTTCAGCCTACCTGTGGCTGAGTCCAAGGCTCCAAGGCTGTTTCTTTCAAAGGAGTCTGTGGCCTTCCCATTTCTTTTGTGTGCTTTTAGGAGAGAAAAAGTATGCATCAGTTATATGTTCAACCACTCTATCAGCATTCAGCATTAATTTATCTTGAGGGAATAAAACAGTAAAGTATAAAATTAATACAAAAAAATAGTGACATCATGACTGCATACATTTGGAGTAAACTGTAGGTTTGGTATTTTTGCAGCTAAGTAACTTAATTTTTATAGAGTTATTGTAACTTGCAAGGTGTGGGGGTTCAGAATTTCATCTGTGTGTGCTGATAAGAAAACTCAGACAAAAAAATGAAACTATTTGCCAGAAGAGTAAGGTTCAGCAGCAGAATTTCAGAGGGAACTCAACCCAGTTTCTCTGCCGTTTCCTCCTAGGCTGTGAAAGAAGGACATAGACTGCAGTGGAACTAACAAATAGGTGAATTAAATGAAGTATTATATGAAAATTTTTTTAAAGTATGCATTATTTGGCCGGGGAGCCATGTTTTTAGATGAGAGCCCTTGCCTTCCATTAATGCTCATCAGAGCTGGAGCCAGAAGACTGAGTAATTAACCGCTTCTTGTCTCCTCGACTTTACACTACCTTGAAATATTTCAAGATCGACCACAGCAAATCAAAACTCCGTCTCATCAAATAGATTAAAGTAGTCTTCAAAGAAGCAGACTGGGTGACCCTTCACACTTCCCTTGTTTAATATTACCAAAACATCCTGCAATTACTCGTTAATGTCTGTAATTGCTCTGTTTCAATAATAAATACGTAAGGTTTTTGAGCACTGGGACTGAGCATTGAATAGCATATTGGCTCCTTTTAATTTTCTCCATATGATTTTCCCAGGGAAGGAATGATACAGATTGCTGCAAAAAATACCGACAAGTCACTCAACTTTTCTTTCTCCCTGCATTATTCTGGTCATAAACTGGAAACACAATCACAAAAAAAGGTCCTCTGTGGAAATAAGCTATGTAAGTAGTGCCAGGAATTTCCTTCTCCTGAAATACATCATCTCTAATGTACTACCCTTTGGATACGTCCTTTGACAAAATGTTATATAAATATTTTCTTATCCAGGTCTCCCATCAGAGTGATCTAAATGCCCATGGAGACTGCAAGGACTGACTGAGAGACGGAGGGATATGCCATTGGATTTTCTGTCATATATAGTAAAAAATCGCCACTTAAAAGGAAATATTTTTTTAAATACAGAATTTGTGGGCAACTTCAGTTAGCATGGAGCATCCACAGGGCTCAGTTCAAAAACCACCTTATTAAATGGCAATTTTGTTTTGGCAGGTTGGATTGCCTGTAATAATAGATTACAGGCAATCATTTTTACCATTTTTGTTATGTTATAGTTTGGGGTAGCAACAGAACATGACTCACTCTTGAAATAGAACAATAAGTGCATTTCAAAGGAAAAGAGAAATAACCACAGATTTAGTGAATGCTAAACGGAGTTAAAATGAATGCATCTGGAAAGGGAAGGTTGTGTTTTCCATAAATTCAAAAGTACATGTATTCTACCTTATAATCTTTCTTTAAATGTAATAATCAAGCATCAAAGGGACCCAAACACATAATGAAAATTATTAAACATATCAGTTGTGGTGCCAAGATAACATAATAATTCTGTATGGGATAACCTGCTAGGAAGTGACATTAAAAATCACACTATTTCTTGAGAAATAGCTTTCCTTGGAGTTTTACATTAGTTTTTTACACAACACTTATCCAGTGAGTTCTACTTTAGAGCAAAGAGAAAAAGGAAAAAGCAAGCGTATAAGTACACGAAGAAAAGGGATACAAACGTAAATTTAGGTGAGATGATACTTAAAATGTTTGAGTAACACTTGAAACTCATGCTTTAAATCATAGATAGGACTTAATGAAGACTCAAACACCTCTTAACGCTCTTTTTTATAGACTAGCACCTTGTGTTCTTCATTTACTTCCTACTGTTTCCACTACCCAGCACACAAAGAGACCCTTTCACCCCTCCAAAGACAAGTGTCAGAAAGACATGACAAAACAGAGCAAGTTTGAAAACAGAGCAGATTCAGGGGCAACTACTAGTCAGTGAGCAGCCTGCATCCCAGAGCACATGGAAGAAAGAAAAAAACAGCAGTAACTGCTTTCAGCCCCAACAGGCTTTCCACACACAGTACGTATCATCTTTCCAGCTCTCATATCATTTTTACATTGCCATTTCAGAACTAAAGGGATTGAAGTCTAGAAATTAAAGGCCCTAACACGCAGCACAGATCTGATTTGCCATGGAGAACCTGCAAGTGTATTTGCGTTGCCACTTTTCAGTGGAGAAAAACATCTTATGCGTGAGCTGTGACTGCACACAAGATAGCTTACAATGAACCAGCACCTGTCCCACTAACTAGCGGCACATCTGCTGCAGCTTCCACCTCAGCATGCTGCAAAACTCAAATTGTGCAAATACCTGTTCTGAGCTACCTGCTGCTATAGCAATTCTACTTCTAGTATACAAGTTCCCTACTTACCGCTTGCTGAGATAGACACACTTTCTTAATGGATCACCTCACATAAGCAGCACTTATACACAAGTTCTCCTTTTTCTTTCTTAAAGAAGAACGTGGTAATGACAGACAATCCTCCCGGGAGCTTCTTTCTTCCAGCGCAGATAAAGAAGCTCTTACTAAAAGTAGGGACTTTTTGGAAGTCTTTATCCTTCCATTTTCCTTGAAGCATCTTCCCACAGCTTTCTACAGCTTCTACAACTCCTCTAAAGAAACAACAGAATATGCCCACAGTCTTTTATTTACGTTTCCTCCACTTCCTCAATTTGATGTTTAAGTTTCACACATAGAAGAAAATTGTACTCATAATGAGATAAAGATGGAATGATTTCAACCTGGATATTACATTATGGTTTCAGCAGTGCCATTAAAGCTCCCTTAGCTCTTGTACATGCACTGATTACAATTTCGCTAGCAGGCAGGCTTGACTTCTGGAATAAATTAGGTTCTTTTCATGTTTGATGAACCACCTGTCACTTCTGTTACAGCCAACTACTGTTCCACAAGCACAGGGTGTATCCAGACAACTGATTCAGTAGCTACCACTCATTCAACAACTTCAGAGATCTTCCCCCCTCTTTCGGAGTTGAGGGACACTCGTTTTGCTCGAAATTATTACCTGACATCCCATATCGTGGCGCCGGTACAAGCACTAGGGAAGGCAAAAAGAGACAGGAAAATCACATAAGGTCTTGCTGTCTGTAAAATTTTCCTTTATCGCAGTAATCCCTTTTGCCCAGAAGCAAATGCAATACGGTCAACTGCTCCCCAGGGCCAGGCAATCCTGTCTATCCAGAGAAAGTCCATTTTCAGGTATTTTCACTATGAAAGAAGTTTTAGTATGCTGAGTCATCATACAGCCAGTCACATCAGTCTTCCACGTGATCACCTAGAAATTACCCTGATCAATTATGTTAGCAATCAATAAAGTCCAGCATAATGGCCAGGTAGTAAAAAGGTTGTGCACAAAATATTTTGCTGGTATTTGGAATTTTCTGTCTAGCTGTAACAGCAAAAGAAAGCTTTAATAGTTAACTAAAGTAGTTATTAAATCTTCTTATAGGGAAAAATGAAATTCATTGTTTATTAGGAACAACAAGTTAACAAACATGTAATTACACATGACAGCTTGACAGGTAATATCCAGCCTTCCAAAATCTATCAGAGAAAATAAACTGTAAAATAGATTTTAAGGGTGATGAAAGTCATCATTTTAAGTCAGACTTCATTTTTATCTTTTAAGATACCACAGTGGTGCTCCCCTCCCTGAAATATAAGGAGAAAATCTCTTGTGAACCTGAGACAGTCGAAATTAATCTCCCAACTGCTTGTCCACGGATGATCTCCCTTCTGATGGCAGCCTCCCGCTATGCTGCTCGGCTCCTGGTGTCTGTGCAGGTTAGGCTGATCCATAACAAGACACCGCTAATTTGCTCAACCTGTTTTCTCCACCAGACTCAACTCCATTCTCTCTCTGCCCTAAGGTACTAGCCCAGCTCTCCCTGTCTAGGATCCTGCCCTGCCAGTCCACTGCGTAGGTCAGGAAGGTGGGATGCAGGTGACTGAGAAAAGGGGATGCCCATTCCCTGCGACCCTGCCTGCCAGCCCCCCGCCGAGCGCTCCCTTTGGCCTCTCCCCCTCCACAGGGCATGATGCTCGCAGGGGCCACATCCAGTTGCACCCGCAGGGCAGCACCCTGCTCCCCAGGAGCCAGCAGAGCCCTGCCTCTGCCAAACCTGCTGGGGCTGCATTCCTGGCCACAGGGCCTGCAGCCACCTCCAACACAAACTACACCCTCTAAAATTGTGGGAAAGTTCTTCCCGTTTTGCTGGAGAGAAGTTAAGTTATGTTCAGTTGGTTGGCCTCAGCTTTGTGAGCTTGGGTTTTAAAACAATCATAAAAATTTCGAGTAACTTGACCCATGGATATAATTTTTCACTAGCATTTTTCCAGGCTGCAAAGGAAATTAGTCCAGGCCCTCAAGCTTTTAATTCTAATACTAACTACGGGATCTGTTCAGCTAGGTATCATCTCCTTTTTGTCCCACTTCCCTACTGACAGATTATCTGCTGTTCTTGAAAGCAAATCTGGATTTATTAGAGTTAAAAATAAAAGAAAAAGTTACAATATGACAATTTTGGATTTATATACTTTAATTTCTGGAAAAGGCCTAAAATTATCTAGACTGATACTACCACCAATAATTCTAATGGTTATTGATTGCCGTGAGAAGGAAAAGCAGACTGAAATTCAAAGATAATATGATGCATTTTTCTATGGTGCCTTACAAAATTGCTATAGCAGCATTAAGATTGTCTGACTCAAAGTGTTCCACTCCTGCACTTTACAGGAAAGAGGGAAAAAAAAAAAAAGAAAGAAAAAAAAGCGCTTTATGAAATTGTCTTTCAAGCTGAAATCCTGTATGGCTTGAAGTGAAATTCAGGAAACAAACAGCAAAACACATTTTCTAAGTAGGATATTAGCTATGTTGCATTATCAAAGTCTGGATGGGATTATGCATGTTTATTTGGGGCAGCTTTTGTCTTTTTTAGTTGTGTTTAAAGTATACAGCCAAAAGCTACATTTTTAGACAGGTACTGTAAATTTTACTATTTTTCTAGCCCACATTATAATCAGGAAATCACGTATACTAATTTCACTGTCCAGGTGGAACATCTTTATTGTCACACTGAGACAGAGAAATGCTGTAAACCTGAGAAGATTATCTCCACCAGCAATGCCTCCTTCTTGCCTGTAAATTGATTACAGGATTTCAGGTAACTGGATTCCTGCTGTCCTCCCCTTCAGCCTCCTAAGATCCTTCATGTGAAAGGTGAACAGAAGGGTTAATTTAAGTAAAGAAAGTATAATTTTAGGTAACAAGTCACTAGAAAAAAAAAAAAAAAATTGTTCCACAATTCCAAGCTTTATATAAAGATGAAAATAAATCTGTATGACATCAGTCTACGGGAAAGCCATAGGACAGCTGAAATCAAGAGGTTTGTAAGGATTCATATGTGAGCGGTTTTGCTTTGTGTTGGAGAAACACATCTGGTCTGCTCTTTGCCAAAGAACAAAAGTAAGAGTTGAAACTCACAGATTTGTGCAGGTACTGGTGAGGAACCCACAGTCTAGAGCCCTGAAATGTGATTTAGGAAGGACGGAAACAATTGGCTTTCCACATCAAACAGCAACCTGAAATCACCACTGCCACGACTTCTACACTGTTTTGGCTGTAACAACTGTGGCTCCATTACTGAAAGTATCAAAGCACCCTGTGATGATGCTATACCATGCTCCCAGTGATTCCCTGGCCTAAAAAGCCACAATTTAACCCAGCAAGTCTCTAATGATTCTGCCAACAGGTAGCTTTTATCTTGCAAGTACCTCTTCAAAGATGCAATGTATCACCTAGTCCATATCCAGCCAGCCAGCAATTATAAGGCCATTATTTCCAGAGGTGTAGCACACCCACAGCCTCCATCATTTACAGCTCTTATATTATTCCTATAGAAAAATCAGCCCTTCTCCTACTTATTTCCTCCTTTTGTTCCAGCATATCTATGAGTAAAGGGGGTGCCTGGCAGGAGACAGGGGAAGGGAAGATAAAGGCAGGGTGGGAGGTGGGGGGTGAATAACAACAGCATACTCGGAAAGCTCAGAGTTTTAACAAAGCCTGACATGAGATTTGCCAGATGGTTCTGTACCGGATTGTAAAACTTTAAACTAATCTTCATTTAAGAGTTTTAAGGGCTGTATCCCTCTTATAAAGCCTCTTGCTCTTTTGCCTGGTTGATTCTGGTAAATTATAGATCAGACTTTAGGAAACTGCTTCCATGAACAGCGGCTCCTTAAATCTCAGCTAAACTGAGCAAGAAGATTACATGTTATTATGATGTAGCACAGCAGGATTTTTGTACAGCAAACATAATGATGTAGAGGAGGATAAAACTATCATTCCGTGCAAGGAGGTCATCCATAGAAGAACAATGCTTTTTATATAGCTAGCAAATCCGTACATACGTGGTGAATCTTCATGTGGCAGATTTTTTTCCTTAATGGTACTGTAAAGAAACCCAACCATAAGCAAAACCCAAATCTGTATTTCAAGATTCAATGATCAAACATCTTGCAGGAAAGGAGATGTCATTTTTGAGACATAATTCCAAATATTACTAGAAAAAGTATCTATTTCAAGGGCAATTTTAGGGTAAATGCATCCTATTGGTTTTATGCAAGGAGAAAAGATTTCCTTCGAATCCCCAGTGAAATGTCAGATACCGCAGAGGTATTAAAAATTAAAATGCTCACTAATCTTACAAGTACATATATATATATACACACATTTAATTGTAAATCAAACCCTGTTCACATGGAGAAGCACAAAGCAAAGTCAGTATACCAAGGTGTAGAAATTCTTTCCAGGTGCTGTACGTATTTGTAATCCTGCACAGTATCTCCACATTTGAAATTCTAGTAGAAGAAATTTATAGATTTCAGACACTAAATGATGACAAAGTGGGAACAATGGAGACTAAAACCAAGCTCCTGGTAACTAGCGAAAGAAAAATTTCAAAAATCAAGAGACTCAGATCACCACGTTCTGAGATACACAAATCTGACAATAAAATTGTGGCCTATCAATCTTTTGAACAGGTGATACAAACATTTAAGCCTCATCAGCTTTGATTCAGCAACCTATTGAATTTTCTCTCATTTTCTTTTTCTGTACATGATTTTGAATGCAATGTAATGTCAAATGATACCCCCACTCACCCATCCCCTTTCTCTCTCTTTTTAATTGAAATATTATTTCCTGCACATGAAAACTTTGACTTAAAAGCAATCAGGGGTGATATTCACAGGGTTGGTCTTTTCAAAATGTCACGCACAGGAATTAGGTTTGTCCTAAAGCTCTCTGTAAGAATATCAGCATTTTGGAATGCCTAAGAAAATGACTATGTATGGGAACATGCCATTGAAGACTGTTGTTCAACTGATTTTATTACATTTAATTGACAATCAGATAACATGTTACACTTCTGTTTTATCTGCACATCATTACCAAGACATTTAAACGTGTTTCCCAAACTTTAGAAATGATAAAAATTTCTTAGCTCAATGAACAGATAATTTTTTTCTGATATAAGAACAGAGACATTCTGACAAATTCACATAGTCCTAAACGAGCAAAATTACTTTTAAATTTGATAAACACAGAACTTTTTTCTTAGTTCATACAGGTAAAAATCTTAGCGGTAATAGCTGATAAAAATATGCTCACGCTACATGTTCTGACTTGAAAGTATTTACATATATAAAACTAATGTGACAGTATATGCCAAGGTATTCTTACATCAAGTGAAAAGGGGAATAAAAAAAGAACACTACCAAACAGCTTGTTTTAGTTGCCTGAGCTCTACTTAGCTTTTAAAGCACGAATATAAATGTACACAAATCCATTTTGTGACTCCGATATAAAGCATCATGTTAAAAATGTAGTACATGGTAGCAAAACTACAATTTTTTATATTCCTGCATATTTTCTTCAGAGCTGTTAAAATTCACATTTCTTGTTATATCCCTTCATAAAACTAGTTTCTTTTTGTCTATTCAGGAAAAATAGCATAGCCTCTGCCAGTATCCACCTTGTCCAAACGGGTTTTTTTCTAGGGCTTGTCATCTTCTTTCTCTATAGTGTGACTAAGTTATACTTTATAGAAATCCAGCTTCTTATAAGAAATATTTGCAATTTAAATTGCTTTTTCTCTCTAAACATTAAGTCTGAATTGGAGAAAGTTGTTAAAAGCTAAGGCTTCCTAGTTTTTTTGTAGTTTACTAATCAAGCAAACTAAAATTACATTATCGGAGTCAGCCAGGAGCAGGCCAGACCTGGCTGGTGGAGAAAGGCCTGAACAGGAATCTCACACGCCGATTACAGCCAGGAAAGAATGGCTGACAAACCGCTATACTTTAAGCTTTGAAGTGTGGCAGAACTAAGGAAAATGTGCCACCTTAAATTAGATTTTTCCAGAAAGTTGATAAATAGGCTTACTTATAAAGAGCAGCAAGACTAATCTGCCATTCTCCTGACATTAGAGACAACATGATCTATAGAAGCCTTGTTGGATCATCAGCTCTTTTCATTTGATGTCATCCTATTTATATTCCTTACCCCCAGCTGTGACTATTTGTCTTATAAAGTGTTTGATTTTTCTAGTGCATATTGTAGGTTTTAGTATATGAAGCAAAATAAAAAGTCAGATTGTTCTTTGGGTGGCAAGAGTATGTCCAGAACAGGCGCCTGGACCATAAATAATCCCTCAAGAGATAACGATGCATGCTTGGAAATAACTTCTTTTTCTTATCAAGTCTCTGAACAAGTTATTCAGCATGTATCCTAACCTATGGCACAGAATTCAGAGCAAATGCAAACAGTGCAACTTGTAAAACAGGGAGGAACAGGGAAACAGGTGTAGGAGTCACCAAGGGTAAGCAGAAGTAAGAGCAGCTCCACCTACTCTAGGGCAGGTCAGTGCAAGGGAGCCCCAGCGCCCCGCTGGAAGCGAAGGATGTCTGTGGGCCACACAGCACAACTTGTGAAAAATATATAAAAGTCTTTGTATAAGCACAGACATATGTAATTACATACTCCTGTCATTTTTTGTTTTATTTGTGGTCAGGATAGAGTTTGAAATGTCGATATCATTTTAGCAAAACTCAATTAAAGTTTTATTGCCGCCTTGTTAACCAAAAGAAACCGGGGCCTGTCTGCCTCTCTGCAGCTTCTTCCCTTCCCTCGGACAACCACACGTCAGCTTCCCATTAAGAAAACCAACACAAAAACACATATTTACTCATTCCAATGGGAAACTGCTAACCACAGATGTCCACAGAGTTCCACCATGTGTTACACCAACCCCATCTTCACTCTACGTTAAGAATCCCTTCTGAGGTGACAGGGAAATCCCACCTTGATATCACGCACTTAGTTGTTTCAAGGGGGGTTGCTGTCAAGAGAACAGTAATACTATTTCAGGAAGAATTATAAAATTCTGCCCTTTATTTTTTTCAGGTAAGCGTAATAATAACATTATGAAATTATTTCTCTTGCTGACCTACACAAACCTGTCTGCCAATACCGTTGGCAGGAGGAAGCCCACCCCTCCTCTGAGGCTGGGCAGGCCGGGGCCCCGGCGGCGGCAGCGCGGGGGGAGGGTGCGGGGACCCCTGCGGCCAGGGTGCCCAGGGCCCTGGTGCCTCGCTGCCTCCCCAGCTGTGGGAGAGCTCTATGGCGGAAGCGCCAGCCAGGCAGGCTCAGAAGCACTCTCAGTGGGTTTCGAAGGGGTTTGGGGCCGGTTGGTTTGGTTGTTTGGGGTTTTTTTACACTCATAGGTACAAGTAATGGGCCCACCCAGTAGATCCAGAGAAGTTATCACAACACAGATGTGCTCTCATTATTGTCTAGACATCATTACAAGATTCCCTGGCCTAGATACTAGGATGGCTTTAAAATTTAAGTACTTAATGCAACTATAACCTTTGGTGCATCTACTACCTTGGCTCTACTTTGACCAGAAAGGTGCTCAGGAGACGGGCAGGCAGCAGCGGCGGAGCTGCCCTGCCCCTGTGGTACCCGTGAGGCAGCAAGACTGGCACGATCGGCAGCCCACGGGGGGTTACACTGCCTCTGCTGAAGCCCACCTCACTGCAAAATGTTATTGCTATTAGTGAGATAAAGTTTAGAGGGTAAAATAATGATCAGAAGTTTTATGAACAAGCTGAGAATTCAGAACGCATGGGCATCGGGGAGACAGAGTGAATCTTAAATAATGGGTGAGGCAGGAGGAGAATTCCAAAAGTACTGAAGAACGCTGGCAAGCGGGTGTTACAGTGGTGTTAAGGATGTCTAAACTTAATCCGGCAAGGTGTCTTCACTTCAGATAAATCACTTTCTGACTGTCTTCTACTCACTGTATTGTGCCCGAGTCCATGTGCATACCCACCTTCCATTTTAAAGTTTACTTTAATCCAGACACATACTGTTTCTCAAATAACTTTTCTGACACTTTCCATGTTTTCTATTTTATTTCCTGTTATTCATGAATTATGAATTGAGAGATATTTATTCCCCTTGGGAAAGGGTGGGGAAAAGATAAAAACGCAACCCAGAACACAGTACCTGAAATCTAGTCTCCCATAAATACATGATTAGATTACTTTAAGCTAGTACTGCCTGCAGTGCAAAACTTTTTAAGCACAGTCCTTCTGTTTTAGAAAAAAACCCAATAATGAACTGATATTAGGACCAGTCCTCTGGAAGCAGTATTTTCCTCATTTAAAAAAAAAACAGCAAACTAAAGAGCAGCGTCATATACGCAGTCATTTTTAAAGCAAAAGACGAGGTTTATTCCTAATGCCAAGATGACAGACAAGATGCCCTCTCTTTGATAAGATTGGGAAGGAAACTATTGTCATAAATACTCCAGAACACTGAAAGTAGATTTCATGATGGGTAAGGTTAGAATTTGGAAGATACCGTTCAAGAGAGATGCACGCTCACACACACTCCCTCTCGCTCTCTGGTTTCCAGAGCCACTCCAGATTTCAAATAGTTCAGATGTCTATGGAAAACTGTATTTTATTTCTGTTATGCCTTTTTATAAAACACACTGCTACATTGTAAAGGATACTCTTCTTAAGCAACGCACTGCATAAGTCAAGCTATTTTCCAAATTACTTCAAATAATTCTTTTTCTGCATCTGACTTCCCAGCAGCACGGTACAAACATGGGGCGTGTGGAACCTGAGGGAGTGAGGTGATCTGATACCTCAGTTACAAGCTTTGGTCCTAAGCAGATGAATCTGAAACTCCTGGCATTTCAGCAAAAACATTCGCAAAGGACTTTTAACGCCCAATCCAAAACATGGTAACATGTACACATACCTGGTCTGGTTTAAATCTACCTAGTTTGAACACCAAAAATAGTGAAGACATGATAGCACACACTTCAAATTGAGACAGCTTAAAAGAAATACAGGAAGTTTGGCAAGATTTAAAATTCTGGTGTTTACACCAAAAGCCTACATGTTGTTAGGAAAAATTGCCAAAATTGGAGTTTCTATTTTCAGGTAGATAAGGGCACAGATACAAACTTAGAAAAAACAAAGATCACTTTAAAACATTCTCTTTTTATCTATTTTATAGAAAAATATGCGTTCCAGTGCATTAATGAAAACAGCATCAAAGGAGATACTATTTTTTACACAGACACTTACATGTTTTAAAGATAATGGCAGTTTGCATATTAGGGGGTATCACTTTAATTCTTCCAGACTATGTATTCCAGGAGTAATTTGAGCTTTTAGAAATAGTTAATGAGATTTAAAAAAATGCTGATGCATGATTCTGATGAAAGCTGAGGGGTTTGCATATCTCACTTAACGTAAGGGATTTGCAAATAAACACATGGAGCACATGAAAAGCAATGGCAAAACGACAGAAAATGGCCATCACTGGATTTCTAAACTATTTACACATATTGCTACTTGTCTTAGATAAAGCACACTTTCGGTGAAATAATATAGGGCAGTGAAATCATACACAGTAGCCACTTTATTTATTATGAAGTACATTATTCTGTCCATACGCAACAGACTGGGAATAATTTCATTTATAAAGACTGCAATAATTTTTGGAAGGGTTATGCAAGTCTTGTATGATCTTCTTTACTATTTATGATTTGTGTATTCCATAAAAAAAACCCATTCTGTTATCTCAGCATTATTTCACGAAACCTCTTGGTGTAAATTCAAAATCTTAAGGAATATGAAACACTCCCACAACTTACATGACAGTGGCCCTTAGACCTCTGCAGATTATATTCTCTATATTCTTTATTTTCCACTCCCTACACCTTATGAAGCACTATTAAAATGAAAGATCTGAACTCACTCCAAATGACTTTTAGAGGGGCAAGACTGGTCCAAGGATCACAGCAAAAAAACACCCCACAAATTAATAAAAATTATTCTGGATCAGTATTCTTTATTTTTACAGATTATTTGTGGGGGGGTTTAAATGCAATTATAGCTTAATATTATGTGTGACTTCAAACATTATCAACAAGAGAAATCAAAGGAAAAAGTTATTAAATGATTTCTTTCTGAAGTAGGGAAATGGAAAACACTTTGTCCCACAATCCTTTAAACATTCTTGTCAGTCCCATTGTAACATAAATAAACTTTAAAAACTATTATTATAAGAATTTAAAGCTGCTATGATCTATCTATACATATACAAAGCCTCAGCATTCAAAGGTAAGCATAATATTTTTCATTTCTTTACTATTCCAGACTTATCTCAAAGGGAGCAGTTGGAAAGAAAGAAGAGGCTGCGTAGAACTTGTTGACTGAACCAAATGGAATTTTCTAGCAATCTCAAGCAGTACAGATAGGCTGGCTATACAAACGCACCAGCTCCTCTTCCCTTTCCTCCTCTGCACTATTGAGCACATACACTGCTGCTCAGTATTAGTGAAGTGGAACTCAAAAAGTAAACATCATAGAAATTTTCATGTCCTTCAGAATGTCTGTGTTCAATTCTGATGCAGCAGTGAACCTGGCACGAGTACACTCGGTAAGATGTGTATCGCCCAGCCCAAGGAACTTGGGCTGACAACATGCTAAAACAGTCATTCCATTCTGTTTCTTTAGCAAACAAAGAGTTGGAATAAAAATGAAAATGAGAACAAAAATGTCACTGCTGCTCCACCACTGGGTGCCGAGAGACTACTAATTAAGATATTAACTGAAAAGCCCTAAAAGACAAACCTTTTCAAACCGAGAATGAAAAGATATTTGTTCTCCTTTGTAGACATACACCGATTATGCCAAGAATATGTAACCACTGCAAATATAAAAATCACAGCTAAAGTAATTAGTAAAAATGGTAAATGACATATAAAGAAAATGACATAAAAGAGCTCCCCCCAAACCAGCTGCTTTTGATACACAGCAAAATGAGCATGTGTCACAGGACTGATGTTACACAAAAGATGTATCAACAGGGATGCAGGAAAACTTCTGGAAAGCTAGAAAGATGATCAAATAAAAAATGCATATTTTTTTTTTCTGTGTTAAATATATATGGTAAATATAAACTTCAAGACAACAGACCTAATCCTGAATTATCATGTGTACTGTAAGTGAGGAATTTCACATAACTCTGCATCTCTGTTTCATTGAAATTTTGTAAAGAACTATGTTACATCAGTGACTTTTTTAGATTCCTTAAAAATCTTAGAAAGGCCAACAGCAGTAAATAGAAGATAGCAAAGTATAATGACATATTATACTTCTATTCTTAACACATCAATGAACCACAGTAAAGATTTAAATTACATGTCCCTCCCCCAACTCATCAGTCAATCTAGAATCAATCTACACTAGGTGAAATACCAGTAATACAGAATTTATATTTAAACTTCCCTTCAGATTATACTTGTAAACGCATGACCTATTAGAAAATTACAAGACTTATAGAAAAAAATCCACTATGAAAATAATATTCTTACTTCTCTATTTACAAATTTTTCATATGTTTACCTTTCACTAGCAAAATACTCTACTGTAGCACAGGAGACCACTGACTCACTTTGGGGAAACCAGTTTGTTTCAGCAGAAATGACCGTGGAAGAGTCTTATCATAAAAGGCTAAAACAATGCTAAAGTAAATCACACAGCTCAAGTAAAGTCTTAAATAGTTATTTCCTTACAAAAGTTTTAATATTAATATCAACCAGAAATTAGATTCACTTTAAAAAATTGTAACGTTTCTTTTCCAGAATCATATTGGGATTTGACTTTTTTATCCTCTCTCTCAGACCTCATGAAGCTCTCTCTAGTTTATAAAATTTCTTCAAGCCATTTTCTGCCAACAATTGGCTTCTTTAATTTACCTCTGTCATAAATTCCCAAGCATAACTGTAGGTTCTTTGCTGCTTTGAGATCTGCATTTAATTCTACATTCCTTCCTTTCATTTCAGAAATGTCTTCCTTGATCTACATCATTTTACTTTGAGGCATCATATAACTTAGTCCTCCCTAGCCACAAGTCCTAGCAGACCCTCCCACAAACTTCTCACTTCAGTAAATTGATTTGCTGTCCTCTCTAACTATCCTTCACAACAGATCAATCCTTTGACTCCTCCAACTTTTCTGAAGGCTTTCCTGTTGCCTGCAAGAGGGAAGTTGTAATGATCCCACTTCATTTTTTGTATTTCTCTGAAGCGCTGGAGAAAGATTCATTTTACATTAAGCATTTGCCGTCACAGATGGCTTCAGACAGAGCCAATGGACCAGTCAGAACTCCCAGTCTCACGGCCATCACTGTCCATTGGAACTGGAAGGTGGCAGGAACACTGTGAATACACTTCCCCACACAAAGGAGTTACTTAAACCAGTAGAGGTTTCCATCCACTCGCACACTCCAACATGCACCAGAACTAGAACTTCTCTTAGGATATGCCTTTCCATCTTATTGCTCTGGAATACTTCTTTCCATTTGCCTCACTGTTACAGAGCGTAGCAGAAAAAAGTAACAAGGAGGGGGGAGGATCAGGATCTAGGATTTCATCTTAACTGAATACTGACTAGAAACAGCCATGCAAAGAAATACTGTTAAGAAGCTCTACTGAGAGTTACTGCTGCACCTCAACAATCCGGAGCATAATTAAAGACCGAGCTGTCCAGTCATTCTGGAGCAAGTCAATAACTTCACATGAGACTGTTTTGTATCTTTGAAAGACCACCACATCATTAGATATGTCAGAGAGGCAGGAATAAAATGGATACAGATAAGGTTAACATATCTCTCCTACATAAACATTAGAATGAATGGCATTGTTGTTCTTAGAAGAAAATGAAAAACATGATGTAAGAGGATATACGTACTGACACAGAGGTGTATTTGTAGGTCAGTAAATTATATGCTGACTGCTCACAAAATTCTAGTTCAAGAAGTGGAGGGAATCAAATCAATATATTGGGCGTTAAGGGAATAACAAAAATATCTTGTGTGGTCTATGGTTGGAGTGCTGAGCACATCATGGATTTCACAACATGGCATTAAAGAGTAACAATATTCAGAACTATAATAATTAAGACAAAATAGACACGATCTCTTGAGAGCAGTGCAGAACCTTATTTTCCAGCAATTCTAAGCTGTGGGAGTGAGATCTTTACAAGTGATAATTCCACCCTATGGCACTTCTAACACATTTTTCATAAACAACTCACATTTGCCCGTGTTAGTTCTGGTGTACTTTACAGTTTTAGCAACACAGTGTTTCTTGTTTCTGCAGATTTGCATTTGTCCACACACGTTTGATGTAAGCTGGCAAACCATACCTCATCTCCAGAGTGAAACAACCCCCTGAACAACACAAGACCTCCTGCTGACAAGCAGGGTATGCCAAGATGTCACTACATGTGTGCTCCAGTGACTTAATTTCAGTAACTGAAAGTCAGAGCTCCGGGGACGTGACTCTCCCAGTGTAGGCAGGGGACAGCACACCATTTCATGGTTCTCATCACTACCCACGTTCAAACTGCTATAGATCGCATGACCACAGCACCAGCAAAACCTGCAGAATCACTGAATCATTCAACAGTTACCATATCAGTAAGTTACACAGTGTGGTAAACTGTGTTTCAGCAATAATAAAACCAGTTCATGGAAGAAACCATCAGTAATAACAAGAGATCTGTTGTCCTGAATTTGCTAGACCACGTGGTAATAGTCTGCTTCCAACCCCGCGCATTTATATAGGAATATTAGTTTCTGACTCTCTGACTCTCAAAGAAATCAATGAACTACAAGTTTTATGAGAGAAAGCTGTAGGTTGTGATACTTTTAACATGGAGAAGTAAAAAATAATAAAATAAAAATAAATATTTCAGGGAATTTAAAAGGGGGGGGGGGGGAGGGGGAGGAAGTGCTGGGGCATTAAGGTCAGCTCCCTAATGCACTGTACGCATTCACTATCGTAAAAAGCTTTAATGGTTTCCTGAGGCTCAATGTGCTCTTTTCTGCTTTTAGATGTCAACAGGTTCATCCCAACCATGCCCCTAGCATTCGTAAATCATCCACTTCATTATCAGCCAGTGTCGACTGGCTGTATGAGTAAATCTAGAGAAGTTAACTACCAAGCACAACATCCCTGGCACAGCACTCTGTACTGAATTTGAAACTTCTAGTTCTGAGATTGCCCTCTGTGCCAAACATGCAGAGATCACCTTGCTGAGAGGTGCAGCAAATACAAGCTGTTATGAATGCAGCGCTGACAAAAAAAAAATAAAAATGCAGGCACCTTGGCCTTGTCAACCCAATGTTAAAAGTTACAGACAAGTTCTTCATCAGAATCATTAACTGCTACACAGCACAGAGGAAACAAAGCCAATGCAGCAAAAAGCTCGCCGTGGAGCGTTACCTGCTAGCTGCCCTCCACAGCTGCCTGCACACAGCACGGGAAAACTACAATTCAAATATTTATGTACTACAACTAACACCCCAACCCCCACTACTGGGGATAAACCCAAGCTGATTACATGTTTTCAAAGGGTCTTCCAATGCTGAAAGCTTTTCTCTTTCCTACTGTATATGACTTTGTGAAAGTGAGAGAACAGATTCAACTGTAGTTCATAGTCATTCTCATTTCCAGAAGAGGTTTCTCCAGTGCCACAAACTGATGGCTGCATCCATTCCTCCTTTGCATCTTTGGTCCTGGTTTCCCAGTCTGGAGGTTTACTGGAGTCTATACCTTAGATACACACATACAGAGACATATGTGTCTGGGTTTCTTTCATGTAAAAGTGACTAGTCATTTAAAGTTACCAGCCCATGATAAAAAAAACCACATACAAGGAGAAGAGTTTTCTGGTATTTAATCTGATTTTTAAACCCTTTTTATTAAGGCTGTATAAAGCTTTTTTTGTTTGTTTGCTGTAAGATTCCTGCCAATATAAAACAATACTATGAAATCCCGTACTCGTAAATGTCCTGGGTTCAGAGAAAACCCACTTGCCTATTTGTATGGATGTTGCACTGTGGTATCTGGCAACGTGACAACCATATTTTATAGATGTTGTCACCAAGAGACTTGTTCTGGCCAGAATAAATGTGCTTACCACAAACTGGTACGTGCAGCTATGTCCCACCAGGATGAAATGGTATGCTTTGTCCATATTCCATAACAATTTTGGTCAGAAAGTAAGAATACTTTCGACATAACTGAAATCCTTCGAAATTCCCTAGTCCACTGTTTTGTTTATGTTGGAATAAACCCAAAACTCTCAGCTCAGTTCTACTTTCCCAAGGAACTCACAAAGCTCATCTTCTGTGCCCAGTATCTTTGAGAAGAACAAAACAACTAGAGATGTCTGTGCTACTATTTATTTATATTATGTTAGTTGTTACTGGAGTTTGGCATACCATAAAATATTCATAACGATTAAAAGACTATGCTTCTTTCCCCTACAGGGCATAATACAGACTGCATATTAATTTACAAGTATTTTATCATTTTTATAGTAAGTTTTAGTATATGAATAAAAATGCTACTTATAATTAACATTTATTCCTCTTTTGTACTCTTTAGATACATACATGTGTACCAACTTAAGATAAGTAATAAACAGTGTAGTATCTTTTAAAGGTAAATAAGCTAATTAAAAGAATTTACTGAAGTTCTTAGGTGTACAATAATAATTTCATTTCTTTCAATTATGCAACTACTGTGAATTTTAACATCTCAAGGTGTCTAGCTTTGATAGCTTTTTTTTCCCCTTTTCAATCACGTAACCTTCTCCAGTCTCTCAAAAATATTTTAAACATCATAGGTACAACATAATTGCAGAACTACAAAGATCCACTGTGGCTGACATGGCACTAATACTCCTTGTGGGTGTACCTTTATTTTAAGAAAGGATGGAAACTATTTGTTTTCTGTCTTTTTGTTGGAAATTGCATTGTTGTGGGTTTCTTTTTTAAAAACATGTTCAAGTACTTTCCTCACAGCCTTTCTTCCTCTTTTCTGAGCTGAAGAACTTCTACACTATTTCAGGTACAATAGAGCACGTAGGCCTTCTACTGAACTGCCAATGTTTAAATTACTGAACTAACCCTTCTTGCAGTAAGAGTTGAACTTCAAATGTTTATTTAATTTCACTTATTCTTCTACTCTTTTAGTTATCTATTGCTAGCCATCTGGATTACCAACATCAACAAAAACTGTTTTGTGCTGTTAGACAGGGGTCAGCATCTTGAAAAGACTCTCCATCTAATTATATAGATTTACAATTACAACAGTGTAAAACACTTAACATTCACACGTTAAAGCTATAACTTATAGCCTATACTGAAATAATTACAACAGTGAATACTGTTATGTACTCTGTTCCTTTGAGATAAGCGGTGCAGGATCCACTCACAATTATTGTCATGACACCTAAGGAGATGCATGCCCTAAATCTCACCAACCCAGAAAATGGCAGCCCTCAACAGGATGCTGAAGTGTGGAAGATAAAGCAGAGTCACAGGCACAGCTCCTCACTGCCTCACACAGGGGCTCCCACCTGGGCTGGCCCCCAGGCACCCGCTCCGAGCACCCCCGAGCACCCTCACTGCCTCAGCCTCTCTACAGTCACTTTCAGTCCGCGTGGCAATAGATTTAGTGCCAGATTTCACCCTCCGATTTCACCCCCCAGAGGCGCAGGGCTGTATTTCAGCCATCCCACAAATCAGATGCTGAAAAGGAGAATTCTCAACAGAATTGAATTATAAAGCAACAATCCCTTGGATTTTCAGATAAAGGAACCAGTGAGAAACTTCTGAAACCCTGCCGGTAAGAAGAACACAACATGATTACTAAGCTAATATGACATTTCTACCCCAAAGTATTTCAGGGCAACTGGGAATCCTCAGAAAGCACCTTTAGTGACTACCAGGATGAATGGCTCCAGTAAATACATTTTAGAAGCTGGAAGATAAAGATCTGGTTTTCTCTTTTGTCTGCAAAGCTTTGTCTTATATCCTCTTCCCCCTCCTCCTGCTGATGCCTCCAAAACACAAAGACTCCACAGACTTGAAAGCACAGAACTGTGGAAGTCACAGACTTAGTTTGGTTTCCTTACAGGTCTGCTTTTATGTGAAATCTCTTTTTTCATCTTTGCTTTCTCTTTACACACTTCAGCCAGAGAGCTAATTCATTCTCACAGACAAATAATGCCTGCTTTTCTTTTAAACTCAAAATGCTTTGGGAAAAACGCAGAGAGATCAAATTAGGACAATATAAGCATGTGCATATTACCATTTTAATTTAAATAGGCTGTTAGGTAGAATAAGGCAGCAATCTTTTCACTTCATTTCTCCCAACAGATGCTAATAAGAGAGAGATATGAGTATTTTAAACTAGAGATGTCAACAGACATTCTGTAGGTGAAGTAGTGATATTTCTCTTAATGTTCTTATGCAAGTATCAGCAAGGGAAAAGGTGAGCGCTATCTTACGCATGCTGTATACTATATATGTTAACATGCACAGCCACAGAAGCTAGCCCCATCCTGAGTCTCGTTATTTCTTTAAACAAAACAGTCATATCAGATATCTCAGTAAATGCTGCAAACAGTATTTAAATTTGAGCTTTACTTAGAGATACACTGTCCTGAACTGTATGCTCAATCAGGGGGAAAAGATGGGATCTGCAATACTAACTGGCCAGCCTGAGAATAGATAACTTCTATTTATATTTATCCATCTAGTGATTCTTTTTTTTTTTTTTTTTTTCTGGGTTGGATAATTTAAAAAAAGATTAAATATGCTTGGTAAAATTTTATTCAAATGCAGTTCAAATGCAACTAATTAATCCTTCAAAGCACAAAGAACACAGAGATCAATGAGTCAAGTAATTCTCACCCTACAGAAGCACTATTATCCTGTGTGGTTTTTTAAGTAACCGAAGGAAAAATTGAGAAATTAAGTTAATTGTGCAAGGTGGTACATTCAGAAATTCATAGAAACAGACTCAATGGAAGTAGCATCTCCTAAAACTGAAACATTTAAGTCTAGCAGACTACTAATGTTCTAGATGAAAGATATGGTGTCCCTCCTGCATGGTATCATGAGCAGGATTTTATTTCAGACATCAAGAAATATTGTAACAGGTGCTAATGACCCCCGTTAAGTGGGCAAACCCAGAAATTGCACAATGGAGCGGTAGGATGAAACCATGCTGTTTGCTGCCATGAATTATCTAACTCAGACAGGAATATGTATTTCCAGAGCAGACGCTTTAGCGTTTGGGTCTAAGATTAAATTCTTGAAGAGACACATCTGAAAGTACTCGCAGTAACAAGGCAAATTCAGCCTATATAAAAATTACAGTCACAACTGTTACATGAATTTTTTATGCCACTTCTACAGACAACACAGACTACAGCAAAAGTTAAACACTTATGCTATATCTCAGTTTCTGTATCCCTGATTTGTGTCACAGATCTTGCAAATTAGCTCATTCAATAGCAAACACACAATTTTAACAATAGCAGCTCTATTCATTTGACACAGAGAATTATCCAACCTGTGAAAGATTACCGATTTCACCAAAGTAGTAAGAAGTCAGACAAAAACTCCCTTTCACTCGAAGTACAAAACACAGACCAAAACAGGAAGAGAGAAGAAATATGACAGAGCCTAGGAAATGTACAGAGGTACTCATCTTGGAAGTATCAATCCAATCATTAAAAAAGTTAAAATATCCTAAGTAAAAAGTTCACTCTAATTTAAAAATTTATAAACTCTCTGACATATTTATGAAGAGATACGTAAACTCAGAAGAATATTTTCCACACTGTTGAAGATCTCTTGCATGGCATATTCAGTTTCAGAATGGTCATCTTCTGTTTTGAAGACTGTTATAAACAGTAGATTACCAAAGTTTCCAAGACTTCCAAAGTTTTTGTAGGTTTGCTTTATTTTTTTTCCGTTTTGATTCTTCTACATGAAACCTCCCAAATTGCCAACCTCATACAATAGTCTGTCATGACAGCACAGAAAACATTTTGCAAATGTCTATAGCAAGACACCTGCTTCTTTTGTTTAGAATCAAGAAAACTTGTAAGAGTAATACTTCATTAATGCCTCCTTTCATGATGCTGAAGTTATTTTTGAAAGTGTACCTCCTGTAATGGAATAGATGACTTCTTTGTCTCTGTGACTTTCTTTCCAAACTGCACATACTTTATATGAAACATAGCTCTGAGGCTGTCAATTGAGCTTGAAAGTTAATGTTCCTGTAAATCACCAACTGCCAAAACGAGTTACACCATTTACCTTGTGACTGTTTTTTGAAAGTTATCATCAAAGTATTTAGCTAATCACACTTCAGACCCTGTTTGTCTTTTAAGCCTGCATGGCCAGAAGCCATTCATGTAAACAAGACTGAACAACAGAACTGCATGCTTGCTGGAGAAGTGATGTTATGGTAAGTCATTAGTGTGCTATACCGGTGATGGATTTCAGAATAGAAATTGCCATGAATCATGTCATTAACTTAAGATTCTCTCTCCATACTAACGTATCTTGTGGCAGAAGAGCCAGAGCAACAGCACAGTATTTCAGAGAAGTGATTCCCACAGGACTCAAGAGGTAAAAGGAAGTATTTTCTTTCTTTAAGAACAGTCTAGATGAACAGGTTTGCAACCAGCAATATTTATTTCTTTTTCTTTATAGGATTTTCCTAGATTATTTGTTGGCTAATTTTTACACTCTTTCCTAAACCTACTTAAAAAAACAACAACAACTATGGCACAGCCTTAACATCATACAGTGGGAGTAATCACCTAGTTGATTTAGTTACAACAATCTGAAATTATTTATCGTAATAAGCAGTAGAGAAGGACATCACTGGACTGACCCAACTCAACGGCCGAAGACAGACGTTGTGCAGCATCCATAGGGAAAGACCAACCAGCTCACTCTCATCACTTACATTGCCAAGTTTCCACTGAGCACAGTATTGCAAATTAACAACTGGAAGAGACAAAGTTTATACCACGTATCAACATGGAGGAAAAAAGCTCATTCCCAGACGAGAGTGGAGTCTGAAATGGTCTGTGACTGAAGTACAGTGAGGTGGCTGGTGACCAATGTGGGTGGTTTGCCCTATGTGTCTTTCTGGAGTTTCAGTCTAGCTTCACTTTGGCCCCATTGTTAACAACCAGTCTCCCCTGAAGCACAGAAGGTGTCTATCCTCCTGTAACTTAGCCTTCACTTTACCTAAAACCGAATCCAGTTTGCATACTCCCAAACCATTTCACAAAAGTGAGGGAGGTACACAAAGTGTAGAACACTTTATCCGAATTAAAAATGCAGACATACCTTCTGCATCCAGCTGGCAAATTCAGGATCATTTCCCAAGTGTTCAGTAAGGCTACACAAAATTTTGAGAGACAGCTTATTTTATTCTATCCAATACCTCTTATATTATTTTTTTTTTTAATTAAGATCAGTTAAAATCAACTGATTGCTATTTTGTAATTACTGGGTTTAGTTACACAGTCCCAGAGAGAAGAAAGTAGAACAAGAAGCAAAACCAGTCTCATGCTGGATACTCAGTTACTGTATTTACTACTGGTAAACAGCATGTTGCCAGCACGATATTTATGAAAGGACTGTGCCAGGATGCTAAGGAGGATCTGAACTGTTGTAGACAGTAAAAGGGGAAAAAAACCCAAACCTAATGCTTCATTCCCACTTCAGTAAAAAATAAATTTTTACTAAAATTATCGTTTTGAATTATATCCTCTTTGCTTTCTTCTCTAAATCATTGGAGGACCTCTGTGTCATTACAATAGCTATAAACAGCACTTCAGCAATGATTACATGCTAGCATTGTCATTTCTTACTCATGCTTGTTGTGGGTCATATTTCTACCCAGATTGCAAGATTATTGTAATGTTTCAGACCAGCAAGGATTAGTAAAAACAATACATACATAATACAGTGTGCAACCGAAATCAGGGTATTTGAGGAAAGGAGGAGGTAGGTGTGGATTTTAAGTGACAGGGAACTGATTACTTTAATGTTCATAATAATAAGACCTGCCAACAGAATAAGGAATAGAGCCATCAGTTTACTACCAGTGGTGACATTTCCTGTTGTCGTTCAGCAAACTAATTGCCTCTTTTGTCAGGTATGAATTCCTTTTAACAGAGATGTTAAAGGTAATGGTGCCTGGCCAGGAAGATACTCTTGATTCTTAAAGGCTTCTCTGGTATACTAAAGTTCCTTTTCAAGTTTGTTTATCATTCATGCTGATGTCTGAGGAGCTACTGGGTTCTTGCTTTTCAGAGTAAGGGATAGAAACAAGACAGAAAGCATTGTGAAGCAATTTGCCAGCCTGTATATAATAACTTAAAGCATGTATCTATTTCTTCTTTAGAGAACAGGATGCGTTTAATCATTTCTGAAAGACCTACTTATCAAACTGAATTACTTTAAGCATCTTCCTATAAATTACAAAGAAAAAGTATTTTTTGTTTCCAGAAATGAAGCTTCTATTGCAATGAGTGGAAACGTTAGCAAACAAACACATCCTTTTATTATGCTAAATTCTGCAAACTCCTCTAACTTTGCAGTGTAAGATTTTTCCTGAGCAATACTATTCAGTCCAAAAGAAGTAATACATAATTAACATATCACCTTAACTCTAGCAGCCCACCTTTAGAGGAAACATACATTTCTGGGGAAGCCTCTTTCTGTCCTCCTGAATTTTTGCTCTCCTCTTTGTAGGCGCACACTGAAGCACTTTCTGCTGTCAATCCTGGATGATCAGCTCAATAGAATTATACATATTGACCAGGATTGAATTATTTTGCATTATCAGGCTATGCATCAAATTACCAGCTTGTAAACAAGTGCCGTAACAGACCAAAGATGTTTTACTTAAAACAGCTGATGAACTCATCTCCAGCAGAGTTCCTGACATTAATTTGTGACTTCCATTTGAAAAAAAACCCTTTTTCTCAATAAGTTAACATTTGCCTCAGTAAAGCACTTCCTGTCGCCATTGCCACCAAGCAGGCATTTTCCTTTTCTCATTTGCTTTAAAATCAATAATATATCATCCTTACAAAACACCTGCAGAGATACAGGATTTTACATAGCTACACCATACACATTTTTTGGAAGAACTGTATTAACAAAATCTGTCTTATGCACAAAATATCTGTTACTTTGAACACGTGTAATGCCACATACATAATGGTTCCAGTCCCAAGAGAAAGCTTTAAACACAATTTCCATGTCATGTACCTTTTCAGAAGAGAGGCCAGAAGGCAAAGCAGCTGAACACATTAGTGGTTATCCCTTCTATTCACAAGGCTTACATGCCATTGCCGTTAGTTAACTGGGAGATCAAACCTGTGACCTGAGCCTTTGTGCAAGTCTCTCAAAAGCAATGATGCTACCTATAGACATCCTACCAAATAGTACTCTGATGTTACAACACTACAGCAGCCCACCCGAACACATCATGGTACACAGGATATGCTGCCAATCAATGTGCCAAAAAAGCACAAGTGCCTTAAAACATCTCTCCTGTGGTCCAAGCGCAGGACTGGACACAGTGAACAACATGAGTGAACAACATGAAGTGGGGATAACAATAACACTGTAGTTTCTCTTTAGTTACCACCAATTGGCTTAAACTTAATTTTAGTTAAAAACTATCCTCACTTCCTTCAAAAGAACTCTGGTGCTAGGATGACCACAAGTTATGATTTAGTAACAACAATCTGAAATAAATGTTAGATGTCTAATGTCAGATGCATTGAGAGAACATTTCTAAGCTGGTATGGAGGGGGAGGATGTCAGCACTCAATTCAGCCTTAAAGATGGATAAAATTAATCCAGTGATTTTTACAAATTGAAACGCTGATACTTAAAACTTCATCGTCTTGAATGTAAACTACAGAAAGGGTAAACACTCACTGAGCTCCACACTTAACACTGCAAACTTTTCAGATTCAAGCGGCTGTTAATCAAACACAGATTTAGCCTTACTAATTCACTGCCATTGCCCTTATCTTTCCTTCTGTAACAATTGGCAATCTAACAATTTAATTTGCATTTTTGAAGCTATATAAATCTATCAGAGGAAACTAAATAAAAAAAGTATCTTTCATGCTTTTGTTTCCCCATGAAAAGGGATTTATTTAAAAAATACAAGTTTTAGGGTCTCCTCTATGTTAGGTTATGTCCATAGGTATTTTGGGAGAATTAAATTGAGGTCGGGTGATCTGAGAAATAGGTATTCAGTTTCTTTCCAATTAAGTATTCCCTACAGAATTTTATTGTAAGAGCTTACCACTTACCACTTAAGTTACTTACCACTTGTAAGTACTTTCAAAATAAACTTTTTATGTCTTGATGCTGATAAGGTGTATCCTAAACAAGACTGACATGGTAACTCTTACAGGGTCCCTTAGGGATATCACTGCCTTACTGGTAAAAAACACCCTCAATTTTTAATAAATCACTTACGAGCTTCACGAGAACATTACAGAAGTCACCAGGACTTTCCCAACAAACTTTCACACTAAACCACCTGTGGCAGCTACAAGTGCAAGGCAGTTTAGCTGTATTTCCACAGCACGTAACAGAACACAGCACGCAAATGGTTACCTTCATTCAAAGTCACCTAAAACAATGGCCAAACTATGTAACTATTCATAAGAATTTTTGTTTTCCAGATATACACTGATTGCTCTACTGTGACATTTCACTGCGCTTCTTTACTGAACTTGCTTTGTGTTTTAAGCCATTTACAAATGCAATTTTATCAGATGGCTTCAAATCGAGAAGAAAACAGAATTTGACAGTGGACACACCGTGCCCTATTTAGATACACAGTTAAAGATGGAAGAGACTTATCCTACTTACTTTCTCGTTCCTAAGTTTGTATGGCATGATGACTGTGAAATGTTTTCAATAGGAGGGTATTTAGAAATCATTTTCCCTAGAGAGGGATATTTTTCATGCCTTCAAAAGAGACAATTTCTCTCCATTTTCACACACATATTATGACTACATGATTTAATTCTGATGCTATGAAACCAAGTAAATCTTTTTTCTGGTTTCAGTATTGCCAACTAAGCTTTTGTCCTGTATTGGGTGGGCTGAGCCCCACAGCACCCCCACAGCGCTGTGCTTGTACCGGTGGCTGCAGAGGTGGTGATACACGCCAGGGGTTTGGCTGCTGCTGAGCCCTGCTCGCACAGCACCAAGGCTGCTCCTCCAACCTGCCCCCTCCCCCGCTGGTAGGCTGGCAGGGCGCAGGATCTTGGGAGGGGACACAGCCAGGCCGGCTGACCCAAAGTGACCGGTGGGATATTCCATAGTGTGTGATGTCTGCTCAGATATAAAAGAGGAGGGAGGAGGAAGGGGGGGCATTTGTTATTTATATGACATTTGTCTTCTGGAGCAACCAGTATGCGTACCAAAGCCTGCTTTCCGGGAAGTGGCCGAACATCACCTGCTGATGGGAAGTAGAGAACAACAACTTTTGTTTTCCTTTGCTTCTGTGCCAGCAATTTTTGCTACTGCTGCATTAAACTGCCTTCATCTTGACCCACAAGTTTGGTGGTTTTTTTTTTTTTGGTTGGTTGGTATTTTTTCTTCCCCTCTTATTTTCTCCCCCCATGTTCTGCTGAGGAAGGGAGTGACAGAGCAGCTTGGTGGGCATCTGACGTCCAGCCAGGGTCAACCCACCCCATCCCCAGTGTCCATAACAGGATCCAGCCCTTGGTGGAGTACCCATTTGCATGCTGTGCTGCTAATTCCATACTGTGAGATGTGCAGTTGGAAAGACAGGCAGGCATTTTATTTGTCAGTCATTCACCAGTGAGATAAGCAAAGACACCAAATCGAGGGGTGTACGTGTGTAATTTTAATTACGTCAGATCCTGCTAAAGCATAAGGAGTTACTTATGGTTTCAACATATAAACAGATTTTTGCCTTCCTGCTCACGTACCTTAAAGTACTGAACAATCAGCCCTGTGATTTCAGATGGATTGCTTGTATACTCAGTGTGAGAAACATAGCCCAGCCACAGCCTGATGCAAAGCCACTGAACGTAGTGTGAACCAATGTACTGATGTCTAGTTATGCTGCATGTGCATAAGGCTTTGCATATATTTTTTACACCCTTGAAACCAAGGAGTAGGCTGCATAAGGAAGGCATGTATCTGGCACTTCACTATATTCTTCTTGGTACATTATATTTCAACAGGGGACTGCTTTAATGTTCTGATAATATGTATAAAACATGTATAAATGTCTTTATAACATTTCCACTCACCAATGTACAAAAAATATTTTCTTTCCTTAGTCACAATTAATCATCATTATCAGTATCCCAACAGGACACATTTTTATTATGAAAAATTTGGACTTCTGAGACATGGCAAAAAGAGGTATAAACTGATTGTGATGAAAACACAGGAACTGGTGTGACTGAAGCGGCTTATAGGAGGAACACCAGTATAAGCTCCTGCATAGATACAGGTGATGATCAAAAAAAGTGCTACAACCCGTTTCTCAGCAGATATGCCAGGTGTTACAAAACCCCCTACTTAACTAATGGAGCTACCTTTAAATGTTTTATATTACTTACAGGAGTCCAATATTTATTAACTCTGGTCAATAAGGTATTTGTTACTGATATCAAAGCAACCAGAAATAATTGTTATGAGGATACACAAATAGAAAGGAGTTTGAGAGCCCAGCAAGAAAGTATCATGTCTAGTATAAGAAAGAATACTTGTATAGCATAAATATCATATATAAGCATACAACTGAACGTAACAGTAAAATAATAAAAGCAATTTATCCTGTATCACATTAGCACACAACTGAAGTAAATAACATGCTCTGTCTATTTTAAAATTAACATTTTAGCCTTTAGCCCACATTTTCCAAGACAAAATGAATGTGGCAATATTGTGACATAGGTGACACCGCAATACAAGAGTGATTTAATTGCAAATAATAAATCATAGAGTAAAATATTAAAAACCTTGTGAAGGACCTTAAAAATTGATATCACTTACAAAAAGCTGTAAACTGGACAGCTCAGAAGATAAACTGTCAATTGTTTTGTTCACATACTCAGGTGGTGTACAAGTATGACAACATTCTTAAGGTTTAGTGTTGTTAAACAACTTATTAACATTAATGTTAAATATAAACATCACTATTACTATAGCACAAGTATACATAAATGATATTAAGCATTGTACATTTTAGTGTTGCATGACTTTTAAATGAAGACCTAATTAAAGAACGTGCATTTAATAGACCTATTTTTATCTGTATCTAAATCAAGATTTAATTAATACCCTTTTTGAGCCAGCACTTAAATTCTGCTACTGTCCTTCAAGGTGTAAGGAACTCCACACTTTAACAGTTTCCATACTCTGCACCTCCTCAAAGATAATTACATTTGCATTGTACAGCCGTAACAAGAGAAAAATCTGTACTTATTTACATAATACGGATACTGTAATAAATAACCCATTGATCAAAGTCTCCAAAGGAATAGATATAATCTGGCTCATACAAAACCACTAAAGGCATACTTCATCAGCTCTTAAAACTAGTCACTTCTACTTGGGAAGTCTTTAGTTCTTCCAGCAAGATCTGTGGGACTGAAGATGTAAGTGACCTGTATGTACCAGCATCCAGTCTGTCCTTGACTTACAAGCGTGTGTAGCTGAACATCAGGGCTGTGCCTCTAAGCACACACCGAGCAGTCAGCTTATGGATACCCCGGGTGGCCCAAGGTCTCCCAGGGCCCTTCTCCAGACAGATGACTCCCACTAGCAACTCTGAAACGTCATCTCATAGTGTTATCAAATGAGTAGCTAGTTCTGAGTGCACATATATTTTCATTTATTTGTCCACATGGAAAACTGCTACTGAAAAGACAACCATGCCTTAGAAATCTACTCTGTAGGCTCAAATTAGAACAAATTCTAACAACAGCAGCAGAAAAAAAATATCAAAACATCTCTAAAGCGTTTTGGTCCTCTATTTAGGCAGTGCACATTTAAATTGATAAATAACAATTTCAAGACTGAGAAGTGTGACAATTTTATTTTAGGGAAGTAAACAATCTGAAACAAAAACTTACTGGGGGGAGGAGAGAAAAGAAAGGAAAAAAACAACAAAGGCAAAACAGTAGTGATTCTGTTTCAGCTTTCTCGAAGTTAACCAAGGCATTTCAGCATTCAAAGCATTCACAAAGTGTTCATGAAGCATAACAGAAGCTGCATATGCAAACATAAATCTGCTATATCGTTCAACAACCTTATGGAAAAATCAGTTCTTCTGCTTGAAACTCTTCAGGTACAGTATTTGAAAGAACCAAAGAGCAGTTCACGTGAAACTAAATAGCATTAGCTCCTATCGTTGTACTCTTAATAAAAAAATTATATATATATATATATATATATACACTCTCCATTCAGTTTGTTAAGATATGTTCTTGGGGGACAAGAATCTTGTTCACCGTACCAGTGACCTGGATGAGGGACAGAGAGCACCCTGGGCAGGTTTGCTGATGGTACAGAGCTGGGAGGAGCGGCTGATACCCCAGAGGCTGCGCTGCCATTCAGCGAGACCTGGGCAGGCTGGAGGGTTGGGCAGGGAGGAACCCAATGGAGTTGGGGCTGCGCTGCTGGGGGGCACCTCTGCGGAGAGGGGCCTGGGAGCTCTGGTGGGCAGCAAGTTGCCCATGGGCCAGCAGTGTGACCAGGCGGCCAGTGGGACCCTGGGTGCATCGGGAGGAGGGTGGCCAGCAGGTTGAGGGAGGGGATCCTGCCCCCTGCTCTGCCCTGGTGAGGCACATCTGGGGTGCTGGGTCCAGTGCTGGGCTCCCCAGTTGAGGAGAGCCAGGGAGCTGCTGGGAGGGGCCAGCGCAGGGCTGGGAAGATGATGTGGGGACTGGAGCATCTCCCTGGTGAGGGAGGGCTGGGAGAGCTGGGCCTGTCCAGCCGGGAGAGGAGGCGGCTGAGGGGGGATCCCATCGTGTCTGCAAGTACCTTAAGGGCCAGTGCCAGGAGGACGGGGCCAGGCTCCTGTCAGTGGTGCCCAGCGACAGGACAAGGGGCAAAGGGCACAAACTGCAGCACAAGAAGTTCCTTCTGAAGATGAGGAAGAACTTCTTTACCTTGAGGGTGGCAGATCCTGGGACAGGCTGCCCAGAGAGGCTGTGCAGTCTCCTTCTCTGGGGACATTCACACCCGCCTGGACGTGACTCTGTGCAGCCTGCCCCAGGTGGCCCTGCTTTAGCAGGGGCTGGACTAGGTGATCTCCGGGGATCCCTCCCAACCCAGCCATTCTGTGATTCTGTGATTTACTGGTTGTGGTGGTGGGTACCTATTTATCCCTCTTCCCTCACCACAGGCCTCATGGTCAATGAATACCTTCCCCAATATCCTTCATGGCAACCTCACTGCTAGCTTCTTCTAATGCTGGAGGTTCCTGACTTTTCCTGGTTGCAAACACCCTACAAGTACATCCACCAAACTATCTGTAAAAGGAACACGCACTGGGCTTGCTAAAGTTTTCAGAAATCAATTATATCAACAGTCAAGTTTTCAGCAAAAAAACCCTCCCAAATCTGAGTTTGTTCTCACCAAACACATTAGTAATTTTAAAACAACCAAAATTGGAAAACAAAGAAAGAAGAACAAAGTGAAATAAAACATTTATAGATAATATCTAACAATCACATGTTTAAAAAAACCACAGCCCACCCACCCCCACCCCCAAACCCCCCGCCCTTCCGCCAAACTTCTTCCCTGGAAAGTTCTTTCTGATTCTGCGTCTATTTTCTTTAGGTTTACAAACTTGGTGCACCCTCTCTAGCTTAAACAGCCTCCGTCCTACTCACAAAATCATAAGAATCACTCAGTGTACCGACAGATAATGAAATACAATCTCTGTATTTCAACCACTACTGTAATACAACCACTACTTCTTCACCGAGAACACTCACTTCACCTTAATAATGCAGGTAACTTATGGTGCTCACCTCTGCCTTCTCTTGCCAGGTTTTTTCCCCTCAATTGCCCACCCTGCGGCAGTCTTTCAAACCGGGTAAGATAGGGTACCCTGTCTGGTAAGTGATAAATGAAGCACTGAGAAAAACTAGAGTTTGCCCCATCTTCCAAAATGATTAAGTTGGCAATTTAGTAGATGTCTTTAGCACTCAAGCTCAATATCAATTGAGAGTTCTGCAGATGAGACGAAGTAGAAGACGGCACTATCTCTTAAAAAGGGGGAACTGAGAAGGCATTTACAATCTGCTTTGAAGCGTTTGTTTTTCTGACACAAAAGTGAAGTTTTCAAAATAACATATATGATGAGTGAGAAGTATCTGGTGCTTGGAGCCTGAGAGAAGATAAATGCTGAAGTTCGCCATGCAGCACAGGGAACAGTAACAGGTGCTACGAAACTAAGGATTTGCTTATTTATGCTGGGTGCAAAAGCACAGAAATCAGAGAAATAGCCCATCACAAGATACACCCCATGAAATAACGCCTTGACATTCTCTTCTAAAAGTTGTTCAGTGAAACATCTCTGGACACCTGAGACCTCTGGAATACTCAACATGCTACTTACACCTTGTGAAGGGGACATGACTTTTTACACCCGCCAAGGTATACCTGCCAGATGCAGACAGCATAGTCACCCGTGCTGCTTTCCAGAATGAGTCTGGATGTGAAGGTCTGGGAGACAGCATCACCACAGTAAATCAGATGCAATATTCAGATGTAGACAGCTGGCAACTGCATTTGTCTGAGCTAATGTTATACTTACATTGGGGTCCCTGTGATAGACTGGGTGTGGATACCATGTCTAGGAACAGAGCACAATATAGAAGGACAGGAAGCCCAACTACATTGCGGCATTATGTCTATTGAGGGAGTAAGTGTCATTTTGTATTAAACATGAATGACTGTGGCAAGGGCAAATAAAAATACATTTGCTCAAGAAAGTAGGATTTGTCATAACAAAGAGATTTTCAATTCATTAAAACCAGAAACCTTCTGACCTTCCAGTCAACTACAGACGGGGGACGTTCTGTTTCTGAACTATGCAAATGGTAATACAAAAATCAAGAATTTTTATTACCCTTTTCCATATGCATAAACCACACATCCCCATTTTAAAATTACATTATACTGTGGCCTTCTAACTCTGAGTGACTGTTGCTAGCTAAGTTTCATCATTTAATATGTAGCACCTGCATTTGGCATAATAAAATTAAGCATTCCCTTGGAAATCAGATAGCTAGAATGCTTGTTTCTTTTTCAGACAAGGAGAAGACCTGCCTCCAAATTAGTATCTTTGATGTTGACTTTTCATCAGTAACAGAGAACCTGGTTTAAAAATTAAAAACCCAAACATCAAAATGCATGAAAAAGCTGTTATAACTATGCAGTGAGGTAACACTGCAAAGTCACTGGATTTGAAGCCTGCTTCTGTTCTTTAGGATCTAATGAAACAAAAACCCCAAACTTGTTTGAAAATGAAAGCAGAATAATCTCCATGAACTTCCTGCCGATACAGCTAAAACTGGCTACTATCAAAGAAAACAAGTGCCTGGATTCAGATGCAGGCTTAGCTCCTTTAGCTCTAATTAAGGCTTCCTTCAAAAGACTCTCTTTCGCTAGCTGCAGAGTAGATGGGAGAGCCCCCTGGTTTTGATAAGTTTCCCAAACATTTTGAAGTACCTGCAACCCGAGGGGAGGGCTGCCTGGTACTGCACTGCGGCACAGGAAAGGAGAAGGGTTGCTGTGGAATGTCTAGTGAAATAGTAAGGGCTCTGCCTCCTGCTGACAAGATGAACACAGCATCAGGAAGCCTGCCCTGAAATGGAATACTATCAGAAACTAATTTTGAAGTGGTGTGCCTATACTGGAAAAGGATTTACATTAAGCAGGTTGGGTTCTGCTCACAAATACTTTTGCAGCTCCCCTTAGGCCAGCGCCTCTGATCAGTTGTTCTGAATGCTGTTAAGTACAGCGTACAGGTATGGGCAACAAATTCCTTATTCACCTTCTTTTGCTTTGACAGAATAAATGAACACAAGCTGTGATCATAACATGACTGGTACATTTAAAACAGTCTCACGAGAGATGGAAGCTGCATCAAAGAAAAAGGACTGGGCAAAAGAGACTGGAGAGATTTGAGTCACCACTTGACCAGGCTCAGCATCAAGGTAAGTCTTTAGACATGCACAGAAATCGGCTATTGTATTAAAATCACAAGGTTCTCTCTTATTGCATACTACTGGTAACTGACTGCTGAAAGGAAGGAGCTAAAAAAAAAAAACACAACAAAAACACCCCAAAACTACAAAAAACCAAACCCACAGTGGTTAAGAAAGTGAAGCACACAAAGTAGCCATAAATCCAGTGGGGAAAATGCAGAGTGACACTTGAGATAGGCGAGATGCACAGAAAATGCTCAGAAAGAATGGGGGCAAAAAACCCCAAAGGCTTTGCTAACCCAGTGAGCATTTCAACAGCAGTTGCAGAGTGCCCTGTTTAAAGTACTGAGAGCATTTAACAAGCTAATTTTAAGCTCCCTGTAGCGAAGAAATGAATGGGAGTAAAGACAGCAGCTATAGCAGGCCAAGGCACCAGAAGAGTGGCACAATGCACTGTGCTTGTCCTGCAAGACATCAACAGAACCTCGACATTTAGGATACCACATTTATCTACACATATATATAACACTGAAGAAAAAAAAAAAAAAAAAAAGAAAAAAAAAAAGACTTTTCTTCCTCTTCACACTGATAACCACTAACTCCAAACAGCATTATTTGAAACCTGCAAATGATAGTCTGCAATTACCAGAGAAGCTCCTCTCACCACCGTGATGGGTGGGGGACAGAGAGAGGGGCAGAGGGAGAGAGACATTTACAACAGACGAATCCTCTCTGCTTTCCTCTGCCCCACACTGCCCCAAGCCTCCCTCCCTCTCCTGGCAGTATCTATCTCCTCTACCATACCACATCATGAAGTTTCTGTGTTGCTTCTCATCAGCTGCAATTTTATACCAACAAACTGATTTTACAATCCTATCATATTCAGGAATCACTTCACACACTTCTGGGGTGAAACACAAACTATTTAACATTGCATAGCAAGCTACATAATTGCTCACAAAATGAAATCAAGGAGTCTCTGTATCTAATTAAAAGTACATGGGGAATCTACTGTAAGCAGAAGGTATTGTAATTACCTTGTTTCAATGCAAATGTACCCAGTAATGAGAACAGTGTAAGCAAAGTATCTAGCCTTTAACTTCAGGGACACACAGGTGAAGCTAGAAACACTTCTGATGATACTACACATGTAAACACAAGAACTCCCCATCAAATGAAATTCATACTATAAAACTCTCAGATGTTTGACTGTTAAATGGGAAAACTCAGTCCAAACTCCACCCTTTAACATATCAACACATTACATATATGTCTGTGGGGCTTTTCCAGGTATTGCAAACTAAAAAGCAGTTGCAAAATGCCAAACTAAGAAATCATCACCAAACCCATCAATAAAAACTTTACTTATATTATCAAATTTTACTTTATGTCCTTGAGATAGTGTGCATGTGATTAAATGGGTAGAAACCTCTGAAGTACAGAACTGCAACGTATGTTTTATTTTTTCACTTTACCCAGACATAATCGCTCTTAATTTAACACTGTTTACGTGAAGAAATGCTCATGTATAACAACTTATTAGCTCCACAAACGCAACCGGATGTTTAACAAGATCCCAACTTTCCTTCCTCAGTCAGTGCACGGTTAGCATTTGGCCTGTTTTCTTGCACACTGGCATCTTCTCCACTTGACATGGGAGATCCGGCAGGACTTTGCCAGGTCCCCTGAGCACAGGCTCGCTCATGGAGCGCTGCTTCCTGACTTTTAGCTCCTGGCCCAAACAACATGGAAACTCAGATAAATATATTAAGATCTAAAAATTCCAAACAACTAAACATAGTTGTAGATAAATTGGGCTCAAGAGCATCTGCCGAGTGATTCCCCACCAAGTTTAAACACACTGTTCCATAGAAATCCATCCTTGCTTGAAGCTGCGTGTTCCTTTACTCACAACTTACCTGACATATCAGGACTTACATTCATTAAGCTACGGCATAACCTTATCAATGTTTAATTTCTATTTGATTTGAGCAGGATTTATGTACATGTCAACTCCTGCGATATGACTGAAGTACACAGAGAAAAATAGGAGGAAATGAAGGAATAAGATTTGTTCAAAAGTTTAAATCAAGCTGACTTGCCAAGCCATAAAGATTGGGGGACAAGTAAGTAAAAAACCCAAATAAATAAATAAATAGATTTTTGTAAAAAATCAACACATTACCTATACTTGGTATAATTAAAAAGTAAATTTCTCTCCCATACACCTCCACACTAGTATGAACACAGTTTTATTACAAGGAAAACTGGAATGAGGCATAAGAAAGAGTGCTATCTCCAACATGACAAATGTGCTCTTCAGATTTCTCAAGATGTCTGTGTACATAAATCTGTAACTAAGGGGTGATTTGGTGAGCATGTAGCTCCACTGAGGCTTCTTTCTTGTATACATGTATCTGTGGTGAATCCTATATGGAACTGATGGAAAAGGCTACAGACTAAGCTGGGATGTGTTCTTTAAGATGAGAAAAAATACCTTAACTGCACTTTGCTATTTAAGAAAACATTTTATCAACAGAATAGAGAAAATTAACTTTGAAGAACATTAAAACACTTCCCTACAAAGGATAACCACAACAAAAAATTAAATAGAGGATAAGCCATTAAATTTATGGAGTCGGTGCAGATCTAGTGCTAAATGTTTGTTCCACACTTTGGTTCTCATTTCTGCACTGAGACCTCAAAAGCAAGTGCCTGCAAGCACTTCTTTTTCAATGTATGTAATCTATCTCACTGTCACTGAGTATTGCAAGATTTGGACTGTCCATAGATGCACCACAGCTCAGAGAATGCCTATTAAATGGTGGTTTGCAGTACACAAGAGCTGAGTTAGCCAGGAAGGAGGAAAAAAGGCTGCCAAGCATTCGCCTGCATACATTAGAAGCAAGGAGATACTACTTCTGCACCCAGCAACTAGAATTTATGAGATGTGACAGGATAAAGTAGATAAAACCAATATCCAGAGGATAATGAGCATAGAATGAAAATACAAGTTTTCACTGAAACATTAGCATTTTTCAATTTGCAATATTTAAGTAAAGCATGATAAATAAATTCAACGTTGTGTTGTTATCAGGCCTGCTGACGGCTGGCCACAGCAGCTGTATGAACTGTTCTAGAGCATTTGACTGTAAAGGCAAACTTCACTTCTGAAGTTATAGTGCAAAAATAATAATAAATCCAGACAATTTAATTAGCTTACAGTAAAGTAAATATGTGCCTTTGAATGTGGCTGATGGACTCATTTTTACTCAATTAAAACACCATCCTCCAGCTCAAATGAGGTCTTGACAGCATCTTACCTTATAGACAGAGGGGAAGAAAAGTTCAGTGAGGAAAAACTAAAGTACCTTGTCTACTTTTTCTGTACACATGATGACCAAGCATTCTGTCAAGCCAGAGTGCATCTCAAAACAAGGTATGCTCTTGTTTATTCAGTGTCACTGCTTTATAAACGCAATACAGTTCATTTAAAAAAATACATTTTGTATTGTTGCTGTTGCATCCGACAGTGCCATGAACACCACCAAAGGACGTGCTAGGGCTCCCATCAGCGTGGTCCCAAACAACCGCATGACCAGATGTGAGAACAAGAACCACTGCCTTTTTACCAGTCCATGAGGGCTGACACTGATTTCAATCTGCCTGGTTGTTTCACGCTTGTATAACCACCCGCCTGGCCTTAAGCCAACAGCCTCAATTAAGCAAACCACTCCCTTCAAATTAATAGTGGTGTTCCGTCCATTTGAATTTAATTGTGGCTTTTAATTTTGTGCAGGGTTTCTTTGTTTATTAGGGATAAAATTAATCCTAGGCTTAAAGTGCATGTAGATAAAGCAGAAAAATGAAAAAGCACCGCGGTGCAATAGTAATTTTCATGTCAGCTAATTCCACCAATAACGTAGTAGGTTTACCAATAAAAAGAAAATATGGATGTAAACACATATACAATTTCATCTTGGCAATGTGCAGGTTAATGAATAAAATTAATTACCATAGTATAAATCAATCTCAGCATTTTGTTCACTGACCTACCTGTATATTCACTGTTAAAAATTAAAGTCTGGCCTACACAAGCATACCAAAATGCTTTAAGTTTGCTTCCCACTTCAGTCACGCAAGGCAGCTTTCCTTGCATTGAGCACAACCAAGAAACTCTCGGTGCTGCATCCTGACTGGAAAACCCACATAATCTGTTGTGAAAGACAATGGAAAAAAAGTTCTGTGCAGCTACTGTATTCCAGCAGCTTTCTTGAATAACTGAGAGAATTTTCTAGTAAAATAAAATTCTTTTTCTGCTCCCTTGTGCTGACTATTTAATAATGGATTCTCTGATTATTTTATTGATGATGTACAGATGCATGCTTATTCCAGTAGATAATCTGGAAAATAAAAAAGCCATCAATCTCCAGCTCTCTCAGCTCACACTGGTGAACTATCAGTGGAATAAGAATGAACAACAAGCTGTTTGTCCTAAGGAATGATGAGCTGTTTGACCTCCTCTTCTTTCATCCAAGAAGAGGAGTGGCTAACCTTTGCATTCTTAAGTTTACTTCTGATAGGTAGAAAACCGCAAACATTTAAAAAATAAATAATAATGTAGAAAATCAAGATCTGCTTCAGAAACACAGGTAGAAGTAGAAGCTGGGAATTTGGGCAATTTTAAAATACAAGCAAAGAAAGTAAAAGGGAAAAACATGGTGATACACTTCATTTACTTAGCTTTTAAAATTAATATTCATGTGATACATTTATCTGACTGTCTTAGGATTTTAATCCTAGTCATATTTCTCTAGCATGCTGGAAAGACCAAGTTTTATCACTGGCCCAGTGTTTCTATAGGATGAGTCCAGCCCTTGGACGTTTTGTTTGAAGGTCAGGTAAAGGTTTAGAAGGTAATTCTGCATGCAAACGCACAACCAAAACATGAGATATGAGTACATAATGGACAATACAACAGGACTATAGAACTGTGAAAACGGGTCTAACTTAATTAGTTATCATCTACTTGGCAAAATGACACACAAAGTTAAAGAAAAGAAAGAAGGCAGATTTACATGTCTATTGTGATTATATCAAACACTGTAAAGATGACATCATACTGAGGTTAATTGGGAAAAAGGAATTTATTAGAAAAAATTCAAATCAAAGGAAAAATAACTTCTATCTGTTTAAATTAAGTGTTCCAGACCAGATGAAAACAACAGATGAAAAGCACATTGATAAGGTCACTTATTTGTGAGCCAGGTGATCAGTATTCATTAAAAAGAAAAGGAAAAGCAAGAGAAAGAGGGAAAAAGTAGAAGTCATGTTATCCACTAGCTCAGAAATACAGTAACAGTTTCAACCATCTTTTATTGAAATGTTTCCTTTGCATTTCCCTCTGCAAAAAAACCAAGCAAACTTTAATGAACTTTCTAGCAAACAAACTAAACCTTTGACAACCTCTGCCAGACCCTGACCTGCTGCAGGTCGAGGAAATTCCACCGTTTTCTTCTCTACATGCTCTACTTCTAAATGAACAGCTATCTTTGAAAAGTCCACCAGTTACCAAGAATTCCCATGCCTTGGATTCTGAAATGCGCCAGCATAACCTTAAAATCTTAAAATATTTTTTATATAAATTCAGCAGTACCACTAGTCTTTCTAAGTCTGTTCATCACTCTCTTGTAGCCCAGCAATGCTGTATGCACTCATGCTCTCACTGCAGTTTTGGCCCACTTCTTATCAATTTGCCTTTAATTGACCTGAGACTTTAGAACAAATAACCCTGTTCACCATATCTCCTCTTTAGACCAACCTCCCAGATTTTTTAGGGAGGGTAAGAAGTCCACTTTGCCAGTGGGAAAGGCCAGTGCAGGACAGACCCAGGAAAAGGACTGCCCAGTAATAAACAGAGAGAAGAAAAGTGCTGTTGAGGTAAAACTAAAAAGCAGAACTCACTCTAAAGAAGCAATGTAAAGTCTCTCACCAGCTCAGGGTTTCATCCATCCTTCCAGGAGTGAGAAAGACATTTAAAGCACAGGATTACAATGGAGCTGAGTAAGACCAACAGCCTCCCTTGAATCTAACTTGCATACAAGGCCAGCAAAGTATAAAAAAACCCAAACCCTTTTCTCTGACATTTTCTCCTTATCTTCCTTTCCTTCCAGCACATATTCAGGATGTATCCAGGATTGTAATTTTCTTCCTGGATAATGCAAATCCCACCACCTCAGACAGAAAAGATGCATATACTTGCCCCCAGATAGCTAATTAAGAAATAGAAGAAAAAAGCTGAACGAACAGCTCAGATCTGACAAGGTTTGCCCAGTATTTGTAACTCATTTAAGAAATGTTTAATATAGGTACCCAGCACCTACTTTTATGTTTCAGTATTGAGAAACTTAGTTTGTAAGCAGAACTGGTCAGGACATCTCCATCAAGTAGAATATTGACAAAAAGAGATTCTGAAAACAGGAAACACTAATAAAAACATCTTTCTCAAGATCAATAGCAAAAACCCAACAGAGATCAGAAAAAAAAATAAATTAAAAATCTATCTGTTGTATTCCTAAAGCACAATATTGGCTCTAACATAATAGATGCCTAGTCAATAGATTAAAACAAAGCCAAGCAAACTAACTCCACACCTTACTGGGAATTTCTATAGGTACTTCTTAAAGGCCAACCTCTGACTTTCTACTTCAAAATTCCCAATGTATAATTTTGGCAGTAGTGCTTTGTCACATTTGTAACGTTGTAACAGTTGAACACAGCTAATGCTTCTATAACAATAGCCCCATTTTTTCTGCAGAATCCATCAACCACACACAAAACAAAGTACTTTAAACCACAGTCTTACAACAGCTCTTAAGCACTGTAGAGGTAGCAATTCTAACAAACTAATGTCATATACAATACTTGTTTGTACATTAGGTTTATACAAGGAGCTCTTAAAAAAATAACTGTGCAGGTGTTGCATCATGGCAGTGCTTTAAACTATCAGAAAAGCTCTTCTGAAGTGTCTCTCCTGACTGCAGGGAAGTGGCTTACTGCTGAATTTCTATGGGCTCCCCAGACTGATTTTATAAAAAGCAAACCGAGAATGAATGATTGACATTTTCATCACAGCCAAGCACAGCCGAGCTAATCAGTAAGTTTTTGGGTCATCAATAATTTGATTTTCAGAGGTTCTTCCTGGCAGAAGAGTATCTACAGCATGTACTTCAACCATGCATGAGAAACTAGCCATTTGCAGTAGTAAGTGTGCATGTTAGAGAACAATACCACTTTAAAAATTCTGTCACTTGTGAAAACCCATGGAAGTTGATGCAAAACACTTAAATCAGCAACACAGAATATTTTTCATTAGAGCTGTTGTGCTACTTGTGACATAAAGCATTAAGGACTGCAGAGGAAATAAGCCCAGTTTCCCTACTGTTGCCAGATGGTGGTAAAGTGTTGCACGACCCTTGGCAGAAAGGATCAGGGGTAGGTATAAGATGGAAAATCAATGAACTTATCAGTGATGAGCTGCAGGCTATGGATAGAGGAATTTTGTGAAGTGCTCACAATTTTAAAGACAATTTTTCATTATTTTTTTAAGTGACCTCAAAAGTCCTAGTAATGTTGCAAACTGAAACATTCTTACTGAATTACTCCAAGGCCCTATTGCATTAAATCCCAATTGTAAATCATTGGTCACATTCAGGAAATACCTCTGGGAGCAATTCTCAGGTAGAAGACTAGACTTTTCCCTTAGTCCATGGGTATCACACTCTATCCACGTACTAAAATAATTTCTTCTTTGCACATAGGAACATACATATGGGTCTTGTCTATTCTTTTATTAGTAGGGGATGATACTTCCCTCTTGATACAAAAGCCCATGCATACTACTTTCTATAAAAAGAGGATTTCCTGCAGTATTTAGTTTTAAATGTGCAAAAATCAGCCCTACCAGAAATAATTGACTGAAATTCACTGTGCACCCGGCAAGCAACCTGAAAGACTGAACTTCTAAAACTGTAGAACAACAAAGAGAAAAATCTTAGCAGCTTACACTTTAACACAGCAACCTATACCATAATTTGTTTGCTATTGTGACACCCAGTGTGTTCATTTCCAGTGTCATGCTTAAGAGAGTCCTCAAAAATTCCACTCAAAAAGACAAAGATTAGTTCCATATGCAATTTCAATTATTCAGTTAAAATTGAAAAAAACAGACAAGACATCATGAAACTGCTTTGAATATTTAGGATCACAGTTCTGCACATCTATCTTTATTGTCTTCTCTTAAGGCAAATACTGCAGTTTACTGGGGAAAAAAAAACAACAAACAAACAAACAAGGAAATCTCAAACTGTGTCACACAAAGAACTGTGCAGAAACTCTAAAAAAAAACCCCAAAATAAACGAGCAGTCTTCTGCTGCACAGTCACTCACATCTCAGCAGGACATCATGGCCAGGGATTTAGGGATATTCACAGCATCTACCAGCAAATAGGGGTAACCCCAAGGGAAACATCACAATTCACTTCATACATACTGGAAACTAAAACACGTCATCTGCTGTGCTGTTGTGGTGAGATGGGTAAGGAGCCATCTCACCTGAAGGGTGTCAAGCAGACTATGTCACGAGCTCAGCTATAAGCCAGCACAACCAGAAATAGCACTGACCCTTTACTAGGGAACAGGAAAAGAAGGGAAGAACAAGGGCAGTTCTCAGTGAATACAACACAAACGTCACATTTGTGGTCTATAGAAGAAAGGGAGAAGAATTCTTGTTCACAACCACCAAAGTCTATTTTGGTTCACCTCTTGGAGCAAGTCCCAAAGGCATATTCTCTTTGGGTTTTTAGGGTGGATTTTTTTGTTGCTTCTGGGGTTTTTTTCAGCTTTTGCAAAACTCCATCAGGTTTCCCCATGTGCTACATGCATTACATTATTGCTAGAATGGCTCTCATTTCTCTACTCTTTCATGGTAATGTTCCTTCTGCAAAGACATTCTTTTGACAGGTATCCACTCAACAATATATATATATATATATATATATATATATATATATATATATATATATATATATAATTTATTTTTTTTTCCTGTAAGTTACAGATCAGGGTCTATGTAAACATTTGTTTTCCCAGTGTTTCCTTTAAAACATGCTTCATAGCCCTCTGTTAAAATTTGCATTTGCTTCTCCTGCTTGGACATAGCAGGAAGCTAGAGATCTGGGAAAAGGGGATGGGCAGAGGGAAAAGAGACACCTTTTTTAGATAGTGATTCTATCCCCTAGAAAACCTGAAGTGTCCCTTCAGACATCACTAGGTTAATATCAAGATACACCACAGTACAAAAATTGTTGCCAAAGTTCAGTCATTTAAATAGGATCATAGTAATCAGATCTCACTAAATAGATACTTACATATTCTGGAATATCAATTAAACCTTTGACTCTAGCAAATGAGATCAGTTTGTGAGTGTACAAAATCCCAACATGTATTGGGGGAAACAATACATCTCGAGAAACGATGCAGTAAAATTCCTTTTAACTTATTACATATAAAGACATCATGATTTCTGAAACTACTATTGGAAAATGGAATTTTCTTAGCTTAAAGTTATCTCATAGGCACATATGCTTCATTTGATGCTAGAGGTAATGATAGCATTGTGTAAGGCAGCCAGCAGGGCTATTCAAGCCCCTGAATCTGATCTCTGGGAGAACACAGACATCCTTCAATCTAAATAACAAGGTGTTTCAAGCTGATTATTTTCACACAAACACACTCGCTCTCTTTTTATTCTACCAGATGCTATATTTAACAAATACAGGTTAAAGCAAGATGACAGCATTTCTCTGTCAGGTACAGCCCAGGCAAGGTTAATTTGTGATCCTGCAAGTACATGGCAGCTCCCATTGCTTATCTGTCCCCGCAGCTCACTGGAAGGGCCAACAGCGTGGAAGACTTGCACTTGAGCCTCCACATTTGCAACTTAATACAGAAACAAATCACGTGATATTTAAGTGGCTATATAAAGATCAGCTCAGATAAACATTGTTGCCTTCACCATGTCCTGAGGTCTATTTCAATTACAGTAAAAATAAATAAATATATTCCTTCTGTGATATCAACTGTCTAGATACGTAACGATTTTCCCAGTAAGTCTATTGCTTTAAGCCTTTATTCAACAGGGACTACTCAACTGATTAACTGTTCACCAATATAAACCTCAGTTTTGTAAGACTAATTTTTAACTAGTTGGGATAAGAGAATTAAATCAATATATATTCACCTTGTAAAGATGTGACAGTCCTTGCAGATTCTTTGTTACAATGCTGTTGAATGTAAACCTGCAGGAAGATGGGGAACAACTCTTTCTAGAAACATAATCTCACCGATTTCTGTAGGTACAGCTGCCACTTCAGTATGTAATAGTAGGAAATAATTGCCACACATCCAACGGTCCCCCATGACCTTTAATACTTTCTGCACTCTGGTTGTCAGTTTAATAGAGTTCAGCTACTTACAAGAGGTAATTAACATTCCAGCAGAGCACACTCATCTTCACGTGCCCCAGCTGTACCATACAGGTGCTCGCATCTTGTGCTCATAATAAACAAATGAAAGGCCCCCACCGGCTGGATGCCATTGCAGCCACCTTGAATAGTAAGTTCAGGCACTGCTTTCAGAGGGAAGTGCCCAGCTTTCTAAGGAGCTAGCAATAAGCTATTGCCCCACCCCCCAGTCTCTTTCTAGTATTTTTTTCACTTTGGATCAACAGCCTAATTTAGGTTAGCACTCATTAATCAATGCCGTCTTTCACACGCTTCTACTGTTTCAATCTCCTAGTTGATGTTACGCAGCTGTCTGCACAGAGACTCTTGCTACAGGCAGATGGAACACAGGGCAGTAAGGAACTGACGCTGTAATTTTTTTAAAAACTACGTAAATTCAATGAAAAAAGAATTAGGCGACCATATTAATCTTTAAGTTATGACTATCTGCAACACAGAGACTAAAACTACCAGTTCTTTTTGGAAATACTAACAAAGCTGTGTGTGAAAGGCAGAAGCCCGTGACTTCACTCGGCTCCAGTGAGGCCTCAGGAGGAGCAGAAGGCTGAGACAGACCAGAGAATTACAAAATGGTCAAAAGTTTAGGAAGCAAGACATTTAGGGGGTGGGGCATTAAGAGTGCAGCTATCCTTTAGAAAAGGCCAAGATGGAGCATTACAAATGATAAAATACTTGTCTTTAGGAAATAGTGATTGTGTCAGGAGTAGGTATGTGTTTCACCAAAGGCTGATGACCTTTGTTCTTCTGCCTTTTAAGATGAACTGGATCAATCCAGCACCATCTACAGTAGTCCTACCAGTAGACTTTACTTCCACTGAATTTCACAAGTTCCTAAAGGAGCGCTCCTGTCAGGTTAGAACAAGCATACGAAGTTTTCTCCAAGTACAGCAAAATAATACTTTATTTCCCTTTATGCCAAGCCCTGTAGCAAAAAACACGACTATAAAGGTTAGTGAAGATTTTGCTAATAGTTACATTGCTCATTTTTTGGAGGTGATGCAGTGCAAGCCACACTGAAATAAACAGGCATGGCAAACACTGAGAAAGAAATGGTCCTGATGGATTTCTTCAGTGAGGACTCTTGATTTTGCAGAACAAAAGTAGCAACACCTGCATTCAGTGGCTGGGAAGGTCTCTCAGTTGCAAAACATGTGCCACTGCTCTGTGATTCCTTCCAGCCCACTCAAGGTGACCCTTCAGTCGGCAGGTAACTTTCAGGACCAGCTTCCTCAGGTTCGTAACACTGTCCTTACTGTACGGGAAGTTAAGCTGCATGTTTACGGTTTTGCTATGGGGCAGAGGACCGACACTGGCAAGTTGAGTTCTGCAGTGCTTAACGCATTAATGGGATTTAGTCCTTCCAAATTGTTATGTCCTCAAAACCATTCCTCATTTAAAAAAAATACATAAGGCAATTGAAGTAACCAATAATTTCTAATAAGAAGAATTTCTTGTTTTCCCATGGCTCCAAAAAGATTAGTTAGCTACCTCCTGCCAACACAGGAGAGCCTTTAAACTACAAGAAAGATTAACATCACTCTCCTGAGATAGACGGCCTCATCACAACCAATTTGTCGCAATGATAGTCTAATTAAATGCATTATTCCTCAGCAAAGAAGTGAACACTTGACATGTTTGAGTTAGACATACAAGTCTTCCCCTCTTCTTCAATCTCTACCTTCCTTTGTAACGGCAGGCCCACAGGGAAGGCTCTGGGCCTTCATTTACAATGAAATCAGTGATTCTAAGAGTAATTTTTTAAAAAACAGTTTTCTGTAATGGTTGGATGAATAAACCCCATGTGTTCACAGGGATCATGCTTCAGGGTAAACGCTGAAGTTAGCTTTGGCTGGTCCTTTTAATCAAAACATTTCTGTTATTCTAAATCAAGCAAAATGAAAGCACCAGTGCCTCAAGGAAAATGTATAATAAAGCCCCGAGATGTCAACTTGGCTTGAAAGGTAGAAGCAGCTAGCTGGCTATTGTCTTCAGTAAATACAAGGTCAAACGTCCAATCTTTCCCTCAGAATTATGAAAGGGACGGTACTTCTGTCTAATACCATTTTAATTACAAATTAGGCGGCAATTCAGAGACGTTTCAGCCATTTTGCAGTCGTCTAGGAGAATTCAATTGCAGGCTTGTGAAAGCTATTTGTGGTGCTCTTCAAACTAACAGCAAATCAGGATGGTATAAAGGAAGAGTCCAAGCTTATGGACTAACTCTCCCTTTGGCAAAGTTAGAAATGGATTGTCTTTCCGAGCATTTCACTAATTTAACCTCACATTAAGATAGAGGGGAACTTTAATTGCTTTATGTTTGGTTAGAGTACTTTTTTTAGGGTACTGAGAGTAGCTGTACTACATAGGGCTTTTTGATACCTTCAGAAATTCCTTGTATTTTCCAACAGTAGTTAAACAAAAAAACTTGGACCCATTTATGCTGCTTTGGAATTAGCACTGACACAATTCTTAACAATTCGTAAATGTTATCTTCACTGCCAATCTCAATGCTATTCCCCCTTCAGGTTTCACACAATTTTGCTTCTCCTTGGACAAAACATCCCATAGATGTGTTCTGGTTACTGTGTCACTGTCACAGTGAACTTTCACAGTTCTAGGTAATCCATTTACAACACACCAATCAAGCCTGCTTTCTCAAGTGTTTACAGCACGCAAGTTATGACATCTTACTGGTGACTGTTTGTGATTATGTGCCCTGTTAAGATTATCTACTAGGCACTGGGGACTAAGTCTATCTCCATTTCCTCAATGGGGAAACAGGGAAATGTTCCTTCTTCTACAGGGACCCACTGGGAATCCTAAATCCAAAAGACTATGAAGAGCTGCTCTCCCAGAATTAGTCATTATTTTTTTAAAGCTGCCACTACACATTTGGATACTGCTTATGCAATGATCACACGCACAACAGAGTACGAGAAATAGCAACCTGATTTAATTGAACCCCTACTTACACCACCAAATCTTTCAATTCATATGCACATTTGACCAAATTTCTTCAATTTTATGTAACAAAGGATTACCAGATCATCATGCATCCTATCAGACTACCGAAACCCTGTGCCAAATTAGAGAAAATTAAACAAAAACTAAAGGTGGCTAAGGAGAAATGGGTTAACCTGGCATTAAAGTATTTCAGATATTCATTAGATGAGTCATGATCACTCAACATCAAACAGCTATGTCTTCTGCAGATAGAACCCCAAAACTACATCAACAGTACCAATTTAATAAATGCATTCTTAATAATAGCTTATCCTTAGAAGGTGCTACATTGCTTTTTCCCCTCAAACTCAGAAAGATATCAAGCATGCACTTAAATGGAATCCCCACTGCAACCAATCACATTCATAATTTTAAGTATGCACTTACGTGCTTTATTGCACTGGGATGGGAGTGCTCAGCATTTTGCTGGATTGAGCCCTATGGTCCTATTACCACCGAGCAGCTGAAGACCTTCAACGTTATAGGCTTAATCAATTTGAAGGAAAATGAAAAATGCAAAGATGAATACGAACAAAAAGGAAGGGAAAAAAAAAAAAAAAAACACATTTTTTCTGTTTCGTACCTGTCTTCTAATCTGTATATATAGGCCCAAATCTGCTCAAGCTACATACTTATTTCCCGACACACAGAATGTGGCTCCTGGGCTATGGAGAACCCCCCCAGCCAACCATGTATTTTCTTCACAGAACAGTCTACAGTTCATATCCAAGGCGGTAAGTGAATTATTCTTCAGCATACTATATTTGTACCATCTGCCTGCCAAGTCAGTGCACTATCAGCATTTAGCTCATTATTTTGTCTGTTCCAGGAGAAATAAAGAGCCTTTCTTACTCGGTCTAAAGCAGATCCCATTCTCTAGCCATTAAAGACTCAGGCTTTCACTCAAAATGTGAGTATGGACTTTTACTACAGATACAACATAAAAAAGGAGCATGCAACTCCGTGTCTCTTGTTGGCACATCTTCCTTGCATGTACCATAACAATTACATCTTAACTTCTCCAGAAAAAGTCTTCACACAGTGTTCAATTATTATTAAAAAATAGTTTGTAATTAAACTGGATGCACTGTAGCATTTATTTAGAAGGGCAAACCCCTCCATAAGCCTCATGCGTGAGGAGCTTAACCTCAGTTAATGGCTAAAGAAAAATAATCAGCATGAATTCCTGGCTAAAACTCAGAGCTAGAAGGTATAATAATCATGCTCACATCAGAAGGGGGGTGGGAGAACAGTAGGAATCTTCATAAACCAATCACCAAAATTTATAAAACATCTCCATTTTACTTGATGGGATTACATACTTTTCATTGCATTACATTGTTCACTGATTTATAAATGTAGGATTTGAGTGGCTTTACAAGGGGGGCGGGAGGAGAAAATGAAGCCAGATAGATGTTTTATTTCCTGATTTCCTGAGCATCGCTTCAGCAAAACCAGAAGTCAGGCACATTTTTCTGTGTTAGTTCATCAGAGAGATCTGCACCTTTGTACAAATTCAGATGGAAGCACTGAACTGTAAGCGATAATCTAAAAGAGACAAGTCACAGTACTGTTTTTCTGGGCCTCCACAAACATTATTATAGTCAGCATATATTAGCATACCGCAGAGTACTGCAATACTTAAAGAATGATTAAATGTTGCTGATATTCACTATTAATTAAAACTAAAAGCACTGGCGTACCTTTAAATTTTTTCTTCTTCACTGATTCTTTCTTTAGATTACAAAGAAAAAGGCTGTTTTAAGGTACATTCTTCTCTGTCACACTATATTTCACTCAATTTATCACTGTAGCCCTTCATTAACAGAAATACTGAAGAATTTGAGTTTGGTGTTTTAATTAATTTCATTTATTTTAATTTAGCTTGTTACATTGTGTATTTATTTAAAAGATTATTAAGCTTTTCTTGAGCCAATGCAGCCTGCAGGGAAGCCTAGTTAAAAATACAAATGAACAGAAAACCCCAAATTTGACCTATATCAGGACAGAAGCATGAAAATTGTTCCTCCTTGTAAATTCCGATTAATGCCTCACCACATCAGGTAACTTTAATGTAGATTCATGAATACCATGCTGACTTGTTTCAGTCATTAATTCTCTCTGCTTTCAAGTGATTACTGCATTCTTTTAGAAACACATGAAAAAGGGAAATGGCACAGTATTTTCCTATCCCTTAATTATGGATTTCCAATGGTTACCTGAGCACATACATATAACGTCTACATTGTGAAGGATCCCAGCACTTTGAGAAATGGTATTAAGTCATTAAGGTTGCTTCAGGTATCACACACCCGGACTGCTGCAGTAACTTTTTAGCAATTTAGTCCATCATACGGCACATGACAACATGACAAAGTGCCATACAACACAGCATTGGCATCCAATGTAAATAGGCGTGTCTTCCCTGCTGTTGGTGGTGCAGAGACAGATTGCACAAAATGAAGCTCAAGATTAAGGTGTAAGAAAATTTTAGCTTGGTAGGACATAACCGAATTGGACTGGAGCATTCACTGTTCTTGCACATTTACTGTGGGTCTTTAAATGCCCAAAAGCAGCAGAATTGAAGTCCTGCAGCTCTTCCAACATGCTATCAGCGATAAATAAGTTAGCGGTTAATGATGTTACCTAAACTGACTCCAGAACACACCGAGGGATATTTTATGGGGTTAGTTCGCTCTAACTCTACTAAAACCCACAACATTCTTTGGTGTGCACAGCATTATTTCCTCAATTAAAAACATTCTTGTCTGCAACAGACATGCCACATTAAGAAAGGTTAAAGTCAAAAGGACCCCATTTTGTTAGATTACAGCAGAATTAATTGATGTGTTTAATCAAAGAGATGCTACTTGGCAATGGCATAAAGCTTCTTTTCTCCGAGGATGATACCAACCTCACTGGCAGACTGGCAGCTTTTAAATAAATACAAAACAATTACAGTAAGTGTATGCTTCTGTCAGAGTCCATGGTTTATGACTTCTTTTGAGAGTTGAACTTCATACAGTACTTCTCTTTTTTTCTTACATATATCATTAATCTTCTCTTAGCATGAGAGAGAAAGCAGTAAGAATTACATTGATGGTAACTGTAAAATAAAGAGTACGTTAAAAGCACACAAATAGAAGAAAAACATACACACAGTCTATTTACTTGGTCATAAGAAAATCAGAATGTAAAATATGGTACACAATCTCGTCCTGCTCCAGAAAAAAAAAAAAATAGAACAAGAGAAGAAAAGATGCATATGAGGACAATTTCTGGCCAAATCTCATCCTTTGATTTCATTTCCTCTTACAGAAAGCTTATGTCTTGAGTTATTTCTGCCAAGCACTTTTTTTTTTTTTTAATTGTAGTTTGTGTACTTGCAATGTCTATTTCTAAACTAATCCATCATCCACGAGCAAATAAAAAGTGATAACTAAAGATATTTTTTTATGCAATATGTGCATGCATCACCATTTTTTTAGTATCTTCTGTTAAAAAAGATCATGCAGTGACCACAAAAAAACCCCCACCAACAAACACCCAAACCCAAGAAAAAAATAAACTCTTCCTGTTCTTTGGCAGTACCTCATCAAGCAGAATTACTTGCTTAAAACTGAACTTCACGCTTTTTTCTCTACATTTACATAAGAGTTTAAATGGGCTAAAGTATTTGAGGAGCTGGGTATAAAATCCAGAATCTAAAAGAGTGTTTTTTAAGAGAGCGGGAGAACATAGCACAAAGCATTTCATTACAAATGGACTATTTGCCAAATAAGCACTCAAGTTCATCGAGCAACAATTCCCATAATTATCTTGCTAATTTCCCATGATGCTTATTGTAGTTACACTGGAAAAGCAGCTACTGATATTCTAATTAGACTAATTTTTTGAGACCAAAAGTTTCTCTGATCTTTATGTTTTTCTAGAATGGACTGAAATTTTCAGACCACACAATTGTTAAGAATGAAATTCTGTTCCTGAACCATAAGTAAAATGTTCATATTGATAAAATAGCTAACACCACCACCTGCACAGCAGCCTAAACCAGCAAGCTTTATTTAGAAGCCGCCTTTGGATGCCACCCCAGTGTACCAGCCATCTAACCCCAAACTACTCCCTCAGTTGCTGGGAACCCATGTTGCCTTTTTTTTTTTTTTCTTTTTTTCAACAAGCTTTCTGCTCTTTCAGTTTCCTCTTAAGCTGAAGGAAAAAATCTCCCTCCTCTCTTCCTCATGCTTCCATGAGCATGTGAATTCCTATTTGGAAGTTGCACGTTGCTGATGCCAGGGCCCACCTAGAAAATACTCCCACACGTTCTCCTTCATCTTTCCCAACATTCGTTCTGTAAGGCCAGATGGACTCACAGGTATCCTGTCCCTGAGTGGGCTCTATAGCAGGAAGTAGAAATGCGGTTTCTTCTTAGAAATATCCACATGATCATTCTAGATCTAATTCCAAAAGCTGCCTTCAGACAGCATATATATATATTTATAAATTTAGACTCCTGTGTTCTCAGAAGGCCTTGATACAGAACAGTATAGATGCAGCCACAAAGTAGTAATACTCTTTCAAAATGTCTCTTCTGTTAGTCTAATTTCTGCAAAAGAGATTAACTGGAAATGTGGAAAAAGCATATCTGATCTTTTGTCCTTTACAGCAATGTGTTTCTTTAATTAGGGAGCAGGTAGCATTGGTTTTTTTTAAGAAAAGAGACACAATATTGTTTTCAACAGTGTAAAACACAAGCAGCAGAAACAAAAAGCAGCGTATTTGTTCATTACCAGCAGTCTATCTAAGTCAGCATACAATCCCTTTATTTGACGTACTTTGCAAAATTACGTTCCAAGACAAACGCTTTTTCATTTTCTCGTACTGTTACTGTGTAACTTCAGACTAGCAATTATATGCCTTATCATATAAATAAACAATAATTTAAATATATATATACACAAAACCCTTTTTCCTCGCACCTCCCTCCCAGCACACACACCAGCTCAATGAGCTAGATGTTGCACGCCAGTATCTTCCAATTTTTTTGATAAAATCTCTCACGGCACCCATTGCATAATTGACGTAAGAATGATAATTGCAGTTTGTATGACAAACCATCAATATCCCAGAAGGAACAGAATGATGTGTTGAAATATTAAGAGGTAGAGGAACGCATGACTGCACTGTTTGGCTGTTACCCTATTCCGGAATTTGTCAAACTGAGAATGTAACTCCAGCCCCTTCAAAAGCACTGATCTCCAGAGAACCATTACAACAACTTGTAGTAGAAGAGCTCATAAGATACAGCGATGCCCCAGGTAGCATTTTTTTGCCTCGGCACAGCTTTGCTAGATACCAAAATTAGCATGCCAGTTCTGCTGGAGCTTGGCTTCTTCCTATTCCATATGGATCGAGAAGGACGGGGAGAGAGGGGTAGGGCTGCCACTGCTGCTGGTTCCATATGGCCCAGCTGGACCAAGCTGGCTCTGAAGTTGGCTGTTTTATGGAAACCACTTGCCAGAGTTTCCCTTTTCAGAAGCATAATGTGTATCAGAACTGGCATACAGCTGCCAACGTGGTTTCCAAGCGAAACTCAACCAAATTCTTCAGCTGCTAATGGGGACTCATTCTTTCTAGCTAATTATCTGTTGGTTTCCAGTCCTGCTCTTCTCTGAAACTAATTATAAAACTTCCATGGTTTCTATGAACTACAAAATTACTTTCAGAACTTCAGTGACTCATAACAGAGCCATAGTTTAAGATGGATATAGAAACATAGCAAGCCACCACAACAGTCTCAGATTCTGAAGAATTTACAGCACCATGGGAGAGAGTCCTTGGGATTCAGCATAAATTCCTCCTACATCATTCAGGTAAGTTTGACACTAGCATATCCTATGCAGCTGTGGATTTAATTCCTTTTTTTTTTTTCCTTTTTTTTTGTTTCCTCTTAAGGTTTGCAGAAGTGCAAAGAAAAAACTACCTTTGCTAATGCTGTTTATGAAGTCACCAGCAACTAAGATGAACCTACAGTCAGGGTATTAGCTTTTGGAGTAATTTCAAGTTCAACTGGACTTAAGTTTCAGGTGGCATTAGAACAAACCCCACCAACTATGAATGCTTAGTCTGATTAATTCTTCATACTGTTAGACAAACTGAATAATTTCTTAAAGTCAAATTAGCTATTTAAACAATTTACTCCTAACGGCAGCACAACAGATTGGAACCTTATAATGCGAGCCACTGGCCTACCTACAATGTAGCATTTAGCTACATGAAAACACTTGCAGGGCATCACTGACAAATTCTAAAAATCTTGACAGTTACAGCAAAAACTAACTGCTTTCACTGTTACAACAATGAGACTGTTAAGAACAGATGTACACTCGAATAAACTCACACAGGGACCGAAGGAGCCTACAAGCTGCCACTTCCTAGCAAATTTTCTCCAGCTTCTTTGGCACATACGTTCCTTTTTAAAACAGCTTAATCTTGAACTCAGAATAAGAACAAAGCACTCTTCTTCCTACTGGAGCCTCTCTCCTAAGTGCTGCTCCTGCAGCAGTACTCACTCTGGTTAAAGTGACTTTGGTTGTGTCACAAACAAGGTACTACCAGTGTAGAAATTATCTTTGTAAAAGCAGCTAATCTTACTACTGGGGGGGAAGAATACAAAGGTGTGCTTTTCCATTATGTGATTGTTACCTACTGTGCTGCGAAATCCTAATGGAGTTAAGTATCGCTACTTCAGGATGAGACAAATGAGGTAGGGTCAGTCTTCAGGTCAGGAAGAACTGCCAATTTAGCTTTCAGTACAAGTCTTGCTCTTTGTTTCTCTTAGGGTTTAAAGTGAGATTAAAATCGTGGGTCAATGGTCTCACTGTAACAGCTCCAAGACTTATGAGAGACATTCACACTGTAGGAGCAGAGGAATAAGGAACTAACTGATGAAGACAGACAATTTAGTTTCATCAGTTACCTGAATTTTACTCTTTCAACAGTAGGCAAATACATGTTTTCTTCAAGTATTTCATTCAGCCTCTAGGCTGAGTCAGACAGAAACATTACTATTGTGAATAAGAGACACTGTTGAAGACATTTTTTTCTGTTCTTGCAGTATTTGTTAACGTATGCTCATTTCCTTCATTATTTTTTCCCTTTCCATTATTAATCATCCCTCTTCTGATTGCTGGTTTCATAAGGACCAATCTTTCAGGCAGAGCAAGTTATTAAAAAACATCCCAACATTTTGGTATGCTTTTTGATATCAATTCCAGCATTTCAGGACTATGTTTCTGAGATGATTATTTAAATTTCTGCCAGCAATGTACGAACTACAGTTCCTTAACTTTGTTATTTTACTACAAGCTTTGTCTTGTCACACTACCAAACAATAAAATTGTATGCTGCAATTAATTTTCTTGAAAGTACATTTAATAAATGTACAGAAATAACATTTTCTGATTAATTTATAAATTAAAGAGCTGAAAGAGTCTTCTGCCTGGCAATCAAAATCTCTGTGTGAACGGAGTGGCTTGGACATATATTATAACAAACACATATTAAGCATCTTTTCTTGACAGACATTCATTCTGACTTGTAGCTCTTACTATAGGCACCTCCATCCCATATAAGCAGCGAGCCTGAGAAAATATTTATTTTTTAAAAAAAAAGTAATGAAAAGCTGTTTCCAAAAAGTTACAGTGTCTGATTTACTGAATGCAGTACCAAACCGATCAGACATGTCACGTTCTGTGTAGCTGTGTACTTTTTCAGAAGTAAAACACTAAGTGGATTTTCTTCATTAACACTATAATTGAACCAATTTTATTCTTCAGGTAGAAGAGAGGAGCAAAACTACCACCCTGCCTTAGAAAGCTCTCTCCTCAGCAGCCAGAGGACAGCTCTGATCTAAAGGCAGTCTTTCAAAGGTGTCAGGTTTTTTAGCAGGAGTCTGGGAACATTATCACTGTTCCTTGTGCAGTGTAAGTTTCAGATGTACAGCTGGGTGGAACTCACGAACTGGAAACAAAAGGGACACACAAAATAGCTATACAGAAAATCTGATAACGAAAATGATCAGCAAGCTTAGAGTAAGAAGTTTAAAGAAATAAAAAATTAGCCTAGAGGCAACAAACTACACAAGGAAAATTCAGGCTTACTTTGTTATCAGAAATCACTGTTATTTTTCAGTGAGACACCATCCATGTTCACAATGCAAGCCTCAAACAATTTTCTTCGGTAAGTTATGGGGTACCACATGAATCATAGCCACACTTATTTATTAAGGAACACAAAACCAACAGGAATTATTTCAGATCATCGCACTGGCTGAACACATAAAGACATAGGCTCATTTATACCCACACAATTATACAGAAACATTTCCATACACAGAGCAGAGTTCAGTAAACTAAACAGATGTCTGGTGGTTTACATTTGAACATATGTTTCCCTGCAGACAAAGAATGACCTCTGGTAATTACTCGGTAGCTAAAGGAACATGCTACTTCAGCCAATAAATAAATTCAGCTTCTCCGTCAGGGGTACTACCAGTGAAGTTATCATTAGAATTACTCTGAATTTATATCAGAAACAAGTAATTATCCATGTTACAGTACCTCATTTTGATTTTTTTTCAACTGGAATATAAATGACTTGCTCAAGAGGACTCTTCTTATCCATTGGTGAAATTCAGAACTTCCCAAATTTAATTGGTTTGTTGTTAAATTAATAAACACATTCCACACTGCATGAATCCATCTCCAATAAATATTACAGAAACCTTACAAAATATTTTCCTTGATATGCAGCAATTCATGTGAAATTTATTAGAAGAACTATGAGACCTTTTAGTAATGCTCTTTACAAAGATTTTAATGACTGAGTGGAGAATTGAATTTTAATAGTTTTGGCCAAAAATTTACTTTGCCAACACTCTGAGGTCATTACAATTAAATAAAATTTTGCCAAGTTTTAAAATCTTCGGGTTTAACCTAGAAAAACTGGAGGACTAGATCCTTTACATTTACCACAAGTTTAACCTATGTTCCACTTAATATATTTAATAAATCAATAAAATCATCCAATTCAGAGTCAGAAAAAAACCTGAAATTCAGCTATTACAGCTGGTTACAGCGTTACAGAGTGTTACAGAGGGTTACAGTGTTAGAGTGAGGTTACAGAGCACAAAATATCAAAATCCTGTTTAGAACCACATTCAGTCTTTCACAGCCTATAAATTCTTCTTCAGTCTTCCTTTGTAGTAAACACCAAATAATTGTCTATGAAATGCATGAATGGTATCTAGAGTTTTTTACTGTAAATATAAGTACATGATCTGTACAACTACAGTGCCAACATGTGCCCTGAGTATTTGATCTATTAAAACTTTCAGAAAAATGGAAAGTATTAATATACCCATTAATAAAATACAAATCTGACACAGAGACATTCAATTATTTTTTTATGCTCCCAAACATACATAGTTGGCAGAGCCAGAAGTTTAGGCCAGCTCTTTTAAGTTCCAGTCCAGAAGTAACTGTTCTTGTCTCAAAAGTGCAGCAAAAGAAGGGTTTGCTTTTTTACTGAGGCCATAGTAAATTCTCATTCTGCTTAAAATACGTAAGTTCTGTCAATGCTGAACCAATCAATTATCTTTTTAAAAAGATATAATGATGTGGTAGGCATATTCAGGAAAGAAAAAATTCCATCTTCTTAAGAGGGAAGAAGGGAGACAAAGATAGGAGACACTTTGATGAAAGCTCAACCATTGAAAAAGCAGTACTAATCAGGCCTAAGAATATAAAAATACTGAAAATGCTCTTTTGCAGAAGTTAGGTGAGAACTATAAATAAATATGGTCCAAGTAATGAAGAGTAAAAGCTTTGGAAGAGACACTTGAATTTAATTTGTGTGGCTTTGATGAGAAATTTATCGGCAGAGAAGGTAATAATTCTACTCCACTCTAAAGGTATCTGTTTGCAAGCTGCCAGATGAAGGTGGACTTCAGATATGGATATGGTTTTGATGGTTGATTTTTTATTTGTATTTTCCTCTGAAAAATATTATGTGCTGAGGAAAGACTGCAGATTTCAGCAGTTAGAGCAAAAATATAGTTAAAATAAAATTAATCTATGAAGTGTTTCAAAACCAACTCAGATTGTGCATGTTTGTACAGTGAAGTATCAAACAGACTAAATCTGTGAAGACTCATCTGTATGCAAACTAGACTTGAAGAGGGAGAAGGAAGGTATCAGGCTTGCCTGTGACAAGCTGCATGATGACATACCGAAGTTAGAGGAATGGGCGTAGCGAGGGCCCTCAGCCTGCTGCTCTGAGCCATGCTGGGTGCACCGCGGCGCACTTGAACTCGTACGGAGATGAGCCAGCGCCTCCTGAGGCAACAGGAGCCAACAGGGAAACACCAGTGAAATACCTCAAAGGAACTAAGAGGTGTTCCTCTAAGAAGGTGACATGGCTACAGCCCAGCTGAAGTGCCTCTACACCAATGCACACCACATGGGCAACAAACAGGAGGAGTTGGAAGCCACTGTGCTGCTAGAGAGCTACGACGTATTTGCCATTACTGCAACTTGGTAGGACGAGTCCCATGACTGGAGTTTGGCTATCGATGGCTACAGGCTACTCAGAAGGGAGGAAGGAGGGCGGAGGCACTCTGCACGTCCCCTACATCAAGAAATGGATGGAGCGTGAAGAGCTGTCTCTGAAGAAAAGCCATGAGCGAGTTGAAAGCTTATGGGTAAGAATCAGAGACCAAGGCAAGAAAGAGAACCTTGAGGCTGGGTTCTCCTACAGGACACCTGATCAAGGGGAACCTGCTGACGAAGGCTTCTCACCACAGCTACAGGAGGCATTGTGCTCGCAGGCTCTTGTCCAGTTGGGGGCCTTCAGCCACCCCAGCATCTGCTGGACAAGTAGCTCAGCGAGCTATAGGAAATCCAGGAGACTCCTGCAATGCACTGAGGATAACTTCTTAAGCCAGGTAATAGACAGCCCCGCAAGACGGGATGCAATACCAGACCCGTGGGTCACCAACACAAGTGAGCTGATCAATGACACCAAGACTGGAGTAAGACCCCACCTGGAGTCCTGTATCCAGCTCTGCAGCCCTCAGCACAGGGAAGACATGGACCTGCTGGAGAGAGTCCAGAGGAGGGCCACAAAAATGTTCAGAGGGATGGAACACCTCTCCTACGAGGACAGGCTGAGTGAGTTGTTCAGCCGGGAGGAGAGAAGGCTCCAGGGACACCTCAGGGCAGCCTTTCAGTACCTAAAAGGAGCTTGTAAGGAAGATGGGGACAACCTTTTTAGCAGGGCCTGTTGCAGTGGGACAAAGGGTAATCGTTTTAAACTAATAGAGGGTAGATATAGACTAGATATAAGGAAAACATTTTTTTTTATTTTTTTTTTTTTACTTTGAGGGTGGTGGAACAGTGGCACAGGCTGCCGGGAGAGGTGGCAGATGCCCAATCCCTGGAAAGCTTCAAGGCCACATTGAACAGGACTCTGAGCAACCTCATCTTGTTGAAGATGTCCTGTTCCTTGCAGCGGGGTTGGACTAGATGACCTTTAAGGGTCACTTCCAACCCAAACTCTTCCATGTTTCTATAATAAAATATTGCAGATACAAATAAAACAAAGAGAAGCCTGAAAACACTCCTTTCAGTGAAAGAAAGCTAAAATTTGTAATACTTGAGATTTGTAAATATTGAATAAAATGCCACATTAAAGAACTATTACGACTATTTTTTTTTTTTAATCTCAATGGCAGCAAGAAAAAATTCAGTAAGTGAACAGGACAAATACAAGAGGAAAACATAAATCCACCTTGAAAATTTTGAATTGTCTAAGGGTAATAGTAATTCTTGTTTCAGGATAGCTACCAATTAGCTACGGACCAGCTTTCCTTCAATATCAGGATGTAAGAAATAACAAATTACTAGTCATTTACATGACCTCTACAGAGTCGCTGTTATCTGGTCATATGCAACAGACAGATAGCTTTTTGACAATATTAGCAACAGCTTCTTGAGACAGGTGGTATTTCAGAGACTTGTAACTGTCCTTTAGATAATAATCATGAAGGTAAAATGAGTTAAGTTGTATGCCATGGAAGCTGCCATAAAAATACAAGTATCTCAGAACCAGATTTTGATTGTGTTTCCATAAACTTCTACATGCTGTACACATATATTTCAATCTAGCAATAATAAACTCTTCTGAAAATTAAGTTATTCTCATTTTAAAAGAATTAAGCTATTACCCTTTTGCTGGCAAGAACTCTCACAGTCCCTGCAACAAAGGCTAAGAAGGCAAGCCTTTCTCTAGCATGTATTTTCTTCTTTAGTATGAGCAACTTTATCCTAACATCTGTCTTCAAATCAATTCTCTGCTCACGTTACTGCTAATTAGGCTTCAAATGTCTATATTTCTCTTTGAGGATTATTAGAGCTAGTGTTCCTATCAGTTGTGATTGTATATCTAGACATATATATTTGACATACAGAGACACATGCAGATGTATATCCGTATGGCCATAATGAGAATACTTTGATTGGATTCCTTTTTAAAATGCACGATTTTGATTTCGTTTGATTATTTAAAATCTTCAATCAAATTAGATGAATGCTTGAGCTTATTAGATTTCAGTAGACTATTGCAAAGATGAATTCTGTGATCTATTAATTCTTTCCATCTCTTACTTTTATAAGGTGATATAAATGTGGCCAGTACAAGCTCTTACGCCCCAGCACTCCTGCACTTTGGGTTCACTGTATACCAGCGAATGCTACTCTTTTATTAAAAAAAATAATGGCAGTAGTTATGCAGTAAATCAGACGATTTGCCGCTTAGACTTTACATACACATGCCAAAGGGCAAGTGGCTTGCTGCCTCCATGCAGCTATCCGATGTGGGTGCTTTGATTACATTACCCCTCAGCACTGATTAAGGAGCAACTTCCTCGTCAAGTATAAATGGGAACTTGTTTAGATTTTAGTCCCTTATTACCACACTGCTGCAGAATTCATCTGAATGTCGTAGAAACGATTCAAGAAGCTACGATGGACCTACCTACAGAGCTCTGCCCAGACACCAGAGTCTGGGATAAATGCCCCGCTGGTTCTCTTTAAAGCATAATGGCAGTATGACCATACTTCACAGAAAGTGATCCGTGATTTCTTGAGAATCTACTTTTGACAGTTTAAAGAACATATGTTTCAAGATAGTAAAATCTTGATGGTTACCAAGCACAAGGCCCTATAAAGCTACTTCCACTTACACAGTCACACAAGCACCCTATCAAAAAAAAACCCAAAACCAACACACACATAAAACCCCCAAAACTCTCGAAAACCCCCAAATTAGTAACCAGCTTTTAAAAAATCTTCCCTACAGCAGTTTTAAAAGTTAAAAAAAACATTATATGAATTGGAGAAAAAGGATGGATTCCAAGATCAAGTACTTTTGCCCAATTATTTTAAAATGAAGACAGAAATATTTCTTATGGCTGCTTTTTAAGTTATTTTCATGTTCAGGCCTTGTAATCTACTAAAGGGAGGACAGAAACACAGGTCAAGGAACATTTCCAATAGGAAGGAGCTTGTGCACAATGTGAATTGTACACATTTTTATTTTGGTTTCTTAAAAGCATATGTTCTTGATTTAGTTTAATATTTACAAAAACTACAACCTTAACTGATGGATAAAAAAAAAGTCTTCAGAAGTGAAGAGTTTCAATCTGCTTTCACAAAATGGAATTGGACCTGAAATTAGTTTAATGATCAGTTCTTTAAAATCATAGTTTAAAATACTTGCAGTATTAGAATTCTTTTCAAATGCAACTACTAAGAATAACTTGGGTTTGATATAATTTGACAGACAATTCGTATAATTTACTCTTTCAAAGTACTTCGGTAAAGTAAAAATCTTTGATAAGACATTAACCTTCCTAAAAAGAGTTTTATAGAAAAGGTTAACCAAGATCAAGTAAACAAATAACAAAAATATGACTCTTCAGCAAGTTCTTCTGAGCCTCCTAATCAATCAATATCTGGCAGCATTTCTTAGCTTTTCCTACATAAAGTCACATGTGGATTGCAAAAGTGTCTGTTGCTTTGATAAATCTTACTATGTTAATGAGTTTGATTATTTCCTCTCTACAGATTAGAAGAATATTGGCATATAGGCAGTAATTTGTTATCAGAACATTCCCAATAACTGTTTTTATTTTCTGACTCATCTGACAGAACTCATCTATAAATCTCATAAGATTTACACAGACATAATGAAATCAGTAACTTCCTCTTGCTGTCTGCCACTCTGAAGTATATTCATACTAAGTCTGTTGAAATTAACCTGTTGTGAAGAAGCTGCTTACTCTACAGGGTAAAAATTCCATAAACATTTGCTTCTTATTCATTCTCGCTCTGTATTTGCATTTCCCTATAGAATACAGTCTTGCAATTAATCTATTTAAAAGGAAATGCAATGTATTTCTATTACAGACATCTAATTACATGCCACTTATTAGACTAAAATCTAAATAAATGGTATGCAAACACATGTATAAACACATAATCTAACTGGAAACACTGAATTTTACACATAACACAGTTTTGGTTTATTAAAAAAAAATGCATGGAAAAGGTTTTGGAAATTATTTTCTAATTATACCATATCTAGATCTCTAATTTACATAATCAACAGATATACCCATGCTCAATTCAGTAGTGTGTTAAGTATGCAGTGCAGAAAAATAGGTGACCAATAGCCTAAGCTAAGCAACATCTGCTATAACGAAATTGCTCTTAGTTTCTTTACAAATCAATGAAGAAAAATAGCTAAATAATTGTATTTGCAGAGTTGAAATGTTTCAGAAGGCCTAAAAAGAATAAAAGCAGTAATTTAACCTTTCACCCCAAGTTAAAATAACTGAACTTCATAAATCAGTGCTATGATCCTGTGTCATAATACACTCCGGTATATTCAGAACAATAAATATTAGGCAGAAGTATGAACTACATCATACTATAATACGTGACGCCAGAAAGCAAAAAACCAGAGGTCCTAGGCTCAAACAAAATGAATAGAACTTGTGGATAGAATATTTAGATGCCAGACAGCTAAGTAAGAGATTGCATCTTAGAGGAAAATAACATTATAGAGAAGTACAACTCCTATTTCATCATTTGGCAAAGAAAATTAGAAGTTCTATGGGCTAGAAAACAAATTCAACCCCTGTAACTCTGATCCAACGAGGATCATTACCTATGCAAACATTAATTACAGAAGTGTTCACACATGTTATGTTTCAGTTCCTTACTATAGCGAAACAACTAGCAAAGTTTCTCCTGAGCAGGACTTCACATTCACACAACCACCTCCTGTAGCAATGCCTCTGCCTGACTTGAGACTGAACTCACTGCTGCACACACAGTTTGCACAGACACATAACCTTGGTATATAAAAGGTGTGGAAAACCTTCAGCATGTATATCCAGCTGTTAAGGAGCTCCAAATTTACCCATAGTATAGTTATAGCATACAGTAATTACTGTAGAGCAACCTGTAGTAAAAAACACCCTTATCTGACCATCTCCCTGAGTTTACCAGAGTCTCCTGCTACCGTGCACAGCAGACAACCTTTCTCTTAGAGCAGCACCTCCACCTGCCCAACGGTCTCCCAGCCCTCGTACAATCAATCGGCTTCCACCCGGCTGAAGTCTATAAGCAATCAGCTCCTGACCAGCAACTTTGTTTTGTGCCCTGAGAAACAAAGTGTCAATAGTTGGGGGTCAACCACCTACAACAGCTTCTCAAATGGTTGTAGGTTCCTCTGGGTGATCCAGGAGTAGTGGAACAGTAAGATCATGTTTTGAAAAGAAGAGCAAGGAAGATCCGTAAGAAGCTCAGGGACCTTAAGAACCCTTTTTTAGTACCCAGATAAAAAGCCAAGCTGAAGCTGAAGCTGTAGACTAAAGATAGTGAAAGACAAATGGCTCTGTTTACGTGGCTTTGGACAATTCTTAAGTCCTGAAGGAGCATTATTTGTTTCTCTATTTGCTCTCGAGTACAGACTAAAAGAAGTAGTTTCCAGACTTACATTTTTTCTCAAGGTTGGGCACTTTGCTGTTGGCCAAGATGACAGCTTGGATTCACACGTACTCTAAATGGACATTAACTACAGAAAGCCCAAGAAAGAACCACAGATACCAGCTCATCTCACAGAACTATGACGGAGGTTTTCTGCGTTCAGAAATCAGTATCTCACTGCTGTTTATCCCACTTCTGGAGCGTCTGTGCAAGAACAGAATAAAAGATACTTAACAACCAAAAGATATTTAGGAACTGAATGAGAAAAGGAAAAAAAATGATAAGCAGACAATGATTAAGACACCAAACTCCTTGATCTGATACCACATTAACATCTTCCTCAAATATGTACACACTTCATGTCTTTTAAATTCTGGCAACATATTTTAATGCAAAAGTTTAAATCCAAATTATGCGTAAATGATAGAATATACCTAATCCATAGTTCCACTTATCTATGAGATATTTTATCTTGCTAATTTTATACAAAATTTGCTTCAGCATCATCAGCGTGCAGAGAAAGGAGCAGACACAAAAGCTGGGGGTTTGCTGCCTGGCACGCCCCCGTGATTCCTCTGGCCCTGCAACTGTAGGTACCCAAGCATCACCTGAAACAGCTGAGGCTGTGCTTGACAAGGAAGAGGAATGCAAAACTGTCAGAGAAGTTGAACAATTAAGGCTCTAGGAGTTACGTCTTGGAAAAAGTTCTTTTTGATGTTTTCTGCCCATCTTATTGGGAAACTACCTTTGATAATCTGGACGACTGGCTCAGAACATTACAAAATCAAAGTTATTTCCCACAACATCAAACTTTAATTTAGACAGAAATGCCTCCCTCAGAGTTGAAATGCTCTTAATACATGGTTAGCCTTAATCTTGCATATTCCCCTGATTCAACATAATATTTCATCCTGACCTTTTGCTGAGAGTTAAAAATAAATGCTGACAATTATAATTATGTACAACTGGAGATAAAAGTAGACTCCATCAGTCTACTTTATACCAGAAACATTCCAACCATTTTGGTCAGATTGCTTTCTGCAACTGGAAAGCTGAAAGGAAGGAAAATGCAAAGTTAACATGGCAAACAGAAAACATCTCCAACAGCAAACTGTTAGCTTTTTTAAGGTATCACCTGTGTGTGCACATGTTTTTAAAAGAAAAAATACTTCTAAAAAATGCTTTCATTACTTCTTCTCTGGGGAAGGAATATGAATTTAATGCTCTGCATTGCCAGGTCCTAAAGGGGAGTTAATTATTAACTTTGCCATTGAAACACAGCCTAACTATGTTACAAGTGAAATCTACAATGTATATTGTATATATACGATTACATGTAAAATATATATATATACACACACAGTTAGGGAGAGAGAGAAAAATGTAATGACAGATAGAGCTGACAACAGAAGACAAGAAGTCTGAGAGTAAATCTATACTGAAACCTGAATATTGCAGTTAAAATGGATGCATCTGCAATCAGAAGGATGCCACTTCAAAAAATACTGCTCTGCCTTTGTTAAAGAGCTTTCTAGCTAGGTGATTTTTATTTTGCCTCTTTTTTTTTTCTTTTTTTTTTTAATTTTAAATTGACTTTCAGTTTTAAAGAAGCAGAAATCCCTAAGCCACTTGATATACCATGGGAGGGTGAAGAGGTGAAGAGGATCACTAAAGCCTTGCTGTTTATGCTAATAAGATAGTAACTCAATTTACTTGAGTACTGATCAATGCTAAACAATCAGAGAAGTTCATGTATTATGTATTTCAGAAGAACCTGTGCTTTTTAGTGGAATGTCACAAGGTTAAACTACTGGTAGACACTGTTTCCCTTGAGTCCAATTTCTGCTACAGTGCTTCCTATGCACATAATGAAGAAACAATAGCAAAATAAAGCATTGTTTGGAACACACAATGAACTACTCTCGTAAACTTCAACCTTCAAAAGTCATTATATTTTACAGTTTGATGCAGCGGACAATTACTGGGCCTCCATTTGGCTGGCTGCATCAAGCCATGTACACTATTTTTTTACCATGTCTCAGTAATTATTGATAGAACAATTGTCATGGCTGGCACTGTTAATATCAGTGCATTAGCAATTGAAACAGTTTGTTACATACTTCCTGGCAGGCATACTGCAGTGCTATAAAATCTTCCTCTACTTATCATAGTTAGCAATTACTTTAGGAAATATCCAAAATACAAAACTTTCAAGTTGTCTCTTCTTCCTGCCACTGACAGTTTTCTGTGGTTTATTTAGTCCTTTTACAAAAAAATTGTACTACAAATGCCACTTTTTTTTTTTTTATTTACTTCACAGCAATTCACAAGAAATTTTGTCTGATTCTTAAATCAAATGAGACCTGTAACTACAAGACAAAATACTTTTGCATTCCTATGCAGCATTTTGCTGATGAGTCTCTGTGAGGGCTGTTACTCTTAAATGGTAACTTAAATATGACTACAAAGTAATAGTAATTAATACTAAAATCCCATTGGTAAAACCAGACAAGATATATTTATTTCATGTTATGTTACATGGAGGATCTCATTCTGATGCTAATTAACAGCTCCACTTCAAGTTACAGGACAACTATGATGTGTTCAGTGTAATACTTCAAAATATTTTTTATTTGTTTTTGACTCTGTAACATTCAAAAACACAGTTTGGAGTAAGTTGCCCAGAGTTTGTGGAATCACTGTTCTGGAAAGTGCTAAAATATAACTTGAGAAGGCCCTGAGTAACCTAATGTAACACCAAAGTTTTCCCAGCTTTGGTTGAGATTTGGACAAGAAGGCATCCAGACCTAGATCATTCCATGACTCTTTGACGATAATTGGCAAAACTAGGTTCCTAAACTCTCCACACAGAATCCTGCATTTCACGTGAGGAAAATGAATGGAAAAAAGTTTAAGTTGTAGAGCCACTCTATATGGGATCAGGCTCCAAGAATTCACTAAGAAAATTATATATGCTAACAATGGCTTTTAAAACTGAGATGGAGGATGTATGATACCATGAAACACTTATTGAAATGTTCAGAGGCATTAATGCCACTATTTATATATCAACATATACTGCAAAGGTTACTTAACATCTCCTTAGATTAGTATGTTGTTCAGAATCAAATTAAAATTTATGAATGGAACTTTGAATAATTTATAGATATCACATGCTAGGGTACTTCAGAGTTTCAATTCAGTGGAATGAATATGTACATCTAGATCAAATACATAATATATAGATATGAAATTAATTGCATACAGAAGGAAAGGCAAGGAAGAGAGCCAGATGAAAAGGAAAAGCAGGTGCATGTTCTGTTGAACATAGGCACTTTGTGACATAAGGAGAAAGCAGTGCAAGAAATGGGTCACAAAGAAAGAATAATAAAATTATCACAAAATACATCATCCTTCTATCCTGAAGTCTGAAAGAGTGGAAAACTTGGTAAGTCCAAGGGGCAGGAGAATGGTCGTGGCCTGGCAGAGAACAACCCGAATGCTGCAAGGCAGTTAAGAGCTCTCCGTCTCCAACCAACGCCTTAGTGCAGCCAGACCCTTCCCACCAGTCTCTGCCTTAGTCCCTTACACTGTAGTTTCAAGTTCTTTTTTAAACCTGGTAAAATGCGAGCTGACTCATTATCTTTATTAGAGATCATTAATTAAAAGCATTATGAGGTTGGTATCCCAGAATAATTTTTCAAGGTAAGTCAGATCTAACACAATGGAAAGAGAGCCCTTTTAACAGTCAATTTTCAAGATAAAACTGCGAGCCCTTAGGAAAGCCAGTATCATCTGCGACGCACTTTAACGTTACAAAGAGTACAACTTCCCACAGCCTTAAGGTCTTTTAGGTCTGTAATTACACATTTTTACTAATAAGCATTAACATATATTTACTGTAACTGTATTCTTGATTTTGTTTATCAGTAGTGATCTGTGTCAGGAACAGACAAACTCAGCATAATTACAAATGTTCCTGCAAAGACGGTATGTGTGTTCACACAAACAAGACCCAGGGAAAAATTATTGATTTATAGAACGGCATTCTCAATAATCTTCATAGTGCTTAAAATCACCTTATACCAGTGGGTAATCGGATGAGTTGGATCTCCCTTCAGGACTTCCCTGCATAATGCTTGAAATTGTTTTTAAAGGAATCAGAACCCCCGATCTTTCTGTTTTTAACAATTCACATGCTGAAACACCATCCTTGAACTTCAAGGTTCAGGAGTGCTATTTAAATCAAAGCTCAAACACGCAGACACTATGTCTTCTCTTCTTTCAACTGAGTCTTTCTGAGAAAAATAAACACTCTTTCACACCCATTAGATGAGGTTAACATTTTTCCAAGGAGATAATTACTTTTGCAGATGGCTTGAATTAGAGAACTGCTAGAGTTACCATTATATAGCTATTCAAATACGAATTTTTTCAGAAATTGTTAAAAAGGAGAAAAATAATCTGTCTCATATACACTGCCCAGACTGAATGCATGTAGGCAGGAAAACAACATGTAAAAAACAAAATACTAAGTATAACCAACCAGAAGAATCCTTTAAAAACTGAAAATTATAATTATGTCTGACATTAAGATATGAAATGAATATATCCTAGGTAGAGAAGAAAAACACAGTGGTAGGGTTATTTCCACAGAAAAAAGAATGTGAAGTCTGAACACCACACACAAAAGAAGTAATGCTGTGTAGAATTTAAGCTCTAGAGGTGCCAAAACAACTGTTGGTTGTTTTTTTTTTTTCCTTTGAATTATTTTCTGCAGTTTTTTACACTGTGCTAAGGATGGATCCATATGTGCAATTAGATATACACATCAAAGTATAAGTGTGAGGATTCGATTTTCAAGTGTTTATTTTATGGATGCAACCACAGGTCATAACAAAAACTGGAAGAAAAAATGCCACTGAAACAGCCAAGGACTACAAAAATTTGTTTTATCTCCTGTTACATTTTATTGTGAGAAACAACATTACTTCATGAACCAATACACTAACTTGTGTGCTCAGGGGACCCTGACTCATCATTCTTTGGGAGTTAACTAATAGTGAAAAGGTGTTTATAAGTCTTCATCTAGCCCAAACAAATAACTGATGTCACAAAAGCAGTCGGTAATCAGAACTGGAAAAAAAGGTGTCAGACGGGTCAGAAATGTGATTACTTTACAGATATGCAAAGAGAGACTTTTGCAAGTCTTCCAAAGATTTAATCTCTATGTTTTATCAGCATCATTTACTTTAATGCATTATTTTTTTTCTTTAGGCTCCAGGCAAACAGGAAAACAAAATAAAAAGCAATTTAAGTATAAACCATAGAATCATAGAGCCATTGTGAATGGCCAGATCTGACGGGAGCAGAGTTAAGTCAAACCTCATCTCCTTTAAAAATGTGCAAATGACTCAAGCAGAATGGTCTATTTTTAATATAACGATGTCCTGTCTGCAGAATACAATAATACCAGAAGGACCTGAAACTAATCTTAGAATACTTCACTTCCTGATTCTTCCATAAAAAGTAGCTGCAACAATTAGCAACTGAACATATTTTCATTCATGAGAAATGAAGAAAGGTCTTGTTCATATTTGATAAAAACATAAAGCAGATCTGAGGCAATGTAAGTAACCAGTTATACTTCTTATTAAAGTTGTCTTTTCAGGACATCTATAACTTGCCATCTGAAATAACATTTATCTGTTTTTACGACATTGCTGCAGTACAGAATTCTGAGTTTATTGTGTGTTTTTGTTAGAAAAATATCAAAACAAATAAATAATCATACAAAGGCATCGCGGACTTCTATAAACATATGTGGATATATGAACATACATGCTGAAGTCTGGACACAAACATGATGTATATGTGGTTAACAGTATTTTCGAGAATTCTTTCTGGGACTATTTGTAAATAATTGCTGAAAAAAACCCAAAACCCAAAATATGAAGTTGCACTAACTTCTTAATAAAGAACTTTTATTTGAAAAGAGAAAAACATTCACAAATAGCTTAATTACCATTTTGGACCCTTTTTCATAATTTTTTTTATTAGACAGGTGTGGCATGATAATAATTTAAAGTGCAGCCTTGAAGACAACAAAAGTAAAGGAAAGACTGCCAAAGCATACAGATCGATGCCTCCTCCCTCTGAGAATATGCAGAATGGTTTTCTATTTACTTTTATTTCAGTTTTGAAACCCACAATAGAATATTCCTCCTGTGAGTTCTAAGAATTAGTGTCTGCACAGACATAAGGTGATAAGACAAAAAGTGATTTGCCTTGACCTTTCTAAATGATTTTCTGGAGGTTTTGTTTTGTTTTGACTTGAGTGCTTGTTTGGGCTTTTTTCTTAAGTTTCAAAGGCATTAGAACTAAAAATAGAACAGGAATGATATTCAAAATACTAAGAACTGGTAACTTTCTCCCTGAATTGTTTTTGCTAAACAGGTATTTTTAAAGACCAAAAATTGTTGCCTTTTTCATTTTGAAGCTGAGCTATACAAGATTTGTTAGTTTAGTTGCTTTGTTTGTTATAAAGTATTGATTTCAGGCTTCAAACGCCGATACAAACAAATTTGCACCCCAATTAGCTTTCATGAATCAGTTTGATTCCTGGGGCTATATGCTACCACATAGCAGACACTGGCTAAACTACTAACCGAAAGAAACAATATGCAATTGTAAGCCATTAACTTGGGGTGGGTGGGGGGTAGGGCAAAAAAAAGCGCAACATAATAACCTTAGCCTTCCACTGATTTCTCTCCCTTGCCAAACAGAATCTGGTTCTGATTTTTAAGCTGACAATTTTCCTATTAAAGCAATCAATACGGAGAACAACAAAAAGAAGCATTAAAATACGCACAACTGCCACAGACTCTGCAGGGAAACTGAGAGATTTACCCGTTAAGCGAGCAATTTGTTTAGAGTGGAATACAACACAACGTATTTTTTAATGGATGAAAATTCTCGATCATTCTGATCGCTAGTTAAAAGGAGAAAGGGCAGACAGGACTGCAACTGTAATTGTGAGAAGCCACAGCAAAGGCCACATGGCAACTGAGATCTCAGGCGGCCAAAGACCCCTGATGTAGCTTTGGAAGTAGGACAAGGCAGTGCCAGCTGCGCTTAAATCTCAGGTAATTATCTTAGGACCTTCTTCTTCCTCTCTCTTCCCTTCCCTTCCCTTGAGCTACAACAATAAAAACTTTTAAATGCATATGCAAATAAATAATTTAACTAAATCACTTTGATCACTAGAAACTGTTAGTTAACATTAGAATGTTTCAGCTGAGAGAGATTCACAGAGATTAATTTGTCTTCCACTGTGCACAACAGCTATTCAAAATCCTCTAAAGACCAGGCTGTGTTGTAATGAAGCATATTTACAGCTTTCTTTATATTTTATTTAGCAAGTAAATACTCTGGCATTTTCAAACCGAAGGAATCTTATTTGTTTTCACGGAGCACATCTTTCCAAGCACCAGCATGTGCAGAGAACACTATTTAAAATGTAGTCTGTTCGCAAACCAAAAACCACTCGGGAAATCCCTGCCATGGGTCTCAAGATTTTTGTATCATATTTTAGTGTTCATGGATATTAAATTTTCTAGCCAACCATACCCTTAGATTTGGAAGAACATCATGATACCTTGCTGACTGCAGCTATTAGTACCTTTTTGCTTTCCAGAGACCCATCCTAGTTAAAACTGCTCGTTAGACGACGTTTCCTCCACACCTCAAAACCACATCATAATGGGCTATAAAATTTCTTGGGGGCTACACACCATTACCTTTTAAATAGCGCCGGGTAAAGCATTACTGAGAGCTGAATATTTACTGAGATTTCAGTCTCCTGATTCACAGATGACACCCTTCAGCGGAAAGTTTGATGTTGACCAGGACAACCTTACACTTAACTTTAACACGACCTTGCTTAAAAGTACATTGAAAATGTAAGTACTTTATGCACCACCCACAACAGACATTGCTGCTTCACATAGCTACAAGACAAAATGACAGAGAAGCCACACTGAACCTATCAAAGCAGGATTACATCTTAAAGGCCTCTCTCTTCCTGTATCCAGCCGATCTGCTTTAGATGCTTTCCTGACAAAACCTCCTCAGGGACTCTGTCTTCCTCAGGTTTCTTTAGTCAGAGAAGCCCATCTGAGAACGGAGCCTGTTAGCTCTTAGAGTTAATCTCTGTTTTGAATTTTTCAAGAAGCCAAGCAGACTTAACACCTTCCTCCCTTCCCTCTATGTTCTCCCATCCCAAATGTATATTTTTAATTGCTGTAAAAAAAAAGCTATGAAATGTATCCAAATAAATGAAATATGTTGATTATTTTATTCCTTCTTTGAGATGCAAATGTTGGTCAGGCATGCTCTCTTTTATCTGCCTGAGCAGTGACTTAGTGATCTACTGGCCCTGTGAGAATTGCTGGTTTTAAGCTCTTGTCCCTTACTCAGCTGATAATCAAAGACCTGCAGGTAGACACATTCTGCAATAAATTGATAGCAAAACCTGTTTGTATTCATTGAACTTTTTAGTTTTCACAATCTGTGCATATTGCCCTTTAGATAACCTCCAAATAAGATTAAGTATGTGTTATACCATGTGTCTTTTCATTGAAACTAGATATAAAGATAATAAGTCACTTTCAAGTGACAGCCGTTTTGGAATTTCAGTCTCTTCAAGGAACATCGTACAATCATCAAAGTGTCTTCTGTGGAGATGCACATTTTCATGTCCTTAAAGACATCAAATATCATCAACTCAGAGACGCAACTCCCTGCATCCCTTCAAGATTCTAAACCCCCCATAACACATGGCAAGAAGGTATCAATGGGTTCAGGCTAACTCTGTGAATTTGTGCTGCAGATTCTTTTCATTAATCAGTGGGATTAATTGTGTGACATTTAGACTATCAGTAGGTAAGTGCAGAATTACACATTTTATACATGTTTACCAGAAGCAAGTTTTTAAAATTCCTTGTGAAGATCACTGTATGCAGCTGAATACCTGGATTAATGTATAGAGGGATGAAGTATTTTAGCATAATTCTAATAGAGCATTTCAGTCACATAAGCTTAAAAATTATGACATGTTTCGTGACAATGACTAGCAGACTCATGGACCAAATGGAAGGTGGTACACTCAGGTATTATTCAAGAAAGAACAGAGTATTTTACAAACTCCCAGCTTTCTATTTCAGTCTTAAAGAAACTAGCAAGTTTTTATTCCCCCAGGCTGTAATTACTAGTAAGTGGAAGAAACTCATGAACTGAAGACATAACAATTGTGATTTTCATAATTAAGGATAAAATTTTAAACATGGCTTGGATTTAAAGGAAGAATAAAATTAAGGTTAGCCTAAAAAGATTTCAGAGCTAAGACTTTCATAATCCTTATACTAATGTTGTATTGAAGCTTTGCCATTCACTTCGGCGATAAAAAAACATGGTTTAAGAGGTATAATATTTAAAAATAAAAGAGGTAAGAAAAGCCAAGTTGAAAAGATACTTTTTCGCACACTTCTAGTCAGTAGACCTAGCAAGTATGCTTTTGTATACAGGATGTCATCAGAAGAGGTGCCATGATTTGGAAGATTATCAAAAATTATTAAAAAGGCTGCCATTTCAAAACTGAGGCATATAAACAGTGTTTATAATATGATCTGAAGGAAAGAAAATCCCCAATATGCCCATCTTTTTTCTCAGGAGAACAACAAAATTGCAACTCGGCTTTTCCTCAGCTTGTCAGAGAACAGCAAGATGAAGTGTGTTTGCAAACGGCGGTGATGGCAGCAGGTACTAGCAAGGCTGTAGGAAGGCTTTTATGTGTCAAAATTCCAGACTCAAGAGTGCCAAATTCTTACGTGGTTCAAACCGGAGATAGTTCTGTTGAGATCAACACCATTAATGCTTCATGCAACCTAAACGCTTGGCCAGAAGAGTGGGGGCAATGGCCTTGCTGTATGGACCACTCGGTCAGTGTGTGGGATACAAAACTGTGAACACTGCAGGCTGGTGGGCCCAGTTCAGACCCTTGTCCTTCACATTGGGAGAGACCCCCAGGGGACAGCAGGTACAGGGTGACCACTCAGGGTGATCACTGTCTCCAGCAAACCACTGTCAAAGGAGCCTTCTTGCATCTCCCTTGCATTGCAGCTATGATGGTTACATTGCAGAGTTGCTTCAGCAACCTGAGCTGAAGGGAGCTGCCGTTCTCCTTTGGCTGGTTGCGTCCTCCTTTCTGCTCATACACGGCATCACCCTGATCACTAAGAGATCACTGCATCCCACTTAAGTGTGCAGATAGATTCAGAGAAAAAAGGGGAGGTCCCTGCTTTCACCAGCACTTCACAGTGCCACCAACCAGGTGAAATCTCATCATGAGAGTCTGAGCCTAAAACCATGCCACCAAGTACATAAAATGTTTATAATAATGAACAAAAGCTATCCTTACTTTAAACTCTCTTCTGGTTTTCATATTCATACAGGTATACAAAGGAATGTAACATACCCCACGGTCCTTGACTTCTGCCAAGTGGGGGGATACTTGACTACCAGCAAGAAAACCTACTAGAGCTGTCTGGGGTGAACATTTTTTCTAAATACTATTTGTTGTTAAAATTGTAACATACATGTTTAATTATCAGAACATATTTTTAAGGTAAGCAAAATTAATGCATGATACCTCTTGAAACATAATTTCTAAGAGACTTTTTATTCCCATGTAATACCTGATTAATCTTTTCTTTATTATTTTGTTACAGAGTTATTAAATTTATTACTTAGAACCGGAAAATTTGTAATATATTTGATGTAAAATGCCATTCAGCTATATGCTAGTATTATATACTAATATTGCCACAGCTGTAAAACACTAACATAAAATAAAAAAAAGTTAACATTTTTGGAGGCTTTTGATGCTTGTGGAAAAAGTAGAGGAGTCATTGAACAACATTCTCTGATGGGATACCTTCACAGGCGACAGTTAGGTAAGAAAGTAGAATTTTAAATGTTTTTTGCCATCATGTTAAAATCCTTTATTTGCCGAATACTGCATTCATGTTTCATTACAGATTTACCAGTGAAGCACGGTAACTGAATACAGTACAGCAGCCATAATTAATTATGAAGAACATACTAGTGTTGAAGTTGTATTATTAGCTATTAAGTTTCAAATAGGGAATCATTCATTTATTCAAATGACACATATTCTTCACATAGATTATCCAATTAGTAGCAGACAAATTGTTTAAGACCTGTTGTTACCATTACTACACAAACATTTTTAAATAATACAATAAACACAATGGCAATGTTCACTTATTGAAGCATTAAAAGCCAAACAGAAAGAAAACAAAAACTTGGCAACATGTTTTGCTAAATAGCACTTCCACGGAATTACCTAGGAATACAATATTAAAAATTTTGGTTATGCTGCATACTCAAAGCATCAAATAGGTTTATGCTTCTATAAGTAAGAAATATGCTGAAAAATGTTGTGCACTGCATATTCTGAGCTGAGATACAGCTGCGACACTGAACTACAACCAGGGCTGCAGCGGGTGACTTCATTTCTTTAACCTGCATTTTGAGAAACTATGCACAGTAAAAAAGTACTTCAAAATACAATTTATAGAATGTAATTTTATTCATAAAAGAATTTCAATTTCATAAACGACAAGAAAATCTTTTTGCTGACCTCATACGAGTATCAAAGGGCTGCCTACAAGGGCGCAGCTAAACCATGAGCACCCACATTTAACCAAACCCAAGACAGCTTTGCAGAGGCACCATTTCTCCTCCCCAGCAGCCCAGACCTGTGCTGCTGTGTCCTGCTGCAGGGAGGGACCAGAGCCAGCTCACAGGGCTCCACACCCAGGGGCAGCCACAGAGAAATCCTGCTTCAATAAACAAAAGCTGATGAGTTTCAGCAGATGGCGGTCAAAGGGCTCCTGTCCCTTCAAAAAAAGTAAGAAGCTAGTAAAATATATCAAGATTAATTTATGCTGGAAAAATATAAGTAGAGGAAATTGGATGAATCCTCTTCCTCAAAAGACCCAACTTTGATCCTTAAAATCTTTCAGTAAGTTTAAATTAACTACAAGTAATCGCTATTCACCACTGCAGCCTTTTCTTTACCCTTGGAACCTCACTTAAGGCTTTGATCTCGTTCTTACCCAGCTAATTTCATTCTGCTTAAATATTACAGATTGCTTTGATAAAGTCTTCCTGTGCTTCTCTGTTTTACAGGTTTGACTTCAATAGCACCGCTCAATACAGCTGCTAACTTAAAGCCACATTTGCAAAGTAGAATCTATAGGTCACTTTATGTGAAGATATTATATTGCTAAAAAATATGAAGGTTTCCTGATCAGTTTATTACATCTGCAATTATCCAATGCCAAGCCAATTATGTCAGAAAAAGGACAAATCGCCTAGACTGACATTAAATAGCTCCAACCAGAAATTCTTAATTTACATGCTGACTGGACTGCAAAAATTTACCTTTATATTTTTATGATCCTATATTTAACAAAGTATGAAAGGACCTTTAGGAAAGAAGCCGTTAAAATGCAATTATATATTTGTTCATTCATTCTATGTTCCAGCCTCTCTCCAAACCAACTACAAAGCTTTAACACACAGACAGAAAGAACCAAGAGCTGACAGAGACAGTCAGGTACTCTCCAGGCTGAAAGCTTGCTGCTGCTCCATGGACTAGAGACAATGTCGCATCAGGAAAACAGACTTACACATCGAGGTGATTATGTCAGTGCTCATTTTGCTATTGTTATCGTGCCAGTGTGAAGTCAAACACAGTGATTATAGACTGGAGGCAGGATAAAATTATGATAGAATTCTGCTACTCTTCAGAAGCCAAAACTTGATTACAGCAGAGGTATTCACAGAACAAAGACTGTGAAAATATGCAAACCACATAAAATAAAATGCTAAAAAATAATAATACAAAAGGTTTACTTTATTCAAAGTCTGTATATGCACCTTTCATCAGCCAATTTAAGTACCTTTTTTATTTCAGATACAACTGACAATACTAGTAATAAATCAAATACACTGGAATCCATTCCATCAGCCAGTGGATGTGACAGTAATTGTCTTTCTCGAGAGGGACTTCCAGGACAAACAGAACTCCTAACTTCTAAAGCAAATGAAGAACAAGATTACATTTTATTGAATCCAATGACAAAATACCAGCTGACTTCAGTAGGCATAAGCAAGCCTCCTAAAGAAAAAAGACCAAGGCTACAAGTTTGAGAATAGAACCTGTGTTTGTTTTTCATTTTTCAATCCCTTAGAAAAGTAACTGAGAAAGGGAGACCTTCTTCTGGATAACTTATGTAATTTCTATGACATCACTTAGGAATGATGAAGTATAATCAGGGATATCAAGGGGATGGTAGTTTAAGCAAGCTAAAAAATCTGCTCCCATCTCTTTGCAATAAAGTGATTCCTCCAAAATGAAGACAAAGTTCAAAATGCAATACACCTAAATCACAACACCACAAATGTAAAAATAAACAAATATACACTTACAGCGTAGCAGCTGTGCTAACATATTTAACATTAAAACAGTGATGTTACTAAAAAAAACCCTAGATTTATTTGGAGGATCTTAATAAACATCTAGTATACAGAAGTGTATCTGAACTGTGTGCTGCATCTCACTTCTTTCTGGGGGTGTAAAGTCTGCCACGAACTATTAATAGTATTTTATTTTCTGCAAATCTCAATCTTACGAAACTGAGAGCATGCAGAAATAGCCTATGAAAATGTCATTCCCCTACAGAGAAAGAAGTCTGAATATAATTGAAGAGCACCTTGATTATTTCACAAATTGCTACTGTACCTAGAAATTCTACTTTGCTGAACGCCATACAAGAGTTGATGACAGAGATTTTGAAAAGAGAATGTTCAGCAAACAACTTCTAACTTTTCACCTTGAATTTAATCACGCATTTTTCCAGAAAAATCTTTTTAAACATCATAAAGGAGAAGGATAGTGTTTCTAGCACCTCTTCAAAAAGTAATTTAAAGATGGAATATGTCTTGAAAGCAGCATCTGAAGGTATTCTTGGAAATACCTACCATGTGCTTTACTTTCTTCTGTTTCATTTCTTGAGTGTGGCAATAGACACTGAAACTATAAAAATAATTAATTCTTGAGCACTGAGAAGTGTTTTTTCTCTGTGTATAATGCATTCAGTTGATGTGCTTATGTCATAGAGATGTCAGTGTGAACAAGGAATGAAGCACTCAACAAATTTGTTGGCCTGAGTATTTCAACAGAAAGAGTCGTAAAAATCTCAATATCACCATCATTACAGGACCTAATAAAGGTATTATTTCCTTCCTCAAACATGTGATCCAAACACAAAAAAAGAAAAACCCCTCCTTTTAATTGCACAAACACATATCTATATCAGATTCTTCTAAGTTGTATTTGGATTCAATTTTTTCTTTAATCACAGTGCCCCATATTGTAAATCAAAGTTCTAGGCAAGACTGCAAGATTATTTCTATATAACATATAGAATTCATGTATTCCCACTGCTGAAAGAATCAGCTTTTTTTTTTCTTGCTTTTTTTTCAGTAAGCTTGTGAAGTGTCATCAACTAAACCTATTTGTCAATCCTCTAGTGAAGAGGAAAAGGCAAAATAGTAATCAGAGAGATATGGTATTATAATCTCATACTGGATGTTTGACTACTATGAAAAGAAACATGTTCCAACTCTTATGGAAGTTGTAATGTTGAAAATATGAAAAATCATGAAAAACATTCAGAATGAAAAAAAATTTTGCATTGCATAAACTGCCTTGTGCTGCTGCTTTGCTAAGTGCAAACAGTGACGTTCAGCCTCTTTGTGTTTCTAGTATATTCAAGCTCAATTCAATAGTAAAGTTAAATCTTGGTGTTATAATAAATTATATCCTTCCAATTGTCACAGTAAATTTGGATTAAATGCTATCTGTCCAGCAAGCAGATTTTGGAATACTAGAATGTGTTAAAGGCCCTTAATGTTTAACTACTCAGAAAGTCAATTGAAGGAGATATAGGGGATAAAGACCATAACGGAATAAATGTTCCAAGCTCTTGGAAATGCTGGATGTGTAGAGCAGCTTCATACTGTAGCAGGCCATCACTTTCATGCAGAATACAGGTAACAGGTAGATCTGCAGCTAATTAGGCTTATTACATGCATCAGCTTGACGCATGAACAAATCGCCTGCACTCTGCATGTGCAGTGGGCACCGGCTCTCTCTGAGCAGTCAATGGGAGCCGAGAAGACAGGGCAACTATAAGACACCACTGCTGGGCCAAGTCATCTATAGCCTGCTGCTGGCTGCCTGAGGCACCAACTGTGAGGTGGATTAATAGGTCTGGAATCACATTTTTCCAAGGTCACCACTGGTCTGGTGACCACAGGCAACCCATCAGATTATGAGGGAAGGATAAAAAGCAGGGATAACCAGATGGCATTTTAAAATTAGATGTTTGAATAATACTCAAGCATGTTAGGAAAGGAGAAGGTTACAGGTAAGATTGGATTCATGGCCCTGATACAGGCTATGTATCACAAGGTGGGAGAACCCCCTCATAGATCGGACCTGCCTTCAGGGCTTTCTTTTAACCCAGAGAGGTGCACACACCCATGCACTATCTCAAATCCAGACTTTATATTCCTTCACATCTCCATGTCTCACATCCTGTGATTGACATTTTCATAACTGTTTTTACTGAGTGAAGGATCTCAGCCTCCCCAACTTTATACTTTCACATGCAAGTAACAAGTAAATACGCCTCTGCTTGCATGTAAGAACAGTGGGGAAATCTTATTTCAGTGACACTTTCAGAAGACATGTAACTGAAGCCAAATCGGCATAAGGCAAATGGATTTTTTTTTAGTACTCTGAAGCGGCTCCTTTGTTTACTCACCCCACATACATTTACCCACCCGCTGCTCTCACTAGTATCTCACTGGTATCTGCTTCACTCTCAATATTGAGCTCCTTTAAAATAAGCTAAATTGGGAACTATTTGATGTCTCCCGAATTAGCTGTTTCTAACAGGAACATCATCCTGAAAGAAGCCTAGCCACCCAGGAAACTCTGTCAAATGCAGCAGACATCAAAGCGAAAACACTGCCTGCCAGCCTCTGCTCAGCTCAGCAAGAAGTATTCACCCACCCAGGCTTCGCTTTTCTAAAGCTCTGGCTATTCTAGCATCAGCAATCTACAAGAAAAGCAAATGCAGAAGGTTTTCCCGCATTCTGCACATCTCTTTGGAAAGCCAACAGCCCCTGGGCTACTAGGTAGGCTCTGCTGGAGACAACAAACCCTGCCTCTGACATGCAGCAGCTACGGCTACTCCAGCCGTGGCTGCGATTTCACCAGAGAGATTCTTTACGCACAATTTTCTCTTCTGCATTACTTTAGCACACGTGTGAGTATCTACCCACAAGTTATTATCCAACACATTGAGAAGTAAGCATGCTGTGGGCACCAAGGACTTTTTAACTTGTCTTCATACTGCAAATGTATATTGAGGTGAACACATGTGGCCAAGGTAGCTGAAATAAATCCAGGTATCATGGTTCCCTCCCACCTTTCAAGAAGTGCACTGAACACATTTTCATGTACGCTTTTTTACCATTCCTGTGCTCTACTTTCAGACAATAAATAGGGTCTCTTGACATCTTTCTGATTAGTACTTACACCTCCATAGCGCCTGCAGTTTCACCAGTCTAGGCTATCTTCATTATGTGAAGTGGCAATGGCTTCTACTAATCCTGTCAAGAAGTTTGTACAGCCTCGTGGTAATCTTGGAGGAATAATCTTGCCGTAGTTTGTGGCTGACATGAGCAAAACCCATGACTTCAACAAAGAAGAACATTGAACAAACTGAAGTGTTTCTAAGAAGCTGCAGGAAGAACATGAGATAAGAAGGCCAGACATCAGTGTACAGGAAAGATAAAGTGATTAAAGGAAGGGTACTCAGGAGTAATGAAACGTATTTCTTTTTTTCATTCAGTAGTAATTCCGGGTGGTCTCTGAGATTTCTTGGCATGACAAGCCTCGCACTGTTACTTACAATTCCCATTTGGTTATTTATCAGTTCAACTGTCAAAAGACACAAAAATTTCTTTAGCAAAAACAGATGGTATCAGCCCCAATGCATGAAATAACAGGTCTTTCTTCTATTGTAGTATCTGAAATATCACATCTTGTAAAGTTGCTCCAAAGAGGATCTGAATGCTTAAAAAGTAGAATTATCCAACTATTCCTTCTTCTGTACTAATCTCAATGTGTATAGGTATGTAAAACAAAGGAATGGCATTCTTTTGAGTAAACTGACCTAAAAATCCTTCATTATTTAATTGTCATAGTGTCTGCATATGCAAGAAAAAACATAAAACCGAGTTTACTTTCTGGAAGAAATATTCGACCTGTCAAGAATAGCACTTGGTGTCAGGATTTTGAAGTGTGGACGAAATGACAGACCAGCGGAGGGAAACTGATAACACATTAATGAGATGTGCTCCATGCAGTCATAAAACTACTTGAAATACAAAACAAAGAAATGGGGAAAAGAGAGAGAAACAACAATGGAGAGGAAGGAGCTGCTTTCTAAACCTTCTGTTGTGATCTTGTGAAAAATGAGTGACACTGAATTTTACAGAGAAATTTCACAAACTCTGTGCATCAAGACCCAATGAAGTAAACTGGAATACACTTTGAATACACATATTTGCCTTCGTATAGTCATGAGCTACAGGATTTGATCCGTGACATTCGAGGCACTCACTATATTTGTTTGGACTGACACTAATTAAAGGCAGCTATATATCCACCATTTAGAAAACAATCAGTGTGCACACTTCTACAGAAATCAACAGCCCAAATATGCAGTCAATTGTGCGTTTTCATATATCTGCCAGCCAGCTGAGGTGGAATCCCCATCTGGCAGGTAACACAACTGTAAATTAGATTTGATGATTTCATACAATCCCATTCTGACTCAGAACAATAATGATGACTCTGTGACTATGTTCTTCTCTTGGTATTTGCCTTTGACTTCTCTTTAATGACCACTCATATGGTGTGCCACAACCATGTGTTATAATGCACTGAGTAGCACCTAAGACCAATGCCAACTCCTAGTTGGACAGTGTACATTTAAACTGCCTGTTCACCTTCTGGCACACAACTCTCAGCTTGAGGATTACTCAGAAAGGGAAAAGAGCGAATGCTGGCCATTCCAGGGGACTGAATACCTCTTTACACCTTTTCTGTTGTGGTGAACATCAATGAACAGGTCCATGGGACATCTTTGTATCTTGTCTCATTTCAGTCTTCCTACTATATATACACCAACAAATATGCTTCAATTCTGCAGATTTGACTCTAAAGATATATATAATAGGAAATTTATTTCTTCCTAAACTTATTTTCTTGAAATAGTAAGTATATAATATTTATATATATATGCCTGAACAGTTTGCAAACTTTATCTACTCCATCCCTGCAATAATTATAGGAATGTTTTCATTGTGGACAACTCGGGAGACAACACAGCATTAATTGCCTCATAAACCTCATTGACTTACCAAGTGCAGACTATCCTGCATTTAATGCTTCACAAAAGCTGGGGTTTCATTTTTCAAAGATTACCCTATTCCTCTGATGGTAACAAACTGGACTAGGGCAGACACTCGGGCAAATACAGCCCTCTGGATCGACAGTGGAGCACTAGCAATACAAGTCACAGGAGGCAGGGTGAGGGCAGCAGTGTGGAACAATCAAGGATTACTGTCCACGTGACAGCACTGGAGTGTAGATAAAGCATAATGCAATGTATGACATGTTCTTCAACTCCTCAGAAAATCAGCAGCTCTTCAGGCACATCTCACTGATAAGAAACAGGCATGTGGATCATCATCATCTGTATTTCTCTTCATAAAAATGCAGCCTCAGGTGAAAGAGATAGTTATTAGCTTTAAGATATTTCAGGAGATGCTTTAGCTGTCAGTTAACACGTATCTCACGCGTACACCACTACATCACCTTTAGCCCCGCAATACAACCAAACTGTAGCTTAACTAATTAGCAAATATGCCCTATCATATTTGGCTGTTACAATAAAACCCAAAATGTTAATTTTGTTTCTTGAATATTATTCCTTGTGTCTATGAAGATGCTAAGATAAAATGAAATAGTGCATGTCCTGAACTTAGGGAGATATATATTTAAAAAAAGGAAAAAAATGAAGAAAAAAAAAGGAAAAAAAACCCAAATCTGTAAATTCTAACAGTACTCCCCTACTTCAACAAAATAATCCATTTGAATTTACATTTATGTTAAGTTTTATTTTTCTGTGAAGAAAATGGCAAGAATTATGACAAAATTGTGGAAGTTAGAGAAATTCATTTGACTTTCGAACACTTTTAGTTTAAGAACATTAGGTCTTTCCTTTCTGAGATAAAAAACACAACATTTTTGTCACTTCCAAAAAATTACTTCACTATTTATCAGCTCAGACTAAATGTGGAAATTAAAAGGGGTAATTCACAAGACAAAATACACAGCAACAGGAAATCATACAAAAAACAGAGCACAGTGTGAGGTTCAGTAAAGCTGCTGGTTAGACAGTCTAGATGGTACTAGCCTGTGGAAATGCAAGGATTAAAGGACGAGAGGCAAGAGGGATCATATTTGGAAGACCTTGCCACCTGTAGCTATTTTTAGGTATTTTTAACAGTAATCTTCCTGGTCAACAGTCTTAATTTAAAAACAAAGAATAGCAGTTCTGATCAAAGAAGTAAGAAAAATCAGCTTTACAGGGGCACAGTGAAGGAAACTGATGGTTGCATTTCAAGTATACCAAAAAAAATACACCTACATAGTGAGACTTCTTATTTGTTGCCACTGTTTTTCTTCACAGAAAAATGGTCTTGGCTGTAAACTTAAACTAAAATTTAAAAAAGAAAAAGAAATAGCACATTTGCTGCTATCTTGCATTTCATACTGTTTTATTTATGGGTATGTTTTTTACCTCACAAGTTTAATGGAATTTTTACTGTGACTTTATAGCTGTGTGATTTATAATACATCAAACAAGTCAAATCAATCAGCAAAGGCTTAAAAATCAGCACAGGTTGATACGGCTCCTTTAAAACAAATCATTACAGCTGTTAGAACTCAAACATACACAACAAGGATTGACCACTAATGTGAGTTATTTTAAAATCTCATTTTCTTGGTAAGAAATGCTGCCCTTTGTATATAACTTTTAAACGATTTAATAAAACAATCTGCAGAAATACAACAGAAAACATAGTTATTCCTTTTAAAGCTCTTTTAAATACACTAAGCTGATCTTTTAAAGGAAAGCTATCCAAATTCTCACTGATATGGGAAGTTAAATCTCTTTAAATACTCTATACTATTCCTTAAAAATGCTGTTCTTTTAAAGGAAAGCTATCCATATTCTCATTGTTATGGAAAGTTAAATAATATTTTTAATTGGCACACCCTGTCACTAAGCTTCACAAGCAGCTATTTCTATTATGCTATAAAAATAATCACATATATTTAAAACATTCTTTTTAAGTTGGAAAATATCTTCTCCATTATTAAAGTATCTAAATTATAGACTGCACAAGCCAATTTAATGTGACCAAAAACCAGTCTGAGCTCAGACTTATTAAGTTAACGCTCAAAGTCATCACATAACTTATGAAGACTTTTAGAGAAGTTATTTGAAACCCCCAGATGACATCTGCAAGAAAAACAACTCCTCCCTATATTTTGCAACCCCTTTTCTGCCAGCGGTTTCCATGCCACATGAAACTAGGAACGTTACTAGCCACAAGGGATCATTCAAGCTGTTACAAGAACGGGGAGATGTGCATTTTGCCTGTTGGAGATGGATTGGCTGAGACGTTCTGCCCAGCATCTAGCAAAGCTGGGAAGTCTGTGCTCTGGAAGCAGAGAGTGTTCGGTGCAGTTTGGCCGACAGAGCTTGCAAAGCCAGTAGGACGATTCAGGAAAATAGGGCAAGCCAGTTTACACAGGGAGGTTATTTTATCTTACACATAAGTAAATCTTGGCAAAAGAGAGGTATATATACACTTTATATGGGAGAACATTAGCCAGTTTTAACAGGAAGAATAATCAGCAGATAATTTCATACCTGAAGGGTATGCATATAGGAGTTATATTAATATGTTATACACAAGCACTGAGATGCATTACACTCACTTGTTATAAGAATCAATAGACCTATGAACGTTAATTGTAATTTGCTACATTAAAATAAACTTTTTCTTAATCTAGAACTACATTTTAATTGTTATCAATTTAATACAGTCACCCAATAAAAACTGACAGTTTGAATACCCTACATGATATGAATATTTTAGGTAAGTCCTTGGAAAAGTCCCAACCACCAGCTAAGGTCACCTTGAGAACTCATGGAACTATACAATAAATAGTAAAAAGAACTATTCACAGGCCATTCAGTACAGCAAATCCACTTTACAATGCATTACAAAGAAGAAAACCAATGACATTTCTACCAAAAATTTCCTCCTTCCACTCCAAGCAGCACATGAATTTCTAGCACCCAAACTCCATTAAGCTTGATACAAAATTGCAATATAACCCTGCATTATTCTTTCTGGAATCAATCCAAGGGATTTTGAAATTGGTGGTTAATGTTGTTCCCCAATTATCTGAATAGTTTTGAGAATTACAGCATCGCCTAGATGTAACAGTAATAGTAACCTATCCTAAATGTAGCACAGAGGTACGTTTTGTTGTACCTGAGTTTGAGCAGCATTCACTGGTACTCCCTACAGCTGCAGCAGAACCATTTCAAGATGCTGGATCTGCAGGCAGGACAGGGATTTTCTTTTTAGCATGGCTTTGCATAATTACAGATAGTCTGAGTTTCTTCTGTTTTTCCCTCACCGAATGTCCTGAAGCTGATGTGGGTTTTGTTCATTACCTTTCACCTCAGATACAATGTTTTGGCAGCATTTATGTTGATTCTTTAGTCTGGTTCTTACTCTCTATCTTCCATATGTGCAGCTGCACTAAATGTATGTTTACTCAAGGGTGTTTATTTGTTTCTGGAAGCAGGAAGTGCTAATGAATAACAGAATGTATGTGGAAAGAGAACAGTACACTTTTGAAATCAGTACCAGAATGTGTGGTGGTGCCACTAAGTAATTACAAAGAGCACCACTTGAATTTCCTCCGAAAATCAGAACCACCTTTGTTACTAGATTGTCAGCCACATGCAGTGCATTGCTGCCTGACCATTCCCCTAAAATTCACATTAACACCATTATTTTCTCTCCAGCAGAAGTCCAAAGCCATATATATATCTATACACACACACAGAGGAAAGGATCCTCCTATTCTCACAGTGTCACTAGAACTTACAAAGTACTGTAATTCCTCAGCTCAAAAAAATGAGCATGAGATGAGACACGATGCAATTATGAAACAGCCACCACTTCAACATCCAGTTCTAGTCATTTTCCAACACATAATTATTTCAGTCTACTTTGATTTATCTAATTGATTTTCCCAAGGTGTTATTCAACTTTGTTATTAATTTTTAAAACTTTACTGGAGAATGTATAAGGTGGTTTGGTTGGTTTGTTCGTTTGTAAGGAAGCTCCATTTGGAAGTACTTTCAGTCCAGGTAGATGCAAAAAACCCACACAATATGCACATTGCCTCCATTTTTAGATTTCAGCCCTCACACTCTCCCTATGGTTTTAGAAAGGATTTTCTTATAGCTTTGCATGGGATTCCCAAAGCTGTTCCAACCCCAGTCTCACTGAAATTTCTACATGGAATTATTTTATAGGAATAAAATTCAATTGAGTATAAAACATAGCTTAATCAATGATTTCCTAGAAATATAATACAGGAAGATAAAGAAATAAATTATTGATTACTGTAAAAAGAGAAAATGACACAGTACTCATATGCTGGCATTATATCTTGCCACACAGAATTTAATCTTTTACCTAACACATTTTTGGCATCTGGTCACATCTGAAGGAGCTCATGTAAAGGAGTGCACACTTATGTGACTATCAATGCTGAGCTCCTAGAGATATTATTTTCTTATTATAAAGATATTCTGCTTATCACGGACAGTGAGACAGTGCCAAAATAATAACCTGTTCTTGTATTCAATTTTTAAAGTTTTTTAACTCGTTTTAAAATATGAATATACCTCCGTAACACAGTGGACTCAGAGGTAACAGAAATTTTGTAGGAAAGAAAGGGAGCATGCATACATCAATGATTTCTGGAAGCAATAACATTGATAAAAAATTAGGCACCTAAGATTCCAGTACTTGTAGGTGTTACTGGTGAAAACGGTCATCAGCTCATGTGATCAGGATCTCACTGCATGTCTGCGTATGAAACAAAACTGATTTGACTCTTCTAACATTCTAAATTCATTTTTAAAAGAGGAAATGGATAAAATCCTCTTTCATTATTCCTTTCTAGGAAGCTTTCACTGCATAATTACATTCTAAGTGCCAGTGAATGAGCCAAACCATGATGAAAGCAAAGTGAATCATCTGAAGGAAGGATTAGCAGCTAGTTATATGAATGCAAATGAAAATAAAGAACTACTACACTGTTAAAACCAAAAATATCAAGCAAAAAACCCCTCTGTAATTTGAGCTATATTGTGTATCTTTTTCCTTTGCCTTTTTTCTCCCTTTTCTCCTGAAATAATTTACCTTTTTAGTGAAGGTGTGAAGATTAATTTACTAATTTTTAAGACCTTTGCAAAAAAAAGGTTATCTATCACATTGTTTACTAGAGTCTGCTAAAATAGTATTATTGAAAATGTCACATTTCTTTATAAATATCCAATCTCTTCTAACTATGGCTGCTGCACACGCAGTCAGTGGTGTAGAATACACATCCTCCAATACGCCTCCATTTTCAGAGACACTTCTGGCTACTTCTAAATCCATTAATATTCTTGATATCTCTTCTCATCCCTGACAACCATGATAAGGCACTGTCATGTTCACTGTTGCTCTTAGCTTTTCATTTTTAGATCATGCATCATGTCTGAATCCCTTTGTTAAGGCATCTATGCTTTTAATGCTTTGAGTCTATTATCTCAGCGAGAATACATACAAATTGAAAAAAAATGTATATGAACATAAGGGAAGATTTAATAGTTTGCTTTAGCACATTCCTCCCAAATATTGTTCTTTTCTATGGATTTTAAGATTGGATAATAAAAAAAATTAAATAAATAAAAAAATAATAAACGTGACAAACTCTATAATCTATTTAGCTCATTTTCTAAGACGAAGGGTTTTTTTCACTTAGAGGGCTGAAGTCATACATGGAGTTAAATGATAACTAGTAATTAAGAGGCTACTTACTCAATTAAACAAGACACAAAGTATTCAGAATGTACAGAATTCTTCTCAAGAAATGTTGACTAGTGTTTTCTGCTGTATACTTACGTTTTTTTCTTGAGACATTTGTTACTAAAAGACAAGCATATGGAATCTTTTGTCATGCTGAGGATCCTATGGGCAGGTGTGTAATTGGGCAGAGTGAATTCTACAGTGAGTGAGGCTTTGGTCATGGAATGCTAATTAGCTCAGAACTCAAGACATTCTTCCTGAGCTGGCTGTGACAGCGTAGCAGGGGAACCAAATAGAAACAAACATGGAAAGTATTATGTGGCATCAGAACCAAGGTATTCTGCTGGAAAGAGGCAAAGTGAGGTCTAACAGAGAAAACCTGGAAAGCCTTTCTGAAACTGTTTTAAATTACTTCAGACACATGCACCATGTAATTCTGAAACTGTTTTAAATTACTTCAGACACATGCACCATGTAAGTGAATACATGAACAGACACACACACATGCTCGGATTTCCTTAAGAACATGTGTTAAGCTTAGCAGATTTAATTCTGAAAAAAACCTTCAAATATAAGCAAATATGTTTTGCTCCCTCAGAAAAATCCTAACATTCCGTTAGGAAGATGATGCTTGTGAAGTCACCAGAGGCAGTTTTACATATGGCTTCCTCCCATTCAGTCTCTGAAGTCCATTTCTTTCCTTGTGGCTTTATTCCTTTAGTTCATTCTCATCCCTTTTCCTCATGGCAATCTACAACGCAGATTGTGAGTATTGTCTGGCTTGTCAGGCAAAGTCTACTTAGCAAGAGGTAAAGCTTGGATTTCATCAACTTGCCATTTTATTTTGTAATTCTCGGTATTTATTTTTACATTTGGTCTTTTGAAAGGGTCTCAGGAATATATCCTCCCTTCTTCATAAATGCAGTCCTACTTTCTTGGTTCCTGTTTAGGATGCTATCACAAAGCCTTTTCAAAATCCTTACTGAACGCATCAAAAACCTTAGGAAGAAGAGCTTCTGTCCTTAAAATCTTCCCTGCTATGAGCTTTGTCTTGGTTACATCCTTAAAACATAAAAGCCACAACACCAGAAGTGTGCATCTTCTCTGTGCGCTTCTGAAGCCAAGCGCTCAGGAAGCGCAGGACGTGCTGCTGCCGTGCTGCTACAGCAGACACCGGCCGGACCTGCCTGGGTCGCCGGAGAGGCTCCTGCGAGAGAACCGGCATTTAGATACAAGCAGACCCTGACATGTTACCTCAGCTGCAGGCTGCACCCTGCCCATGTCTGAGATGCCTTCAAAACCAAGGATGGGTAGGAAAAAAATAAGATTAATTGTCTTGGAGTTGCATACAGCTTAGATCCCATAGGCTTGACTGGTGTTTAGATAAATATTCCATATTGTCATACTGGGGAGGCAACGAAATTTATTTCCTTTTTCACCAGTTATGTCTTGTTTTATACTAAGTCTGTGGGCTCCTGGGTCTGCCTGGCTTTGTTTTATCATAAAGGACATAAAAAGATGGTTTACAGGGAGTGAGGATAATGTTGTAACACCCCCACGACTCTCAGAGCACCATGTCTCCTTCTTTCAGGTCCTAACGCATAACAGAACAGACTTTATGGCTCTGATCAAAAGCTCATAGAGTTCCATGCTAAAATCCAGTGACGGCAGGTGAGCTTGACTTTTCAAGAATGTCATGTTATATTTGTCTTTTTTGGTTTAGATTAAAAAAGGAGCAACTCTCCAACCAGAAATACATGCCTTACTAAAATTGGGCCAAAACTGATAATTAAAATAATATGTATTTGTCGTTGTAACATTTTAAATTCAAGAAATTAAATTATTCATGCCCATCACAAAACTAACCCAATTCAACACCTGCAGTGTCTCTTTTTTTTTAACACTCAGTTTACTAGTGAGAGGGAAAGAAAATACCCCTTCTTGTGAAATATTCAGATACTTTAGATGCCTAATAAAAATGCAGGTATATTATCTCCGTGTTACTTATCTTGAAAGGAGGATGATGTTGAGACAATAAACTGTTTAAAAATAAATCCCTTTCTGACAATCCATGAAGCAGTGGGGAATATAATCATCTCCATTTGCCTTACTTACTGGCAGTAAATACTAATAGACAACGTAGTCATCAGAATTACTTTGTCAAAATTCCACAGAGGTTTAGGTAATTCCTTTCAAGTCCATTTTATTAGTCAGGAAAAAAAAAATAAGTCAAATCCTGATTTAATAAGTGGTGGATTTGAATAAATTACTCCAGTTCCGTGTTCATTGAACTTTAAATGAATTGTTCCACAATCCATTGCCAAGCAACTAGAATATATCCTTAGGAAGTTCAACAACGTACTTCTATTAAATTGGTAAGGTGAACAAACAGTTTACTGGGAACTTCTGGCTTACAAAATGAAGATTTACAAAAGCAGAGTTTTCCTCATTAATTCTATCAATCACCTACAAATAGAAGCTTTTGCTTAATAAATTGATAGAAACACGTTAGGCACGTTAGGTCTGAAAACATTTGTCTTTCTGATAATGTGTTTGCCCACGATGCTGACGACATTTTAAAACTGTCGAAATATCACAATGCAGTCTTTGGCCTGAGACAACTGCAAGAACTAGTCAACCTTTCTTATAAATGCATACATCCTGAAATACTATTAATATTATAGATAATAGAGACGTGTATCTAAAAAGTTCCATTTGAGAACAGGAAAAAAGTCACCATTTCTTTTTAGAAATGTATTAGCATGTCTCAAGTTTATTATCTTGGATCTTTGACCCACTGTAGCAGGAGCAAGAGAAATCACTGCACCCTGACAATGTCTGAATGAATCAGGATAACAAAATTTCCAACAATTTTAAGTCTTGGAAAAAAAGAGTTCTGCTGAAATAATGGTTTTGGATTTATCTTTTATTATTATTATTTTTTTTTAAGAGAAAATTTGGGAACATTCTCATTTTATTATGTAATTGGGAACAATCTTCCTAACTCTGTAGAGAGAAACGAGATTTAGGAGCCTTCCAGCTCTACATGCATTAAATGATTACAGGCTGATTTACTGAAAGTTTTCGTATTTTGGCTATTTTGGCTCAAAGTTTAGATAACATAAAAATTTTATCCTAGCATAGAAGTCTAAAATCCCCATTTCCTACTGTTTCACGTTATGATTTTTACTATTCGTAAAACAGTTTCTGGTTTTGACTGCCAGGCTTGCAACGGAGTATGTCAGGAAATAACAGTTCTTCAGCTCTTTATAGTAACAAATTCCTACATACAGGACTAATGTGAAAATTCAAGTTGAATCAGTTCTCTTAACTCGGGATTTTAAAGCTAAACAGTTGAAGTCATTCCACATTACTTTTGGTAACTACAGGATTACAGAGGGGTAAAAAGTTCAAGCTCAATCCACTGGACCCACTCCACTCTGCGAAAATAGCCAATTTAGAGCTATTATGAGAAAATAACTTTCATTACGCTTTCATCATTTGTAGCCTACTGCACACCATCTCAGCTTTCTAAAATGTCAACATCTAAAAGTATCATCATTCTTCATTATGCTGGAGGGGAAAAAATAGATCAAATGGAAATGAAGAACTATCACTTTCCTTTTGGATAAGCAGAGAACACCAAGTATAATTCCAGAGCAAAAATGAGGATCTAATGCTTCAGCACTTACACTTATTCTAGCTATTTATAATAATAGAAGCAAGAACATACTTGAATGTAAAAATTCTATATATTTGATTGCATCTCTCCTGTTATTTTTCACGTGAACCTTATTAGGCTGTCATTTTGTTCTGGTCAAGGAAAATATCATCATGTATCACCTGGAACTAGGTGGACAATCTTTACGAAAGAGCTTTGAATATCACTGTATGACAAACATACTCAATTTGTAGCATTATTTGGACCCTGATTTGCAAATGCAGTTGCGTAAAACTAGGACTTCCATAAAAGCTCCATGTTGTGAGCTCCAAGGCTCATGTAATATTCACTGAATCACTGAAAACTACAAGCAAATGTATTAACGAAAGCCAAAACCCAATGACTTTAACATAATATGGGATAAATCATAGCGGTTAAGCTGCAGATTCACAAAGATGTGAGTGCCAAATGAAATGAGGAGAGAAGCACACTACTTTGAACAGAAACAACAGTAGTCAAGTTACTCCTGCTTGTGAGTCAGTCTTTACCACAAACTTTCTGCATAGTCACCAACTTCAGTGAGATCACTCCTGGGGCAGGGATTCACTAAATAAGACTAAGAAAACCCTAATCCCTTAAAAATTTTCCAGCAACTTTCAAGATTAACTCTGACAATTTTGTACAATGCACAGGCATGTAGAGAGAAGTCAATTCCCACTGTTTTACCCTATTTTTTTAAAAAAATTACCTCCAAATAGTAAATAAGTAACATTTTCCTGATTAGGGAAAATGAAAAAAAAAAAGACAAGAACGGAGTTTTTATTTTCATTAGCCACTGAAATAATCAACATCTCTCCAAAGATCTTACAGGAGCTAATATTTGAGTTTAAATGAAATTTTATGTAAGTACATCCATTGAGAATTATTCAAATGCAGGATATTTGGTTGCTTTAGAAGTATCTATATTACTGTAATATAGCTTCCTGAAAAATATAGCCTTTTGGAATATTTTCAACAAAAATCCTCTACTAAGCTTTAATGCTGTTTGATGCAAGAAGACTTATTTAGGGTATTAAAGATCTGTCTGTTGGAAAGATAATTTCAAATTTCAAACTTTAAATATTCCTCAAACTCTATACCTAATACCTCTATTGAGAAAAACCTCAAGATTATGTCAATTCAATGCCTATTTTGCAAAGCCAAAGGAAATATTTAAACATTCACTTAAGTGCCAATCATAAATCCAGGCTGATCTGTCCAGGAAATGTATTTCCTAAACCTGTTGCACTTCAGTTATCCTGGAGATGTAACTCTCAACGCAGGGGTTCAGCTGTCTGTGATCCAAGGCTTAGTTTTGATGCAGCATAGCTGGGTGACCTTGGCTGAGGTTACTGAGAAAATTGGTAAGTTGTTAGAAAGAAAAGGTGAGAAAATAAGTTAAATCCAAGAAAAAAAAAGAGTAAAAAAACCTGAGTGTGAGATCAATAGCTACTGGCTCAAGGATATACGAGAAAAAACAGTGGCATGGAAAAGTATAAAATCTAAAGGGCCAGGGGGTGGGAGAAGGGTGACTAAGGGGTACCAGACTTGAAAGAATGGAGCTCAGTACCACTGCACTTCAGCTTGTCCCAAGGAGCAAAGGTGGCCAGCCTTCCACTATCCAACTGATGGCTGCCTGGCCAGTAAAGCCTCACTGCATGAGGGTTTGGGACCAGTGAGCACATTAGCACTTAACCTAGTGAACCTAGTGGCGTGTGGCCTTAACCATTGGTGTGTGTGCATTAACCAATAAGCATGTACTTATATGTTGAAAATACTCTGCTTGTAGAGTCTTTTTTATGAAAGTTACCTAAACAAAACTAACCCAAAGCAAGATGTTTGCAGATAATCAGGATACATTTTTTCACCCCTTCCTTTTAAAACATTTCTTACAGATGCCCTTTGGTTCTGTATTAGATTATTCTTATTCTATCAATATGGTGGATCATATTAGGGTCATACAAAAAGACACGTGAACAGGAAAATGCAAATCATGCTAATAGACCAGTTCCCTCTATGTGAACCACATACAACATATACTAGAAGATCTTGTCGTTCAGCTCAAGCTCAGTAGTCTGTTCCTTCAAGAAGCTCAACATGTTATACCATCAGTTTGGTGTCTATACTTGCTAATATGACTTTAATTTTCCTGACATTAAATAGTAAATAACTGAGTATTTACAGCTCCTAAGTGGCTGAATATCTACAAGGTTATCCAAGACAATTCACCGATTGTTTATTAGATTTTCTTTCTCTCTTTGGTGTTCAAAAATGTGAGAAAATTTTACATGTGTTAGTTGTAGCTGAACTAGATTCCTGCAAAGGTGAGAAGGTGCAAACGAAATCTGCAAATGCAGTAACTACTTAGCCTATACAAGAAGCACATATTCATAGAAGCAGATATTAGAGATAGATGCTTCGGTTCAGAGAAAAAGAAAAAAAAAAATCAGAAGAGTTCTTCAGGCAGAAGAGCCACCACAACTTTTGGTTCTGTTTAAATCATTTATTATTGTTGATTATCAAGGACTCTGTAAAACTGCAAACTGAAATGTCTGGAATGGTTCAAATAATTTCTTTCACTTAATGATCTGAAAAGGTCATTATTTTTCTACTAAGCTTTCGTATTACTTCCATCACATCTCTTCCATGTGGCTAAAAAATACCACTCCTGGGAAATCTGGAAGCACAGCACACCTATAAGGGTGTACCTAGAAGAGTGTCAAAAACCCGTACCTTGGCCCTTGCATCTCCTTCACATCATATGCAAAAGTACTATTGCCTAACTTCTTCAAAATGCAGCCAAAACTAGCAATTGAATGACTTAGTAAAGCCTGCAAGTTTTGCCAAAATGTTTACCTATTTCTTTCCCAAAATCCACTATCAGATCTGGATTTATTATTTTTGTTTTGTTCTTTGTATTATTCTCCTTTCTTGCTGCAGTACATCTTCATTTAAATGTTCTTTCAAAGGACATAACTCTAGGTTAAGGATTTATAGATATAACACACAAAACAAAAATGAATAAGCACGATGTTTTCTAAAATTACCACCGGCATATATCAGATGTTTTGCAGCAGGGCCTATTAGGAATGCAGCAGTACATAGTAGGACAGATTGACATTAGACCTATCCTTCAAATGCTTAAAAAAACTCCATTTTCTTCTACATAATTAATTGTAAAGAAGTTGTCACAGGAAAGTATCAAAGCCTCTAGCATTAAACTGTGCTGGGCCCCAGGAAAGGGTTTGATCACAGAGTGCATACCAAAAAAAAAAAAAAAAAAAAAAAAAAAAATCAGAAATGACAGTTAAGAGGACAAACTCTTTCAGCAAGCGTGGGACAGGGACAGTGATCAGACTATGCTAAAGACTATGCTATTGAAGAAGAGGCTGGAGAACAGATATACTGTATACTGTGACTGAAATGCTGAGAAAGGTGACTTCACAGAGGAGCTGAAATTCCAACTAAGGATGACAGAAGATGACCCACAGGGTCATAATTCCTGGTTTACCTGGTTTATTGAATTTTACTGATATCATTAACAAAGATCTACAAGTAGTCTGAAGAACAAGAATTCCAGCTGACAAGGAATATTTTTTTTAAACATGTACTACCTACCAGCCGAACATTTATTTATAGGAGATCACATATATTTATGAGACATCATCGGTGAGATGCTAAGAGAGAGAACTGTGAGCATAAGGTGGCTACACCAAAGTGTTGCATCCCAAGAAGAGGTGCACAGTCCAGGAACGCTGCTAAAGGACAGTGATCAAAGTTCTCTCAAAAGCGTCTTGCCACGGAGTGCAAATAATCCAGCACAGGGACAGGATTTTATAAATGGTGCCTAAGACTTAGGTTGCAATGCATAATTCTGGTGACAGCAGATAATAGATTCATAGATAGAAATAGATATTGATAATGAAAATATCCAAAAGCATAGATTACATATATATAACACATATTTCTATTTAAAAATTACCTGGACTTCTCTACAGCAGCTAGGGTGCTGAATCTTACCTGTCCAAGTTTCGAAGTAATTTATCAGTCCCTGTGTATCAGTGTAATTTCTCTGTTCCCTGTTCCCTTAGAGGTTTTTGCATCAATGAGACACGTTTTAATCACCAGTTCCAGAAATAGCTACTATGTATACCCAGGCACCAAACCTGCTACATCACAATTCCTTCTTCACTCAGTGTTTCCCAGCATAACCGAACTCGCTGTGAGCAGCCTGCGTGCAGCATTAGGGACAATTGTTACAATCTTTAAAGGTACTTTGAAGTCTGGTGCACTCCATGAACTGTGTGGCTAGAACTACTGCAAAGTGTCCAAATGTAGCACTAACATTTAGAGCAAGAACATTTTTGAGATTCACAAATGTCTTCCTGAAACTGCTACTTACAGACAAAAACATGTGAAAAAAAGACAACCCTTAGTAGTTTGTCCTGTAAAATTCAGAGTAAGTAGCTTTCTGAGAGTACTTCATATTTCAGCTTTAATAGGCTAAAGACAGTGTCCTCAAAAGCTTTTCCAAACGGGAATGACAAAAGCGAATACTTGTTAAGTGAATTCAAAGAACTCCTCTGCTTCTGGTAAATAGGAGAACTCATTTTCTTTCAAGCAAGAAATACAAAATGAGAAACAGAATTGGATAAACAAAAGATCTGTACTGCTGTTACAGTAATCCTTTATGATAATTTCAGGGACAGTAAACAGAATGAAAACAATGTTAAAAAATTACAGACGTGAAGTATGGTAATCATTCATCTATTTTATATTGATATGGATTACACTTACATACTGTTGGGAGCTCTAAAAGTACCACAGTGTTAAACTGGTATTACATACACATATGCCAGGGAGAAGAAAGTGTTTGTAGCAGGAAAGGAAAAACTCTTCCATTGCTTACTCCAGTTTATAGCAAACCATAATTTCTCTTGTGAACTTGCATTCAATTGATAACCTGTGCAATGACTTTCCAAGGAAAATTTTAATTTTTTTTTTTTTTTAAAGGACTGCACAAATTAAACTTTCTCTTTCCTTGCTTTTGTAACCTTCCCCAGCTTCAGTGGTTGAGGAAGAAGGTAAAAATTAGAAGGAAACTAAAAACATTGCAAATAGAACTGCACACAGGAAAGCAAGGACAGCAGCAGCCAACCTGGGAGTAACTGCATCTTTGATCAAATACAGAAGTACCCTTTGAGGGATGGTGCAGCTACAGTGCTGGAACCAGCTGTCCCCTGTGTCACCCCGTGACCAAGGATGCCATATTCCTTTCATGAAAAACAAGCTGAGTCTCATCATGTCTATGTAAGATCTCTCTACGCTCATTTGGTGAAAACTTAAAACTTACAGAGTTGTATATTAGATTCCCTGACCTATCCTTTCTCAAAGATGCTGTGTGACCACCAAAAAATATCTTCATCTGTTTAAAAAATCAAGTCCCAAAGGGGTTAAATCCCATCCCTGAAAGAAGGGCAGCCTCTTTAGTAGCACCACTTGTCACCTGCTGACACAATCTGTTTGTATAAAAGTTAAGGCCCTAGAAAGACTTCCATTAATGTTCTTAAAGGTCTTCATCTTATTTTTATTTATTTTTTATTTCCCTTCAGTATTCCTACCACATGCCAAAAAAAGGTAAAGAAGTTCTCCTGCAATATACTGCAATGTAATTTTTGTAATACAGTCCAGCTTACTGAAGTATTATAGGTAATGTGGTATGTCCTTCAAAAACCTTTATGGAATATTATTTGTGAGATACATCACAGAAAAAATTATACGTGTATTTACATAATATTTTCTTTGCTGTGCAATCTGTTTTAGAAACTTCCTGCCCTATGATTCTGCTCCCAGCTCCTGAATTTTACCAGCACCTAGCTCAGATGCAGCCCCAAAAGCTGCCGTGGTTCAGTGATCTAGTGGCTGTGCGCTAGACTTGTGAAAAGGCACTTCATTCAACTACCAATCCCTAAACCTTGCAATCTAAAATCCAGTTTTCTTTACTACTTCAAAATATACTTAAGCTTTTAAAAACTACATGTTAAAGAACAGCTCTGTCTTCCTTACTTTTGTATCATGTCCCTAAAAGAGACCAGCAGGGGACAGACCCCACAACACATGCCCTAGATTTTTGCCTCAGCTTCTGGCTCAGCTGCCTCCTGAACAAGTGACACTATTTTGTATTAAAGTTCCCAGTGGATTTTTTATCACTTCAATTCATATAAAACATGTCAACACTGCTGGGTGGTAAAGGAATTCCAGAACCTAACAATAACTGGAAATTTTTATTTACTATGATCTTTCCAGATGCTAGCTTAACTTGATGCCTTCCAGTTCTTGTTTTGGAAAGCAGTCATTAGTTGCTCTCTGGCCCCTTTTTTCCATTGCAGACAGGGGTTTACAGAATTCTGTCACACCACATCTCTATCCAGGTGCCCTTCCTTCAGTTGGAAGAGTTCTGCTTCATGCAGTTGCCCCTCAAACAGAAACAGCTCCATGCCTCTGGTCATTCTTTCTACTTGCCTGCAACTTCTTGTTCTGCTACCCTTTTTGAGTCTACCGTAAAAGCAGTAACAAGCGCCTCAGGCAGCACCATTTCTTAAGTTAGTGCTGTCGTAGAATGATTTGTAATGTGTAGAGCAGCATTTCATGTAGTCTATCCTTGCTGAGGGGAGTAAGTGTAAATTCCTGCAATGTTACTTCTGCAGAAATAATGCACCTTGATGCACAGAACAGACTGCCTATCATTTTCTCTTTCATTCTAACCCTGTATTTTGGGATGCTTTTTCACTCTACAGCTGGATCTGATTCTCTTTGGCCATGGACATAATTTGAGTGTTTGAAGACCCATACAAGGTGTCTCCACTGACCACAGCAGCTTTGTTTCAGGGATGCAGAGCTAGACCCTGAGCAATGCTCTGCTATAACTGCTCCTGCTTTTATTACAGTGATGACAGAACTGTATGTTTTGTTGGGTTTTTTGCTCACACTTCTCTGAACTGTCTAGCACGTATACAGCTGACAATTCAAAGATGTATTATTTAATGTGTGCCATAATTAATGCTAGTGTTCACTTTTTTCCCTGCTTCTGTTCTTGTGTCATCAGGGCAAGTCCTGTTTTCTTTACTTCCCTACTTTCTCCAAGACAGAGCTGAGATGAACCTTGCATAGGCTGTTATTTTCCCATACAATGTGGGCAAAGAGAAACAGAATACCACTGACAGAATGTCCTTCTTTCACCATTTGTATACAGAGTGTTTATTAATCACATTTGCAATTTTAGTAAATATTTTCTGGACACATTTTGAGATAAACTGACACAACACAATACTTTCAGGATGCTCTAACTCTTTAGGCTTCAGGACAGTCTAACGTATCAGATAGATCTGATTTATGTATATTGTAAAGCCAGGAATTGTAAACAAGTTTATACTGAGATGATGACCCTTTTTGCTGTGTCCAGTGACAAGGGGGAGCAAAGCCAGGAATCACTGCTGCTTAGCCAGCTCACATTTGCAACCATAATTTCATTAAAAAATAACCTACTTTATAGTACTTTAAGATATTATTCCATCACTATATAGAACAACCCATTTTACCTACAGTAAATGGACATGGAAAAGGGATTTAGTCATGTCCCATCTCATACCTTCTGCTGAGGTACTGCACAAAAGAACACAGTACTTCACTGTAGTCCTGCACTGTAGCTCGTTAAGCCTTTGGTTATAGTTTTGTACAGCACTAAGATTTCTTTCAGTATGTACTAAAATTCTATATATCACAAATAACAAAATGCTAACACGTATTAAATTATGTGCTAAGGCTACCTAAAATATTCCAGATATCAAGGTTAATTTTAATACTGTCGGATACTACATATATTTATCAAGTTGATAGTGCCAATCACCAGCTTTGCTAATCGATCTCAAAACAAGAAATTACACCCATACACCCAGCATGGTGTATGGTGATTCACAACTGACAAAGATCCAAATTCATCTAAGTAATGCCATGTTAAAAGACAAAGCCTGAAGAATCCAAATACCAGGTGTGCCACACCAGAAAAATGTTTTCCTACAGCCCAGTAGTTTGCAGATATCAGAAATCCAGGAAAATAAAACTATTAACTGAACTTTAAATTTAGCGAAGTCTTGGTTTTATGTATCACAAGATCAAATAAAACCCACTGTGGGAATACTCTATGATATGGTCTGCGGATTTTTTTGTTGCTGTTGAAAAACTTCAGTGGTTAAGTAAGACAAGCCTGAAAACTGGTGCACAAAACTATATAATCCCATTCAAGATTATTGTTCTGAGTAAAATTTAAGTTTTCTTTACCTATAAGTGCTAACAAATATTTTAGTATGTATTGTATGTACAATAACACTTAATCTCTTGTCTACTAGTATAATTAGTCATTAATCATGAAATGTTTTATCCTGAAGCATTAAACATAAAGGAGACTGCGAGATTGTAATTTTTACTTCAGCTGTGTATTACTCTGCTGAATAGATGAGTAATCAGCAGTGTTGCAAAAAAAAAATTCCTGTTCTAATATTCTGGGGGGGAAAAATCATACAAGACTGCTTATCTGACAGAGAAGACAATACCAAAAACAAGACTTAATGACTTTTTTGTGAATTTATATTTTCAGGAAAGAATAGGTGAGCAACAGAAAGATGGAAATATTTTTTTTCTAAACTTGCATCCTCACGTTTCGAACCTGGGTGTCACTGCTGCCACTCTTTTTTTCCATTTCAAATCATGGCATTCAGGGTGCATGACCATTTATCAGCAAGGGTATAGCAAATGCACTTGTTTAGTTCTTTGTATTTTAATGAAGAACATTAATTACTAAAATCTCTAACCAATTCATTCAATAAAATGCAATCTGATCTCTGATCACTTCAACACATAATCAGCCTCACACTTCTGCCTACTTGAGAATTATTGATTTTGTCTATCAACCCAAATAGAGGTCCAGGTGATGCATATAATAATTACCACAGCTAATGCGATTACTGCATGTGAACTGATTACTATAATTAGGAAGTGTGTGTTTGTATTAAAAAGTAAAGTAAATTGCCTTGTAGGTTTTAAGGAAAAATAACAGTAAAAAAGACAACAAAAAAATATCTGTAGTCATAATTATACAGTCCTGTATTAAAATACATCAAAAAATCTACCATCTGTACAGAGTTAACATACTCTCTTCTAAAGAAATAATACTCAGTAACATATTGTTAGGAATAAAATATCAAAGATATAGAAGAAAATTCTCTCTATATAGCTTTCCCATAAATGATACTGAGTAAGGTATATTTCTAATATACTGACATGAATAACTTTCTTTTTCTATTCCAATAGATTCTATTGCCTAAATTACTCCTCCTGTATACCCTGTTTTGATGTCTTGGATAAAGCCCAAACGTTTTCAATTATGCCACACCTCACTTTTCATAGAGTACTGTTCAACATTTTTCAGATTGCTACTAAAAAATCAGCACCAAGATTCTGACTTAACAAAAGTTTTAGGCACCATATTTCACAAAGAATGGAACTGGACATGTTTCCTTGGGACATACTCCCACCTATGCCCAGAAGATAAACCAGTGTCCCATAACCATTTTATATATACTATTTTATAATTCCATGCAATTTATCAAGCAAAAACCTTAGCAAAGAATAGCAAAAAATGGCCATAGTACTAGAGATCTTATTACACTATACATTGCTCATTCTACAGGCAGGAACACTCCCACAATCAGGGTGTGAACACTGCCCTCAGTCACTAACAACTTGACTTGGTAAAATGATGGATAGCTCCGTTGGGCTGAAAAATTTGGTCATTACTTGTATGCATTCTGTAACACACCTTAGGTTAATAGTAATCAATCCAATTTTAGCACCCAGGAAGAAATTCTACTGTTACATGAAGCTGGTTGTGTATGTGTTCAAGTTTTTTTTAAATGAGAGAGACAATGAGGGAGAGAGTGGGACAGAAAATGAGAACAGACTCAGTCTGTGTTAGAGCCTGCTCTGTGGACTGATGACAAAGCAGCTGCCTTTTTCCCACCATATCTTTATCTTGTAAGATTATAGTTAGCTTAACTTGTAAGATTATAAGTTAGCTGGAGAATAGCCTTTCCTCTGCTTGCTTTCCACGTCTATAGTGTCTGATATAATTAAACACTTATTCAGAGCTTCTGAATGCTTCCGTATTACTGATAATATGCAATCATAAATAAATTACATGAATAAAGAAAAATAATAAAAAAAAGAATTGAAAACTAGTCCATGGTTTTTTTCCAACTATGCCAATGTGTTTTCATTTTCAGCAACAAGAACTAAAAGATACAACTGCAGACTTCCAAAACAATTGGAGCTGATCCAGTCCCTGAATTTTTAATGGTCAATTCTAGAAATGATTAGCAGGAAACCTTAGTAAAAAAACAATGAAATATTAACATACTTCTAATATTATTAGAGAATCACTAAATGTTTCCAAACCACTGCAACTTCTGTGAAGAATGTAGTGGTAATTCTAAAAGAAGAATGATTGCTAGTCTGCTCACTTATGGCACTGACGTTTCAATACTGCTTTGCATGAAGTTTTATTATTGTTTCCATTATGAACTTTCATTTCTAAATTCAATACACAATAAAGGAAAAGCATTTACTTCTCTTCTCCATTTGTAGGTATTCCTCTGTACAAAAGGCAAGACACGTGATCTTACAGGAAAACCTGTTTTATTTAAATTGATTAATTTAAAGAAGGAAGGGAAACATGTAAAGGATAAAGAAATAGGGAAATGTCCAGATACTAAAGACAAGTTTTCTGGGGAAAATAATACAGTTTTCTAAGAAATTTTATTTCCTCTGTGCCTTTTTAATACAGTTGATACAAGCAGCAGAGAAAGAATGGACTCAAGCAGAAAGCTCATTCTTACTGTATAATTTACATGCTGGAAAATAAAGTGTACATATTAAAACCTAACGCTGCACTCCAAGGGGAATTACAAACACATGCCATAGCCCTCTTGTCAAAGGGATATAAACAAAACTAATTAGCTGAACTATGTTTTCATTGTAAATTTTGTCAGGAAGTCATTAAAGCTGTTTTCACAGTAATACATTCAGATCTATGGAAAACTCAGCTCTCCTGATTCATTATCATTGCAATTGACAGGGCTGCATGGTTGGGATACTCATTACCTTCAATGAATGTGCAGAACTCAAACAGTGAATTACATATCCTATACTGCAAGGTATCCCTTCCCTTTCCAGCGGCAACATCAGTTTACATTCATCAGCCTGACAGCGTAAAAGCAACAACAACTGTAATTTCAAATACATGTCCAGATAACTCAAAGAAAAATTATTTCTAAACTTAGCTCCACTTTATAATATTTTTGTTTGCAGAGGCATATAAAGCATGTACCTGACTGTAGGCTAATTCAAAACTTTAGTAAATCACAGAAAGGATAAATCTTATGAGAGACAAGATAATACTTGCATTAAAAGTTCAGTTGTATTTTCAGAGAAATAAGCAGCAGCTACTGAATGAGGCTTTAGTACATAAATCTTAACTGTTAACAGTGTTCTGATTCAACAAGGTATTTATTCCCACACCTAATTAAAGTGGATGCAGGATCTCAGTGGGTTCAGTGCTATTACAGTTCAGCAGGACAGTACAAGCCACTATGGCATGTGTTTGCTTTTTAAAACTTTTGCTGAAAACCAGAAGTGTTCTTGTTTCATCATATCTTCTATTAACCTTTTTTACTCATCTCAGTTTCCATCTTCTTAAAATCGTTAGTAGTATTTTAACTGTATTACTGCGTTGGGGTACTCTTACTGGTACTCTCACCTGAGATGTTTGGTGCTCTTTGCCTCAGTCATCACCAGTAAAGTCTTCTCTCAGTCATTGTACAGACCTGTGTCTTGTACTAAAGTTTATGTAGGCAAGAAAACTTACTCACAATAGAGGAGAATCAAGTTATGGACTCCTTGGACAAGTACACATACAAATCCAGGTACATGATCAGATGGGCAGCATCTAAGGGTGTGCAAGCAGCTGAAAAATGTCATCATGAAGACACTTTCTGTCACTTCAAAGGCTGTGAGGACTGAAGGAGGCCCAATGAATCACTAGGTGTCACTAGGAACAGGCAAATACTATGCTCTTCAAAACGGTAAGAAAGAATTCAGGATAGTTAGCCTCACTTCAACCTCAGTGGCAATTATGGAGCAAGTCTAGAGAGAAGTCACATCTAAACACAGAAAGCACAAGAAGAGCCACCATGGAACTAACACTGGGCACACCATACTTGACCAACCCGATCAAGCCTTTTACGCTGAAATGGATGGCTTTGTAGATACTGATGAACAGTGCATACCATGTATCTTTTAGGAAAGTCTTTGAGAGTCTGCCATATTGTACTTGTAAACTGAGCTGATATGGATTGGACGAGAAGAGTACAAAGTGAAGAAAAAAATGCCTGTACTAATGGGCTCAAAAGCTTGGCCAATGATTTAAACTATAACTGGCAACCAGTTACATGTGGTGTTACTCAGTGGTTAATTCTGGGGCTAACAACATTTGACATCTTCATCAACAGCCCCAATGAAGGGATGGAATGCACCTTCAGCAAGTTTGCAGATGACACAGAACTGAGGGTAACAGCTAACGGAGTGCACAGCTGGCTACCTACCTTTGTTCAGGACTTGCTGCCTTCTAAGGGAACCACAGCATCAGAAGATATGTGAGTAAGAGTTTTCTAGATGGCATGATTGTTCACTGAAAACTAAAAACCACCTTGAGTAATTTCTAGTTGTTCACATTACATTTCAGGTTGCAGTGCTACAGCTACTTACAGATGTAGGATAGCTGCAGACTTTCAGAGAAGGAAACTAGACTCCATGACAAAGGTCATTTTGGAACAACTGGGATGCTGTGAGGACAGAAGAAACATGTAACTCATAGTGGCAATCCTCCCATGAGAAGATTCCTGTATAATTTTTTTTCTTCTTAGTAGCTTATAAAAGAAGCCTATAAATTAACATGAAGTCAAAAGCAAACATAAGGCCATTTTTCTCTCAATTTTCTCTTTAAACAGAATACTTCCTTTAAGAAACAAGTAAGTGATACACATAGCATTGCAATCCTTTAACCGTGGTCCATATCCCTCCCTCTGGTTGGGTCTTTAAATAAAATGTGAAAAAGATGCATTTTTCCAGCTGCCACATACCTACAAAGTTGCTTTTGTAGATGTAATGAACGATCTCCTTAAGGCTATCCATTTATTTACATAATATATTCATGTCTCACAGCCTTTTTAAAGGAGGTCTCCTAAAATTTTCTTTCCAAAAATAATATCCAGCAATTGTTAAGATTTTACAGACAAGCATATATTTCTCTCTCTCCAAAATTTCTTCCACTAAGGTGGGACAAAATTAAATTCCTTTTTTTATTGCCATAAAACCAGCACTGTGCCTACTCTCTGTTTTAGCACTTGCAGCTGTTCAGTCATGCCTCCGGTTCTTCCATTTGCCAACAAAGGGATAGGTGTTATTTGTAACAGCCCTTCAACCGAAGGAAATCTGGCAGAGGCATTTTCCACTATGTACTTCTTTCATCTACCTGTTTGAAATGTTTCAATTCACATTTTTGCAACCTTTCCTTTATTGAAGTTTAACATATTAAAAATATTAAACCACTAATAAAAATGAAAATACACATTTTGGACCTCAAGAAAGGTGTTCAAAAGTAGAAAGGAACAACAATCTTTAATCTTTGGATTAAGAAATGTTTAATCCACCATTAATGGATTCTCATGTTAGAAACAACTGCCTGCAAATGCATATGGTCCCTGCTAGCACAGAATATGATGTCGATACAGGAACTTCTGAGATTTTGTGCCTGCAACTCTGTACAGAAGAAAAAGACAATACAAACAAGCACTAACATACTACATATAATGGGTTTGAGCTGTCTTTTGAATTTCCTGAGTCACTTTAAGATTCCTTTTTCCTCTGTTTTTTCCCATCAAAGTTTTAAATCCTCTTCACTTTATTTCCAGATTAAGTACTTTTACAAAAATCTCACCATGTGCAATTCTCATCTCCAAAAACGAAGCTAAATAAGTTTGTAAAAGCAGGATTACTAATGAGGATTTGGAAGGGAATTGAATCAACAGAAAATTAGGGAGAGATGTACTCACCTGTCCCAGAAGCAAATAATTTGATTTCATCTTGTTCACTGAACTCAAATCTGTTTTTAACTGGGGAGATTAAATACTGATTTTCAGCACCATGGGAACTGCTGGATACAAAGAAGGGGAAACCAGGAGTACTTATATCTGGTTTTGCTTTGAAAAGAGTAAGTTGTATCACCAGGGTGACTGAGTATGAAAGACCAAATGAAATACTATGGTGAAAAGTGGAAAACATTTTTTTTTTCCATTGGCATTTGGTTTTATGTAAGCATTAAGGAATGCCTTATCTTAAACCTGCTCAAATTGTTAGCCTGAAAAGTAAGGAAGACAGGAAGGTGAGTCAAAGATCAGTTGACATTCCTTCTCCTTTGAAGTCAAAGCAGCAGAGCACAGCATCTGAAGGGAGCTAGAGCTTAAAACCTCACCTTTCAAAGGATAAGTAAGCTTACTTCTACAAAGGTGACACTTGCAAGTAGTGTAGCAGTGCAGAACTCCAGTGAGATCAGGAGGGTTGGTCAAAGAAGGCAGAAGGAATTGTTCACTTGCACAAGCATTGTAAGGAGCACACTATACACACAGAAATCCTAGCTTCAGTGTTCACATTTAAGCCCAGGCCTACATAAGCTTTCTTCCCTTTTCAGTGAAGCAACCACCACGAGGAGTGGGTGGCACACCGTGCAGAGGGCTGCCAACACACTTTCCCTGTGACTGCAAAACCCATGAGGACAAATATAAGTAACTTGTAATATATTTGCATAGACCTGTGATGTATATTGCCTATTTAGGATTCAGGTTTCCATTTATTGACTTTTTTAAAGTTACAATGGCAGATCATAAAACCTAAGTCAGGTTGATCAGACTGGGCTGCCAAGAAAATAATTTTTGTATTTTTGTAAATTTTTCCTTTACTTTTGTATATTGAATGATTTGTATTTTAAAACATTTTACAATGGGATGCTGACTAGAAGCAGATGGCAGAAATGGCTGCAGTTAATTTTGGCTAGAGAGGCCTTGGCAGTGAAGTATAGTGCAGGTCACAGAGATACGGGAGAGAGCAGAAGACAAGATGTCTCTGATGCAAAGTAACTCTGAAAGGACAAGCTGTTGTACAAACTGCACTGACTGACTACTAGAGCACAAATTCATCCAGCCTACAAAAAGAGTCCCCATTAGGCCTTGACTTGTGATACGAAAATCACATTCTTTATGCAGCTCAACTTAGACTACGTATGATTACCTATAGTAATTGGTTTGACACACTCCCTAGTAACAGGCAGACTGCTTTACAGGTTAAAGGTACATCAATGGGATTTAACCCAGAGCAGTACGAACCTGGGTTACTACTTAATCCACTAGCGGTTTTTGTTTTTCATAAAGATCTACCAGATTTCTATATATTAAAAAAAAAAATATCTCCCAAAATAGTTTACAAGCTCATGATATTGTGTAGGTCAAAAAGCTTGAGACACCATGTTCAGGAATACGATGGGACTTAAATCAACACATTCAACGATATTAAGTTCTTAAGTATCTCCACTACAACGAACCAGAATATCCCAGAAATAATAAAAGCTTGTCTAACATCTGTTCACTTCCAAAATTCAGCAAATGAAATCTCAGAACAGCAGAAAATCTCACTTAAAAGGATAATGCATCAAGTCTTGAAGAGAAATTACTCACTTCAGGATAGGTAACTTGCTTTAGAGAAGAAACAGCTGTGTTAACATTAGGACAAAGTCCTCACGATCACATGGCCACCCTGTATAAAATATTCAGCTACCTCATTTTAACGAACGCTTTGTCTTCTAGACTACATTCATTATCCTTAGAACTAACAAGTCCTCCTGGTCTGACTCCGTGGTCTTCCATGTTAAAACCCTCTTCACCTGGGGAAAAAGTAAATAAAAGCTGAGTGACCTTTTTCAGTCCAAGTGCTCCCCTTCAGTCTTCCTCCTTTACTTTTCCCTGACTTTTCTTTGCAGTTTACAGACTACTTCCTTTAAATACAGAAGTTATGTGTCCTTCCCAACTTCACAAGTGTCCAAGAACAACCAAGTGAGTTAGTATAATTGAATTATTTTGTTTTTTCTGAAGAATGTTAAGTTGCAAGCCTTTGTTTTGCTATCATAACCTCAGGCTACAGTAAATGAATTCTCTGCTACCTTTGAAGGGAGAGATGAAGTAAAAGTCCCCAAGTGCAAAATCAAACAGAAAAGCAAGCCTCTTCTGGTTTGCTTGAAATATACATCTTGTCCTGCTGTTCCTTTAATGTTTTCTTTTATGATAAGATTCAGTGAAGGGCAGGTAGAGGGTTTTTTTCTCCCCTTCCTACAAGTACCAGTTTATTACAAAAGCATATTGATGACTGCAAACCATTATAACTCAGATTAATCCATTTGTTTACATCAGATTAATCCACTTATTTATGTGTCAGATCAGACAAGAGTAGGTTTCTTCTTTAACTTCCCACACTCTCCTAACATTTTAACACATTTTTGAGCATCACTATGAAGCAAGAGCCTCCTGTGGTTAGTTTATTGATACTGGTTTCTTTCTTTTTTTTTTTTTTTAAAAAAAAACTTTTTTTCTTAAGCTATGCAGTCTGGCTGGCATTCAGTTGAAACTAATGAAGAATGATTTTTAAATTGTCAATGCGTCATTATCTAAGATGAACACAAACCAGGTCTCTGCACTTAGTCACTCATTTCACAGCTTAAAACTACTCTACCACTTAAACTGCCTTGACATGTGGAAACATTTGCAAATGCCCATAGGCTTCCAAAGAGTTCCTCCCCAGATCAAACTAAATCTCGGGCAATGAAACAGCTTTTTCTAATAGTAACCACTTTCTAATCAACACTAAACACCCCCAGCCCTCCAAAGCCCCCCCCAACCCATCTGGAAAGAAACCCGCCATATATTCCTTTAGGTTATAATGAGAGAGCTGATAATTTAGAAGCTAAGAGGTGAAATTCACTCATTAAGAAACACATACTTGAAAACTCAGAACCAGATTATATTTTTTTTTATTATTTTTTTTAACAAGAAGAATCCTTTTGTGCTTCTGTTCAGAAAACAAATATTAAGAGTTTATGCTTGAAAATTTCCATGTGGAAATACAATGCACCTGAAGTTGGCAGCAATGTTAACTACAGCATAGGGCCTGTAAGTCCAAGTCAGTGAGAAAATTTGCCAGTACACAAAGTGGAAACGGTTGCCTAAACATCGGTCTGTAACACCGTTACAGATGCCCCAAGTCATCCTAGCTGGACACCAAATACCAACCAAGATGGGTACAGATCTGCTGTAGATCCAGTGTAAGACCTGTTATTCCAATGTTAATGTTTTGTATTTCCTCAGGCAGCATAGCACTATGAAGTACTTAACAAAAATTTAAGTAAAACAGTAATTCTAAAGAAATACACAACCTCCTCCCCATCCCCACACCTGCCTTCCTCTCTCCTCAGTCCCACTCCACTCTTCATTGAAATGGTGCATGTGTTTCTATGTCACAATGAGGACAGAAGTTCTCAGCTGAAAACTTCTTGAAGAAAACATTGGGGACAAAAAAACCTCCTCCCTAGAAAAGGCTAGAAAATTAGAGACTACCATGTTGATGTTCTACACCTCCCAGTAGCCTGAAAATTGGGCAAGGCAAGGAATGCTTTCTGTGGTATAAAGAGAACAGCAGATATTTAAACTTGAACATCAACGCTGGTTTATGTATCAAATATTTTTGAGTTTCAGTTATTGTTGGGAGAGGGTAGGAGAAGAAGGGGAAACAGGGAAAAAAAAAAAAAAGCAAAGGCCTTTAAAACTATATGATATTAGAAGAAAGAGCTGTGGGCTGTTGTAAGATGTATCTGAACGATTTTAAAACAACTGAGAGTGTGAATGGGCAATAGGCAACCACCTAGTAAACGGTGTAACTTTTTAAAACATGAAGTTTTCCACTCCCAGGAGAATGACACAAAGGTGCTGTGCTAATGAACACAAGTAGAAGGCATAAAAAACACCCAGTGACCATTAATTAGGGGAAAGATAACAATTCCACTTCTATATACCCAAGTGGAGCCTTATATAACATTACAAAAGCTCACACAGGGTTAAACTGAATGTCTATGGTATCTCAGTCAGATCCTGCAGATGCTAGGGAAGGCCTAACAAAACACAGCAAGGATGCAGAGGTACTTCCTTACCTTATATAATGGGAAAGAGGGTCAAGGTACCCACCCCAGAGATGTGCAGCTCAGACTTTGAGAAACAGGTAATTGCAGAAATCAGTAAAAATTGTGAACAGCACTTTTACTTCTTATCTCATTACATACCAAAAGTGCTAAAAAAAAATCTTTATCCATCACAAGGAATAACTTCTGTTGTTACACTCTTCCCAATATTCAAAACCTTGCTATATTGTTTTTGAATAAGATGCAACAGATTTGAGCTACTATACCTAGAAGTAAATTCAGTTAAATGCTCTTTTTTGCATATTTTAAAGCAAAGCTTAGAAAACTCCTGTTCTATTTTGAGCTTGGTATCTGACATTACATTCAAAAACCTGCAGGAAACAATGAAGTTTGCTGTAAGAGTCTATTTAATGAGCCATAAAATATAGCAATATTCAGCTCTATTTAAACTTAATTTTATTGGCTTTTTTAAAAATTCTGGGGTTTAGCTATTTGCATGGTTGACATCTGCAGAACAAGAAAGGCAACACTGATAACAGAAAAGGATTTCTATACACTTCTTTTACATTTAAAGCTTTCTACACAAAAATGAATCATGCTGGTTAATATAGCTTGATATACTTTAATTAATATAATTTGAAATACTAGTTTTGCTTGACTAAAGGTTTTAGCAAGATCTTGACATTTCTATAAATAAATAGGCCATTTGCAGGAATTTTGATGACTTTATGTCAATTCACAAATAACGGAGCCAACCTGCCAACTACTTCTTGTGATTACACTTATTCGACATTATGTATTTGGACACTGAAGAATGCAAACGTTCACTTAGGAATATCTGCTTTGTGGCAGAAAGTATCAATAATCAATAAATATGTATTAAGTTTATGGCTTTAGACCAGTGTATTATGAGTACGGTTATATTTTAGAGCTTATACTAATCTGCACTATAATAAATATATTCACGTTTAAATCAGTAGTAAAACTACCATTCACAGTTGGTTGGATTTTTTTAGTTAACAATTCTCAGACAAAACTCTTCCCCTCCCTACCTACAAACAGCAACATCTCACTTTTACCAGCAGCCAGGTGATGGGAAACTCACATTACAGCACACACTGCAACATGTGAAATGCCAACTTTCAGGCTTTCAGCACACTGAGACAATTTTCCTACTGTTTCAAAAAAAAAAAAAAAAAAAAAAAGTAAAATAATAGGAAGTATGTTTCTGATATACTTGTATATAAATATATTAACTACCATAAAAACCTAGACTAGCCTCTCATGCTGAACATACATGAAATTTTAAAATGTCTTTTACCTTGTTTGCAAAGTAGCGAGTTTGCTAGAGGTACATAGCTATTTGGAGAGGTCTCTTGCTGGAGATAAAGCAGAGTTTAAAGTAGCTCTGCAGTCTCACATACAGCAATGCCCTGCTCATCCTGCCTCACAAACATCACTTCTCTTTTCCTCAGCTCAGGCTGCTCAACCAACACCCGCTCTTGTTTCATCCTTATTGCTAGCAACAAATTAGGAGGAGAGAAGTTGCACTGGAGACTAGAGTAGCGGTTAGCTGTTCCCATCCTTTGGATAGTTAAACAAGAGAATTATTTGTTCTGGGAAAGAAGGGAGAAGATAGATATGATTTTTATAGGAAGCAGCACCCAAGTATTCATAAGAGTTGAAATATTAAGATAAAAGTAATTTGCAGTGCACAAACTGGATGGCAAAAATCCATCTTTGGTTGCCTATTCCCAAATTTCTTGCTCTTTCAGACAAGTACAAATTTCAGCTGTTTATGTTTGCAGAAATCTTTTTTTTCCCAGTCTCCATATGTAGGCTTATTTGGGGAAGTGTCTAGTGTTGACACAAAGCAACATTCTTGCATGTTTCATAAACTTTAGGATAAAAAGCAAGTATCATTTGTTTTTCAGCTTCTTTCATTAATGTTGAGCACAACCACACACACACAAAATCACAGAAGTACAAAGATTTGTGTACTGTCAGTTTCCATCCCATCTCATTAGCGCCTAGTGTGATTTGATTCTATATATATTGATTATAAGAGAAGAATTTGTTTGGATTTTATGTTCATTCAATTTTTCAGATCTATATCAGGACTGTGACAGAATACCCCAAAAGCATGGTTCTTCAGAAGACAAACACAACTTGTACTTATCTTTATGGTGATGTAAAAACACTTCAAGGTGGATGAATGCTAACACGCCTTCTGGCAAAATCAGCAACCTTCAAACTGAAGGAAGAAAATTGTGCCTGTGTGTTTGAACAGTTTGTGAGAAGGAAGAGTGGTTAAAAATAAATACAGAAGAAAGATATCCCCCCACCTCTGATTATTGTGAGACTTCTGCAGACGACCAATGTGATGTACTTTCAATTGATCACTCTCTGTACATTCAGATCTCAGTATAGTAAGCCTGTTTATAGTGTACATGAAAATTTGATCATAGGTAACTGGGATTTTCCCCTCCAGCATAAATAAGGAAAGATATATTTGCATGAAAGCATCACTGAGAAGAAAAAAGTTCAAAAACAGATAGCTAAACACATCAAACTAAAAACAAACTTTATCAGATGTTGACTTGCAAAAAATATAAAAAATCCCTCACAACCTTAGTCACTATCAGCTAGGTAACTGTAAGAATGGTAGGGCTGGATTACAGACTGCAAAACTCAAGCTTCACTATTTCGAAGTGTTCAGCCTATCCTGTTTTAAGCAGTCTTGATTTGTTTCCTGCTTAGTCTTGCTGACCTCTGAACAAAGATGGAATTGTGCATATTTCCTTGTTTGGATAGCGCAGAGATGTGAATCTCCACCTTTTTCTCTGAAATACACAAGTTGTTTAAAGTAATGGCTTGTCACCAGTAGTCATCTTTCTGGTCCCAAAAGAATGAAGAGATGGAAAAAATAGAAAATCCATTTGGCCGTCCATCCATGAAGGGAGAGGTTAATACTGGTCTGTTCAAGGTAAGTTAGTTATGGATATCTAACCACAGATTACAAAAAAAAAAAAAAAAAAAAAAAATCTTTATAAACTTGAGGTAATTTCTTCAGAACAGTTACTGGTTTTCATTACCCTTGATTGATCAACTATATTTAGTAGTAAACTAGGACCTCTATCTGTAACCCTTGCAAAGCTTAATATGTGTCAATTCCATGCAGAAAGATTTCAGATTAGAAGCCACAACATCGATAGAAGCCTTCTAAAATATATTAGGAATAATACGAATATTGGCAATCAGGTATTTGGATTATTATTATTTAAAAAATAATTTCTTAATATTCACCCTGTCTAAGATATCAAAAATGTTTTGATCTTGGAGATGTGTAGATAGTGAAGATGAAACTGCACAAACCCTTCCTATCCACGCCTGGGGAAAAATAATACCAACAGATATTGGTACTGTCAGTACAATTGCTGCCCTGCTGTTTTAATCTGTTTGCAGCAGGATTGTTGCACAGTAGTCCATGGAAAATAGCTGCTGCAGTTTGCCGACTTTCAAATGCTTTTTGTTCTAGGTGGTTTTGCTGTTAGTTTTCTGTTCCTCTGTTTTAAAGCTAGAGGGTCAGTTACAGTAAATTCAGCAGACGCACAGAAAGAACATGAACCATAGATGACTAGTCATTATTCCTGCTTAGACCATAAGAAAGATGTATTCTGACTACAGAAATGGGCTGCATTGAAACAAACATCTCCAAATGTTATAGAAACTCTCTTAAAGAGTGTCGTTATTTATCTACTGCTATACCTATGGAAGTCATTGTATGACTGTTTAAAAAAGGCACATATGTAATTTACTCTTATTGATTTCTCATGAGTCTTACATCCTCTTCTGTATTACGGAGCTCTTGATAGTGCTATAATATGCCACACTAAAGACATTGATGTAATGCATGTAAGAGATATTATGATCCTTAATTGTTCTATTGACATTCTGATTCCAAATCTCAGATGTAAATAGCTTGGAGCAAGATGAAATCCAACTATTTCTCATTTCAAGTCAGATACTTGAAAAACATGTGAAATGACAACCAAACATTCACCTCAGATTCATCTAGTTGTCAGGTATTATCCATCTAAATATTAATGATACCTTTACTCCTCAACCACAGTCTACAGCTATAATTTTCTGGCAGTTAAGCACGAAACACCATCCAAAGCACTAACAGATAGTTCAATACTGTGTGCAAGCTTGGTTCCACTCATCAAAAAATGTGTAAGGTGCTTCAAAAAACCCAGAGACAGAATAATCAAAGACATAGGGCACCTTCTGTACCAGGAACAGCTAACAAGTAACTCTTCTTCTGTCAGAAGAGTTGACTTTGGGGTGTGTTACATAAAACCTTTGAACTGACTGGCATAGAGAAAGCAAAGATTGCCTGTTTACTACACTATCTTTGTACTGGAATAAGAGTAGAGAAGAACTGGGGGGGATTTGGGGGGGGGGGGGGGCGGTATCAAGGGAAGCTACTAAGTAATGAGTAAAAAAACAAGTTACTTGTATCTACACCATGTAGTTAAATTTGGGAATTCATTGATGCAGAATGTTATGAATGTTGTGGGTTCATAAAAAGCTGTACTAATTTGTGAAAGATACATTAAATGCTATAAGTATCAAAGAAATAACTAAGACACATACTGTCATAAGCTGAGAAGAATTACTTCTACCTTTCCCACTTTTTTGTCTTCTCTAGAAAGAAGATGCTGATCTAGACAAACATGAGAAAAGCCACATTAGGTCAGACCAGAAGTTTTTAACTTCTATCCTGCAATGCCTGAAAGGCAACAGCTATAGCTTTCTTTTATATTTTCCTTTTACTAGTATTCATCAGTCTAGTTTTCAGACCCAAACAGCTGGTGACAAATGCGTGTTGGGGGTGGGTGGGGGCTGAGAAACAGAGTTATTAAAAGAGCCATTACTTCATACAAAGCGTAAGTAATGCTGGCTAACAAAATCACTTCAATGAATAGAAAGTTCATTACCAAGGTTCTGAGGTTTTTGGCCTAATTGTGTATCATGCTACCATGGAATAAATATAAATATTATTGTACAGTAGACGTCTAAGAATGTCTTTCTCCTCCACTGCCTACTGCTCTACAAGGGCATTGGGGTTTCTTTGTCCTCTGCCTACAGCAGTTCCTCGTCTAGCTACATTCCAGAGAAAATGAAGCCTCATTACATAGTTTCTAGCTACAAGAAAATAACTTTAGAGGTGCTAAATTTACATTACCATATACTCCAAAATGCTGCTATGTAAGTGAGGACAAACTTTTACTCTTCATTCAAGGATGTCTCCCTGATTTAAAGCTCTGAGTATAATGTGTATTCTCTTGTTCAGACACAGGGAAAACAACCATGCCACAGGCAATCAGTTTTGGAAAACAAATGGTTGAAGGAATTTCTTTTCATCAAAGGGCATCTTCAGTTATCAAACATTATTTCAGGGACAATCACATATTGAAAATATCTACCGTTCTGAAAGCTTGGAATGACATGCCTTTCTATATAGAAGAACAAAGCAATTCCTTGCGACACCAGCAGCATACCCGCATACAGAGTTGAAAGGGGCAAGGAGATATGGATGGGTAAAAGCATATAATAGCCCTGAATTATAACACACAATGAAAATGCATTTGGGGTTTGTCTTCACTACCTGCCAATTTTCCCCTGCAGCCTTTAATATGTATGTGTCAGTTGTCTCAACCTAAAAATGCAGTACAGTTGAAACCCAGCTGGAGTTTAGAGCTGATCTACCAACAATTTGTCTGCTTTCCTCAGTGTGTTTTGTGGTTTGGGTTTTTTGTGTTTTTTTTTTTAAATACTAGATTGCTAATGTGTTAGATACCTTTTGGCAAAAACTTTTTCTCTCCCCCCAGTAAATACAAACCCTTGGAAGTAAAGTAATGAAGAACCAAATGGCAAAGCAGATTGGATTGTTACTACCAAATGGTGTTTCAAACACAATCTAATTAGGTGATAAAATGGACCAACATACACTGAGATTAAGTAAGCAATTAAGTGCTGTGTATCATAGAGTGGGAGAGGCATCCGTTATAGAGGACTGTAGTGCAAGACATTTGGTATTTAGCTCTCTAGCAACTTATCTATCTCAAGGGAAGAATAAAATGAATCAGAGTAGAGGATGGCAACTTCAAATTGAAGCATCTTCGTTTTCATTCTGATTTTACGACGAGTCAACTCTAACATATTAATGCTGGCTCTCAGGAAAATAGCTATTCTCTTGTCCTGGTTTTGGCCAAGATAGAGTTAATTTTCTTCGTGGCAGGTGCGGTGCTGTGTTTTGGTGCTGTGGTTTGGATTTGGTGTGAGAACAGTGCTGATAACACACTGATGGTTTTGGTTGTTGCTAAGCAATGTTTGTACCAAGTCAAGGGCTTTCCAGTTTCTCAGGCCCTGCCAGCAAGAGGGCTGGAGGGGCACAGAAATTGGGAGGGGACCCAGCCAGGACAGCTGACCCCAACTGGCCAAGGGCATCCATACCATATGATGCCATGCTGAGTAAATAAGCTGAGGGAAGAAGAAGGAAGTACTGGACATTCAGAGCGATGGCATTTGGCTTCCCAAGTAACTGTTACGCATGATGCAGCCCTGCTTTCCTGGAGGTGTCTGAACTCCTGCCTGTCCATGGGACATGGTGAATGAATTCCTCTATTTGCTTCGCTTGCATGCGTGACTTTTGCTGTACCTATTAAACTGTCTTTATCCCAGCCCACGAGTTTCCTCACTTAGCAAGCAGCTGCGTGGGACTGACTTGCCAGCTGGGGTTAAATAACAACATCTCTGTACAATAGATGATGGGGCTGATCTTTGACATTATCAGCACTTACTCATTTACCACAAAATTTGGGTTTGATGCTCAAATATTTCCTACATCAATCTGAAACTATACGTTAAGGGAAAAAAAAAAATCAATTTGTACAACAAATTTAACTCCAGATATCAAGACGGAAGTAGAATAACGTGTTTGATTTAGTAGGAAGCTACTCTAAAGCATAAGTTTATCAGCATTTTTTTTCAACTTCCTCAAAATTGAAAACAAGTCACATCTGAGAATTATTCACACACAGAAACACATGCACATGCATGCTCACAAAAGAAAGGCAAGGAAAGCCATCCCTGCACAAAGATACTATTAAATCTTGTGAGTACTTTCTCAATACTACTTTCATATTAGCTGCTCTCTTAATTGTGTCTATGTAATTCCAAATGTATACTCTCTAAACAAAGCAACTGACTATATTTACTGTTGATCATTTTTAACACCAATAATCCAGATCTAGATATTGAAGTAAGTCTGTTCTAGAGCAGTACTCTTCGAAAAGGGAAATCTCACAGTTGTATAGTCACATGCATTCGTAATTCAGGTTACATTTTAAGTGGTATCAAAGATTTAGGGAAACCGAAAACTCCCAGCACTCTTGAAAAGAGTTTAGTTTCCTTGATTGATAGTTCTCATCCTGCATTCTCAGGGGCAAATTACTATTACTACATTACGATCTATTAATCCAGACATTGAACAACAATATGCCAACACACATATCACATTAGCTCTCTTTATGCATTTTCAATATGAGAAACAGGTTTTACAATTGGGGTTCTGTGTTTATAACTTGATGACTGCATATACTGACAGTAAGTTTTACTTAATACTAATTATTAAGTAATATAAGGGTGAACATTTGCATACACATAAGCTTTTACACAGCACAAATGTTAGCAAATAACATGCTACTTAAATTTGTGTAGTTCAGCTTGTCAAAATGGCAAGTGTTGAGAGAGTAATCCACACTGTATCACTATAATTCAGTTAGATGAGCTAGACGTGTATCCACATGCTTTTCTTTCAGATACTTTAAAAACTGTTTTCAGATGTCATATGAATATTCTATGAGATTCTCTGAATAATTATTATTTAAAAGCTCTGCTAACTTTGCAAAGTATTTAATTGCTACTAAAGTCTGCTAAATACTTACCCCAGTGAATAAGACTGATAATTGTTTAAGAGATTTATGTGATTAACATGGTAAAGTTAACTTTGAAGACATTTCCTAATAAAACCAAGTGCCCTCATGACAGTTTCTTCAGCATTATCCATTTCATTTAAATTACTTCAATTTAATATACTTCACCAGGATTCTACACAATGTCATGTTAAGAAAGATGCAGGATTTCTACCTTTATTGATATAGAAAATACATATGAAAGCATTTTCAAATTATTTAGTAATTGACAATTCTGTAATGTATTCATCACCCATAGACACTAATAAACTTTTATTTGATGTATGAATGTATTATTTCTTTTTTAAAAAGTCACATATTTCTCATCTATTGCAGTACTAGGCATATTGCATAATTATATAACAATCTCTAATGTATCTGTTACACATTTAGGAGGGAAAAAATGGAAACTATACATAGACTTCCAGCAAGGAAACAGATTTTAATACTACAGGAGAAATAGTGCACTTGGAAAAAAGTTTCATTTCTTATGAAGTAAGTACGTGGCAGACATGACAACTGACATACATCCTTTGATAAACCTTTCATCACTGTAGAGTTAAGATAATTTTTTTTTTTTCCACAGTATTGCAACACAGGTGTAAGAAAAGGAGATTCTTTTGCTTTTTAAAAGCCTCCAGTTTTTGCATCACAGCTTTGGGAAAGAACTACTGAATTCACAGGAAGTTTTGTGGAAAACTGTAACAACACAGGGAAGATACACGATTGCTTCTCTGAAAGCTGCCTAACTGATCGCAGGTAGGTAGCACTTTGACTTCCACAAACATAAACAACCTATTTACTAGATATTTATGAAAATCAGAAGTTTCTCTTTACACAATTTTTAATATTCAACTTAATTGCAATTTAGTAATTTGTCAACTTTTCACTGAAGTAGAATAGTCACAAAATATTTTAAAAATTTTCACTGAACCACAGAATTTCGTATTTTGTCCCACAAGAAATAAATCATTTAGGGAGATCCAAACCTTGCTCAAAACCATTTCAATTTCCAAACTTCTAATTTTATTTACTGACGTAGCTACAAAGTATGTATGCACTTCTGTTCCTATTCACAGTTGAACGTTCAATGAGAAATTATATTCAGCAATCAATAACTAAGCTACATAAATGAACAGAGTGCCAAATGTAAAGTAATATATAAACATTTGAGGTTTTACTATCACTTGATATCATTGAAGATTTTGGGGAGATTTTTTTTTATTTTTATTTGTTGGTTGGTTTTGTTTTGTTGAGGTTTTTTAAGATATAACTTTCTTCAAGCTTAGGTTTCTGTCTCATGTGATAAGCATGTACAACAGACTTTGCTCCAAACCTGACTACCAGTTGCAAAAAGAAAAATAAAACCCCAAACAACAAACCCCAAACAAACCTCAGTCAAATAACATGGGTCCTTAAAGGCTTACACTCTATTGAAAAGACTAGTCAGGCCAGTATGCTCAAGCCCTTCATTTGATCCACATCAGAGACAAGCCTCCTAGTTAGATGATGGCTGTGGCCAGGGATAAAATTACTGGTTTCTCACTCCCATAATTTACCTACAGTAACACCAACTACCTCAGAACAGCACACTGATCTAACTCTTGCAAAGAAACTGCGCCTTTGTCTCTGATAAATTCCAAGTGGCACTTGATTAGCCTGTTACTTAGCAGTGTCAGTGAGTGGTGTCCTTCACTGGGAACAAACCACACTCACACCCCATGAACTATTACAGGGTGCTAAAGTTCCTGTAAGTGATTCAGAGGAGGCATAGGCTAAGAAGTTGAAAGACACTCATCTAATATAATTACAGTTTCTTTGGGGTTTGACTTTTTCTCTAAGACTGGCCTCCTGGATCACTATACAATATTCAATATAACAATTACTCATTCATTCATTCTGTCTTTCTTTATTTCTGGCATCTTTTAATGTCCTTTCCTGTGTTTGTATCTAAAACAATTAAGAAAAAAAATACAGCAGACTTAGTAGTAGATGACTAACCACTGAAAGAGCACCAGGATTTTTATCCTAATTGAAAATAAAAGACTACAAATATAACATTATTATTAAAAATGTTAGTTGGTTGAGTATGTACTTTATTAGGTATATATGAAACAGGAGGATCAGCAGCACTCAAAAGATACACCTTAATATTTTGAACACTACCTACAATTTCAATATATTCTAAAGTTTCAACTATTAAGTATCTGTTTGTCTACTATAAGTTTATGAACACACTCCTCAAAAGGAAGAACTCATGTTTTCTAAGTGGTGTGCCAGGGCTTGATGAAATTTACCCCTGGGACTCCATGGTAATTCAAGCTGCAATTCATGGGAGATGCCAATACTAAAAACAGTGAAAATGATCACAGCAAAGGAGCCTTACAAATTTATAAATTATTTTTTTTAAGATTTCCAAATGAAGTTCATAAATCAATTAAACCTTTTCATTTAGAACTAATTGTGGCTGATGCAAACCCACCTTTTTCTTCTATAAAAATAAGATTTCTCTGCAAACGTGCTTGCTTTCAGGTTTCATTTCCAAAGGATGCTAGATGAACAGAGATACCTGCTAGTAGCTCAGAAATGAAATGAAATCTTCAAGGTCAAAAGAAAAACCTTCTTAGCAAGTAATAAACTAAGTGAGCTACTTACAGAAGTTGTACAAATGTTCTACACAAAAGGAAAACCAAGACTTACAGGAAAGTGCAATGAAAGAAACCATTTATCAAAGTTCTTAAGTTTTGTGATCCAAGGAAATCTAATTTTCCTTTGACTAACTAGTTGGAATTTCATGGAGGGTAAAAAATAAAGTAAGAAGCGCTAAGCACAGCTATCATGACAGTTTGTAAGAAAATTAGGCAAACCATAAAAAGGACTAAAAATAATTATTATTTTTATAAAATCCAGCATTTACCACAGCACCAATATCCATTATATAAAATAGGGCCTTAGAAGAAATGGTAAACCAGGTTCCTACCAGACTGTCTCAGAAAAACATATTCATTTAACTCAATTCATATAACAGTTCTTTTCCTAGCAGACACTTTAGCATGCATTATTTTTATCATGTACATGTTATTGTATGGCCAAATGGCAGATCTCATTTGTAATTTCTTGTATTCATTATCATACCCTACCAGTCCCATCTTCTACATTTTATTTCTCATTTATAAGGGGAAAACATTGTAAAAATGACATCAAGCCTTAACTAGTAATGGTTATCTTTAGGAATCCATAATAACAGTGTCTCACAGTTTTAAAGGATAAATAAAAACCCTGTTACTACCCAGTCTGCAGAACAAATACAGTGTTTCTGTTAGAGTTGTCCTTCCTAGGGAAAACTATGTATTTCAGATTTTGTATATTTACTTAAAAATCAAATGACCCAGTCTAGGCAGAGGTTCCAAACTGGCAAATTTCCGGGTTTTGCAGTATCTCTAATCTCCTGCTGTGATGAATTTTTTTTGTTGTGGAAGAGAAAGAACCAAGAGAAAGAACCTAGGAGTTAGCTAATATTTGCTAGTATTATCATTTGCAGGAGAAATGGAACTAGTTTTTCAAAACTATGAACTAATGCTGGCTTGCAGCTGCATCCTCAAGATCTAAATCCAGACTGAAAGTTTGAAAACAATAGCCTAATTTCCACTAAATAATAATGTTCCTCTTTTTTCCATTAAATAATAAAGTTCCTCTTTTATGTTATTTTCATCCTCTGTGCTAATTAGTCTTCCAAATTAATTCTAAATGCATGTACATGGCAAAGTAAATCAACTGATGCTATACTTCAGTTTAGAATTTTAAGTGTCTCCATACTAATTCAAATGAGTTTTGGGACTTTAAAAGCTCTCCTCCTCTGGGATTATAAAATCAAATGGAAATTAATCACAATTTATAAAATAAAACCTCATATATTATTTTCCTTCACCAGCTGCCTAGGTTTTATTTCTTCAACCAACCTGTCAAAGATTAATTTTCTTCAGGCCACTATCCCTTGAAAACCATTACTCTAGCAGTAGAGCAGTACACTCAGAACCACACAACATGCACACTACAGCCTTATGTCAGAACGCTGATACGTAGCATACTTGCAATGTGAAGAATGGAAAGCAAAAAACCACTTCTCTAACAAATAACATTTCAATAGCTTTAATAGCATGAGCGAAACAAAAGCTTGGCAAAAGACAGGTGTAGTTTCTGGTACACAATGCTGAGATTTTAGGCTCACCACTGTGCTACATAAATTTCTGAAGTGATTTTTTTTACAGCTTCTAAATACTGATCGTCACATTAGTAGACCACATTTTTTTTTCTTCTGCAGCCATTTTAAAAGGTCTCAATGCAAAAAATGGAGGACTGCTTGTGTAATAAAGATGAACTACTGAAAATGTGCCACATGAACTGCCAGTACATACAGGCAAAATAAAATATGGTGCGTCCTCTTATATGCAGAGTAGATGAGAAAACTAAGATTAGAATGTGCTAACTTGATTTGATTAAACGAGTCTGGATAGCTGTTCCTACTGCTGGAAGAGACTGCAGCAATGGCATACCAAGAGGTGGAGCTCTCACTGAGCATCGGGGGGTTTTAACTATGGTTGTGTTTGAGCAAGGGCTTGAGAGTAACTTTTCACAATATTCTGTACACTAAAAATACATATGCTTTAGAAAAGGAAGACAAACTCACCCTTCCTTTCTACCAATAACCAGACAACATGAACAGCTTTAAGGAATTTAGCAAAGAATCAGCTTTGAATAGATTCCACACATTACATATTGGAAATTAAGAATAGACTTATTAATTGCTACTTGTTATTTTCACTGATAGCCTCATTGTGAATAAAATTAATCTGAACGCAACAAGCAAAGGAACAACATTTAACATTCTCTTTCTTCTCACAGTTTTAAGCAGTTCATTGTCTGGCTGTAACCCACTGTACTGCCACGCAGGGTACCAACTGGGATGCTGTGTGAGCCAGAATTTTCTGAACAGCAACAGAGGGAAAATACCACTTGTGGACTTCAGAGAGCAGAGATGTCTAACTATGCTCAGGTGAATAAAACAGTCTAGTCAGAAATACTACTGTCAGGAATACCTTATATAATTTAATTTAACATCTTCTGAACAGACAGCAAAAAAAATAATTTAGCATGTTATCTCAGAGGCGTATGCTCTGAATGTATTTCCACAGAGATAGTTCTCTCCTACTTATGTCTTCCTATGCAAAAGCCACAATCATAGATGTAAGCTAAGGTTCTTTTTAGATTTGTTTCTAGACAGAGGACAGTGACACTACATCTACATTTAAAAAAAAAAAAAATAATTAAAAATTACTACCTGTTAATCTGCAAAGGAGACTACACAAGTTCTTTAAGCACATGCTATACAGGTAATACAGAACTGGAAAATCATTATCATCATAAAAAGCAAAAAGACCTACTAGAAGGATCAGTGCCAAATTCCAAACTGCACACGCAAAATACATAAGCAATCTGGATACCTGCAGTGATACACAAACTCTTACAGAATTTTGTTGAACCTAAACTGTCTACTTGTAAAATAAGGAGAAAAATACCACAAAAAAAAAAAACAAACAAACAAAAAAAACGAAAGAACATCGACACTAGAAAACATCAGACAAAGCTTTGTGCCCTCACATATTAAATCATATTAGTAAAATGTCAATATTAAATTAAGATAAATGATGAAACAGCAAAATATTACTAGAGGTACTTTTTAAATCTTTCTAAAGTGTGTATCAACATGAACAGCTATTCACTAAAGCGAATCAAGCATGGAAAATAGCACCCAGTAGAAACAGACCTGCCTTTCCGTCCACTGCACCTCATTAGGGGAATTGATAAGTGATCTTGTAAAGCACGACAAAGGCACGTTTTAGGTAGGTATGATAGTGGACAACAGTCACTCAGAGCTCCAAACAGTGAGTTAGATACAAAACTACTTCAAGGACAAAAGCAGAATTTTTCCCCACCTCTACAGCTGTGAGTGTACCACAGAGCGTTTCACTATAAATCAAGAGTTTCTGAGATGAGATGTATTTAGCAACAACAATGGACCCAGGCCAAAAACCCCCTTCTACTTTCAAATCCTCTACAATCTATTAAAGAATCCAATATTTAAACTTTGCAGTTCTTAGTTTTTAAAAATTACAAAACCTATCTTAATTTTCAATCCAACCATGAATAGACTTATATTAAGTTGTTTTGAGTGACTTGAACTTCTCTGATTTATCAGGCTTGGGAAAAATAAAAAGTGATGGATAAAGCCAAAAGCTTTGATCTTTATTTTACAAGTAAGGAGCTTAAAAAAATAAATCATAATAATATAATCCAAAATGATGGCATCACATAAAATCAAAATCATATATAGTCTAATGCTTCATCGTATCAGGCATCATCACATAGATAAAAATATAATTTTGCATTAAAAAAAAAAAAAGAAAAGAAAAATACCCCAAAACTATGGGCACTGCAACTACAAGGACTTATTCAATAGCCCTTCCTTTAATAATAGCACTCACTAGCATAATTGTTAGTGTAATGATACTTTCTGTTTGTCTTCTCTGGTACCTGAAGAATAAAATATCATGGAAAATATCACTTACTGTGTAAAACATAGTAAAATACTGCTTGCTCCCTTTCTGCTCCTGTCTGCTTCGGTTGCACACTTAGTCTTTATTTTCATCTTTATTTCAGTTTATTTAGCACTACCAATACCGGTCATGCCAGATGACAAAACATGTTGCCAGGATGGTAAAGGTCTTTTGTGATAAGGAAGAGGACTGCATGAATTCAGTAAAAAGTGATAGTGTTGAAGGTGGAAAAGTAGCATAGTTGTCATTCTATTATTAAAAGACTATAATTCATTAATCCCAGAGTGTCTGTTAAGTCTTTCCTGAAAAATTATTGAATTGTAACAAAAAGATCAAGGAAGCAAGGCTACTCTGCAATTTTATTCAGAAACATAAGACACTGCAAATTGACTGCAAGCCCTACAATCGCTTAAAGTACCTTTACAATATACTTTTGGACATTAGAAGTGTACTGTCATTCAAAATGAAGAGACAAGAAACTGATAAGAAAAAATACCCTATTTTTCCCCCCCAAATGGCACGCAAAAGGCAGGAGAAGAGTCCACAGGTCCACTTCCCCTCAGATAACCTTTCCACCTTTCCTGAAGTATTTACAAAGCCAGACAAGACCATAATTTAATTGAATTCAATGAAATGAAAGGTCATATTTCCATGAGAAAATAGACCTAGGTGAGATGAGACGTCAGAAGAAATAAACCACTACATTTGCACCCAAACCCTACAGGTAGGACAGTAAATGAAGTTCTCTCTTTTCAAAAAATTGCCACAAATAGCAGCTGAAGATACTTCAAATACTACTACTTTTTCAAAGTACACTCTGTACAGAGTAACTGTGTCAAATGTTGTCTGTCAAAGTTCACATTAGAAACTAGATCATGTTTTCCTGCATACATCATTATCACTTCTAAACAAGGTTTATTTTCCCATTTTCCTTTTAGAAGTCCTTGGAATACAGATGCAAAACAGAACTAGTAAAAATTCCATAAGCACCCTGTTTGCCAACCTCTCAAACTGAACTACATTAATCAAAAGTAACTTTTACATATTTAGTTTATAACAAAGTCACTTTACACATTTAACAAATCCCTCCATGATCATATTAACATTTGTACTTATGCACTGATCCAGTGGACAAATTATGCTTTACCCTGGACACATTCATATCCCAAATTGCACAAGAAAATTAGGCTACAAGTGATCAAACACTGCCAATTATTTATTTACTTGTTAACAATGAGAAAACGCTCTCATACTAATGAGAAAAATTCTAAGACAGAAATATACCTCTCCTCATTCAAAGGAATAAGGAAAAAAAAAAAGTAAACCCCATATTGTTTCACAGATATTAGAGTTATTTCTGTGACACTCTTATCTCTTAGCCTGCAGATGGATGGAGCATTTAGTGAAAAACAAGTCCCCCTCATAATAAAGCCACAAAGAGTGACCAATAACAAGATAACAGCAAAAATACCCCAGAAGTGCTCTGATCATTGTTTGTGTTATTTCCAACTGCAGCCTTACAAAATGCCTCAATTTTATCAAAATAGGCTCTCCATTTCTTAAATGTAGTCCTTCTTTAATTAATTTGTTGAAATTTAGTTACTAGTTAGCATTCATAAAATCATAATTAATTCACAGCTATAGCTCTGGAAGATACCATGCTATTCATCGTTCTTAGGCACACAAGTGCTGAATACCAGCACAAGATCACAAAGACAGCTCGGTGGCTGCTTCTCCTTTCCTTGTATTCCCAAAAGCTTCAAACTATGCCTGACAAAATGTAAAGAAGATCACCTGCTTTGGATCTATTGTCATTTGGATATTTTTCAGAGTGCCAAACTCTGAACCGATTCCTACTATTAGGAGAGAACTTTTGCAAAGCAAGACACAGAATTGGAATTGTTTTACAGGGTGTAGCACGCAGGTCTCAGGTTCCACGGAGATAGTACTGATGATGTTTCTGACGGCTGCTTAGACTTTAACTGTCTCTCTTTTTTTGTGTGTGTGTGTGTGTGTTTTGGGGTTTTTTTGGTTTTCACGTTGGCACCAACTCTTTGCATGAACTGAAATGCTCATTTGCTTAAATAAATTCACAATGACTAGTGCTCACACCATTCCGTGTAGCTAATTCTTGTTCTGCCTGCAGCTACACCATCTAATCTGCCCATTGCTTCTGTACCTCATCTTCTAACTCAACAGTAAGCATGACTCCCTATATCTCCTTCTCCTCTGCAGATGCTCCTGTTGATTCAGCTCATTGTATTTTACAGTGTTTCAGTCTTCTGCTTTTGTGTTTTGCTCTCACTCTTACTAAGACTCAAACCTGTCATTCACTATTTCTCCCCTCCATGCACGATAATCTATTTCCATGCGCACTTCAATGCCATCAGTTCTGAGTGCTTCTGATGTTAGGAATCACATTCATTTCGGATGACACACACAAATTCCTATTTGTTTTTGGCTCTTGGAAGTTTTTTCATCTCTGTCCCAGAGCTAAAATGAAAATAGTCAAGACCCAAGAAATGTAACTGCTTTTATTTGACTGTTTTCTTCACATTTGGAGTTTTGGACATAATATGCATCACACAAATACTTTCTCCTGCAACTGACATATACTCCAAAATATCATTTCCCTCTGTCTCTTGCATTCCATTAAATAATGACTTGCTGAGCTGCATCTATTAGCAATGTTTCAAATACTGATTTTTTTTTTTTAAATCACTGACTAATACAGGAACAATATGCATTATTTCAGCTGTAACAATTTAATGCATTTTACTAGTCCAACAGACACATTTGTTTGCCCAGTCTCTACGATATCTTTGGTTGTTGAATAATTTTTACTAAGAAATAGAGAAATACAATATTTCTATGATCTACACAATGAAAGGCAGAATAAGACCTTCACAGTCATAACTAAGCTCAAAAAGGAGATGAATTAGATTGACTGATACTGTGGTCACTGCTTGTTGCTCTTGGAATCCCAAACAGCAGAAACACTATTGAGGACATGAATTCACACTTTCTGGAGGAGTAATGCAGCTGGTCAAGTATCACCCTAAAAATTGCAACTACTTCCAGCAACATTACATTGACGATATAATAATAATAATGTGCTAGACTAATGATACTAGGAGTGAGTCATATTAGCATTATAGGAAAGATCCACACTGTATTATATTTAGCTCCAAGAAAATGACGCAACTTTAAAAGAGAGGAAAGAGTGTCACATTACTGCAAGCTAAATATATCCACGATGCCATAACAAAGAATTAGTCTCACTGTGAAAACACACTATAGAGTTGCAGTGTTCAAAAAACGCACTGACAGGGAAGAATTTCAGTCTTCATTCCGCATGACTTTCTATTAATGTTCAAGATGATTCAAAAGAGAAATTTCATGCTGATAACAATTCTTTTCACATCTTAAGAGGAAGATAAATATGTGCCCAGCACTAGGCCACTGGGTCACTACGACTCAAAAAAGGGGACCAAAATAAAGCCTTATCAAAACCAGATCAAGAAATTAAGTAACAGGAAAAGTGCAGGGGAAACTCATCAAAACATTTCAAATTCTCTATGCTGGAAAAACACTACTTGGCACATTTAAAGATACCTGTTTCTTCATAATTTGGAGTCAGAATTTTATTTTCTTACTGCATAACTGAATTCATGATACCTAATGGGTTTCTGTGTCATGGAGACAAAGAACATAGAGGCCTTGTTCTTGTGGGGGACTTCAACCTACCGATGCCCACTGGAAATACAACACAGCAGAGACAAAACAGCCCAGGAGGCTCCTGGTGTGTGTGCAAGACCTTCCTGACACAGCTGGTCAGTGAGCCAGCCAGGGGAGATGCCCTGCTGGGCCTGCTGCTTACGAACAGGGAAGGGCTGGTGGGTGACCTGGTGGTCAGATGTTGTGACTGAGTTACAGCAGTCATGAAGCCGGCTGGGGGCCGAGCCCAGAGCGGTGGGCAACGAAGCTGCATCCCACTGGCGCCGGGCACGAGTGGAGCTCCCCAGGGCTCCGTGCCGGGGCCAGCCCCGGTCAGTGTCTTTATTGACCATCCGGGCGAGGGGATCGAGTCTGCCCTGCTGGGGGGCTGGAGGACTCTGCAGGGGGGGGCTGGGCAGGCCGGGCCGAGGGGCCGAGGCCACTTGTACGAGGCTCAACCCGGCTCCGCGCCGGGCCCTGCCCGCGGGGCACAGCAGCCCCCCCAGCGCTGCGGGCTGGGGCAGGGGCCGGGAACTGCCCGGCGGGAAAGGGGCTGGGGGCTGGGCAAGGGCCGGCTGGGCAGGAGCCAGCAGGGTGCCCAGGTGGCCACGGGGGCCAGCAGCCCTGGCTCGCGTCTGAAGCAGCGTGGCCAGCAGGGCCAGGGCAGCGCCCGTCCCCCCGTGCCCGGCACTGGTGCGGCCGCCCCTGGAACGGGGGGCTCAGCTCTGGGCCCCTCACTCCCAGACAGACCCTGAGGGGCTGGAGCGTGTCCAGGGACGGGCACGGAGCTGGGGAAGGGGCTGCGGCACAAGGCTGGGGGGGGGCGGCTGGGGGAGCTGGGGGGTTCAGCCTGGAGAAGAGGGGGCTCAGGGGGGCCCGATCGCTCTCTGCAGCTCCCTGACAGGGGCTGTGGGCAGGGGGGGGTCGGTCTCTGCTCCCAGGGAACAAGCGACAGGACGAGGGGAAAGGGCCTCGAGGTGCCCGGGGGAGGGCTGGATTGGGGATTAGGGACAAGTCCTCACCGAAAGGGTGGTCAGGCGCTGGGACAGGCTGCCCAGGGAGGGGGTGGAATCACCTTCCCTGGGGGTGTTTAAAAAACACATAGATGTGGTGCTTAGGGACGTGGTTTAGTGGTGGGCTTGGCAGTGCTGGGTTAATGGTTGGACTTAATGATCTCAGAGGTCTTTTCCAACCTAAATGATTCTATGAATCTACAATTACATGTCAAGATAGTTAAAGTATTCCTGGGTGCTAAAGGAGCAATGGTGGATCACAGCATTTCAGATTAACTGACATTATTCAATCATACTTAATACAGCAACCATGAACTGTGTGACATATTAGAAACTAATTCTTGTAAAACCTCTAGGCTTCCTAACTAGGAGTTCCTTCATTCATACACATAGTGAGCAGGTGTAATGAGACTTTACAAAACAAGCCAACAAACAAAACCACTCAAACCATACATAGCACTTTACCAGTTGTTAACAAAGCTTCTTCCTAAAACACTATGCATTCTTAGCTATGTTGCTAAATCTTTTTTTACAGTTCAGAGATAAAAATATTGTATTTTTTAACACCTCTAAGGATCTAATGAATTATTTTTTTCCAGACGTGACTGTTACACCAAGGAACCTAGCATTAACAGCTCATCTAGAACAAGTATGGCTATGAAATTCAGCCTGGTAGGAACCTGCTTGGCATGTGGAAGCATAAACACAGAAAATTTAAAGGGAAAAATAATCTAAAGATTTAGTATCTCCTGCACTTTATGAGCAGGACTCAGTCCTTTCAGAAAGGTAGAGAAAAACAGCTAAGTTTTTTGTTCTAAGGACACCTCTAGGTAGTCACTCTTCTCCTTTGAGAGTACACAGTGCGAAGAAGCAGAGAGCATTCACATTTTTAAGCATTTAGGTGTTAATCTGAGATGCAAGGGTAACCAAGACAAGCACTTAAACATATGCTTAAGGTTAAGAATCGTAAGTGCTCTTCAAAGTGAGAACTGACCATTCTGGTGTTGTGACAGCTCATTCCATTATATGTTATTACATAACTAGCATAAAAAAGCCTTATTATTATTATATACAAGTTGCTTCCACTATTTTCTAGTTGTATTACTCCACTTTACAGTTAAAATTCTTGTCTTCTGTGAGTATTGCAACAAGGTCTCCACTGTCAGGCTAATAATCAAAGTGTAACCATCAAACATTCCCAGTCTTTGTCACTCTTTGCTTTCTGATTACTGTCTGGTCAGTTAATTTCCCCAGCTTTTCAACTGGCACTAATCAGGAATTAAAAGCTGCCATCAGTTTTGCTAGATACAGATTCCTACCCCCAGTTAGAAAGGATTTTCAAAATAGGCAATTCTTGGCCTTTTCTGATTATCCACAGACAAGCTCATAATCCAGTCACTAGTATTTAGGAAGTCAAGCAGTGAAATAAACAATGTTGATTATAATCTATTGCTCTTTTTTTTTTTTTTTTTAATCAAGAAATAAAGCAAAAAAAAAAAAAAAACAAAAAACCCTTCAGCATTCTAATCCTGAGACATCTGTTTTGGGGTTTTGGGGTTTTTTATTATTTTTAATTCAACAGGAAAACGGATTTGGGTGAAGATGAAAAGGAAGGGCAGGAATCCAATAAAAAATAGCCCTTTTTAGATGATACCTTTACAGTGGCTAGTGCATTTTACGTCTAACAGTTTATTCTGTGTCAAGTAAACAAAAATATTTCAATCAAGTTTACTAGGATTAAGATAGTGATTAGAAAGATTTTGTGGTTTTAAATGGGTAGATTTCAGGGGAACGGAGGGGGAGAGACCTACTAGACAGACTGCACGGGGAAAACCTCCTTTTTAGTTGTTTTTCCAGGTAAGAAAGCTCAGAATAAGTTAGAAGACTAACTTATAACCATCAAAAGAAAGATCACAGAGTAACAGGAATACTGTTACAACAGCAATGATAGAGTAGCTGCAAGTTTGGATATGTTACCATCTTAAAGATGCAGCCACAGGATGAAACCAGAAGCCACAGAAATAGAAATGTAGATGACCACTTGTGGATAAACATGGAAGGCAACCTGGAAAGCAACTCTCTTCAGGGCATAACAAAATCCCAAAACCAAGGTTGCATGTATGGCTTAATTGTGTTAATGAAACTATTAGTTATGCTATCAGAAAGCTGTATCCTAAAGAGTATTGGTAAAAACAAAATTCTCCTGTTGGAGAAATTTCTCATCTTGAAGAAGAGCAATAAAAAAAGGAACCTGTTGTGAAACATTGACTAGTTGTTGTATAGGGCTCACACACTCAAGTCATCGTGTAACAGCCAGGTAACATAGGTAGCCTTGTCTTTAAACTTTGGATGCAAGCCCGAAACAAAACAAACCACTAGTTCTGCTGCTCCCTTATTTCACATTAAGATACAAAGAACCAATCTCCCCAGCAGCTTGTATTGCTACATATGCAAGTACTTTGTTTACTTTAAAGGGAAAGCATTAGCTTGTGTTTGGGTTAGTACTCCACTGTTTGTGCTTAGTCTTGGTATCCCACCCTCAAAGTCTGTGGTTTTGGATTCAATGCAGTGAAAACTAGAAGCAGTCAAGGCTAGAAAAAATCATCAGAGGTGTAATTCTGACAGTTCAGTGTCTACAGGAGATATCTGATGTAGACTAAGGGTGTATAATTGTGGATCATCAGTACCGTGATGGCCTTTAAACTCATCATATTCAGATATATTATCTAGAGAGAGACAAGAGAATGAAATAAGGACAGGACAATGATGAAAATGGACTGAGAGAGTAGCAGAGGATAGAAGAGGAGATGATATTCTGTTGGGATAACACAATAAAGAAATCATCAGAGAACCAGGAAGAGGATGAGTGGGTGACCTAGTGAGGAAAGTCATGACACTACTGCAAAGGTCTGAAGCTGTATTTTCCAAACTGTAAAATAGCACTTGTACAACTGAAGATACTCACTGTAGAGAAGTAACTCCGTACTGGCAGTATTTCAGCCAATTTTAGGTTTTATCAATTAATTTTTATTAACATTTTAAACTGAACATTTATTTAGCAGGATAGTTCCCTGCTGTTTAAAAAGAATCTGCATCATTGTTAGTTCGTATTTGTGTAATGAGAATTTTGTGAATTGCACGAGACAGAACATACATTAAGATCAATAATTGTCAACGGCTTTTTGTATTTGTTCACTTCATCAGACCTGGCACGCACACACAAGAAAAGTACTAATAATATGACATATCTATGAATTCCTATCAATGTTAGCAAATTGCCTGCATATAGTGAGTAGATATACAACACCAAGGTTGTGCAAGATCTGTCCTAAAATGAGAGCGAGTGCAATGTAATTCAGAACATTAATTCAAAACTTCAGACAACACAGCAAAGCCATGCAACTTGACTGGCTGATGAAAAAGGAAAATGCTTCTAGTAGCCTGAAAGAGAATAAGGCTGGCTTATATTAAATAAAATGATAGCCTGAAAAGTTTTACTGACAATCATAAATGCTTCAACAAAAGAGTACGAACTGTTCCCAGAACTACAAGTGGTTTTAAAATGATGATCACTGATAACTGACAGAAAGGAATAGAAAGCAGTAAAGAAATAAAAGGATAACAAGAAATATTTGAAATCACTGCTCGTATTTCCTTTTGTTCCCATGTGCTCTCAGACCACAAAAGGTGAATGTGATGTTGAACCCAAATGTATTGCTTTCTGTTTGGCCTCTGCTATGCACTCATTATTGCAGGAAGCTTAGCTTCACAGCAGAATACCAATGCTTTTCTGCTGTCACCCCTCGCCTCTTAGCGGTTTGTGAGGGCATGATTCTCCTCTTCCTTAACCTAATTTTACACCAGTAAAACCCTCTTGATTTCACTAGAACTTCCTTTGAGTTTCAGTAGCATAAACACAAGAATCAAACCATCTCTTCTAGGTTTGCATAAAAAAAAATAATTGATTTTTATGTTGACATTCTTCTGTTATCGATACAGCGCATAAAGTATACTAGGTAAATGAGAAAATGTAAGTCTGAATTATTTAGTGTTTCAGACTTGGCTGGAGTTCTAAAGAAAGTGCCTCAAGTACAATGCAGTGCATCCCTATTTTATACACCATTGAACAGAACATCTACAAATTGCCCTGGAACTTGCATACTGCCATAGGGGTAACTGACATTATTCCTGGGCTGTGGTTACTTCTAATGCTCTGTTAATCGTTCTGTGCTCTAACATGCTCTGGAGGAAAATCTGTATGTTCCCACAAAATCAGAGAAGTTCCACTAATGAAATTAAGTGAAAGGAGCATAATGTATTTTTGTCAATGTGAGTCCCTTAAGCTAAACTTTGGAGGGTGAAGCACATGTATTATTCAATAGAAAAGCTTTAATTAGTGTTTCTTTAAAATTACTCTGAGAAAGGACTAAAAGAAACAAAATAGTCCATCAAGATTGTTGAAATTGTGGCTAAATCAATCTACAATAAGCTAGCATCACTGTACTGACGCACTTGAAATCTACCTGAAAGCTAAGTAAAGACAAGTGACAGTAAGTCAAGCATTTCACAGAATATTTAAGTTCTTTCCCATGGTGTACATGACAGTAATTTCAATCAAGGTCTGGCATTCATTTTTTCCTAGGCTATTTTTCATATTACCCGATTCTGAATGTAGACTATAAAGTGCATTTTAAACAGCAGTAACTCAAAGCCTGGAGTGGAAAATTATTAGTTTATTTCAAATAGACCTGTGCAGAAAAAAAAAAAAAAATATGCAAATATCTTACATTTGCAGATATCGATTTCCAACCAGCCTGATGTGTGACTATAATTGCTTTAACAGACCATTGTCTACAGCTTGTAAACTTGAATCAACGTACATCCCTCTTTTAGTAGAAGATCCAAAAGCGTATTGATTCAAATGTCGTCTCTCAAATTGAGATAATCTTTTTGAGATTTCAAACTTAATTTGTTGATTGCCTCTAAGTGACATGGGTTCAACACTGTCATCAGATGAGTCAAACTGTCCTTGACAGTTCTGACACTTTAAGTAGTTGGTTTTGCACTGACTGATTCACTGGCAATAGACTCGTTATCTGTAGCGCTATGTGGAACTTGGGACGAGTCGATTCTGACCTAGGTAGTTTTCATCTGCTTCTGAACAGTGGATTGCTGTGCACCCCTACTGAGTTTCAAAGTAATTTTCGCTTTTGTATTTCCTAATTGTATGCTTTTTATTTCCTATCAGTCTCCTTGTGGGGCTCCTTTGCACTGCAGCCAGCAGGTGACACCCTGCACGTAATTCCTTAGAGAGAATCACTGTCACTCCCAACCACTTATCCAGTGGCTGCCTAGTGCTAAGTTTCACTCCCAACTGCTATTTAATGTCCTCCATCTCATGCTCCACAGAGAAAACCAATTTTCATACAAACAAAGTAAAAAAAAACAGTATTAAGTGTCTGATTTAGGTTTATAAACCCACCCGTGCACTCTGGTGTAGGATGTACAGCTAAGGCTGGACTGCCGAGTGGTGCACAAAACCACGTATTTCATTCTTCCTTCTACCAGCTTCATAAAGTCATAAGCACTGAGCTGGTTTACTTGGTGCTAGTTAATTAACGCCATGGTAATATTACTCTTTCATAATCCATACCATTACCATGGTTCAGCAAGACATGATTCTGCACCTTTTCAACTCCTGAAGCTCCGCAGGTGACACACACAGCAACCCCCTGAATTATTCAATGTCTGTGTCCGTGGTGGCCCTGTTTGACCTTTTACTTGTTTGTAACATTGCTAGCTTTTTAATCTTTAACCCACTGTATTTCCTGTGAATTCTCAGAAGACCTCATCCTACATTAAGAAAAAAGGTTCTCCCTGTAGAAGTTTTCATTTGGTTTCTATCTATGTATTTTACATTTTTGGAGCATGACAGAAGTAGACAAGAATGTGCTTTCAGGAAAACTCCAAGAGAATATACTTCTAATTATCTGTTTTGCTCTTTTAGAAGACCCCAAATCACATTGGTCTTTCTTAAATATAAAATAGCAATACTGTGACTGTGCAGTTTATTATTCCTAGAAGTCTTTCAAAACATGTGTCTAATCACAATGGGTCCTGTTCAGCACTCTTTACTCATTATTTCCATCAAAGTCACACTTCCATGGGAACTTAGCCTGAGGAAGGAATGCAGGGTAAGCCAAGGTGATTACTGCAACCAGTTACTGGGAAATACAAGAAAACCTCAAATTTTTGTCTTCACATTTAAAAAAAGTTCCAAATGTAAATTGTGCTGAGGCACTAAGAAGATTCTTCTGACAAATCAGCAACGAAACACTGGAAAATAGTCTGAGCATGATTTTTAACTGAATCACAATGTTAAAGTTGTACTGAAAGAGAAATATTTCAGCTAAAGTAAATCAAGAGTGTAGTCCACTGTTCTAAAGGGTGGTAGAAATACATATCATTACGCCATACTAGAGTTTATAACTCAGTACTGTTATGGCCGATGCTTACAGATAAGTAAACTTATTCACTTATTCTTTATAAGCAACATAATATGCTACATGCTTTACAAAAATGTGCTTCATCTCTATAAACAAAAGCTTCATTCTGTAATTCACCTTCACTATCACCCTTGCAGACAGTCATGTCATTTCCATTTCTTATGCATCTAATTTGAATTAGGTCATAGCAATGTGTGTTTGCCACATCTAAAATGTGAAACCACACTGCACACAAGTTTCATTTCTGACCATGAAGACAACCTGTGGGGGGATTCCGATTCCTGCTTTTAGAATAAACTGCCAGACGAGCATTTTGAATATTCTTCCTGCTGTGAATTGCACTCGATCCATTGCCTAAGCTGTGGCAATAGCCAGTGGTAACAGGAAAGCAGAAGGACAATTTACAATAGAATATACAGTAGGTCAGTAACTTTGAGCATGTATTGATTTATGGTGCCAAAAGGTTTTCCTGATTCCCTTTATTTCTTGACTGCTGTATAACACACACGTTACACTTACATGCTTAATTAAGGATGCCTCAACAAGTATTAAGGGAAAGTGTGTTCACAAAAATCAGACAGCTAAAAATCCCACAAAATAAAACTGATACATACACTAGTTTCAAAGTCAGAAAATATATGGTTAATTCCTTTGCCCAATCAAGCTTTGGTTAAATGACCCAGTCTGACAGAAAAAACTAGCAGTTGCTTTCTGGTTTTAGGAAGATCATTAGAACCCCCTTAGGTTATTTTTAACCTTGGTACAGAATACAATCACTTCATTTATTATTTTTTCTGCTATGAGGGGCCAAATTCCCAAATATATTTTCTAGACCATAGATAATAGCATGATCAAGTATGTTACTCATTTCTGAATGTAGCTAAATCACATTGTTACATTGCTGATTTTTTTATGTTGTATAAGTTTATGTGAGTTACATGTACATTAGCATTTTGCATCTTCTCAGATTATTTCTATGGAAGTAAATATATAAAGCCAAATATATTTATGCACATTAGCTATCATGCTTTATCTCTAAGATGTATGAAAATTAGCAAAGCCTCAAAACTTCACAGGAATTTGGGCAAGGACTGTTGGTCCAGTCATGGACATGCACATTGCATCACATGCCCCTAGAGAGCATCCTTATAAACAATGCTATCAGATATCAAATATAGCTCCGATTTGCAACAGACAGCGGTAAAGAATTCATCAGGTTTCCTGATGCAGCAACCCTCCTGCAAGTGCTGTAAGGCCTCAAGTACACAGTTCACTAAAAAGACAGACATCGATACCCTCAAAAACTCCAGTGGCTGTCTGCCTAATCTGAATGTGAGTCCTAGAGGGGGGAAGAGGGGAATTTGCTCATTGTGTATGGCTGAACTGTTCTTTTCTTTGTAGCTGAAATAAAAACTGATCTAGAGATTTTTCACTTGAGTGGTTGAGACATATTTTCCTGGGTTGGCAGAATACAAGGCCAGTTTAAGAGATGTTCCCACTTTTGTAATCACCATGTAATGTCACTACACTGCTACTCACTTTGAATTAAAATAACTGTTCAGCTGTGTTAATTTATGCTGGTGGATCACTGCAGTCTATCATTCCAACCATGCGTTTCCTGTGTTCCACTGAACGCAGAGAAAGAAGCCACTGTACAATAGATTAGACATAGATTTGATTCTTTCATCTGTCTTTAGGAATGGCTACAATTACATTGCCTATTCTGAATGCTATGAAGAAATGGTTGTGCATTTACATTTATGTTTTTACTACCTTGTGTGTTTTAAAATATGGAGTAACAGCAAAACTCCTTACCTGTGAACGTAGAGAATACGTAAGTTAGGACCCTCAAGCATCTTGATGCATCTGCTAGAATGTCAAACCATCCATCACTTCACCCAAAGCATAACAGTAGACCTCTGCTTCAGTTATCAAGGTAGGTGAAAAACTGCAGAGTATGTCTTCTGGTGAAACTCAGTATTTTCTGGGACATAGTAAACTTCTACAGTTCACGACCCAAGCAAGGGTCACAAACAGCTTTCTGTCATGCTTTAACATTCACAGCATGCTCTCAGTAATTAGTTTATCTGACATCACTAAGATGTGATCATAAAAGATCTCATAAGTCTTGACTTTTGTGACTATTTTTACAGAAATGCACAAAGAAAAGGCTTCTTTTCCTACTTTATATTAGGGGTTTTAATCCTGCCTATAGCTGCAGTTTTCCTAGATTATGAAGCCTCAAACCAAACTGCACAGGTACTATTCATGCTATCAGAACAAGAGTGGATGAACTTCATGAAATAAAACCAAAGACACAGATAAATCTCTCCATCTGCCATGGTGTAGATCTTATAGATATGTGAATGGTATCTATTTATCATCTTTATTTTATAAGCAGGCAGAGAAAACCACAACTCAGAGAACATCACTTAGCTGAGATTGAACCCTTTAAATTTATCTTAATTATGAAAAATTTACAGATACTATCTGACAACAAGTGCAAGTAAGACTAGAAATGCAAGTGATGGACTTTTCTGAATGTCGACTCAAGACTTCTATCTGGCATCCTTCAGAATCAAATGGTCAAATTTTGCATTACTGCTTCACACGTTTCTATTATTTGTAGGAATATGAAATATTTAGAAAGAGGAAAGGGGAACAGATTAAGATTCAGTTATTTTTTTTATTGCTATTTAATTCTGAATTATTGCATATTTCAATAAATACCAAGTCTAAACATCTGTGGGGGAAAAGTCAATTTTATTTAATATATTCAGCAGTATTTGAGTGTGATTTATGGTTACCACATCTCAAAATTCTGTCCCCTCTCTTTGCAATGGAGATTATCATTGGTTCTTCAAGCCATAAAACTAAAACTCATCCTTACTTTGTCAGATGATTTGTTTTTTCCCCTACTCTTCACCAAAGAAGTCCCAGCTGCCTTTGCCTAATGCTAATGTCTGTTATCTAGCAAATGCCTTTCACAGTTCCTTAGTCTTTGTTCTCCAATTAGATATAATATTCAAATTTTTTGTACTTCATTTATACTTTATATATTAAACAACTCACTACATTTGTATTTTTACACCATTATCTACAGTTTAAAGACAGAAAAAGGTCTTTAATGTCCATAAGTTGTCAAATCAGCATTCCTTTTGTTAGAGCAGAAGGAATGAAGAACCCTGGCACACAAACACATAAACTAGTATGTAAGCTTGGAGTACTTTAGAAGAGTATCAAAACTATTCGCAGAACCTGCATTTGCATTCTACTAAACTTAGGCTACTCAATTGCCTAGATAATCTATAAAATATTGAATTGGATTTATTTCTTATGGCTCTCTTTTGACCAATGTAAAGGAAAATTATACAACATAAATTCCTTATCAGGAATATGAATGACAGTTAAAAGAAGAGGTAAGAAGCTTCTTGCCAGATAGCAAGAAGTTGGTACATTTGATCCTGTTAGGAAAGTGAGAGAAATCCATAGTTTACCATGAACTAATTCACGATACATACTTTCAAAGCTTAAAAATTTCAGAAAATGTTTTGATTGGAATCTTATACTGACCAAAGAAGCCAAGCAAAGCACTTAGCAAAAGCCTCTTCCAGATGACAAACTGGACTCATCATGAAACGAAGGTACACTTTTAAAGTAATTTCATTGCTAAAAAAAGTTACGACTGCCAAGCAGTTAAATTGCATGATAAATTCCAGCTCTAAGGAACAACAAGACATAACAACAAATTAACAATTCTGTTCCATGTTATTGTGAGATACATTAGGCCTAGTCAGCAACATGCCTCAGCATATGGCTGGCCTCACCTAGCTTTCATTGTGGTAAAACTAATAATGCCTTTTTACTGCTTTTAGCTCAGGACAGCTTCTGTATGTAAGTTAATTCAAGCAAGAAACATTTAGGAACAAAGAGCAGGCCTTTGGCTCAGTTTCTAGATGGTTGTGTCAAAGGCCTTGTACTCAGAAACAGTTTCACATTCTCTACCTCATCCTTTACCAGGATTCATTTGTATGGCATTTAAGGATAGCACAATTTTAAACAGGCTCTTTCTAATCAAGCCAAGTTAGCCTAATTATTATTCAAACAAAACTTTAAAGAATACAGAACTGCAGGATTCTCCAAGTTCTTGCTATGTAGGCATTTAAATGCAGAGACTTATAATATGGACATGAGGGATTACAGATCTATCAGAAGCAGAATGTAAGTGAAGCAGCTTCCACTATAAAAGACACCTTCAAACTTCATAAACTTCATTGTTTATCTGGGAGGAACTTCAGGAATTACATAACAACAGGTAATAATAAGGTGGTTAGTACTATACGTTAACTCCTAGTCCAAAACTCCTAATTTGGATTTCACTACAGTTCTTCATCCTATTTCCTTCCTGACGGGGGTAAAGCTAAATATAATAAATTATTAGTATAGGTGTATGAACAAGAACAGTCATTTTTCCAAAGCTTATGACCTGTTCTTTCCAGAGAGAAAAAGACCATTTTGAATGTCTGTAATGGAGAACACCATGCACAAATATACCTTGTCCATTCCCCAGTTACTATTGTCTTCCAAGTCAAACCAAAACAGAAATCCTCAGCAAAATCCATCATCTAATGAAACATCATTTACACTACACAGTTAATTGAGAAGACTCTCTTTAGGCATACTGAATTGGTATGTATCTAATCCATTCTCAGTTCCTTTCTAGGCTTTGCTCTTGGTTTCCTTCTAATTAATGGGCCCCATCTGCTGGAAAAACTCTCCTACTACCTAATACCAACACCCATCAATCAACGCTTCGCTCTTCCAGAGGTTCCATCACATGCTGCAAGGCTAGGTTTACAGGGTTTTATTAACTGTTACACAACATAAAAATCCTTAGAAGTTTTAAGGATGTTCTACCTGGGGAGTTGTTTTTTTTTAAAAAGGGATTCCTATATAGGACATAGTCTGTATGAGTTCTCTGGCATGGTACATTATATTCATTTTGCTAAAATGGCAGTTTTTCTTGACCTGTGAATTTCTGAAGGATAATTAAATAAATTTGTTTCAACTTAATAAAATATTTTCAGTGGTCACCTACAAATTCTGTTTTCTGAAGTGATATAGTTTGTTTAAATAATGGATAACAAGTAAGGTTAGTCCCTACTATGTGGAAGAAGTGGTCAGTAATTCGCAACAGTAATTATTCTGAAGTATTTTTCATAAGGCTTGTGGTGTCCTTGAAGTGGAAATACAGCTAATGGAGACTGAAGACTACTTACTACTACTAAGCCACAACATCTGTTCTAAACATAGTCAAACTAATACCAATGGTTTCCAAATGGTGAGTTCCTACACCATCCAAACATTTATGAATGTATTTATCAGACTGAAGGATTCACACAGTTCCAGATAAACTGTCACTAGGTTCTAATGTGAATAGCTTGGTTAATGTTCATGATAAAAAAGGTATCATTTTTTCAACAAATTTTGGGATGAGATTAAACAGATAGTGCTACAAATAATTGTTTATCTCCAACATTGCAGATAAACAGATTAGCTGGCCAGTACAAGAATCTTGGTGCATCCCACTGATTCAAGTCTGTCCTTACATCTAGGCCTCCAAAGTGAAAAGGGATGCAGAACAATGTACAGAAACTTACTTCTTCAGCAATGCAACACAGAACTACTCTCCAAAAACAGGTCAATAAATCTCATATTTACAACTTGTTCATCATCCATAGTATCTAAATCATGCCCTTACATTTTTCCAGTATATATAATAGACCATGTCTTGAGTGAATCCTTGCTTGGGCAACATTTTATTTTCATTAAATTTAAGATTTCCCACAAAATTCATCCATTACACCTCATTTGGATCAATGTACTGTCCTAGCCCTATCAAACCACAAAGGGCTTGTGTAAGCTTAGATTCATCCAGTCCTAATTTAACCTGTCAGTAAGAAAGAAGCCCCATTAAATAGATGTAAGTAGCAGTGGATTAATAAAGTGAAGCCTTGATTTTAATGGCTCTAAGCATAGGCCTTCTTTACACTTGAATGTTTAAATTCTTTTAATTACTAGAACATTTTTTTTTCCCTGTAGACATTTGTAAATGGCCAGAGAAATATATGTGTACACACACCTCTCTCTGATTACTCAAAACCAAAGTAATCTCTGCTCAAATTTGAGAATGAAGCTAGAGTTTAATTTAACGTAATACTAAATTTAGGTTAACGTAATGCTTCTTTATACAGACACACACAGAATTATCTGATTTGATATAATGTTATAAATGGTATAATGCTCATTGTACTCCACACCAGTGTGGCATGTAGCTAAAATGATGGATCTCTAAACTGTACAAAACACTGAAAATGTAAGTACTTCAAAATAGATCAATATGATATTAGATAAAAGAGTGACAGTAATGGAGTCATCTATAACTCCAGCCACTTCAATGACACTTGGATTCACAGTTAACCTCCCCATCTCATATCAGCTACCTTCTTGATGATAACCTGGAATGAAAACCTGATAAATGGAGTTCCGTAAAGCTTTGTGTGCTGACCTTACTTACCTTCCCCAGAAGTCAATGGTTACACTTCTGCACTGAAAGCATAGTTTTGAAGAGCCCATCTTAAGCATATACAGAAGTAATAATTTCTGAGGAACAGAGAGACCTCATCATCTACTAATGACACTGAGCAAATGCAGTCTCCTCTGAATTCACTGTAAAATAAGAGCACTAGTTCACTATGACAATCAAGTTCCAGTGCTTTGAGTCATTAATAGTAGGTAATAGAGTGGGTTACAGGTAGATAATGACCCTTGATCCAGAACATCAACAATTTACTAAAATAGATCCATTACAGTATCTTCTCTTTGTCTTTGCTGTTCAGTACTTGAGAACATGCAAAGATGTTTGGATTTATATGAAACCTCCCAACAAATAATTTCCTCTAAAGCAATAGCAACCTTTTACCACTGAACAAAGAAATAAAGTACAAGATGTCAAAGCACAGTGAAGGACACAGATGATTCTAGAACTTTAACCTATAAAATTTTGTAGCTAAATTTAATAGAGCAGGACAGGATGGAAGAAGCTAGTAACAAGAGTACCACACTGATTTCAAGGTATATGAAGAAAAAAAAAAATCTACAGAAGGGCACTGGGTGAAAAAGACATATCCCTGCAACGCTCCGATAATGAAAGAAAAGTGGAGATAATAAAAATGAACCTTCATTAATACCATTTTCTAAAAGATCTTTCCTATTTTTATATTAAATTTCAACTCGTACATCAAAGTGAGTGAGAACTCAACTCATTGGCTTGCTGTTAAAGAGCTGCAGATTGCTTCTGAATGAAGAAAATTGTGGGACTGCATTGCATTTTTAAAGGTTAGCAAGACACCTTATGCCCTGATACTGTTTCTTCTCATTTCATAGGCCTTTTTTCTCTTGAAGTTTCATCTCCTTGTAGTATTCCTACAGCACAAAGCTGTGAAAAAATATGCAATATGATGCATAGTATCACAAAAATGTCTTTGTAGAATATCATTCTACTTCATTATTATTTAAGCATACAAAAAAAGCTTTCTCCAAAGCTATGGATTATTTCTCCAAACTAGAAGAAAACAAATGAGATGAAGCATCAAATAACTGTAGCTTTGATTTTCCATTAAAATAAATTCAAGATGTGTCTTGAAGAAATAAAAATTAGCCAAATAATGAACAGCAACAACAGAAGTCCTTTTTTAAGGTTTACCAAAAGGTAGACATCAGAAGTAATTTTTTTTGTCAAATTACCTTAATAGAAACTAGTTTAAAATAAAGTTTGCATTTTGCTTCATTTTTCTACTCCTTAAATCTCATATGTGAGTATCTGGACTACTTGGAAAGGTTCAGGTTTGAAACCTCTCCAGTCTGAAAACATTTATAGTGTAAGAGTAGCTTTACAGTATCACTCTAACACATGTAAATCCTGACATGACAGGAGCTGCACTTACGCTGAAAATACAGTTCAGTTGTCAAATTCTAATTAGACTCGGAAATCCTTCTGGACATCATGATAAATGTGTTAATTAATATCAGATGGGATGGAAGTTTATGAGATTTGGGATATCTATCTTCAGCAACAGTAAAAGAGCAATAGACTATTTTGATAAAAGGCAGAATTGTATTACAGTGGAGTTTAATTTCAGTTTTCCCCACATCATAAGGTTCTTTCCACCCTACAAGGTACTCCTTCCAAAGGAAGGATAAAGTAAAACCTGTTAAACACACATCAAAATTCCTGGATTTTACCAAAAGGTATGCAATGCAACAAGTTTCTTCTGCTTCAAAAAATTTCTTGTGACATTTTAGGGGATTCTAGATTTAATTTGGATAAAATTCTCCCCCTCAAAGTGTCCACTTCCCATCTTCCTATCAGCCTACTTCCAGCTTCTGCTCCTACACTTTCACATAAAGATGTAACTGTGCTGCTCAGTGTTTCAAAGGTTTCTGGGAAGAGGAAATAGGCAACTGATTAATACAGCGTTCTCAATTTACATCCCATCCCTAAATTATTATAGTGATAAATTATCATTCTTAATCTAGTTTTTTCAAAAGCAGTTCTGGTGGCATAATCCAAAAAGAGCATGAAGCCTTTAAAACCATTAACTCAATGTAGGCTTTGACAGTAGTGCTTACATGGCATAATTATCCAGTGCTTTCTGAAAACAAATTCTCTAAGGCACTGCTTCTCCCAAAATGTTTTGCTGCAAGTTACAAAGTAGCAGTATAGGAACAGGGCTCAAGACAATACTGACTTCTCTCACAACATGGCATGAACTTTATCTTGTAATGATGTGTTGCCAAAGAGACTTGCTAAACTGACCAATGCTTCATTGACCGAGCTCAATACTGACTACTGTCACAATGCAAAGTGAGTGCCGTTTTCTCCAAAGGTTACACACTATCAAAGGAAACAAAAACATGCATGTTGACACCCGTGAACTTTGCAAACAAGAAAGTGATTACACTATCCACACTGCCTGAAGACAACATTTCTCGTTTTCTCCTCGGGCATGGTTTGTGGATTACTGGAATGCACCAGGATCCACTGCAGATTGTCTGCTGGCAATATTAAGGCATGTGCCGATATACCACATGTTCTCCAAAACCCTTGTTCTTTTTTTTCTCTGTAAGTATACTGGTAATAAATTGTACGCCCAGATAAACAAGCAGAATGAATGCACTTGAACCTTTATCAGCTTACAGCAAAGAGTAAAGGAGGTGAATCAGAAGGGTGGAAACACACAAAAATGATGTCATGAGAGAAATTACTTCAAAGGTAAGAAATATCATCATAACATTGCATATGAAGTTTTATTCTATAAAAATAGGGGAAAATATCCGTGTTTACTCTTTACACAGTAAAATTTACTAATATTTCAAGTAACTTCTAACTAGGTGGAATAAGCACCCTAACATTAGTCAACGGAGGTGAAAACGTTTGATTGGAGTACAATACTTCTACTCATTTTGAAAACTCCTCTCTGCATTATCTATCATGTAATTACCTCAGCTCTTTCCAACTGAAAGTATATAGGCTTATAATACTAAAGATCACAGCTTCAAAATGTTCTCAGCTTTGTGAGCCCTAGTTTTTAAAATTATTTTTGTATTAGTTTTCTAAAATATCTTACTCGGCTTTAGCTATCTAAAAGCTAACTGTTCATATAGATTCCTCCTACAATACATCAAGGCAAGATAGTTACAGTGTGACTCATTGCAGCTTATGCGAGGTATTTCAGACAGTTATAGCAATGATTTCTCTGTGTGTCTCTCTTTCTTCACCTCCTACAGAATAAAATAATTCCAACTTAAACCCTTCATCATCAACATAATAATAATAATAATAATAATAATAGTAATAATAATCCTTTACAGTCACCTAAAACAGAAACTGTTATCACTTGGAAGAAATCACTATCAGATTCTGGTGTCTGTCTTCAACATCAAGTTCCACACAATGCAAAGTGAGTAACAATGCTGTATGTGCTCTGCTTCTTCTCCCTCCCCAAGCTTGTGCTTCAGCCCACTGAGAGGCAAGTACCTAGGCCTGATATAACAAATTTACTAATCCAGTATGTCAGCCAATCTGTTCTAAATTTGCAAAAGAGATTTAGGTAACTCCAAGATAGTAAAAAGAAAAGTAAAACATTACCTCTCCACTTTTCAACATTTCTCCTACCAAAATAGGTACTAAATGTTCACTTGTAACAGCGTAAGGGATTCAGTATGATCATTGCCACAGTGAGATCATACCTACACCTGGATATGGTCCATGTACTTTACATAAACACCATGGTGTACAACCAATGCAGTCATGAATTAACACTCTCTCATTAAAGAAAACTCCATTCATCCTCAATGACACTCCAAATGGCAGGAATATGAAATTAAATTTTCTTTCATCTTCTCTGTCACTTAGTAAAGAAGGGGTGTTCCATTTCTACCCACCTGTTTTTGGATATCATCTCAAATAGCTATTACAGTATGTCCTACTGATTCACCTTTCCTTCTCACTATCTTCTGGTTACAGCTAGTGCAGGGCTTACTTGTAAGGTTTTGCAGTTTCCACTTGTCTCTGTAATTTAACATTATTGGTTGATCCAGTTCTAACCATTTAAGATGGATCTCCCAAGAACAAAATTGCTATTAGGCTTTTCTGACCTTTTATCTTTTTCTGCCAATCTCCAGCCATGGTATGGCTAAGGTAAAAAACATTACCAAGAAAATTATACTAAGCCTATATCCACACAAAAGTCATGGAATGGAAACAGTGTAAGACAACCTTCCACAACCCCTGTGGAAGATTACAACACATTCGCTTGTGAATTCCAATCACATCACATTTTTTTGACCAGTAGTGGAACCAGTAGAGGAGTTCCAGCTCCTCACTCCCTGTCCTAAATAATACACTTGAAGTCAGATGAGATGTGTTGTACTGCCAGATAAAACCAGAAATAAAACAGAAATCAATTAAACAATTAACAACAGAGTAATAACCCTCTTCTATCTTAAAAAAAAATAATGTCATGAATATTATACAAAATTACCATATTGGAACTTCTGGTTCATTGTACCACATCTGATTTCTTCACTCACGGAACCTAGTACTTCTGAGGTGTATACATTAAAAGTGACTAGTCAGATACTATTTCCTCTGGAAATAATTCACAGAATAGTTACATTGAAACCACTCCAAAGACTACAGGACTCCTTTGGAGTAACAGGTTATACAGATGTACCCATAAGGTTGTGACATCCATTGATAAATTCTGATTAATAGAATATTCTGTATTTGAGTATGAAAGAAGAATGAAATTCCGTTTTTTGGATCAGATGAGAACCAACGGAATTAAAGGTTCTCATTTCAGCACACAGAGTACTAAACTAAATACTTCCATTAAATATAGATCTACATTCTTGACTTGCAGTCTTTAAACCTGCCTGATGGAAAATAAAGAATAAGTGGCATTTTTCATCGGGATTTTATCTTCATAAAAAGTCCTTTTTGCAGAGATATTTGATATTCATTATGTTCCTGTGACAGCCTCTGCATCTCAAATGTTATCAAATCTTGGCAAAATCTTTTTATCTTAATTATACAATAGCAGACTGTATTCTCAACCCTATTTTTTTCAGATTATCAATAGAAAAGGTTTGATTGACATTGGGAAAGGAAAACCATTTCTGATTAAATCTGAGATTCTATTTGGGCTGGTTTCACAAGGAAAAAAGGTCATCTATCTGTTATGACATATGTCAGACTTTTCAGGCCATCATATTTTATACAGACCACTGGACTACTGTTTTTAGGAACAAGTGTTGGTAGCCTTCAAGTAAGTTCTTCATTTCTGGCTCTGACGTTTATCAAGCACCCAGATTCTGTCTTTCACTTCATTTTCAAAGGGGACATCAGCGAACAAGTTATTCAGCCCACTAAAGCTAAACTGACATGTTTGAGATTACCCAAACCAACTACAAGGAATTTTATCAAAACACTAAATCAGCAATTGCCTTCTACTGTTCTTTATTTTATTTTGATGTGACATCCAGTCTAATGTTACCTAATGTTTGGAAAGTAATGATTCATCAGTTCCTATAAAAGTTACCCATGCTCTTTCAACACCTTTTTTGCCTGTTACAGAAGGGATAAATGTCAATCAGTTGCACTTACTGAAAAATATATAATTGATTTACTACAATATTTCCCTGTATTATTGCAAACTATGCTTTCAGTTTTCATATTGCTCAAAAATAACATATGTATAAACACATATAATGTATAATAAAGACATAAAAAAACATGTATAGTGTCCAGTAAAAAGAAAAAAAAATACATTGTAGGCTACTGTATAACATATTCTGTACTTGGGAAAAACCCTCAAAGTAGTACAAAAAAATCCCAAAGAAAAGCCAGGGGGGAGAAGTTTACATTTGCAACTTTTCAAGTTATATCAGAGCTACCTTTTAGGCTATCTCAATGCTTACAAATATTTACATATCAAACTTATATAAGACATATTGCAATCAAGAACTATATCCTTTCCTGTGGTTCTGAAGTTTTCCTTAAATGGAATGTCATTTCACCTCTTCTCCTGACCCATGTAGTAACTCCATTGAGAGGGAGTAAATTACTTTACAGGAGCAATCACTTATGTTTAAATACCAGAATCCGCACGACATGAAAAATTCTGTCACCTGTTACTTAATTTCTCTACCTATGACTATGAAATTTAGTAAACCCTGTAAAGTTCCATAATCATAGTAGACTGTCGCTATCCAGTGGACAGCATACCTAGGAGCAATTTTGCCTGCACATTTTCCTTGTGCATGTTTCACCTATAGAGTTTTCATTTCATTTATGAGAAAGCCTTGCAGTTAACTGAGTCACACTGATAGTATATTTCTTACAAGGTGAACAGCTGACTCATTTTCTCTTTTTTATGGATTTTGCACTTTTGCATCTTGAATCTTCTACTGAAAAGACTAAATTCTGGTTGTGACAATTCTCTCTTCATGGGATATAGTTTCAGAGATCCACACTGTTGCTTATTTACTTCACTTTTCTACACAGGTAAGTGGGAAAAACAGTAAGCCATTACAGAGTGTAAATATCTTACAAATATACAGCTAGAAACTAAGTCAATATTGGACTAAGCTACACATTCTATTGATAAAAAGCCCCCTACATAATCTTAGCTGTCTGCTGAAGAAAACCTCTTCTGAGAACCTCCAGATACTACAAAGTGCTGTGCAGATTTCTCCATTCACGCATCTCCACCCATGTAACAACCTTCTTTTTATCTGGTATAGAAGGTGTCGCACAGGGACTAATATAGCCAAGAAAATATAAACAGAATATAAAACCAGCTTTGGATTTATTCCTTCCCTTGCTTTTCTCTGACCAACTCCCCAATATATTTGGGTGCTCACAATCATTTAGCCCTGAGTTTTCGCATTTTCTCTTTCCTTCATTTCAGATACAGGGATGTAGTTTATGAATGCAGTTTTTATGAATGAAGTTTAATTACATTTAAATGGAAAATTTAACAAAATAGATCCTTTAAGTATTGGCAGGAAATATATTTCAAGGTTTTTGAGGAAAACATCTTACTCTTTCCTCAGAAATTCTGAACAGTAGTTTTGGAGTTTCAATAAGAAGTAAGAGAAAAATAGCATATTAAAAAGAAACAAATTTTGCTTACAGTTAATTTCACTAAGTGACGAAAGGGATGCCTGAAAATCAGAGTTAGAGACAGCCATTCAACTGTAGAAGCATAAAAAATGATCTACAGTCACAAAAAAGGCATCACCAATGTGAATTATATCCTGCAAAAAAACATAAAAAATATTTGGTTTAGACAGATTCATATTTTTTTCCTATCTAATATACTTTTAAAATGTAATACTTCCTCCCCCCCCTTTTAAAATATAAATATACTTATTACTAAAGGGACTTTATATGACACACTGAAGAGTTTTAACATAGAACATACTAAATTTCTTTGAAGTATTCTCTACTTTGCGGCTGAGAAAGAACAAACACTTAAAACTTTTGATGTGTAAAAATGGATTGTGCATATTGATTTTTGTTTGTGGTACAGGTACAGATTTCAGTCAAGTAGTGAATGTCCTGAATGCCCTCTGAAAATAAAGCTCCAAAAGGGGCTTTGTTTTTTTCCATGATAAAATTTTAGATTCTCCTATCTCAAGAAGAATGATGTTCTTCACGAGTAAGATTATTGCAGTTCATTCTGTGAAATTCCACAGTTATCATATCCTCATGTGAATTTAATAAAGCTTAGCCTTAGCTGCTCTTGAACTGCAGCCAAGCATTTGATTTGTTCTATTTCATTTTATTCATTTATATGCATCTTGCTACCATCTGGAATCATAAAAACAAACAGTTCAAGCAGTTAATGTGTTAAAAAGGGGCAATGAAATAATGAAATATTCTCTTCCAATCCCCCTACCCCCACACACCCCATTTACTCTGTTTCTTTCATATCCATTTCAGAACTCATGTTGCCATTTCTTAATTCCAAAAAGACTTTGTAAGAGGATTGTCAGGACAGATGTTGGAACCCTTACACAACTGAGCACGCGCTGTCTTATCCATGTTCAGTGTTTCAAAGCCAAAATACTGTAACTAATAAATGATGCTTGGTAGCTAGAAGTGAACTCATAATCGCACCATTGTATATCTGGTACACAAAACCATCAAAAGAATATTTTTTCCCTCCAATTACATCATCTTTTTTTAATTGCTATTGACAGAACTATTCTGTTGTTTCTATCTGCTTTTAATATCCAGCCTTCACGGCAAGTTTCTGAAAAGGTTTAATTCCCTTATTACTATGTGAGTGAAACAATCACAACTGTGTCAACTTACCAGTGTTTTTACTAGTACAACCAGATGGAACCCACATGAAAACTCTCAACATATATATAAAACAAAGACAAATACAAAAGTTGATGAGCCATACAAGTACACAGAAAATGGTGTTCATTTGGGCTTTACCCTGAAAACGCATACAAATATATATATTTTAAATATTTACACCTGTAAGTAAATTCAATTCATTTGGATATTTATGCATATAAACAGTGGCTCTATAAAAACAATTAAGATTCTGATTTCCACTGAGACAGCAACATATACTTGAGGATCCAGAAATATTAAACATTTCTACTGACACAGGAATGGATTAATCTCAGAGATTTCTGAGAGGATCCCAGAAATAGGCTGAATAGAAAAAAAAAGTACTTTCTTGAAAGTATTGACATGGCAAAGACATGGCAGAGTTAAATTCTCACAAATACGCTTGGTTTTAAGCATGACTTTGAATTTCATTGGTGTGAATGTTCATAGATTCTATATTTGCGTAATATGAAAAAAACACAGAAGAAACAGTGTGATGATGCAACTACTTATGCATTAAAACACAAAGAATGCCAAAGACACAAAGACTGAAAAATACAAGGACATGTTTGGTGAAGCATGATGAGACAGCTGAAGACTGTTCAATATCTAGAAGTGAAGAGGAAGACAGTCAAGTAAGACTGAGCAAGAAAAGAATTTATCCTGCAGCTTCATCATGTGAAGCAGTTTTCTCATTCAAAAATAAAGCGATTTTCAAGATAGGAAAGCATAAATGAATAAAAACGGACCACCCATGCAAGGGGCTCACGAAAGCTGACTGAAAATTTTCACTTTATCTCACCATGACCTTTTCAACTGCAAAGCCAGGGAACCAGCTTCTTGTTTGGGAGCTCACAACACAGTCACTCCAAGTACGACTGAGCATACATGCTGTCTAGGACACAATGCACACATTTTCAAAGAAGCAAAGAAATATGACCAAAAGAAACTGAATGACTCTGATCTGCTTTAATGACTTCTGTTCAAAACAGGCTTTGCTGGATTTTGTCTAAGACTGCAGAAAAAAGTTTTGCTGGTACTCAAGTTCTTTGTATCAGTCTGTAAAGTACATTCATGCTCTTTCAATAGAAACTGAACACAACTGAAATTCCAATTAAGGCATGGAAAAACTTCTCACTATGGGGTAGTCAAATAGGAACTAGTGATTCAGAAAGGTTTTGGAATCTCCACCCTTAAAGATACTTACAAGTAGACTGAAAAAAGGTCCAGAGCAAACTGATATAAATTAACTTAATTTTAAGCACTGTGACTGGACTAGGTAACTTCCACAGGTCCCTCTGAACCTGATCTGTTCAATGATTCCATGATCTTCAATCTTCAGGAACTCTGATATAACGAATAGATGTATATTCCATAACCCACCAACATATCCCAAATGGTTATAACATACTGTCAAAGGAGACATATCTGATATTAATTCCTTTAGTTATTATTACAGTGCTTTTGTCAAATATCAAGCTGAGACAACACCAAGTGCAAAAACTTACATATGTCTGGACTGTTACACAAAAAAACCCCACCATAGTTTCAAAATATTAATATAAAAATAGGAAAACATACACAAGACAATCCTAAACTGTATATTAGAGACCAGAAAGCAAGAATCTCATGGTGTTACACCACACAAGTATTTTTTTAAGCCATGAGAGAACAAAAATAGTATTTGATGAACAGGATATGACATAAGTTAGGAACCTGGCCAAAGGAATAATACACAGACATGGTCCTACAATAATTCTGATGAAGAAAGGGAATCGAATCAGCAAAGATCACTTATCAGGTATTACTTCACAACTTTGTCCATGTAACAGCCAAAGAACATTACTACTTTCTTAAAATGTATTTATTACATACTTAGAAGTTATTAACTTTCAGTTAGTAAGTTTGAAGGAATCATCAAAGCCCAATGTTTTCAGAATGAGTAGGTTTGATGATTGGTGTTTACTTATACATGGAACAATCTGTTTATCCATGTTTTTTAATTAGTCACAATGTCATTTTTCTAGATTAAAGTAAGAATCTAATTCAGGCCATTCAAGAATGCATTCAGGCATGCTACTGAACAGCAAGAAATATCTTACAATACTCCCTTTACAGAGAAAATAAGAATTTAAAAAAGTATTAGGAAATTACATTCTTTTTGCATTTATATCTATTTATAAGCTTCTACAGTCCTATCATGTATAAAATAAGAGTTTAAAAGGTAAATACTTAGCGTGAAGAATAAAGAATCAAACAGAAGCTATTATATTACACCGATGTGTCTAATGGGACGTACTTCTGAAAAGTACTAGATATCTGTATTTGGAAGAGCAGCTTACCGCTATTTTAAGGGAGGAAAAAAGGATTTTCTTGTAGGTTTTCAGTAAATCCATTGTTCCCATTTAGTTAAAAAAATATATTATAGACCAAGCTGACTCAGCATGCACTGCAGAACAGCAAATACAACAATGCTGATCACTGCTGCTAATAATAGTAATACCAGGCATACCTTTACAAGTGGCAGCAGCTCTTAGTTGCAGCTCTTACTGAGTTCTGAGGTTAACAGGATTTGGGAGAAATATTTCTTCTATAAATCGTAGTGGTTTTGGCTTCTAACTTTGAAATCAATAGCAATCAACATCTCAGCAGGCTGTAGAAGTTACTGCCTCCTTTCTGCTAAGCTTGAGAACATAATCCAATGTTTTCCTCCCTTCTTGAAGTTTTGTTTACAAATACACTTAGTCAAAATAGAAAAGCACTTTCCCAGCTTTGCTGTGATTCAGTGGTAGGCTTGCATCAGATAGTGTCTTGGTAAACCCCCCACCTAAACCTCATGCTTTTGAAAACAGAAAGTAGAAGGTGAAAATGCTTCTGTTTTCACAGTGTATAATTCTAAATATCTGTACCTATACGTTTACATAATTGTAATAACTGGATACTTGCAAGCAAAAGTACCTGCTTGTTTTATTTTTTAAATATATTTCAAGGAAAAAAATGCAACAAAGCTAGAAGACAGTTTATATTTATACAAAACCGATAATTTTACCTCAGGTAAGTTTAAAAATGGAAAAAAAGGTGTATCATACAGTAAACTTGCTGTACCATCCTTAAGAATTTAAATAGTTTCCTCCAGTTAAAAGAGCGAAGAAAATTCTACCATATGCTTTTCAAGTCTAAGTTGCATTTCCTTTTCACTTCCAGTTGAAAATCTATTAGTTTTCAAAGGGAGGAAAAGAAAATTTCTAACACTCAATAAAAGTCAGTCAACAATATAAATAAGATACCTTACAATTACGATAAAGCCAATATGAATCAGACTTTTCAGCTCAGATATGAACACACATCCATGTGTTCCCATACATTCAAAGTTAGTAGGCAACATTCTGCTACTTTTACTCATAATAATAAATCCACAGCAGTCCATTTAAGAAAGCTTGTCAGAATGTGACTCAGAACTACATCCACAAAGATTTCTAATGTGGCACTTCAGATTTTTTCATAGAGCTATTTCACTACAATAAAAATTATACATTAACAAAACCTTCTTTCCTCTCATCCCTTTCTATCCTAAAACCACCTAGTTTCTGCACATGATTATGACCTTGTCTATGCAGACCCTGGTAACTCTGGTCGATAGATAATGACATAAGATAAACATCACTGAGTAGCCGAAGCACATATTTTCCATTTAACTGGGGGGCAAGAATGAATACTACTGTTGTACTCCTTTCTTTCAAATACTTCAAGGAGCTTTCCTGTATCTTAGCAATTAAGATCACACAAATCACCCTATCCACCAACAGATTTGAAAATAATAATTTGAGAGTTCATACCTCAAAAAAGAAAACCACTATACCATATGTATATAAGCCAAAATGTCCTCTTAACATCAGATCTTTTAGTAGAACTCCATCAATGGTGCGCCCCCAAATAGATGGAAACTTTGGAACACCACATAATAACATAATTGTCTAAAAACAACAAATTATTCAGATTTAAACTTGTTTTATAGGAAGCTATTTTATGAGTCTCACTTCTATCAGAAAGTATTGAGCTATTATTTTGTATTTAATTTTAATTAATTTATATTTTGAAATTTAAAATATTCATACTGACATTTAATACAAAATAACCATCAGAGAGTTAGAATAAGGATTTTTTTCTTTCCTGAATTGCTTATCCAAATAAAATATGTCTAAGTCATGGGAGGCATGTGTTTTCCTGAGTATTTCCAATTATCCAAATAGTCTAGAACTTCAAAGGAAAGGAGGTTCCGAATTCCATTCACCTGTTTGAAATACTTTTGTCTGTGGGTCATTTGCTTATCTGAAACACATGTGCACTATTGTCTGGCTAAGACCAGAATTTGTCCCATTGTTTTTATTTTTCATGGAAGAGAGGAACAAGGAAAGACATTATCTGCCCATAGATGGTTTAGATATGGATCTAGAAAAAGTATTTTTGTTTGGGAAAGTCTATGACTGGAGTCTTTCAGATCTGTATTAGTGTCAGTGTGTCTATATGCCTGCAACTTGCTTGCTATTGATGCACACAGATAAAAGGGAAGGTTTTTGTACTGCCAAGACAATAAAAAGGAGGAAATTCTTTTGAGGAAATGTCTCAGATTCAAATTTCATGTCATACTGCAGTGATCACATCAAGAACAAAGTCAAACAACATCACAGCCCAGAAGAAAGCAGAGAACATAAGCAGAGGGCAGTTCTTCCATCTGACAGTCATAACCATCATCTCTTAGCAGAGAAAGGATGAAAATTAGGCTGACAGAACAGACTGAAATTCAGCTCATAATTTTTAGCTGTAATTTAGTGATGGGAAATCAAACCTCGTATCTTTGATATCATCATTCAGTTTTTATTGGAAATAAGTGATTTAATTTAATGAACACCTTCCATAGAGACGAGAAACAGAATAAATACAATGGAATATAACCTATTTAAAAGATTGCAGAATGTCAGTAGCACCCCTGAAATATTCCATATAATACACTTAATATCCATCTGTATGAATGTAAATAACTGAATTTGATTTACATGTGTCTATTTATGAAATAAGCAGAGGCTCATAATTTGGAGGAAATACAGAAATGTCATTTTCATGACATTTTCAGTAGCAACATTTAAGAGAATGAGTCTATGCAATAGAAACAAATTAGTATTTTAGAACAGTGGGAGACAGTATGGGCATGAGGAAAAGTGAAATAGTGAAAGAAAAAGAACTGAAATTCAAAACTGTACTTAAAATATTGTATCCTAACCTTCGTGTTATCAACAGTCACTTTCTAATATAGTGAGAAGCCAGTACATTCTCAAAAGGGAAGACCAACCTTTCCAAATCTCAAAATAATGTGATAAAGTGAAAACTTAGAGCTTGGCTATCTTTCATAGCAAGACACACTGGGTACCGAGACAGGCACATACCTACAGCTGTGTTCTATGTAATATATACTGCCTATAAACTTTGCTAATTGAGTATGTGATAAATGTATATATACATCCTCATGCTTTTTCTTTACAAACACAGATATCTCTCTATATATATCTAAGAGCACTATCTATCTCTCTCTCTGGCTTTAAATACTGTATAAACTCACACATACATGTAAACATTGTTAGATGTGCAGCTCAGAATTCCTGCTTAGACCAGACTTCTTTGAAGAAAATGTAGACAAAAGAAAAGTACTGCTAAGGAGTATAAGGTTTTGAAAGGAACATATTTCTTCAGATAGATTACTCATAAGCTTTATGGTATTTTATTTGTAGTAAAGTTACTTTAATAATTATAGCTCCTAATCACTCTAAGAAGTATCAGCATAGGTATAGATTTGATGGTGTGCATGCATTAAGCAGACCAGAGGTATACTTAAAAACAGTGCTTCTCCAGAATGTATACAAATATAATCTCCAAACAAAATTTATTTTAGAAATAGATACATAAGACATAAAAGAAACAGTGCTCAGTAATTCAATATGAAAGCAAAAATATATATTAAAAATATTTGTTTAAAAGATTTTACAAATAATACCTAAGACCAGGATATACCATAAATATCTGTGTTATGGTAAAATGAGAAATCACTGAAAATGTGTAACAAAAAAAACCCTGCAGCATTACAGTTTATGTTAAAAAAATAATTCCATTGACATCACAAACCAGCTTTGTTCCTGACAGTACTCTACTGCCCTTCAGCAGGCCTCCACTCAAATTCAGAAGTATTTAAGTCGTCCAAAGTCCAATACATTTTCTGATACGATAGGCAGCTTTCACGCAAACTGCAGATTGTGTGCCATAGCTCTTCCCTGGAGTGACTCACTCGATATCAGGGCACGTTTAAGATCGAGTGCCATTGAGCTTTGGTAGACCCACATCCATATGAAATCCAGGCCTTGACACCATGACACAGGATGCAGAAAAGCAAATCTGAGAGCCATCTTTGGCTGCTGGCATTGTAAAGCTAAAAGCAGCAATGCCATTAATTTACTCTGTAAAACTGGCAACAAATAAAGAACTATTCTTTTTGCTGAGCTACATGCAGCAATGTAACTAACCAAAACTGAACTCTAGGACTTTACAGACACAGACCTGCCTGCACTGGTGACAGGGGTGGCAATGTGCATCAGATAAAAGGAAGAATCTCTTGAGAAAATTACTGACATGATAGTGAGCAATAATAATTTCGTCTAAAGTACAATAAAATAACTTATGAAGTTTGACTGATATTTCCAAAGAAAATGTCATGAGTTTTCAACTTCAAAAGCAGCATTTGGTCAACTCAGTGATTTTCACTTTTAGTGAACTCTGACTTCAATGTAGTCAGAAAACAGTACTTCTGTACATGAAAACATTTGAGAGTCGGTTTTGACACATGAACTCCTAGCTTTGACTCAGGATATTAATACTGATTTTATATTAAAAAAAATCAAACCAAAACTAAATACAGATATTTTTGACTGGCCTTCATTTAGCATTCATATCACTGAAAAGTGTAGAAATTTATATTCAGCACACATACCTATTTGGTCAGCACATATTAAGCTTTCATGAACCCATTTAACCATCAGAAGGAAATGAGCTCTCTGAACAATCTTATGCCAGTCTATGAAAGAATTACAACTAAGTATCATTTTTTAAAAAGAAAACAAAAATCAAAACAGAAAACACATAAAACCGAACCACTTCAGAATTTTCTGGCTTCTCCCTTAGTGCATTTGGAGAGTTATCTTATTTGGCTGTGCTGACTCATGAGAGAACTATAAGAGAGAGATTACTGATTTGGACCAATAATCAAGCCATTTGATGCACCTTTTATTTCATGCACGTAACTTCTTTAAAGTTTAAAATCACCCTAGATTCTTTTAGATTTATTTATTGATAGACTAGAATTACATTATCAGTGAAATACTAGGAAAAAGGTAGACCTTCAGCTAGGTTAAAAGCAAAAGAACTAGGAGTCTCATGAAAAATACTTTTCTCTGCAACCACATAAGTGGCACATCTGAACTAGAAAGGTACTCATCAAAGGTTCTCTTCATACTCAAGTGTAAGAAAGTAGGCACCTCTAGAGGGCATGGAGTCCTAAAACCAAAATAACCTGCTATAGTATATCTATGCCTTTTCACTACCACAAGAAAAACTGAGGGCAACTATGTTTATTTGAGGTAAGGAAGTTACATGCTTGAGTTTAGATTAACCTTGTCCAGTATCTCAACTCAGTACGCCTTGATTAAGGAAAAAAAAAAATAAAAAAAGATAGTTTCCATGTAAACATTGAAATTATTTGGTGTTTTTCTTAATGAAGCATTAATATTATGCATAGGAGTTTTCTCATCAAGGAAATCCAACCTAATTATGTAAGAACAGAAATCCGAGGAATCATTAAAAAAAAAAAAAAAAAAAAGAAAAAGAAAAAACAGAAATCCTGTGAAATCCTATCATCTTCCTGACAAACAACTGCCAGACCAAAGGGTGATTACTCTTAACAAGTACCTTTGAATGTTTGCCATTACCCACCTACAAAGCACCTAAGCAAACAATTGTAACAGCAACTGGCAGGGCCAATCTTTGCTACACTAAACAATAGTACTTGAATAAATTCCTCACTATGTTCGGAATGAACTGTCAACCCAAAGCAACTGGTTGAATTGGTGCACTGAGTGAATCAATATCATTACTGTATGTCTAATCACTGACAGTGTTAGGGTTGTAGTTTGAAGCATAAATGCTGCAAGGGTATGATAAACAGGAATAGCAAAACTGTCTTACAGATACATAAACTTCCTCCCAAGAAAATTATTTCATTATCAGAAATTAAAAATCTTCTGTAACAGTCATAGCTATAATTATGCAATACAATATGCTAAATTACAATGCATACTTCATTATTAATAGAATTTATTTTACAGATCAAATAGCCAAATACACATTTTTAAAAGAGCCAGATAGCAAATGTGGAGCAAACTATAGGCAACAGTTATGGTAGACATTCTGCAGTCCAAGGACTGAGGCAACTTGATTATTAAGTACAGGTCTATAAATATCTTTACATCAAACATACAGTAATGTGTAAGAATTCCATGTTGAAGTCTAATTCATGAATCATTAATAACTTTTTCTTTAAAAGAAAGTTATATATACTGTATACATCCCAGTTAAAAGCAGTGTCTGTATTTCATTTTATTCTAGCAAACTAATATACATGTCTTCATATAAGTGCAGAAAACAGGGTTCTTTATACTCCTTTGCTTCCTAAGAGATTTTACATTGCATATGAAATTCTAATATTGTAGATGATACATATTAAGCATTACTCCCTAAAATGTGAGGCAATATACAAGAACTTGTAACCAACCTGCAAACAAAGCGATGATACTAAAATTTTATCTTTTTAAATCAGCCATGCTAAATAATGAAATATAATGTAAAAAACCAATAGTTTTTAAAAAAGTTAACCACAGCAAAATAATCTGGGGAAAAAAAAAACCAAAAAACCAACAGTTGGCCATTTTTTTCCCTATGCGTTGGCTAACAGTGAAAAATTAGGTAAGTAATTTCCTAGTCTATCACACTGAAAGCAAAGCTACTGGATTTATGACTTTTATTTTTTAAAAAATTACAATAAGTACCTCAAAAGGTGAAATGTATGGCACCTGTAATACAGACATTACCTAGACTTCAGCAAGCAAAACGCAAATTAAATTTTATTTTATTTTTAAAAGTGAATACTTTTCAGTTACTTTAAAAGGTGATCACTTATTACAAAGTGTTGTGGATAAGAAAGCAGGAAGTACTCATTTTTCACTACTACTATTGTGTCTATAAAATAAGAAAGCAATGATTTGCTCAATTCTATTTATGATCCATGGCAGCAATATCATCATTAAAAATATTACGGAATAGATATAAATAACACTTATTTCTTAACACGTATAATGGTGCTATAAGTGACAATTTATTTGTTTTTCTTTTAAATGCAGGGAGTATAAAGAACTTTACATTCTCTTTTTAATGTATGAATAAAATTTATTGCTCCCTTTTAATATATTTATAAAAAAAAAAAATCCTAATTCTTTCAACTAAAATAAATAAAAAAAATCTGGGACAAGAAGATGATTACAAGCAAAATAGATTTACCATGATCACCAACTGTGAAGAAGGATGGGTCACATTACTTTTTTCTTAGCAAAACTACGTTATAGAACACTATAGCACAATGTACTAAAATTTCTTTGTCTTTTCTTTTTAAAAAATTCTTGCCCTTGATACCTTTCAGTAGGGCAGCTTGAACAGTTCATCGTCACTTCCAAACCCCTCTGGAGATCAGACGATAAATTTCTTCGGCAATCAGAGACAGGACAAAGGGCTTTCTCGTGCTATTTCCTTGTTTTCATGTTTGCTGGCTTAACATCATTGTGTACACGTACGACTTCAGTATATAACATCAGATGCGATGACGTTCAGAGCTGGCAAACAGAGAAACAGCATGAGAAAAGCCCTTTCCTGCATATTTTCCCCATATACTGTAAAGTTTGTTTCCAAATTTCTACCATGTCAATTACTGTATGGTTTGAGACGTACTGAACTACAGCAGTTCTAGAGTAATCAACCGTTTCTGATGTGTGTGTGTTTTCAGGTTTCTATACACATGCAAAGATCTGCACACATCTATATACACATAGCAAAAGTACTGAAACAGGAGCCAAAGAAATGGTTTCTATGTATGTTATTCTAGGTTTCTTACTTTTTTTTCTTTATCAGCTTGAAACCCCAAGTGCTATTGCAAGATTATACCTATCAGAAGGCTACCGTACTACCTAGAACATGTTCTAAATGGTTTTAACAGACTTCATTCAAGAGCATCATTCCTAACAGCATAAAATATTTTATTTGAAGATGTGTTTTGCATCTTTAATCTATATTTATCAGAATTAAGAGTCCTAAAAATTCACAGAAATTCCAATCAATTATTTAAAAGGAAAGAAAGCACTATCAGTACCACAGTCACCAAGACACTAGCCACTCACTGGTTAGGAAATTGCTATCAACTGCAGCTTATTGAGTGCAATACCTTCTGGGAGAAAATAGGAAAAGATAGATGTGTGAAAATTAAACCGCGGTGAAATCAGACTTCATTGTTGGCAATGCTAATTTTAAAAAAAAAACAAAGGTGGGTCACAAGGAGAAGACCGTAAACTTTTCAGTTATCCCACTGTAAAATTTAAAGTGAAATGCACTTAATGTTCAGGGAAAGTTTTGCTGCTATGACCCCAAGATATACTGCTATTGGAGAGAGAGTTGGGCATCATTCTAGCTTGCATAAAAATCACCTAGTTATTAATGCCAGAACTTCATCTACCAACTTCGGTACAAACCCAGTCAACTACTTTTTAAGAGGGGCGGGCACCGTTTTGTTGGTTTTTTTTTTTTCTCTGAATTGGTTTTTAATCTAAATGGGGTATTCAAAATCTTTCAAATTTTTCCTCACATATACTCTCTTTTTTCTTTTCTTCCCATTTGCTCCGTTTTTGTCTTCTACAATGAGGCAAGGGGAGCACTTTCCTAATAACTTCCCCCATGCTTTCCCTGTGAATACATAAAAAGAACAATTCTGAAGTTTTTCTTCAAAGTGTTCTACAGAGAAAAAGCATTTTCTTGACCACCATTACTGCACATTTAAGTAACTGCTCACTAACTTCCAAGTCACAGATGTACACTTAGCCTTCAGTTAGAAATGTTTTCTCCAGATGCAATTTCAGGTTTTTTTCTTAACTGTATATACATGGCAGCATATCAGATCTACCAGCAAAATTACCAGCCAGAAAATTAAGAGAAAATAACAAGAATATTTAGAATCCCACTAACCAATTTTACGATGGATTTTAGAAAGGGCTTACACCAATAGCTGTTTAGCTGATATTTAGAAAAAAATGTTCTTTAAGTGTAAACAACCCTGTATCTGTCAATGCAAAGTACCAATGTCACCTCTATACCCTTTTACATACCAGAAGCATCAACAGTGCCTACTGATGTTTACAACATACTAGATTAAACACACTAGTCTCACTATTATTAAACAAAACAATAAATCCTGCAGCTAAAGATTTACTTAACAGGTGAGTTTTCAGAGCTATTAGTTTCAGTAACAGTAAAATATTCTTTCAATTCATACTAAGCACATTGTTCTCACTGAGTAGGAAGTTGTAATAACATTTTACCACATTTTTAATCAGAAACAGAAAACCAAACATACCGTAACTGTAAGCAGGTCTAAGCAGTCACTAACAGAATCATAGAATCGAGACTGTAGAGCCTCAAAACGTAATGTATTTTAAATGAGGTCTATTTCCCATTCACATTTTGGTAAGGAATATAATGTCTACCTCTAATCAGTTTCTAAAAAACAAGTTCAGCAGAGATCACTGTGTCATCTGAAATTTCTGTTTATATGTACAGGTATGTTCACAGATGATAGAATCCATGCAACTGAAATCAACTCATGAACAATTGTGTTAGTAAATATGAGAAAAATCCATCTGCATACCTGTTCACTCACTCAACTTCCCAAACATGGTATAGTGTACTAGCAGTGGAGCTAAACTAACATATAGACCACAGCCCACTGTGAAGCAGGGAGAACCACCAAACAGCATGCAATCATAGATGCAGACCATGATTGCACCTTCTATCAGTGGAAGAGGTGCTGCTTTCATGAACACTCACACTTCTTCAATAACTCAAAGTCAGAAAAGCCTTGTTCTTAAGTTAAAGTTTAAAATGACAATACAAAAGGTCACAGGACCCTTCTGAGTGCCCGGGTATTTATTTTCAATGATTTCTACTATTCCTATAGTATGCTTTATACTGTTTTCAGATTAAAAGAATGTCTGAATTAGCATTAATTAAAATAAAAGGACAAGAAGGAGAAGAAACCACAGGAAGTTCTAATGAACCATTGTGGCAGTATCTTCTTTGAACCACGCTGCCACATGGTACTTCATAATGATGCATGTTTTGCACAGACAGGTTGCTAACTAAACAAGCATTTGAATTGTTTGAATGTTGTTTAAAGTACTTAAGTGAAGATTTCAGATTTTGAAGATATGTACTACATGAAAACTGGACTGGAAAATCTCTCAATTCTTTTCATTATTCCAACGCAAACACAAAAAGAATTAGAAAATTTGTGTCAGTATGGAACACTTCACATAGTCTGCTCCTCGCTAAGGTAAATGTCAGAAGACCTCGAGCTTTTACAAAGCTTGCAGACAAATAAAGTTACAATGTGCTGTATGTTTTTCTACCAAACAAATGCATCTTCCTAGGAGGCCAACAACTACCAGAACAGTGACAATCTGATGACAGTGTAAGTCAGTTTGATTTTATGAGCCTCCAAATATCCTAGTTTGAAAAACATTATGAATAAGAAGTCCCTTCACAATTTATAACTTGGTAGAACTTCTTTAAAAGAATTCTCCCCAGTAAATCTCAACAGAAAGCAGGCTATTTTGAAGGTCTACTGTCACTAGGTATTTATTCATTCCTACTGTGTAACTTCAAAATAATATTAATATCTCTCTCCTTTGCCCTTTCTCACATACAACAGAAGCTTGACCTCTCTCTTAGGGGACATTACATTAGGACCACACTTTTCCCTTGACAACATCCTGTAGTTCATGACTCAATGTGTCCTCAGTTGCTTCAGGACTCTCCAGTTCCTTCTTTACAAAAATTTCAGCTGCTGCATTGATGTATTTTTTTGCCCACATGACCACTAAAGAGATATTTTGGGTTTTTAGTAGAAAAACCTTCCATCTTCTATTGCATGCTTTCTGAGTACAACTGTTACGACTTTCTGTCATTCTATAGGTCACTTAGACAAATTTAGCAGTAAAGGAAAGACATAATTTCCTTTCTTTAAAGACCCGAATCAATACCATTCAGACACACATAAAATTTAGAACTTCAAAAGAAAACATGTATTTTTAGCTTTAACTCAATATTATTATAAATATCAGCACAGAAAGTCTTCATGGACAAAACTAAAAACTAAGTTGAGATGTGTGGCCTATTAATATCGGCATCCATTAGAAACTGAAGAGATAACTTCACAGTGAATGTAATCTTCTTTAGTCTCCTTCAGAGAGCTTTTGGCTTCTAAAAGGGACACATTACAGTAATTGTTACTAATAAAGTGAAATATCTGTTCTCAAATTAAACAACTTATTTTCATTTTTCAATCTAACATATCTCCCTTTTTAACTGAACTTCTTATCCTTCAATTCTTCAGGCTGTCCTACAGTGTTCCAAAAATTCAGGAAGCACACAACACAAATGCATCACTAACCACAAACATCCTGTTGGTCTCCAGGGCTGGAGGATGGTGGGACAGCACAGCATCTGATGCACTGTGGCAGAAGCTTGTTTTCGCTTGTTACATTTCTTTACCAGCTAACAGTGACAACTCTAAATTAGTCTGTCCTGAGTCACCTTCTATATTCCCACAGGAGATAAAAATATACAGACTACAACATACAAAGCCACATTTGGAGTAAGACTGACATTTTAAAAGATCCATTGAGGTTTAGGAAATATTTTGCTTGGTTTTACTTATCATGAAATACAATTCTGCCTTTGTGATCATAGTCAACACAAAGGATTAAACTCTTAACAGTGTTTCTTGCCCAATTTATGTAAATAAAAGCATTAAGTTAATTATATTTTATTTAAGTAATAAAAATGTAAATTAATGTGTTTAAAGGTAAATGTTGTTTCCAAATTAGTGTAAAGGGCCACTGGTAGTAGTTACACTTACTCCAACAATGTGGTCACTTTCATACAGAAAAAATATACCTAAAAGAAGGACAGCTGTAGATTTAACAAAATCAATACAAATAGCAATATTAATCTCATTCTGATGTATTCAGTGCATCACAAAAATATAATTTCAAGTACAGCTATATGACGATAAGCTAATATTAGGTAATGAGTATTAAGATAAACCCAGTTCTATTCTGCTCTTCCGGATAGGAAGCCCCTGTCATTGACCTTTAAGGTACAGATAAAAGAAAATGTTCTTTTCCCCAACCAGCTTCTGCAGAAGAAAACTGCTTTCCATTCGACTTTAAAAGCCCCTTTGGATGGAAGAACTATGTTAGTAAAAACCTAAAGAGTCATGAGCTTGCTTTCTTTGTTAGCAGCATTACTGCATGAAAACATGTATTTGAGCAGACAATGGAAAAACATTTTTGGCTCAGATGAATTATACCAGATTTCAATTGAAAAATCACTTAGATCAGGCCTACAGAAATGCTGAAAACAGCACCATCTTCCTCAGAGTTATGAGAGTTCAAACAGATGAATAAATTCGTAAGAAGCTTTTCTAATACATGATTTAAATTAACACATTTAAATACCCTTAATAAAAACACACAAATCTCAAAAATCTATATATTTTTCAGTGCTGTTAGGTCTTAAAATAAGAAATTATTTTCTTTTTTTGCCTTCAAGTTTTCTGTTCAGGCATTTCAGAAAAAGATGGAAGTTTTATAAAGCCCAGTGATATAGGCTACTACATAGTTTTATGTTGGTAAGGGGAATAAAACAGAATAAAATAAACAACCCATTCTGCAATTTTCAAAACTATGGTGACTACTTTGAATGAGCAGATTTCTTTAGGCACGTTTTGTATCACTGTAGTGGTAATAAAACAAAGCCCTCCCCCCGCCCCCCCCCCCCAAAAAAAAAAAAGTTAAACCTCAGCTGGAGCAAAAAGTCTAACAGACTTAGTCATATTGAGGATTTGTTCCCAAGTAATAGTATTAAAATATATTATCAATAATATAAAAACTCTCCTGCTATATTTATTACTTTAATTATTAATTCCTTGAGCTATTAAAACTTAACTAGAAAACGATTTTCACAGAAAACTGTGATATTTGTGAAGTAAACAGACAAACAGCAAAGCTTTATTAATAATGAAACTGTCCAGAACATGTACAGACATTAGATTCAATTTGCAGTGACTTAAAGCCTTTCTGTAGTGTCCTGAAGAACAAAAGGTACTTTTGTTCTCAATTTATTTTTAATTTTAAGCTGAGGATTCTTTAGACATTTCCTTTGCTGTACTGAATTTGTAAGAAGCTAATAAATACCTGGTTTATCAGGCAGAGCAGCAAATAAGCAAGAGCAATTATACCGATGTACCGATGCTTCTACCTTTCCCATAACTTTGCCTGTCGACTATATCATTCCACCAGATTTAAGTAGTCCAATATGCTTCTAGTCTCGAAATGGCACTGAAACTCTGAGGAAAATCCTTGCCTGCTTTTGAGAGACCTTGAAGTAAAGCTATGCCCAAATGAAGGCTGCAATTCCAGACTCCATTAATATTAAGAACCACTTATCAGATCCTGCAAAGCTTTATTGCTTTCCACCTGGCCTAGATTACTTCAGTTCTTGAACATACAATACTACAGAGGACAGTACCATAACCCCCTTCTGCCTTTCAGAGCTGCAGCAGGTACTGCAGTAATGCAGGAAGTGCCACACTGCCACCTGCAGTCAGTAACACCCATCGATGCAATAACTCACTGCTCAATTTCCTTAGTCATGAGTAATTTTCTTTTATTTTTCTCCCTTAACACTGACACATCTCAAATTGTTTACGTTTCAAGGCCTCCACCAAACATGAACTTTCAAACTTTTAAACCTTGCAAAAAAAGCCATTTTGCAGTGCTTAGAGCTAGAGTTATAGGAATGGCAAAGAAAGGAAGGAAAAAGAGAGCACATTAAAATGTCCATTACCTGTCTGGTGTGTATGGGGCCTGGGGTCTTGAAGCCTCCTTGACAGCTGCATTCAGAAACACTGTAAGGGTCCGAGCTGCTTGATGAGCACTTGGAAAGTGAGTCACAGCCCACCACAAAGGTGTTATCTAGAGGCAGCTCCTGAATGACATGGTGCTTCTTGGGGGGTACAGGAGTCTCAGGTTTAATTTGAAAGGTAGGCTGTGGAGAAGCTGACTTGTAGTGCTTTGCTAAATCTGGGCTATCAGGCTTAAATGTGGTTGGTGTGGTGGCCCAGTTATATTTTCCCATAGTCTGTTCTTCCAGCTCTACAGGAATGTCTAAAGTGCCATTTATGTGCTCGTGGCTGGGATCATCAGGCTTGGATTCTTCAATGGTCACAAAGTTGAGAAGGAGACTTTTTGGAGAACGTTTCTTCTTCTTCTTCTTCTTCTTGATCTGCCTATTCTCTTGGTTTGGAGAAACCCATTCACCACTCTGCTTGTTTTTTTGGACAACCTTGTGCCTAGGTGTCTGGCGGCACCGTACTAAAGCAGTAACAAAAATTACAAGAATAACTGTCATAGTGCCTGCAATAATGGCAATGATGATCTTAACATAATCATTGGTTTGCGGGGTTATCTCACCATCCCCAATATTCTGGCCAACTGGAGTTTCCATATTCCTGCGCACTAGCTCTTGTATATAGGAACCGTTGGTAACAGTCTCATTCACAAACAAATGCACAAGAGCTATAGTATAAAGAGACTCCGGCTGTCCAAGGTCATTGACTTTTATCACCAGTCTGTGCAAGCCATGATCTGATGTAATTACCTTCTCTTTCAAAGTAATATTGCCTGTTAATTGGTCAATTGTAAATAAGCCCCTTGAGTTCCCACCTATGATGCTATAGCGGAGCTCTGCATTCATTCCTGTGTCATTGTCAACTGCAAAGACTTTAGTAACTACAGATCCTGGACTGGCTGATGTTGGAACCAACTCATATGAATAATTAGATGAAGGAATAACAAAAACAGGCCTGTTGTCATTTACATCAACAACATTGATGGTCACTTTGGCAGTTGAGGAACGCTGCAGTCTTCCTCCATCCACAGCTTTCACCTGGAAAGTGTATGACCCCTGCTGTTCCCTATCGAAGGTAATATTGGGTCTTATTACACCAGTAAGTGGATCTATAATGAAATTATCTCTACCATTTAATATAGAGAGAGTGACTGCAGCATTCTCTCCTGAGTCAGCATCTGTAACTGTGATCAGCCCTACTGTGCCATACATAGGTAAGTTCTCTGGCACATAGAAATTATATTCGTTATGTGTGAAAGCAGGGCTGTTATCATTCTGATCCAGGACTGACACTGTGACAGTAGCATTGGTCTGCAAGGGTGGCATCCCATTATCCTTAGCCAGCACAGTGAAGGAGTACCTGTCTTGCTTTTCTCGGTCCAGCTTTCTCACTGCTGTCAGAATGCCTGTACGGCGGTCAAGGTTAAAAATAGGGGGCGCATCAGAACCCAGGATATAGCTGATCTCAGCATTGCGCCCGCTGTCAGCATCTGTTGCACTTATCTTGGTCAGCTGAGTACCAGGAGCATTGTTTTCAGGGATGGAAAGTCCTATGATGGGCTGTGTAAAAACTGGGGCATTGTCATTTTCATCTTTAATTTTGATCAGGAGCATTGCAGACTGGTTTAAGGGAGGTTTCCCTGAATCTGAAGCCACTATTTTAATGGCATATTCTCGTGTGGCTTCATAATCAAGAAAGGTGGCTGTCTCCAGGAGAAACTGATTATCAAACACTGGCTTTAGCCTAAAAGGAACATCATGATCTGTAAAACATGTAACTTTCCCATTCAGATCAGCATCCTTGTCCATTACAGTTATCAACGCAATTTTGGTATTAAGGGGAGCCTTCTCAGACAAAAGCACTGTCCCGTTCACCGGATTGATGATGTATCTCGTGTCTATTGATGGGACGTTGTCATTAATATCTGTGACATTAACAGTCACTGTTGCTCTTGATGGAGTTGAACTGCCATCACTGGCCAAAACAGTTAGCTTGTGTACAGGAGATTCCTCCCTGTCTAGAGGTTCTCTTATAGTGATGAGGCCAGTAGTGTTATCAATGGCAAAAAGCCTTTTGGCCAAACTGGAGATCTGATTGCTGAAATAGAAGTGGATCTGTGCATTTGAGCCCAGGTCCGCATCAGTGGCATGGAGCTGGGAAACAGAGGTGCCCACTGGAGCATTTTCTGGAACACTGACTTCAATGTCATTCTCTTTGAAGACTGGGCGATTATCATTCACATCAGTCACTGTGACTTGCAGGATGGCAGTGCTAGATCTTGGAGGGCTTCCACCATCTTCAACTTTAATTTTCATCACATAGGTATCCTTCTGCTCCCTATCCAGGATCTGTTGGACAATCAGTTGAGGCCACTTATCTCCCTCAGGTGTCTCAGTTATATCAAGACCAAATACATTTTGACCCTGGAAGACACAAGAAGAGCATACTTTAGGAAGACAGTGTATTTAAATAAAAAAACATCTCATTAAATATTCTGAAATTATCATGGAATATATATTTTATATATATACTGTAAACAGGAATATACACTTATATATTTACCTATATTTTGCAATACCCAATTTTGCTTTAAGCTCCAAGGCTTAAAGAAAGCTTCAGAACAAACACAGGAGGAAATGGATACTTAAGAAAAATGGAGAGCAGGGAGGGGACAGCAGAGTGTTTTGTTAAACACTTTATTTTTACTGCAAAGTTACTAAATTCCTGGACAGATGTAATTTGGCTTCTCTATTGTATGAGCATGGAAAAGAGGAACGAAGCCGAAGTTCAGCCACATCCAAAGGCAAGACAGTATGCATACACTGGAAGACCTAAACCAATATTCAATTTCATAGAAAACAAGATAAAAGGACTTTCTCTTTTCTTGGAGCAACTCTGGACATATCTGAATTCATTAGCATAAAAAAACAATACCATGATTGAAGAGGGGCTTATTATAAAAGTCAGGTGTTAGATGGTACAGACAAAATTAAATCATAATAATTTATTAGAAATATATTTTAAAACTCATTGAAACTACTCCTTTCTTCATCAAGACATATTTTATATTTCTAGTGAAAATCCCAGTGAGAAAGATCTACTTCCATTAACAACAACAAAAAATAAACCACAGAACTATGAGATCAATTTAAAAATAGTGATTATTTTTTCTTCCATGGGGTTTGTTGAATAACTGATGTCCTTACAATTGTGAAGAAATGCTGTATCTATTGCACAAACACAGCTTCTTTTAAAACAATAGTGCTGAAAAAGTAGTCTCCCAAAATAAAAAACTGGAATCTAGAACTAGGTTCCTATTCTGCTGTCTCTTCAGCCAAGCAGGAGTTAAGAATATCACTGTTACTCTCTTATCTCACCACATCTCTCACCCTTCAGAGGAAGAAAGGCTATAAAGACAATTTTCCAGCCATAAATTCCAGAAGGGCAGAGCTAGAATGCAGATCATTAAAGCCAAATGTGTAGGATGACCAGAAAAAGGCGGCATCAATAAAGATGCTGACTAGGATTTTCTTTTTATGTATGATACTTGTAATAATAAACAACTGCCTCCAGCCTGGCTCTTTCTGTTTATTGCTCTTGTCTTTCACCTTTACTCATGTAATTGTATATGTGTTCTAAACTGATTTGAGACACTTCAGACCAAAGGGAAAGGAAATTTTCCCGGAGTGCAAGGTTCCTTATTTCTCATTACTTGTAAAAGATCTGTATTCACTGTATCCTACTACCCCCCATTAAGTGAATGCATTTATGTGTCTACTTCTGTGTAAGGCTGTACCCTTTTATTGATTTGTTTTCTCAAAGCCAAAATCTGACCCTTCATAAGTAATCATTTATTTCATGGAAAAGAACTATTTATCCACATGTCAAAAATTACTGTGCCACATGCACAGTATTTCTAACATAAAGTTGCAACTAGGTACAGTCTAAAGTGAACTGAAACACACTATGAAACAATAAAACAATTCCCGCTTTGGATTCTTTAGCAGAAGGCATATAAAAATATAAGTCTTGCAAATTGTTTCTAAATCAAGACATAAATTTTGAACCAATTAGGTTACATTTTAGAATGGTAATTCTATGCTGATCTCTTCATGATGGCGGAGTGCGAGTTTCCTCTTCATCTTCAATCTGGCTAGAACTTATTTGCAATAAATTTCATAATTACTGAGAAATGATTAATTAAATATTTTATGCTTTAATACACATTTCCAGGAAAAAAAGTAACAGAAGCTAGAGAAAAAAACAAAACAAAACAAAACAAAACAAAAAACCAACCACTGTCAGCTATCTTTTACTTCTTATTTGTACACAAGTTGACAGATGGGCACTGATTATTCTGTCATTAGATCCCACAACTACAACAAACACTTCATACAGACTTTGAATACATGCAGTTATACATATGCATATCCATTTCTGCTTTTCTTTAACTACAAGTATGAGAAAGGTATTTTTCATTATAGCATACAAGTTTGCTATAAAATACAAGAGCTTCAGTTCCCCATCACTTGCACCAAACTACTAGAGAAACAGAAAAGAAAGCAAAGATCTCTTCCAATTTAATTACTATTCCTTGAGTAATTTTCTATTTTACTCAATATTTACAAAAAAAATATTTTACAATATTTTACTTGGAAAATATTATCCGAGAGTATTTCTTGGTGTTCATTACAGGTTTATACATCTTTTGAAACCACACCAAAAAAAATTATAAGAAGTTATACTTTCTCCTAATTCAAACAAGCCCATTTCATGTTGTTTAAGGGTACGTTTAGGTATGACATTATGCTGCATTTTACCAAATGCATTTTTTAAGAATGGACAGTTCTCCTATTCTAAACACTCAAAACAAATAATGATGAAACATTCAAGAAACATATTTTTAAGAATATAAATATCTAACACTCTCCCCCATAAGCAAAGAAATTGAGAGCTAAAAATCCTCAGAGAAAGATGAAGAAAAATCATCAGGATTAAATTCTTCATGTTGAAGTAAATGGCTCTATCATCATTAAAACCTCAGTGAAGTGAAAATTTCCATTAGGGTCAGCCTGTTCATCGGACTGAACTGTACTTCAGTCACCACATTATCCCAGTGATATGAAGGTTTTGTTTACAGTAGGAAAGGTATGAGTCTATAAGAAAAGCATAATACATAGCTAATATTTATATAGTATATTTTTACCAGTCAGTCATTTTAATGGTGAAACGATCTGCTGTGCTACTATCTACACCACTACAGAAGGAAAGGAGTGCAAAATTAAAAAGGTTGACTTTTTTTAATGTAAAAAGACAGTGTAAGAAATGTAACCTATTTGAGGCAAAACAAGGTTATGCCACCTGAGAAGCCAGGATTAGCTTTAAGAGGCTCTGGCCCAATCGGAGAATTCTTTATCAGGGCAATAAGCAACTCTGTTACCTTATTCAATTTTCAAAACATTCTTTTCAGCTGATTCATGCACACAGTAGTCTCTGAAATAATTAAACTAGTATTCTTGCTTAACACTCCCTACTACATATTTACCTGATCGTTTGTAATGGATCCAAATGTCCTTTTCGGAGATGTTTTAGGCTGTCATGTAAATAAAAAAATTAGAAAGTTTTTTTAAAAATGTAACATTTAAGTAAATTAAAGAATACATAACCAATGACACATGGACACTTAATGTGACAAGCTAGAAGAGCTTCTAGTATTATGGACAGGACTGCATGTAACAAACTGCACCTGAAGCCTACATGTAACTTGCCTCTAGACATATATATTGCAGTATCACAGTATTTACTTAAATCCATAGGGTAATGACTACCTGAACATTGTCAAAAGGAATAGGAAAAAAGTCCAGCTTCTGGTTCATGCTCATAACAGTGGCATGGTCTGTTGTCATGATGTCTCGCAACATCTTATGAATTGTGGTGGGTTGACCTTGGCTAGATGCCAGGTACCCACCAAGCTGCTCCATCACTCCCCTCCTTGGCAAAACAGGGAGGGAGAAAATAAGAGAAGGAAAAAAATCCCAAACTTGTGGGTCAAGGTGAAGCAGCAACAGCAAGAAGTCATGCATGGAAAGAAGCAAAGGAAAACAAAAGATGTTGTTCTCTACTTCCCATCAGCAGGTGATGTTCGGCCACTTCCCGGAAAGCAGGCTTTGGTACGCATACTGGTTGCTCCAGAAGACAAATGTCATATAAATAACAAATGCCCCCCCCTTCCTCCTCCCTCCTCTTTGCTTTTATATCTGAGCAGACATCACACACTATGGAATATCCCACCGGTCACTTTGGGTCAGCCGGCCTGGCTGTGTCCCCTCCCAAGATCCTGCCCCCCGCCAGCCTACCAGCGGGGGAGGGGGCAGGTTGGAGGAGCAGCCTTGGTGCTGTGCGAGCAGGGCTCAGCAGCAGCCAAACCCCTGGTGTGTATCACCACCTCTGCAGCCACCGGTACAAGCACAGCGCTGTGGGGGTGCTGTGGGGCTCAGCCCACCCAATACATGAAATTAGACTTGCAGATCGATCAGTTGACAGAATACAGTGATTTCTCAAAGAATTAGGGAAGGGAAAGAATACTGTGCTAAATAACATTACAGAAACATTGCTTGTGATACAAAGTACTATGAAATTAAGACAGTCTATTAGTCATTACTTCTTAAACCATTAGAAGTTATACAATTGTATATAATAACTATATCTTGTTAACTGTCAAAAACTAGATCAACACTGTCCTCAATCTTCATTCAAGACGACTATTCTGAGCTTTTAGAGAAACACAAAAGGCCAAAGGCAGCTCAGTGTTTTCTGTCTACAACTTCGCCCTAGACTTATTATCAATACTTATCTTCAGTGTAAATGATGAACATGTTACACAATGTATGTCTTCAGTTTCACTCCATCTTAAACAAAAGTCAAGGGCTAGAGAACATGCATATAATAAACTTTTACTAATGTTATACAGTAACTTATTTCAATTAATATTGCAACAAGCTAGAAGTGCACGTATCTATGACATGTCAACAACCCTCTTAAAATCAGTTTCATAATTTCTAAAAATCTTACTCTGCCTTAAATCTAAAATGAGCAGATTTAGAGTGACTAAATTCTAGCAGGCCAAATACAGCAATATTGAGAAATAACACGAACAAAATGGTAAAAAGAAAATAAAAAGAATAAAAAAGACAAAGACCAGCTTCCTATTACAAAGTCATTCAACAATTCATTTAAAGAAACTGCATTTCCGACAGAGGTTTTGTTATTAAGTAACCTTGTATCCAAAGGACCCTAAAATCTTTTCAGGAAGTCCAGTAAATAACGCATGTTTGCTAACTCCTAGTTATTTCAGATGTACCAATACAGAAAGCCTTTGCAAGTCTCCTGCACAATTACAAGACAGATCCCAGCCACTGTTCCTTGTCTTTTTGCGTCAGGACATATGTAACTGCTCTATAACTGCAAAGTTATGAGAAAAGAGTATAGTAGCACAATTTCAATTCCTAATGCAGGAAACCTGACAACAGTTATACAGGGGACAGCATTTTTATTAAAAGCTGAAAATTAAACTTGCATTTTTCTTTTAAAAAAATGATACTTTCGATATGAAAGCATCAATTCCCAAAGCCAAGCTAAAGCCCTAAATACTAAATAAAGCCTAAAATATTCTACCTGATAGGTAATAATGGATGTAACTTCCTATACTACATGCGTATTAGTACACTCAGATCTATATGTCCTAAGTGTTGTAGCTCCAATAAAGGTACCTGGTCTGCTATTACTTACAGTGTGCAATTCACATGTTCAAGCATTCTAGATTAACATCTGCTGGACAGGTGTCCTGTTTAAAGACTGCACAGTCACTATCCTACAACCCAAATTTACATGAAATGTGTTATTAATAGCAATGGTTACCTTCAAAACTGAGTGACAGTATCTCAAAATAAGAAAAGAAAATTACAAAGGTAAGATGTTTATAATGCAAAACTCAGCAGATGCAAAGTTGCTTACATATTTGAAACATTAGCTGTTTGTCAAAACAACTACAGACTTTTCAATTTGCAGGCCAAGATTGCTACGAGTTTTGTTCATTTTATGGTTTTTTTTGTCAGTATCACACACTGTTTCACATGGTTTCCTTTGAAGCAAGCCAAAGCTTAGCTCTGAATAAACTGAACTTACACATTCAAATCCACAGTAAAAATAGGCCTTGGAAGCTTCCAATCATGCATGAACCTAAAGTGAATTTTGTGTATTCATAATCCTAATCAGCTCCATTCCTACATAAAAATTAGGGACGACATTTCTTAGCAATGTCTACATCATAACTTGCTATTTTGCCACCTCCAATTATAAAAGAGCTTCTATAAATGTAAAACACTGCTAAATATTTCCTCCCCATGTATACAACTGCATGCAAAACCTTATTCATCCTATGAAGCAGAAAGAAAGCAAAATGCTGTAGATGGGATCAGTGGAACATAAGGAGGCTAATGAACCATTCCACATTGGAAAGGAACACTAAAAAATATAAAATGGAATGAAGAAGCAGACAACCAAGGCATTTAATACTGATGTGCTGAAAACGAAGGTGGCTAGGAAGTATACCTAAACCAAAATTACTTCCTTGGAAATCTGAATTTAATGTTACTACAAAAAGACTGAAACAGTTCTAGCAATTACATCACTTAAGCCTCCTTAATCCTGGATGATTTGTTCCTTTCTGTAAGGAATACCTTTCAATCTTGTCATATTTTGTACACTGTCAACTTTATTATCTAAGATGGGTAGATTTAACATAGATCGATAATTTAGGTAATATTTTTCTAAGATGGAATATTTTTGTGTCCTCAATTCTTGGCATTCAATTCTTAGAACATATTTATTATAACACGTTCACCTCCTTTAAGAAGAAACAATTTAAAAACAGTGAATACTACATTTTTTATATATTTACTTTTTGCTGCCCTGATTTCTCCAATCTACACTTAAAACACACCTGAAACTCCATATCTAAAATGTATCAAACACTTTAATCTACAGGGTTTACAAGGGACAGAACATGGAGAGCTGGAAAGTAGTTTGAAGAGTTACTCTCTTCCCCTATTACAATGTCAGCCTCTGAAATGCTTGAAATACAGCTTCAACTTCTCTCTCTCTCTTTTTTTTTTTTTTTTTTTTTTTTTTAGGAAATTAACTGATCTTTTGAACCACAGATTAAAAACAACAAACCCCAAAACTTTTAATAAAAATTCATTTCATATACCACTGCAAACTAGGGTAGGAGGAATGGTGTATCCACATTACTGAATTAACATGATGTAAAAATTTACCAAGATAATTGCTTACAAAAAAATAGCAACAGAACCTGGGCTGTCACCTGATCAGTCTTGCACAATGTACCATAGACATACAATTATATATTTCAGCAAAATATGCAGCTGCACCACAGAAATGTAAGGAACTTATCTTCACAATACTCCTGCTATATAAATAGTTGTACCACTACCTAAAAATGGGAAATTGAAGTACAGAGACATTTTATCAGTTGTCCGAGGTTTGTAGCTTGACTGAAAGAGCAGACACTTCTGAATTACCAACCATGTTTTAAAATAGAACTTTAGAAACTAAGCTTTAGAATTTAAAACTTTGAACAGAAGTTCTTTGATTTAGAGGCGCTCTCCCCAAAACAAGAAGAGGGCAATAGCTGCAGGCAAGGCAATTAGGGTAGTAACTCCCCTCTCAATTTCCTCTCTTACACTTATTCAGAAATATTCACAAACATCCTATTGAACAGGAAACATTTTCAACACACCTGAAGGTATGCAAATCAACGTATTAAATATGTTTGAGCTTTGCTCTGAATTCTCATGTTTCCACAACTAAAGGTCCTGGTACCTGACTTGTCCCTCAGTATGTTCTGTCTTTGGAGTCACACTATAAACATATAATGAAGAAACAAATTAGGATTTATATTAGGCAACAATATGTTCAACAACTAAATTTTGGTATTTGCATTATATGTGTGACAATTACACATTTTCTCAATTTCCTAGCTGGGAACAGCAACAGGAATAGAACACAGTATCTCTAAACACAAGAAATAAATCAGTACATGCTTTATGTAATTCTCTAATGCATCACTCTGTTTTTGGAGGTAACAGCTAAGAGTTCCGTATTGTTGTCCAGAACAGCTCCTAAATTACAACCTCATTTTGCTTTGACAGCCAAACAAGGTATCTTAGGCTCCTAATCACACATTTTAGAGCTCTCAGATGAATGCTGACTGGGTGTTGGAGCAGGTTGAACCTGTAATGCCCTCCTATTCACTACTTGCTCTATAACCACATCAGTACTTTCAAGCAGAAGGAGATTAAAACTGACAGCCACTTGTACACAGGAAAACAAACAACAGAGACATTTCTGAAAATGCCTTTACTCTACAGCAGACTGTCCCGCATCCTCAGCTTCCAGCAATTTCAGTGGCAACTGGGGCTGATGGATACATATGGGTTTGGCTTGTAACAAACAGAAAAACAAAAGAATAAAATAGATAGAAAACCTGTCTGTTGTTAAAAAAAAAAGAGTACAGTATTTGCAAACCAATGTTCATTAATGTAATCATCTTCATTCCCTCTTTTATACACATACCCAAAATTTCAGCTAACATGCATGACTTCTTTAAATATATGGTACCTTCATTAAGACAAATCCATGTCCTAACCTCTGATGCTGTAGTTTTTAGAAGAAGTTACTTAGCAAGATATCTTATTTGATCTGAAGCCCTTTGAAACTTTAGTTCAGCTGTGAGCAAAACCACCATATCTTCCCTTTATGATTACACTTTCAGGAAAAAACATTGACATTTTCATCTGAATGGCACGAGTATCTCACATACACTCTCACCCCACCCCACCTCCATCTCTTGTACATAAAAATATTTTTAAAAAAAAACATGTTTTGTAAAACTCAGAAGGAGAAAAAGTTTGTGTGGGACATTTAACTACCACAGGATCATTTTTACTTTTGAAAGAAATGAAGCTTTTTTTTGTTTTTTTTTTTTTTTCAAAGACTGAAAACTTATCCTTATTATTCTGAGAAAATAACAGTGGAACTACCATATTAAACTGTGGAAGTCCATGACATAAGTGCAAGACACCACTTCACTACACATTGGAAGATAATAAATAATACTGCAATTTCAAAGTAACAAATTAGAGAAAGTTGCTGGGAAGATGTACAGAGTGACAGTATGTACTAAAAATCATTCCAGAGAGACTGAATTCTAAAACTCATTAAATAAGTCTTTTCACCACATTGATCAGGGAATGGAGGGGATAAACCAAAAATGTATCTTTGGTGCAGGATTTATCAGGAAGACAACTTGTCTTCCTCCTCCTGTGTTACTGACTCTTATTTATCTGAATCAGTAGAACAAAAGTAAGATAAAAACGAAGAAACATTTTCTTACTGTAAGGCAGTAACTTGACTCTGGAAGTTAGTTTGGAAAAGAAACCTCATGCTACCTGTATGTATTAGAAGTTCTAGTATATAAACTGTCATGACTTTATCTAGAGTAAGTTATATTCCTAAAAACAGCTTCCCTGTGAGTTTTTTGGGATCAAAAATCTTAAAAGGATATTTGATACATACTTTCATAGTTAGTTATACGCAAGAATAAATTAATTCCTAAAAACAAAAACAAAATTCCACTTTCACGCTAATACACTTGTGCTATTTCTCAGACTTGGAATCAATGATGAAATTGATAAATTGATCCACAAGAAAGCAAATAAAATTAAGACTAACAGAATGGCACATTTACAGGGGAAACACCAAACATACATCATTCCACTCCAGCTTTTCTGCTCAAATTTGTTCACTGTTTATGTTCTCTAGAAGCAATTCAGTTTTGTATATACATTACAAATTTTGGCTAATGAGCAGGGATTTTTCCTTCAATAGGAAGCAACATTAAAAAAAAAAAAACAACAACCACACCCCAGAACACAATAAGCCAACATTTAAGCATGAAGAATACCAGCTTCAGAAGGTAAATATCATATCCATCTCCCGTTGCAAAGATCTAAATTAGTCCCATCAGGTGACATGTATCCTCCAATAAATTGTGAGCTAACTATCCTCTGAGTCTGAGACAGGCTCTCCCACAATTCAAGAGAAAAATTGCAGAGCGGTTAATCTTAGCAATAAAAGTAAGATGATGGGAAACAGGAAAGCTAACACCAGAATAAACAAAATAGCTGAAGTGTTATTTAGCAATAGGACTGACATCACACAGGCTGTACTATTCCAGAAAAAACAAATTAAGGAAAGATAGTTGAAGTCATTTCTGCCCAGTAACAACTCACATAATCCAAGTCAGAGGAAGAAGCAAGCTTTCCCAGGTCTGGATCCACTCAAAGTTCTGTCCTGAGGTTAATTTACTGTCTTAAAACAGACGTTTCCAAACAACAGTGCACATACTGTTTGTGGTACAGTAAAACTTCATAACATGCACACAGAAAATGGACCGGTAGACTCCTCCTTAGTGGAAAACACCAACAGTTTTTGGGGCAACCAACATGATTTCAACTACCAAGGTGTTAGTGTGGCAAACAAGAACTACAGAAATTTCCTAGACTCTTCGTAACTACCCCACTATAATAATAATAACCTGAGGTTAAAGAACCATTGCAATACCCATTGACTTAATCTTGTTTTGAGACACCTGCTGACAAAAACAGCATCTCTCAGCCAAATACAGGTTAGAACTAGGAAAGCGGTTTTAAGGAAGCACCCTCTGGGGAAGGTAACATGCCACAAATAATTTAATGCCAAGTTTAGCCTTCACATTCTAAAAATGTGATCTAAACAACTGAATCTACCAAACCAAAACTACTAAAATACATCAATCTAAATTCCAGCAAAACCATGTTAACTTATCTCCACCAACTGGGAAACTATCTATCAGCATGGAAAATGAAACACACCTCCAACAATTTAACCTAAACACTCTTTAAATGATTTTTAACTCAGACACAAAGACTTAACCCTATACCTTGATTTTTACACTTACTTCATTTTTATTTCTTTATTTTAAAGGGTTTCATGTATTGTTAGGATTCTTGCATGTATTTGTTATTAAGCTACAAAATTGACTTTCTTCTATTTATGAGGCAATGAGTTAAACGAATACTTGATTTTAAATTAAAAGTTAGGCACAATACTACTATTTTTAAAATATGCCTAGACATTCTACCCATTACTACATCTGCCTTTACACACTTGAAATAAGATAAAACAAGTACTCTCCATGGAAGGATTGAGTCAATTTGTTCACAGAAATCTGCAGGACTGCTCACCACAACAAAATAGCTTTCAGTTGTTACATAGAATCACAATTTAAAGCGCTATCTCAAAATCCTAAGGCGACACTATAAAACTAGTTGCTAAATGTTGTGCATTCTACCTACGAGTTAAAAATCTACTTCCACCCTCAATTAATTTTACTGTTACCATAAGAAAAGACCTACTGTGGGTATATGATGAACACATTGTAAAACGTAAAATCAAATGAGATCTGTTTCAAAAATTCAGCATTACGGCTTTTAACAAAACAGCAAACCTAGACTAAATTAGTGAAAGGAGTATGACAGCTGAAATGACAGAGCCTCCAAAAGGCCTAAGCATTATTAAAGTTTTTCCTTATTACGCTCTTAGGCACAATCTGATTAGTTCCAACAGCTGCCTAGCAGGAGAAGCCAACCAATAATTCCACAGTTATATGTCTATTAATGTATCTCTTTAGTTTTCAGTGATTTCAGAGCCAGGTAGCACAGAGCACTATAGCATGACCTTGTATCTTTTGATTTATTGTGATACTGAATATTTCAAATGCAAACCATGTCAGAAAGTCCTGATCCTCACAGCGTAAGTTACTGTATTAAAACCTTTTCTGATAGATAAATTTGTTTCACCCACTTGTACAGAATGAAAAATACCACACAAAAAAGAAAAAGGAAAAAAATCCAACTGCACATAACTTAAACTAGTCAGTTTTCTGTTAGATGCATTGAGCAACAAAAACCAATTTTGTTACCTTGCTCATGAAACTCAATACCCTGTAGCACATGCTGTGCTGTCACAAGTATGTAGTTGAACTTCAAACCAATATTCAAAAAAACTTCACTCCTGTTTATAAGAACTCTTCTGGCATTATCTGAACATTACAACAGCAATGAGGAGACCGCTAGTTTCACCATTTCCCTATGAATAGGAAACACACTGCACAAACATTCACCACCCACCACCCACCCCTGACACATTAATTATTGTGAAAGGTTTCAAGCCTAGGAGTGAGACTTTCAACCAAATGGAATATTGAATTATACAACTATAAATCAAATAATTTTGAAGTTATTATCAAAACTAATCATGGATATGGAAGCATCTAAAACCCTCAGGCTTTACTTCCACAAAGGTAAATTAGCTTCTTAAAGAGCCTTGACTCTTCTTCCAGTTCCTTAACATAGGAAAAACTTAGGAGAAAACCTTATTCCTTGAGTAGTACAAAGTTTTCTGCCACTGGGTAGCAGAAAAAATTCTGCTTATATCTCTGGCCTTTACTTCTCACATTAGCTCAAGCACACATACATTTCAAATATGAACCACAGTAATTTTATTTCTACTTTAATGTAATAGAATGAGCATGCTTCTTTGTGAAAAATGTATTTACACACCTTCAGACCTCCTTCATGAGCTTATGAAAAAAACTATATACATTTTTAAGTAAAATAAAGTTTAATTCCTTCATCACTGTATCCAAAACATATTTCAAAGACAGTGCTGTTTTCACAGTACAAGAATGTCACCAGTGGAATGATGGAAACAGAAGCTAAAGTAAGTGCTTGTCACTTGATGGTAGGTTCTAAAACTTTGCTAAAATTCCAAATGCTCACATTATACCATTTATAATTTTTACAGAATATGTTTAAAACCTAACTGGAGAAACCACACACAAGAAAAAAAATCCAGATAAGAATATCAGAACCACCACTTCTGCACAAGAAATCTGTTAACCTCAAATTGGTGAAAGCTCAGGAATAGCTTTGGAAAATACGCTTGTGCTCTTTTTACAATCTCTCCTAAGTATTTGATACCAAGTGTTAGAGACAGGATACAAGATCAGATGAAACAAATTTTCATTCAGCAAGCCCATTCTCAGGTCAAGTCAGTATCATTCATATCACTTACCGATAAGGAAACTGAGGCAGAAGTGACTCGCTCACAACTACTCTGCAGACCAGTAACAAAGCCACAAGGACTCAAATCTCACAAGTTCAGTGGCCCTCAAAGATCACATCACCAGGGTACAGAGCACATGTGTTACAGAAAACACCACCAAAGCACAAATAATACTGGTTTAGATACCATTTAAAAAATGAGAACAGGATTTTCAAGTCAATTGCAACCTTTTAGAAAATGCCACTATTTCTCACATAGCGTTGCTCTACATAAAAAGTAAAAAAATATTCAGATTGCTCATTTATTCTCTCCCAAAGTTAGTAGAAAGAATGGTGATAAACTTGACCTTTTATAGAAGTCATAAACATTGTAAATTGTCATAATAATCATCCTGCCATTCATAAACCACAATACAAAAAGAGAGACCATTGGAATGGTCTTTCTGTTTATGTATTCACTCTTTGATCATTTGCATTTTTTTAAAACAATGTTTATGTTTCCCTTACGACTGAAATTCACACACTTTTACCTTCTTGGAACCCACCTTCACAAGCAAACTTGAAAGCAAAAACCACCACAGAAACAAGAGGTTATATCACTGTCCTTGCTGTCTATTCCTGTCACTGGTTAGCACAGACCCAAAACAACCAGGCTGGCCAAGGTAACTATTTGAGACTGAAAACAGAGACAAGGCAAGACTGAGAAGACAACAGCCCAGCTAAGTTCCATATGTGAAAATGTACAGCAAAGGTCATAAAGTCTTAACACAATGCACATCAAAATCTGATTAATAAAAGAAACCAAACATCAGAAGCAGATATTAAATACACACTAACGATTCCCCCCCCCCCCCCCCCTTAACTTTGTCCAAGGTCCAATTAGGCATTTAACTTAATTGTCATGAACTCCAAATGACGCTGGCAATTAAAGGCTTAATTTTTTCAAGTGACATCTTCTTATATGTATCAGACAACTACAGGACTACTTCAGAAGTTAAAAAAAGTCATTAAATTAATGTAAAGTCTTACAGAGAACTAGGTGATCTGTAAACTTCAAGGCACTGATTCATGTTCTGGTATTTTACAAGCATAGCAAGTATCTTGGATATTTATTGCATGGATATTTCAAACAATAAATGGTGTGCAACACTGATGGAAAGCAGGAAAGTTCTAACAATCTTTTACGGTCTATTTGAAAGACTGGCTTTCAAATTATGGTATTCATACATTGTGCTGGCTTTCCATACAAAGGTCAATTCACCAATGGAAAATACCAATATTGAAGTTACATGGAAAACTGGATAGGAAAAAAACCTAGAAGCTACTACTTTGTTTATACCTTTAAACATGCTACAACAAATAGGTTTGAAAATTCGGTAATGGAAATGATGAAAAGTATATGGTTGCAGTTAAAATGACGAGGAAAAAGTAATCTCAAAGTGAAAAGCCATAAAGTATCCCATTCTGAAAAGCACAGACAGGAACATTCTGACTGAAAAGAAAAAGAAAAGGTGGGGGGAGAATGATAAAGCAAAGAGAAAAAACTACAATTATCTGACTTTGGAACATCAGCAATAACCAAAGCAGTAATACACATCACATTAATAGAGCGAGCAATTATAACACAATGTGAGAAAAATGTATTTCTATACTGACAGCTGATGACTCAGAATTCATTCCTTTTACCAATGTTGCTTTTTGTTTCTTTAAAATTGTCTGAAATGCTCCTTACTACATGTCCAAGCTTCAAAAGCTCTACAGGACTTCAATGTTCAGACCAATTATATTGCCGGGCTGCAGAATATAAATTACTTTGTAATAAACCTTTCTTTCAGGAATAAAAATAACCACACTAATGCAGTCAAGTGCCACCGATCCATGGTGACACTTGATTTAAATGTATTATTTGATAGCTGAAAGAATGTAATTTTGGACTTGCCTTTCTCTCCTCCCTGTACTTCCTCTTAAAAAGAGGAAATGCATTACATACAGTGTATTTGGGGGAAAACCAGCTAGGAATGTTTAAAACTCTTTCACTAACATTCAATAATAGAAAGGTAAAAGCAAAATTAAAATCAAGAACACATTAGTATTGTAAAAGCTTCTTTAATATTCTAAAGTGTAGAACTAAAGGCAGGAAAAACTGTTACTGTCTCTCCTATTTTCAAACATATCTTTGAAATTGGAAATCTTCATCCCTCCCAAAAACAGAGGTCATGGAAAAGTAAGTTGGATGACACAAAAATCTGAAAATTTTCTGAATATTATCATTCCCTTTTTCTTTTCTTTACTAAACATTTAAAAAATACTACTTTTTTATTGCGTCATACGTAATGTGAAAGAGACAACTATTAATGACTAACTTGGAACTGTTAATAATAATTGGAATAAGTTTATCTGCATGCAGTCTCCTGTACACCTAGCTCAAGGTTTCTCACAACAGTCATCCCTAATACAAGTAAAATATGTATTGCTGCATCTATTAAAATGACTAAAAGCAGCAAGGAAAAAAAGATCAAATTCACAAGATTATTCTGAAACTAGAATTACTACGGACCCAAAGAACTTTTACATTCCATGCAACAATACTGAGTACAATTAGTTAATTTTCTTCTAGAACTTGTGATAATTATCTTTAATTTGGTCAAAAAAAACCCAAAAAATGGTCTTTAGAACTAGTATATTTCACACATGGATGGTGACAGCTCTTGCAATCTTTAGTAATAAGGTTCTTATTTAGTAATAAACAAGTTTACTAACAAAATTATTAACTAAGAAAATTACCAAACACTTCAAAAATTCTGTTGGACACATTGGTGATGGCTACTATATCAAGCAGAAAAACAAAGTCAGTATCAGTAACATAATTAATAAATAAATGGTCTGAAGTTCAAAAATTAAAAGAAAAAAAAATTACCTATGTTAGGTCATTCCTTAAAGGTAAAAATAGGGGCCGGAAAGAAACATCATTATTCACAGATACTGACAGTGAACACATACACACAAAAAATAAAATTATATATATATATATATATGCACACACCAGCACAATGGTGGTAAACTCGCAGGGTATTTTGAAAAGGCTCCTACCCGTTTCCTTTGTGACATAAAAAATATAGTCTTTAAAATACTGTAGATTTCAAGACAGTAGTAAAGATTATGGGTGCAGTATAATTTGTCTTAAGTGCACTGTTAGCAACCTGTCAGAACAAAAAGATGGCACATATATAAAATTGCGAAATACACATATATGCTAAGCCACAATTATTTCTTCTACTGCACCTGAGAAAAAGTTCCCAGAAGAGGTAATTCATTAGCGCCTTTCTCACCTATCATATCTGGGGAAAGGTAACAGCCAGAAACCTGAAGGCCATATTTGATCCCTGAATATTTTGGAGGGCCCTGATCTATGCAAAGCAAGTAGGACAGACAAATTTTCAAAAGCACAAGAAAGAGACACTCAAAGGAGTCAGGTGACTTATCACAGATTCAAGAACAGGCTTATACACTTCTTGGATGGCTGCAAGATCTCTGTGGATCCTGCCAGCTGTATCTGGTAGCAAATAACTGCTACCTTGTTGGAATGACACACAGGTTAGGGCACTATAAAAACAATGGCAAATGGAAACAGGTGATGAAATCTGAGGGTCTGAAATTCTTGCAAGTTGTCTGAGAATCATCATCAAGTCATGAAAACTTAGCAGAGGTCTGCTGAATTCCTCACCCTTCTCTATCTTTGCACTTTTCTTGACACTGTAAGGCAGTTAGAATGTCTTAATACATTAGGAAAGCATGTAGCAATGTTGTCCTCTTCACCAGCGTACTTCTGTGGCTAATTTGGTGTTCATCTCTAGATACAGGTTTCAAAACTGTTCTGATTTTAAAAACCTGCATATATGGGTTAAGCAATGATCAAGAGCTGCTTCTATAATTGATAAAAGCATTTAGTCCTCAAAGGCACTGAGAAGTTTATTTCATTTTAGACTGTGAAGGTACTGATTTTTCAAAGACTGCACTTCAATGTTAGATTGTGATGAGGAAAGCTAATGATAGCTGCAAAAATTAAAATTTCAATTTACATTTTTTTACTTACATATATATTTTTAATATAGCCCCAAGGAAGAGCGTGAAATATGTTGAGAGACAGCGTGCATTTCTACTAACCTAACGCAAATTCTTTTTTTCAAGTAGTGACATAATTATAGACAAGAAATCTACGTGCAACTGTAACAAACATCATACTCTGTAGTGATATCCAATTAAAACTGTTATCTTCTTGCTTGCGTCTTGTAGAAAGGAGAAAATAGAGAAGTCAAGTCAAATAAAAATAATAGTTTCCTACCGTCTGAAACTGAGGAGGATTTTATGGCAAGCCTAACACAAGGAAAAGTTCAAGGCAGCTTCTACTGAAATTGAAGTCTTGATCAAGTAAAAACTCAATCGTTACTCCAGTTTTAACTTTCAGAGATCTTCCTAGATAATTTGTTTGTCTGCACTTATGAAATATTTAGCCAATAATTTTTGCAATTAATCAGTATAGAGATGTAACACTTGATTTCTTTCTTTCCTCCAAGTAGCTCATAAGATACAGCTATCTGAAACTAAGTAAGCACATTTAACAACAACAACAACAAAAAAAAAAAACCACACACACAGAAAAAAAAAACCAACAAAAAACCAAAACACACACCAACAACAAACCCCAACCCTGTCCTCCAGATAACCATCGCCAGCATCTAAACCTACAGAAAAGGGCAAGAAGTTTTCAGTACACTGCTGCTTATGTGGAACATTCAAAGAATTTCAGAAAGTTCAGTGAATGAGACTATTTATAAGCTGTAACACACAAACGACACTGAAAACAGTTTCTGTCATGTGTTTTACACCTGTAGTCAATTCAAATATTACCAACATTAGAATTTTTGGCAACGTGTAAAGGTTTTAAAAGAACAAAATTAAGCATTGAAAACTAAGGTGACCATGAAATATGAGTGAACTGAATTTGAACATGAGCTTTAACATTTTTCTATAAATTTGCCTCAGAGGTGCACTGCATTGCCATTGTAAACCTAAAAATTAGCCATTCATGTGAGGATACTTCAGTGTAACTCTTAATACAACACACTTTTTTTAACTTTGTTTGATGTTGTATACTTGCAGTTTCAATACCATGCATATATGTAATCCAAACTATAATATTGAGACACATGGGGGTTTTGTTACTGCTTTTATTGTGGTTTACTGTTGAGAGCATTATAGATAGCGTAATTGGCAATTTCTTTCCATATAAATAAAACTGAAGTTTTTACTCAATCTATTTTGGGAAAGTATTAATTTCTAAGTGTTGTCTATATACTTGGTTTCAAGAGGACCATGTAAACAAATCCTTAGTCTATTATGCTCAGAAAGCATCACCACATCTGTGTTAACTAGCATACTGATCTGTCTGGACATAAGCAAAAGATAATATTCATATAAGATAGATGAAGTGAAGGTCTCCATTTGACAGATTTGTGCCTTCCAGCTCGAGTCTATCATCCTTCCCACACAGAGACATGCTAAGTTATATATTATTGTTCCATGACAGCTAGTGTGAAATTCAGAGCCTTGAATGCAAAAAGATACACCAACTTGTCCCTCACCCTAACTCACTGAACTTACTATGCCTGGAAGCAAGACTTTCTCCTCCAGTCTTCAGTCAATCCCCCAAAGGGATGTCAGGATAATGGAACCTGACAGTTCTACAGTAATAATGCCATAAACCACCCTAAAGGAGCCTTGTATCAACCAACAAGCAGCAATTACCTTGACTCAGTACCACCCGTAAGTAGTACAGTTTTATCCACTTAGAGGCACTAATTCACAGCTCTAAAAATGCAAATCAAGTATTTTCCATTTTAAAAATCAGTAATTTCAAGATTTAACAGAAATATGGAATGGCACTTCAACCTCTACAAATTTATATTAGAGGAAGTAAGGTAAGTTTTACAAACATCAACTATTTGTGCAGTCGGCCATCTCAGTAAGCAGTATTTGTAAATCTTCAAGGGACTGCTAAAATTCTTGTCGCTTCAGATGGTAATTGTCCACATCTCAGTGGAGAAGACAAGGGAACCACCCGTGAGAAAAAACTGAAGCTATGCTATAACATTAAACAAATACACTGATCTTCTAGCAGTAATACAGAAAGGGAAAGTCGTTTAGATTCTGACCTACCCCAAAGCCACGGTGGACTTAGGGGAAAAAAGACATTCAGAAGACACCCTGTCTGTCCTAGAAACCCCCTCTCTTCTAAAGGGCAGCTAAAAGTTACTTTAAAAAGACAATGTGTCCAACTCTCCATATTTATTAAATTACAGGCACTAGAGGGTGACCTTAGAGCTTGACTGGAGTGCAACTCCAGAGCAAAAAAATTCCTCAATCTATTTTTGAGCTCCCTAAATTCATTACCTTCCCCATCTCTGCTGGCACATGAAATGGGAAAGAAGACATAGTACTGTTCCACAAATACACGAAGTATAATTCATATGAGCCATTACAATGGAGATGGAAGCTAACTTGTCCTGCAAAGTTATGCTGAATGATACCCCTATGCTAATTCAATTAAGGCATTGCAAGGTAAGAAAAATAGACCATCCCCTCTTCCAAGCAGAAATACAGAATCTTAGTTTAAGCTACATGTCCGGGGGAAGGGTGAGGAAACACCAACCCTCAAATGCTTTTTTAACATGCATCTTATTTTCACCTGCTATATAAGCACTGCCAAATTTAGGATTTAACAAAACCATTATTTCTCAGTTTTAGGTTCAAATACCTAAGTACTATTGTTACCTGGGACATCAATACATGTGTAATGGACTTTTATTTTAGCATCAGTGAATCTGGAAATATCACTGACCAGCTAACCTTTCTTCAATGACAAGAAAGAAATACCAAAAAGTTATTGTCATTGCCTTATCAGGAAGTCAAGAAATTTCCTATCTGAATCATGTATTTTCCTGAGTATATGTAAGTCTGAAAATGAAAATTCTTGGAATCTGGGATAGCCATCTCCTATAATTCAGCCATATGTCACTTACACAATTACTAGAAAGGGTTGCTAATAAAAAAAAAGTGCAAAAATACTTTGCCACTAGTGTGCTACCAAAAAATTACAAAGAATTTTGGATAACAGGCCAATAATGATGTTGGAATTTACCTAATCTTGTTATGCAATATTCAGTAAGACCTGACAATATTAATAAATGCCTGTTTACATGTAGAAAAATCTCTGCCTTGGCAGTTTTTTCACAGAAGGCAGATATCGATTAACAACCACACCAGGCTTTCTGTGACCTACTTAAAGGGCCAATATACCGCTTCATTTTCCTTTCATACTGCTAAAGCCTACACAGAAGAATCATCCACATTAATTTCAGTATGATTACCTGTTTAATTCTCCCTCATTCAAACATGGTCTGAGACTAAAAGTGGGGGTTGCTGCTTCAGCTTCCACTTAAAGGAATGAAAGCATAAAAAAAGGGCAGAAATGAAAGGTTCAAACAACTGATGCTTGGGACAATGAAGATGATCTGGTGAACTCGTGTTAAGGAAATTTAAGCCTGTGTCACTACACACTGAGTTTGAGTGACATTAGCCATGCTTTCTTCCTCTCTATATATACTGAACCACTCAAATACTGGTGCAACATTAAAACACAAACAGGTTATAGAAAAGTTTTGTTTCTCCGCTGTTAGTGTTTTTGACTATCAAATTTGTATTACTGCTTATGATATGATTATTAACAATGATTTCATTCATCTGTCTTTCTGGTTCCAATTTAACTACAAATCTAGTCTTACGCTATAATTTTGATGTAACTATCTTTAATTTTACATAAAACACATGCCCTTTCATTCTTGATTTTCTGAACAGTGATACTAGTTACTTGATCCAGACCTACTGTAAGGCTCAGAAATAACCTAGTTTCAAGAGCAAGCCTCAAATATGATGAAGATTTGTGATCTCCATTTTCCATGGGTCATGTAATTGATAAACTGTATCAAAAAGGAGAAAGTTTCTATTGAAAGACATAAGAAGAGATGATCTACAGTAGCAAGAGGTAACTCTCCTCCTCAGAGACAAGACTGATATGTTGTGAGAATGAGTAAGAATCTATTTTGTCAGATTACAGAGGTATGAACTGACAGCTACAAAAAGATTATTATATTATTCTAGAAGGAATGCACCAGCTGCTTCTGATAAGTAAATACAGGAAAATTACTGTAACAGGTAAGAGTAATGCTGTAACAGTAACGCCAATCTAATTTCCTCCTAAACTGTAACAGATTAAAGCAACAACCGATTAGCACACAGGATTAGCTCACAGAAGAAAATGCTCTCCTCCTTTAAGAGTAGTTACGCAGTCCACTGCTGAGTATGGTTGCCCCTATACAATATCTAATGCATGTGGTATACCTAGTTGACAAGAAATGATAACTAATCAATAAAAAGAATTTACTTTAAAACATGCATTTATATGAATCCTTTTGGAAGTACACGTGATGCTCCATTACAGTGCTTCAACATGGAATTCTATTAAAAACCTGCTCTGAAACAGCTCTCCATTTTAATATGTAAGAGAAGACATAAGTACTTCACACTAAAATCTCCATAGTCAAAGGCAGAGGCCTGTGACACCTCCATATTCTAAGTGTATTAATCAGGCTATACTAAATATTAGCTTGCCTTGAACTCAAATATAAATGTACCAAGTTGTACAGACACAATGTACATTTCACATCAGTGTGTAAGCAATGTGAACGCCCTGAAGAGGTGCAAAAAGACTTGTAGGCTTAGCTGCCTACCAGGGTTAAATAAGAATATTTGTAGATTCATCGTTAATTAGATATCTCAGTTTATTACCATTTGAATTTAGAATTTCCTTTTACATTCTGATACGTTAACATACTAGTTCTTTTTAGAAATGCCTCTTTTTCCCTGTCATTCCCAGTTTAAGTAGTTATCTCAACTGAGACCAAGTAACAAGTTTTTCCATCCGGCCATTTCTTTCCCTGAAATACTTCACTATCTGTCTTAGCTGCCCCTTCTACTATCGGTTATGCCATCTTTCTGTCCAATTTAGACTTGGAGTTATGAGAAATTTCTCATTAGAAATGCTTTTTCTTTTATTTTTAAATCTTATCTAATTAAGTCTTCCCTCCTTAGCCCTATTCATAGTAAACACTGTTTGCTATTTGAACCCTTAATGTCATCCTATCCACAGTCAGCTTTGAGCATCCCAGCAGCGAAGCATTATTTTTTATAATGCTATACACAACAACTCCTATTGGTAACAGCAGAGGTTACACAAAACCTGTCTTTTTATAGAGTTCATCCATTTCAGACACTGTATAGTTGAATCACAGACATGGGAAAGTTTTGAAGTTGCAGTACCATACAACAGTTACATATAAAGAAGTTATTTTCTATTGAGGTACATTTTGAGAAGATGCAGACAGGCAAAAAATACCTGTTTACTAATCAGTGTGGTAAATAAACCATTCTGGTATTAAATAAATCAAATCCTGTGTTAGGAAACTTCCAAGTAATGCTGAACCCAAAGTACAACAATACCTTTCTTACAATGTTGCTTTTCTTCTATTTTAGAAGGATTTTTAGAAAGAGGCAGGAGATTAAAATAACAGGAAAGTCTGTTACAAAGTTAAAAGACTGTATGATTAACTACCTACTTTGCAAAGGAAACTGAGTACCACAACTATATGCAACCTCCTTCCCCATACTTTGAGAGGGACAATAAGTATAACAGAGAGAGGAAAGGTTGTTTACCTTCCCAACAAGGTACAGAGCTGCTAAAAATCTGTTAAAAACCTATAAACTATTAAGCTTTGTATTGAGTTTGTTCTTTGTTAGGCATTGTTATGGCAAAAATCTCTTTGTCTTCTAGCAAAATCAGCCTGGCTTCACACAGACAATAAGCATATTCAAAAAGTTTAGCTAAAGTGAGTGAAATTAACTGAAGAACTTTTTCTTCATTGCACAGCTTGTCAAGTCACTATTACTTTATCTAAAATACAGAGCAACACATTTCACTCCGCGGCTTCACGTATGCTAAAGCATCAGCCTTTGTGCTTCTACAAAGTGACTTGCATATCTTATCATCTCCCACTCCTCTGCCATCCTCTAAACAAGCTGCCCTACTCATCATCTTCATATCCGATGCATCCCAAAATTTCCTACCACACTGTCATATCAGCCCTGCTAGACTCATACTGTTCAGAAGGCATGACAGTTACATGTGCTGCAGTTCCCCTACTTTTCTGTATGCTGGTTATAAAAGGAAGGAAAAGGTCAACACATATCAGAAGTCAGAAGACATTAGTATCTTCAGACTACACCCCAAAAAACAGCATAGGGTAATGCCTATGAGAAAAGCATTTTGAAAGAAAAGCCAAGCAGTGTCATCCGTGTGCACCCACCACCCTCCCTCCTGGTATTTCAGAGTTACCCAGGGAAGAGTTCTCAGTCACCACCTCTCTTCCCTTCCTTTTCAACTCCATATTCTGCCCCAGTGATGGGCAGATCTTTGTACATACTACATTCCCTGCTTGCTCATCAGAATCCTTCACTTCTACTACATTATTCTCCTTCTTATATGATCACTTTAGGTATTAACATTGTAAAAACTACCAATGGAATAACATCCAGACATCACTATTCCAAATGGTGTCTGGCTGTCCTAAAGTGCTTCTTTGGTTTTACATACATTTTTCAAAGTATGTGAAATTGCTGGCTTATTTAAAGGCAGCGGATCCATAGCTCAAAAAGTACTTGACCAACAGGCATGCAAGAAAAAAATGCAATTAATAAATTTAAGAGATCTGTCTGCAGGGCTGTGATTTTACCAATTATTTTGGCTGTGACACGTCTTGCACAAAAATTCAGAACTTTCAGTCCATGCCAGTGTGTTTTCATCCTCATCATCTTTCTTTCCCTTATGTGGCAAAAGCAGTTTTCCAAAAGACACTTGAAGAAACATGTAACTGATTTTATTTATTTTTTCCCCCCTAACTCAAACACCATGTTACTGTTGTTGTTTTGAAAGTTACTTGCACATCTCTGTGAAATCTCATCTCACATCAGACAAGGCCTTATGCCCTGCACTACTTTTGGTACAGAACGGTAGCTGGTATTTTAGATGAGTTCCCACCTGCATGATACAAATATGCTATCATTCTGCTGATCTGTTAACATTCCATTTCTGAACACACAGTCCAAAAAACTCAAAAAACAAGACCGCTATTGTGATGATCTGAACTGTTGCTCACTCAATCTCAGGGACTCCTGATTTTGTTGTTTTCTGGGTTTTTTCCTTTTCCTTGAAAAACAGCACGTTTCTCTCAGCTATATTAGCTCTCTATTCAGACCATGTATTCTTCTGCCATGTTTTGTCTGTAGCCCTGGCTTTTTTATTAGTTTCTACCCCTACTGCTATTTATTTAGTATGCTGTTACTCATTCCCCACATTTTCATTTAAGACACCAAATGAAGACGACTGCATCCTGCTGGACAATTCTGGTTAGCTATCTAAAAAAACCCAAACGTAAAGCAACCACGTTATGCAGATCTGTCTGCATTCAGTATAACCTAGGGATCTAGAAGTTTTAATAAGCTTACTACAAAGACCTCAAACTTTGTAGTAAGTTCTTGAAAAGTTCTAAATTCCCAGGCTATACTGACAGCATACAGACATTATGTGGGTGGGTTGGGATTGGTTGGTTGTTTGGGGTTTTTTTTTTGATAGGTAACCTGCAGTGTCCAGTGGCATGCAGTTTTCTGAAAGAGATTTTTATATCTTTGTCACTAGTTAGTACCCACAATGCCAAAACTGCCTCGGGTTCTAAGTAATTTAAAAGAGCTAAAATAAGGCAGCACTTTGTTTTTATTAAATTGCTAGTAAGTACTGATATCAGCGAATATCAGCTATCAAGTCAATCAGGCAATATAGTGGCCTATATAGTCTATATTCTTCCAGTCAGTAATGAGGGTGTCAGATTGGTTGCTGAGCTGTCAAATTACCCAACAGTTCCCTATTCCAAATCAAGGGAAGTGAAGACATTCTCAGCTTCCCACATAATAACCCAACAGTTTTAGGGTAAGTTCCTTTCCTATTCTGAACTCTCCAGCTATGTAAATTCAACTGAAATTAATCCTTTATTTAGCAATCACAGTCTTACACACCACATGTTTACATGTTATTCTTTTGTTCCCTAAATTGCAGTTCTCCTGTTTGCTAGAAAGAGTAAAGGAAGAAAAGTATAAAATACCTGCTCTTACACAGCCACTGGCACTGCTATCCTGGCATTCATGCATACCTTGGACTTCCTCCTGCCCAGACGTTATGCCCACCCAAACATTATCGAGCTGCTTTAACAAATGGACTCTTTTTCATTCTGGAATAGGTCATCAGTATACAGATGAGCATCACAACACATTAAGCTTCTGGGTTATGTTCTACTGCTCAAATCTAACAGCCATGCAAGAGGAAGACAAAGCCAATGCAAAGTATCATTGCACTTGGCACAGTCATGCTGGTGACAATAAGAACACATATTTAATGGTCTAAGACAACTGTCAGCCAAAGTACAAACACTTTGAATGCTGGCGGAGAGTTCATGAAGACATGAATGTTTCATCATACTGTTACACACACATAGATAAACAGCTTTCCACAAAGTTAAGATATGATGCACCAGAATGCACGCAGGGGTATAGATTAACACGTCAAGACAGGTATCTGCAGAGCACCACTGCTGTGGTACACAGCTTCATGTATCTAATGGGTTGATAAGGACTAGCAACATTTGTGGGAAGACAGTAACACAGACAGTAACATAGAAGAATGGAAGAAACCCACCTTAAGGAGTTCATAGTGTTGAATACCATTCACACCAATGTCCGGATCGATGGCAGACGGGACAGAATAGCGAGAATTAATTGCGGTGTTTTCAGGGATAGAGATGTTAATAACTGTTGAGGGAAAGAGGGGGGCATTGTCATTTATATCCTCTATTAGGAATCTTATCTTGACCAGTCTGAAAACTTCATCAGGCAAAACAGCAACCTCCACCTCATAAAAGCAGCGATTCTCACTAAAGATGCCAGAGCACAGCTTCTCTCTGTCTATGCGGTTTGCAGCTGTGAATATCTCACCAGTGTTCTCCTCCACCCGTACTAATGGTACATCCCCAGTCTTATACACAAGCTTGAACTGTAGCGGTGAGGAAAGGGGCACATCTGGGTCCAGCGTTAGGTTAAGATCCTTGAGCAAATTGCCAATGAGGACATTTTCAGGCAGTTCTTCCCGCACGGTATAATTCTTCTCCTGTGCGCCAGATTGAAATACAATACAGGCTAATAAGACTGCCAAGAGGTAGGTTCCAGAAAGTAAGTCCATCTCCAGAATGACTAATGAGTATTCGGTAGAACACCAAGAGTAGCTAGAAAAAGGAAGAGAAAGAAAGAAAAATTCTTTTAAAATTTACGTAATATTGTGTTCTTGAAGTGATGGAGACATGAAAGGAGTGCCTTTCCTATGGCAAATAATGTGAACTGTTTCAAAACACTACTAGCAAAGTGATATTTGACATTACAATCCTTAATAAAACATATAAAATTTCTTGCACTTTTTTTTCTTTTTTTACTTAAAACTGTTTACTAAACACTGAGGTAAGAACCTTAGAACTGGATCACAATGAATGAACAAATAAAGACAAAACTATTTCCAGCATGAGATTTTCCTTTGTTCCTTAAGAAAACCTTCTTCCTTTGAACCCTTGGCCACATTGTCCTCAATATTTTTTTTTGTTTCTGAAGAAAAAAGTAGGTAAGAACTTTGCAAGCAACCATCTGCTGAGCACCAGATCTTTTTATACCTCTTGCTCAGAGATAGGAAGCCAAAAAAACTCTTCTTAATTTTCCCCCAAGTTTTACACTGACAGAATTATGTAATATTTGTTAACAGCATGAAATCTGGCTATTTTTAATAGAGGAACTTAAACTGGCAATAAAACGTTATCTAGATGGGAAACTGGTCAGCTTCAGTCCACAATGGGTAGAAATCTGTCTAACACAAGGACATTAATACAGCAGTCCCTTTCTTTAAGATGACAAGATCTCATTTGACCTTTGGAAGTAAACATAAATACTAGTACTCGATTCACTGAAATCTAGATTGTGTGTCTAAAGAGCAGTGCACAAATTCCAACACAGGAGAACAACAAAACATTGGAAGTTTTCAATGTAGTGCAATACAGATTTGCTCTGGGCTGACGAAAAGAAAATTCTTTACTTCTCAACCTAGTTTCAGAATACCAATATAGTCTCCTCTCAAGATTGTTAACCACCTCAAAAAGATGGGATTAGAATGGGATGATTTATAGGTACATACAGGTATCTGTGTACCTACAGGTTTCAGCTGAGAGTTTTTAAAGGAAAAATTGAATTCCATGTATAAAATAAGCTGCTTTACCTAATCTTTGCATAGTTCTGCCCTTCCAGAATTTAGGATAATCTAGGATAGTACTTCCGTAAGGTAGATGTTCAAGAGTCCCATCTAAAATGATTTTTTTAGTTAATAACATTTTAGCCCCTATCAGCTTAGCATCTGTTCAAATATACCTAACTCATCCACATTCATTTCATTGTGCAGGTAAAAATGTAATTTTTTTCCTCCCTTTTCTGATTTCATTCTCCCTGTCATAGCCTAGATTGATTTACTCCTGCAGATCAAGTTGCAGTGGTTGAAGAAATTACTGAAGCCAATAATTGTCTTCACCTGTTAAGTTACTGCCTTTCAGCAGTACCACTTTCAGGGTAATTTAAACTAAAACACTTGACTTTGCAGTGGAACAGATTAGGAATAACTAATATTGCTATTCCATTTAAACTCTGCAACCTGCTTTTGATTGGGAGTAAGTAACATACAAAGAACATTCCAACTAGATCTGCAGGGTCTATCTTTCCATGTCAGCATGATTTAACTGTAAAGCATTTTCTGGCTTTATGATTATACAAAAGGAGTAACATGAAATAAAAATCCAATCCTGCAAGCCTTCACTTATCAAAAAAGGCATTGCTCACTGGAGTAATTTAATTAACCTGAATGAGATTGCTGATGTGGGTGAGAATGGGATATGCAGTTCATGGGGCACAGTTAACACATTACCTGCAGTATTTTAGTAACTCACTAACTTATTTGCAGTATGTCACTAATTCAGTGCAAGTCACAACACAACACTAAACAGGCATTCAGGAGTGAAGAAATAGTGTACTATGAACAGCCATTTTATAAATCCCTTGTAATATCAAATTCTAAATATGTAAATAAGGAAGTCATCAGCAGACACTGATGATCATTAATGGTAACTCTATGGTAGCAGCATGAGTTTAATGAATGAGCTGTGGTGATATTGTACAAATGTACTGGTTTGACTATTATAATTAACTAACTGCCTTGTATTTCTGTAAATACATCTCCAGCAATTGTCACCCCACTAAAGTAATTCCCTATGTACATTCAACCTGCAGAAAGCTCTTATTTCATGAAAGTAAATCTTGTATCTGCTATTAAATATATTTACATCGTTGCCATGCAAAACACTAATAAAAAATGTATCGGTTACAATGAAGGGCTGATGTTTTGCTTTGAGGGGAGTATTTACATTTCAGAATGGCAGCAGGTTCTGTGCATACTGAGAAGCACTAGTCTGCCACTTCTCTACTAGAAGTCAAACTGAAAAATCAACAAAACACAGGGGAAAAAACCTCAAGAACTTCACATCCTGATGTTTACAGAGTAGTATTTAAAACTTACCGTTCATTTCTGAGGAAGCGAAAAAAACTCAAACACAACCAATAAATATAAACCAAATTCCAGTCACTATCCCAAATTCTTCTGTGACAATATTAATGTAAGCTTTGCCTATAAAGTACAATGGTATAAAAAAAAAAAATCACCGTCATGTATATACATCTTCCAAATAGATAATCTTACACTACTAAAAAAAATCGTTTGATTATTAACAAAGTTATTATGCTGCACTGCCTCCCTCTCTAGTTTTGAGGATACAGGGAATTTTAGTCACACTCAAAACAAAAGTCTGTTTGTGTTTGCATAAGGATGAGTACACAAATTGAACAGTCTAACAAGTTCATGAAAAACTTTCCTAAATCAATTCTGAAAGTTGTGATAGTACCCGTGTGTGTGTGTATATATACATATATATGTAAAATACCTCATAAAAATTCCTATCACCCCAGTTATACCTGCAGTGGTTCTAGGGATTATGAAACAACCACAGCACAATACAAAGACTTTTTCAGGAAAACTGTGAGGTGGCACATCTTAGCATTACATTACTATGCGTATTTTTATAGATGTATTTTAAATGAAAAAGTTTGAACCATTGTTTTTAAACCATTTCTGTCGTATTAAATAAATTAAAACGGAAATAATAGAACAGCATTGTTATAAACTATGTTAAATAAATGCTAACATAAATTTTTGTAATGTCATCGATTTTATATAATAATAATATTATTATTAATTATATTAAAAATAAATCTACTGCCGTTGATTTTGCTGAACTATTAAAGGGTACAGCCAGGTAACAGGCAGTGTTACGAGTTTTAACAGAAAACTCATCTTGAAGTAGAAAAAAAACAACCAACAATTACTTACAATTCTTGAACTTCTATGGAATACATTATCTTAAAATGGTCTTTACCTGTCTTTCTAAATAGTTTTAGGAGCAGTTTTTAACCTTTAAGAACTGCTCTAGAGCTATAGACCTTTAAGGAGAAAAACCCCAATAGGACTCAAGTTTTCTGCTTAGATGTACAGTGGAACATCTTATGCCATGAGAAAGTGTTGTTCTTAAAGCAACCTATTTATATAGTCATAACTGTATATTGCCTGTCATTTGTGCCATAACATTGATAGAAGTACTGTGGCAACAGCAATGCAAAGAAAAAAAGCAGGAGGTACTTTCTAGCAACAAAGCTATGAAATCAGAGTATTTCTAGTGACGTACACTGTTTAGTACATCTCTCATACCTGTCTACATATCTACATCCCACGAAATGGCAAAACAATAGAAACACCAATCCCAAAGTAAAAAGAAAGGCTAAAGAAACTGCACATGGAAATGACAGGCAGACAAAGAAATTGTTGAAAGAGAGCGTGTGAATGGTAACAGATGGTAGAAAAAGTCAGAGATGAACGAAGACAGACAGACAAGATGTAAAGACAGAAAGGAAAAAAGAAAGGAAGTGGGTAGAAAGGCAATCACAGTACAGCATGTGGAAACAGACTTTCTTGATGACTGGAGTATAGAGGCAAAAAAAAAAGGGGGTAAAGAAGCTAAATAGTCCAAGTCTAAAGGACCTTTCATAAGCTCCAACACTCAGTAACACTTCTACGGTAGTAAAAAAAAAAAGTAAGAACAAATAAAATTGTTTAACAGAAGGTAACATTAAGCTTGCCAAGCCATTTTCCCAGCTTTCAAAGAAATGCACTGATGTCTGCTGATACTGCTGACTTCTCTAACTAGTAAGGCAAATGGCCCAGATGGACAGGATGGAGAATAGGAGAGGAAAAAACAATTTCAGATTTGCTCTCTTTCATCTATGTATGCACTTAAGTATACCTGCTCTTTTTTTCCCAATATACAAAATATTAATGGCATAGTTTAAATATTATAAATTTTCATTATTATCTTCATTTAGCAGCTGTCAAATCATACCTTGAAAAGTAGACAGAATATATAAAAACTTTTAACTACCTAATAGAGTATGACATGAAGGTAGAATCTAAATCTGTTCTTTAAACACACAGCTCTATCTGGTCGCACCCAATTCAGAATTCCTGTAGCTTATCACAGGACTCAACTGCCATTTCTTTCTTAAGAGGATCGCAGAGCAGTAGCAAATGCAGTAAAGTGTTCAGGTGCCCACTTCAGATGAAAAAGCAACACTATTTCTTGATACTTGGGTCCAGATTTGACCTACAGTAGAATAAGCAAGCTGTGGTAATATTTTGTAACTGTTACATCAAGTTTTCAGGAAAAATATCACAGAATCTTTCAAAAAATTTAGAGTATTACACTGAAGTCCAAAACTGCATCAATACCCAAACACTGAAATCACAATAGAGAAGAAATCTTAAAAACATCACTCCAATTCTTATCTTCATATTCTTGAACCTATTTAAATTACATAGAAAAGTTTAGCTAGTATGCCACATTTTTTCAAAATAATATCCCTTTCATTTGCTGCTAATGCACCATGAAATTATTAAACAGGAGTATTGAAATCCCTATGTTAAAACAGTGTTTCTCAGAGCAAAAGACCCCCAATGACATGGACTCTATTTCTACAGTCAATAATGACCATAATGTTATTGAACTGGAGTGAGCTATTCACAACTATTCCAGCTCACTCAAAAAGGCTCCCTCAGAAGTTTCCATTGATAATTAAGCCATTCTATGCTATATGACAGAGGTTTACAATTTCTGAATCATGTTGATAGGGATTTCAACTTCATCCTGTAGACAGCTGCTAGATTGTTATGTCTGGTACTGCAGATTTTTAGTGTTTTGTGTTTTGGTTGTTGGGTTGTTTTCTTTTTCTGCAAGTCAGTAATGTACCTGAACACAACAAAGTCTATCCTTTGTCACCACAGACAATGTTTCATTGAAGGAACTGTCTGATTTTGATGGTTGTTAACTTTTTGAAAAAGGCAGAGACTTTACTGGTATTGCTTACAATTTTTGATGACAACAGGAAACACAACAAAGCTGTTGCCAGACAGGAATCCCCCGCCATTAAGTCCAGGCACAAATGGTAACAAACAACCTGAACTAATTTTCACACTCTACAATGTTTCAAACAGATTATGTTGTAGCCATCAACACTTATTCACAGTATCCACTCCCTACATAGTGTATTTCTCGATCATAGTCAAAAGAAAAAGACCTACCTCAAAGAGAAAAAGACAATTTGTTATATTATCAAGGCTTTCAAACTAATTCCCTCGTATGATTTTACTCTAAATCCACTAAGGGACTGATTTACTCTTTGATCTATTTTTTATTACCGTGATGGTACTGACTTCAATGAGGTTTCTTTAAATTTGATTCTTTTTCCAGTGATGAACAAAATGAAACTGGAAATTCCTATCACCAGGAGAAAGATTCACCCCACAACCATTCAAGTCAACAAAAGAACTAAGTGTGAGCCGCAGCTTGCTTACAGCTGCACGTTCTCCTTATTCGGTCTCTTCACTGAATAGAAATAAGAGTATTTTTAGGTTGCTTTGTTGTGGGTTTTTTGTGTTGTTGTTGGGGGGTTTTTTGGTTTTTTTTTTACTTTTCCATCACAGTGTAAAAAATACCCTTCACTTGAAGAAATTAAGGGTTAATGCCCAAAAGGCAGATTCTTGCAGCCACATGAAGCAGCAGGCAAGGTGTGGAAAACAAATAATTGATAAATTCTTACTGAAACAGAAATCTATAGTCTTGATATTAATCTGCAACTAATAGGAAGAGTGGTCATTAGAACTTGTATAAAGATGCTGGAAACAGTGAACAGAACTATAAATACACAGCAACAGAACTATAAACACAAAAAAGGCAGTGAGCACAGGCATGAAGCATGTTGAACGGACAATTTGAACTCAACCACATTGACATATGGCACAAAGAGTAATTTCTTTCATTTCAAATGAACCCCTGTAAATCTGAAGTCTCTTACTTACCAAAAGAGTAAATACAGTTCATGTTTGAGAAAATGTATCTAGCAACTACCCAGCAAATAAGTTACAGGATATTTTTAAAGTAAGTCAGAAAACTGAGAATATGCAGTATCAAATTATATACCAGTAATACTATGAAATAGACAGTCCTGCTATTAGCAGTGACACAGTTTTGTACCAGAGCTGCATAGAAATCTCAAGACTGAGAACAGACATCTTGGAAAAAAGGTGATGGTCTCCCTGGTAAGCAAGACTATTTCAATTTTCTTAGAAACAAACACTGGGATACATGAACAAAGACGGAAAAAAACAAACAGACCCAACACACAAACCCTCTATAAAGCTGCTGAATGTTACAACTCCAAAGCTAACACAATACTGCTCTACAAATTCAAATACATATTCACTAAAATTCAAACGACCAACTTTCAAAAACAATACCAAAAAATCAAGTTATTAATGGTATGATTCATAATGTCATTTTCTTAGTGTTTTATTTGTCTGTTTGTACACATGAATACATTTCACTAATCAACTGAAAACCGTTCTAGTTTTGGTCCCTGAAAATCTGTTCATGCCTCAAATTTGAAAACTAAATCTCTGCCAGAGCAAACAAAAGAAAAGTCATCCATGAACCACTGGCAAGAAAACATGGTATCACAATAAGAAATTATGTGAAACCAGATTACGTGATCAGTGGATTTATTTCAACTTAAAACACGTTTTTGTTTATTTAAGAACAGAAGTAAATTTGATTTTTAGTCACTTGTGTCAAATCCTTTGACATGGCAATTGTCAAGATCGCCTGTTTCATACACAATGCATCTTGATTTAGTTAGTAACTTCTGTTACTGAATAGCAGAAAAATACATTTCAGAGTGTCTAGTGAACAATTCGAGTATTTGTGACTATGGATAGGAACACTGCTCACAGCTGAATACCACATAGTCTATTACTTCCTTAAACTAAATACAATTCTGTCTACAGTCCAGTCCTATACATAACAGCATTTTGAGTAGCAGAAATCAGCTGCCACCTTCTACCCCACCTTTAAATTTAAAACAGAAATGATGTAATTACACTCATGTACACTTCTCATTTCATATATTAGACTTTAAATGATACCAGAACATTACTTTTTGTATACATTTTTCAATCACTTAAACTTTTTTATTTCCATCAGTTTCTCTTTGCCTCAGCATAACATACCCAGAAGTCTAAATGTGAAATTACTCACAGATTTCTGTAAAAAGTTCTTACAGCTCTCCAAGCCTAAAAAGTAAAGAGTACCGAACTTTCACCATATTTCCTGCTCAGCAAATTATTGGTGTGCCTACATAAAACAGGACCAGGAGATTACAGCAACAAAGCATGTATAAAACATATTTTTGCATTTGTTTAGTCTAACTTCCCATCATGTTGTCTGGAAAGTGGCAGAGTGTTCCATTCCTGATGCTGTAAGGCTCATGAAGGATTGCTGAAACATACAAAATTCATACACTTATGTAGTCCTTAACTAATTTATTTCATTACTACTGTAATTAATAACTAGTTAAGCATCAAATAATTTATTTGCTTCTTCCTCGGTAAAACGTGAAGAAAATAGTTCAGATAATTTTACTCTCATCCTTGCGAACACTTCACAGAAGCAAGATTGTTCCTATTCAATCTACTTCCTTCAAGTCAAAGTTTACACAGTACAGCAAAACAGAAAATGTTAACAGTAGCATGGTCTCCATGTAAATCTTCAGATTAGAAAGTTTTGCATCCAGCGGCAGCATAGCTACTCATTTTCATATGGGATTTTCTGTTCTTCTTAAAGATAGCTTAAACGTAAATGAGATTCAAACTAGAAGGTACTGTTTAAGAGTTTAAAATACTGAATACATCATGAAAGAGATTTTCTCTAGTTTAGCATATATCTCACCAATTAACAGCCTAATCACCATGTTCATCAAAAGTTGTCACAAGTAACATATAGATACAATATATAGGAATACATATTTATAAATCACAAACTCAACTCCAGAATCTCTAAGAGTACCAGGAACACAAGAACTAATTGCACATGTTGGAAGAAATTTTTACATAACGTATGTATGGGTCCATAAGCAGGGAAGCAATCACCATGTTTTTTTAGCTAACTGACCCTACTTAAATACACGATATGAATAAAATGTTGCAATATGTAATGTAAGACTCTCCTAAGAGAACACGATTTGAGAGGAAGGGTTTCCCAAGAGCAGAACAAAGCCACCTCAAGATAAGTTAAGTTGTAAGTTACATTAGAAGTTACATGAAACCAAAGCCACAGTCCTTTTATGGGGAAAACAAGCAACCCAAAAAAAAACACAAAACAAAAGACTGAAACAAAACAAAAGATTAGCAGCAAAAGCCTCTCAGGGTGCCGGTGGACCAGCTCGCCCCGGGCTGGCTCTCCCTCGCCCCAGCCCGCCGAGGGCTCATCCCGCCTGCCACATGCCCTCGGACAGTTTCTAGAAAACCCTTTCTTTTTCCTTTCCTGAAGACAAAGCCAAGGCCAAAGCCACCACCTTTACCTTTGCAGGTCTTGCGACAGACACAGCAGTTAGACGGGAAACATACAGCTCCGCTGTGGCGCCCTGGTCACTGCAGGCAGGCTGAGGATCGGCACCGCTCCCGCCCCAGCCCCAGCCACCCCCCCGCCGCCTCCTTCTCGAAGAATCCCGGAGGCGGGCGGGCGCGCGCTCCCTCAGGCGGTTTCCCGCCTCCCTCACCGGCCTGACGTTTCCCGCGCCGCCTGCTGAAAGGGCGAGATATGGCAAGGTAACCCCATCAAGCACCATTGCCTGACAAACATAAATAAATGGTAAACAGCAAAACCTGTTCGGTAGAAACTGGGGTACAGGCGCATATTGTCTTTTGCATTTGATACTCAGATGAAGAAAACTGGGGCAAAGAAAAACTATTTTTTTTAAGCTTTAAATAAATAAGCACTTAGCAAGATTCTCTGCAAATTGTGGCCCGAGTTACCACAGGCGGGCCTACACAAATACCAGCTTTTCATGGCTCAGGAGGAGAGGCTTCTTCGTGCTTCTTTCCCCAAAGCCACTGCAGAGCAACACTGTTAGTGCAGAGTCTGCGTGAGGGGAAAAAAATCCCTGTATTTAGAGTCTATAAAGCACTTTGGGGATCGTTCAGAGTGAAAGGTGCTGTATACATGAAAGGTGTTAGCAATAGCAACAACAACAACAAAAAAAAGTGTAGTGTGGCTTTAGAAAAATTTTCTCTGAGGAAGAAGTGAACCACTTCCCCCCCATCTCCTTTACTAACTATAGGAAATAAATGTATATAAAAGAAAATGAAAAGCATTTTGATGAAAGACTTCTTGTGATTTATTAAGTGGAAGACCAAAAAGCATCTGAGTTTGATCCCAGCTGGTTATAGTTAAAAGGATTAAGATCAAGCCTTACTAATTCATATCTTACATTATTAAGGGCATGAATTTATCTCTTATGTTATATTAATATAGATAGGGTAAATATAACTTTAAAATTCAATCAAATCCAGTAATATCGTTTGATTATTTCCTTGTGATACAATTCTGTCTTTAATTGCCTGTTGTTCTTCCAGTCCTCCCAAGGAAGCATTCTCTCCTTACTACACTTGTAGCTTGAAATGATCTTTGCTTCAAGATGGTGATACAGTTCAAGTAATTAAAGATAGCAATAACAATAACAATTATTTTATACTATGCTTTCCTCAGTTTTTTTTCACATTATTTAGTGTAACTTTCAAAAAAAAAAAGATACATAGCAAATTATGCATGAATTACAACAAAATTTAACTTAATCCTTATCTACTAATGGAGTAGAACTGAACCTTTAATAACTTCGTATTAGCATATGTGTGACTACTAAAGATATACCAACTTTTGAAGGGTGAAATCATGTATATTTTTAAGAAATTTCTCTTCCTAGTAAAAGTATCATGCCTTATTGATATATATGAAAAATACTTGTTTAATTCTGTAGTTTATATAGACAAAAATGTAAAGGTTTTTTCTCTGTTATTTTGAAAAACAAAATGACGCTGGAATCATCTAGTTTTTCTGGTAAAATACTTTTTAGTGCATAGCACCTCCCATCCTGACAGATCCCCAAACTGCTGCAGAGATTGCAAACACATGGATTGCCTTTCAAAGCACTGAAATTCTATGCCAGGAGCACTACACTAAAGTGATTCTGGAAAGGGGACTGAAAACTAAATTATCCAGTAGAAATGATGGAGCATAGCTGTTTAGTCTTGGGAGAAAGCAGCTACCAAAGTCAGACTGCTTGTACAAAAAAGTACTCAGGAAGAAGCATCACAGAATTGGATGAAACAGAATTATAAGAGTATTTTAAAATGTGTTACAGCAGTTTGATGGGCTGGGCCTGATTCCGTACTTAAAAATTTGTTTTACCTGTTCAGTAAATATAGTTTAAAAAGTGGAGGATCTGGTCAACAATTTTCTACTAAATTGATTCAAAGTCCACTGAAATGAGTGGCATCTGCTGCTCTGCTGTAAGGTTTACAAAATTTGCTGCAACTATAGCTTTGGAAGTCAAATGCCTTAACTATAAAGTGAGAAAGCCTACATATCTCAACAACAGAACTGCGTTAAATATTTACACAGACTGTTATGGGTCAGCCTTGAATACTTATTTTTAGATTTTTTTACAAATGTCAGGCCAGATCAAAACAAGCTATGATCTTGACTGAAGCCTGCCATGGTAAAGCTGATGCTTAACAGAATCTCAGAAATTTGATTTTGAAAGTTTTGCCTAGATCCATGAACTTTGTAAAGATACTATAGCTCCTTCAAAGACTGTACTCGTATAATGGAAAATGTGGTGTTTGCATCTCTTCACTGCCTCCTCAATGAAATCTATCAACAATTAGGATGAAATAAAAAGGGGCTTTGTAATGTGGACAGAATATTCCTAGATAAAAACCTGCATGTCCACGAACTCAATGTGGCTAGCCTTCCATCAATGATGTCCAGACACAGCCAATGTGTCATAGGCTCAGGCTTGTAATGGAAAACAAGTTTCAGATATTACTGACCATCCATTCTCCTTCTTCTGATATAGTGCAAGAGGATGAACAGCTTCAAAAGGTTTTTAATTGGGGTGTGGGTGGGTGTGTTAGTCATATCTACATAATAAAAGAACAGTGTACATCTGTGTATCAGGGTCCTGTAGGTCGTGACATGAAAAAACCTTTAAAAATCATACTGAAGCACATTTTCTCATACAGTATCATGGGCCCATGACACATTTTATCATTACTAGTACACTTCACAGAATATTTCTGAAGAAAATAGAGTATTAGTTCTTGAAAGTAGGAATTAAATGAGCAAAAATCTTAAAGGGATAATGGGAATAACGATTAAAGTTTCAAACACATGTCTATTCTTCCTCTGTTTTGTTTAAAAGTCATGTCCTTACTCCACAAATGCAAATGAAAAAACCCTAATTTTGCATATAAATGGAGTGACTTCACCACTTGATAACAGCTTATTATTGAAATGTAAGAAAGACAGAAAAGAGCACAAAAAATACCACAAAACACATACCACCCTATTAGCTGAAGTAATCGCAACACAAGAGAATCTTTGAATAACATGGGATCGTATTAAATACTGTATCATTTGTAAGCTTTATCATGCTTCATGTTTTGGTGACTTTGCCTGTCTCAGTCAACTAGAAATGACAAAGATTTTTTAGCTATTTTTGTAAACTATATGTTTGTATTAGATTTGTAATACAAATGTCACGAAAACACATCCAACAGACTGTTCCTTTACATCAGCTAATTATGCCTCCAAGTCTAAGACCTACCAAAAAAATGGATGTTTTCCTTTATATGCAGAAGTTGCTTTGAATGACTTAAGCAAGATCAACGCAAGTGACACAAGGACATAATTACGTGTTGCTTCACAAGATAGAAAAAAAACAGTGATAAGATTAACTACTCCATCCATTACTGGTATAAGAAGTAGAAATATTGATTTGTGATTAAATGAAGAGAGAAAATAATATTTCAAATCTTCAACCTCTGACAGAGTAACTGTCAGTGAGAACTCCTAATGATTTCCACTAAAATAGATGCTCAGAACTTAAAAAACTCAAACCCTGAGTGTTTAGTACAGAAAACTTGCATTACTAAATCTGGCAGAATTCCAGTGTTGTGTTATATGTAATATGTATGAAGTGCACTAGAGCAGATTTCCCAAAGAAAATGTTCTGTTTTGGACTACGAACTGGAAATATTAAAGTTTCGTTGTATTGAAAGGTAGCCACAATTTATGTTGCAATATAACCATTAGGAACAAAATACCAGAAGGTTTAACAGGATAACTGGAATACTTTCCTGGAACTTAATGATGATAGTCCCATGTATACTGTAAAGTATTATAAGAAATTTTGAACTTTTTCAAACATGCCAGTATATAAACAGTGTGATACGGTGCCTTACGTTTGCAAGTTTATTTGCCTAATAAAATTCCACTATATTTTATGTGACACAGTACATTACACCTATTCGCTAAAATCCAGAGATGATGAATTCCTAGAGGCAGTCTAATCTCACAGTGATGTTTCTTTGTATGTCAGTAAAGTGTGTATATTATTAATAGTTCATTCACTACTGCTACTACCAGCATTAGTGATGGGATTATTTTTTTTATATATATTGTGTACCACGTATCACAGATTTTTTCTTTTTTTTGACGGAGTTTGAGGAGTTTGATGGATGCTGCATTCTTTTAAATAGGGAATCATTGTCTGTAACCTGAGGGATACTGCCATGTCTGATTTCTTTAAAATCAATTCAAGAGATTCATGCTTAGATTTGGCTGGAATATGGAAGCATACACTTTTTGATCAAATCACAAAAATACAAGTTTTTGTAGTTCCTTTTCTATTGCGATGCAATGTTTTCTTGTAGCAGAAAAACAAATAATTAGGCATTTTCATGGAATACGCTATATTCTGCCATGTATTTGCTGGTGTGTTCTACTCTTACTCAGATTAAAGCACACAAGTATCAGGTTGAAATATCTTTCCTGTCCTAGAAAAATATGATCAGTCATCTAAATCCATTGTTTAAATTCATATGATTTCAGAAGAAAACAAAACAAGTAATTACACTAGCCACACAATGCCCTTTCTTATATAATTAGAAGTCAGTGCAATGGGGCTTTCTGTTGTTTGTTCATTTATTTGTTTTATAACAGAAACATTAGGGGAATTCAGTTGAAAAATAACTGCAAGATGAATTTCCAAGCTGACAACCAAAACAGTGTTGCCTGGAATGCAGATTATGTTCCATTTCTTGGTTCAGATATATACTTCTCATGTGGTCTCTACAGAACAGTAAAAGTTTTGCACTTTCTTTGACTGCTAATATTTTAGCATTCTATCAATGATAGATAAAATAATCATTAGAATTTAAGTCATCTCATTAGTCCTACATTTGACCTGAAACTAAGAAGGTGAATAATCACACTGAAATAAATCTGTGGTTAATTATTTAGCCATTCCATTGAACAGTAAAACGATTTTAATGAAGGCTTATTATTGAAATTATTATTTCATTACATTTTAAATAAATTTGATACGTTTTTGAAAAATCAATGTCCAAAAGCTCAAACTTAACACCACCTCAAGTCACCACATATCTCCTCCTACTAACGCTAACAAGAGTCACAAACCAAGAAATTAAAACATCAGAATTGTTGAAAAATGTAGTTTATCATGGTTTGTTCTACCACAGGACTCAGGTTGCAATAGTCAAACACCACAGGTCATGTCTAGCTTTCAGTTACTAAAAAGCAAACCAAAAAAAAAAAAAAAAAAAAAAAAAAAACAAAAAAACCAGCAAGGTGTTGCTTTGCTTACTATTCTTAATTACCATTTTCTACAGATAGCTATCTGAGATCAGATTGAGTTCAACTAATTCTTAAAACATTAGCTGTTACAATTGTTCCTTAGAAACTATAAATAATATGGACCATTTCATGTTTCTGAGCATAATACAATCACCCATTAGGTTTCTAAAACAAATGCTGCTACTACTTCGTACTTGCCAGTTTTTAACTTCCCTCAAGAGAATGATGATCTTACAGTTTACAGAATATACAGGTTGGTATCCTGTCTTGGTGGGAAACTTTGATCTTAGTGGCACTAGGAAGGAAAGAAGACATACGTATAGCTAGATAGTTTTTGAGCCAGCCCTGTTAAGACATTGCTGGGTAAGGGAAGAATGTTTTCACTGTAAGTATGGATGAGTTACTGGTCTTCCTTAAGTATGGATGAGTTACTGGTCTTCCTTAAGCAAACATACCGAGAGGAACTAAATATTGTCTGCAAGTCAAGAACAAAATAAATGTGTCCCAAGTTGGTTTTAGGTAGGTTATACTATCTGCAGATTTCCATGCGTACGTTACTTTGCATCAGATAGTTTAAATGCATCATCCTGTATTAGAAATTAAAGATGCATTTTTATTTACTTATCTTTCACTCCGTGCTTTTGCAAATTGTCTTTGTGTAAGTCTTCACTACTATGTTTTAGCAAGCAGGCCACCTAGTGCCTGACAATAACAAGTACTCTGTAATGACCTTAAGTGTTTTGCAAGAAGTAACGGTACACTTAGTTGACTGGATATCAAAATCATGTTGCATTGTTACAACTCTGCAAAAATAGTAGATAATTAAGTTTCCCCCAGCCACCCTAGTTTAGGATTGTGACAGTTTCTTATAAAAAAATATAGAGAGAATAGATACGTAACTTTTTCTTGTTAAGAAAGGTAAAATTATTTTCTTTAAAAGCTAATTTTGTAAGTAACCAAACTACTAGTAAGATTTCAGTTATTTTCATCTGTTGCTGAAAAAATAAATGCCAGTCTTTTTCTACAAGTAAAACTTCCAATTATACTTGGAGACATGTAATTTCTAATTTGATCTAATAAAATGAAGAATAGTGTAGTATTTTAGTAAGTATTTAGTAAGAATGACACATCTGGTTATACCGTTGCAAGGGGCTTTCCTCCTAATTTCATTTGTGTCGGTATTTTAGAGTCCAGTTCAGCTTCTTTTAAGATTGTTGGCAAAGTTTCCATAAACATCAAGAGACACAGTGCCTGTTAAACTTTCTATTTCATCCTGGCAATATACAGCTTTCCTGTATACTGGAATGAAAATTCAATAATCTCAAGAAACAGCCAATAGTCCCTCAGAGTAAAAAAGACTACTTCTTTCTTTACTCAGTTTTAAATTACCCTTAGTGCTTTCCTTGGAGTAGTAAGATTTTAAGCCTGTGGAAAGGCTATGTTCAAAGGCATCAGAATATACTGAAAATGTTTTCTAATTCAGATTCTACAGACTAATTTTCAAATAACCTAATCTGATATGTCTCCATGAAAGTCAGATCACAAATGGTTTAATCAGAATCAGTGCTTTAGTCCTCATGAACTTCAGTCAAACTTAGGTTCCCACAGCACTGGGAAATGTATATCTGGTGCTGAATATCTCATCCAGTGCTCTTGAAGTCCAAGTTAAATATTTTTTTCAAAAACCTATTTATTCTGGAAAGCATAATACTCTGAATCTTCTGGTTCAATTTATAAACTTATTTAGGGCTTATGTGTGTATATATAAACTGCTTATGTGGAGAAAGAAATAATGAAAAGCTTTCAGTGAAATAAACTTTTGAGCATTAAAGCAAAATTTAAGAGAACATGCCCACTACTTACCAATTACCTCAAGGGAACAGTTAAGAGATTTTCTTTTCCCCAGATACCAAACATTCTGTAGGTGACTGTGACCATGTAACTGTCCAACACCATTTCCATGTATTTACTACTGATGAGATTTACTTTGATGGGCATTCATATTTACAGGGAAAAAAAGAAAAGAAAAAAAAAAACAAAACCCAACAACACTCCAAGGTGTTAGACCTGCCTAGAAGAGGAAGTAAATTCTGATTGTGTTTGAGAGAAAATAATGTTTCGTTCTGTGGCAGATGAAAGCTCCCATTTGCCAAATTTGAAATCTAAAATTTAGATTTACAACAATATAACTCTCTTGTAGCATTTTGTCAGCTTTTTGGAGTTTCACAGGGAGGAGGAATTATCCTTTCTGTAACATTATTGTCTTATTATCCATCTCTTGATATAGACTAGTCATGTATTGGAAGGATAAAGGGTGCCCGTGCATGCCTGCTTGATTGATTACTTCTGCTTTTGCAATTTGAAAGGCATCATCCCTACTCAAACATTAATAACAGCAAAAAAACCCAAACAAATAGAATCATTATTTAGCCCCTGCCCCAAAGAATCTGGGGACTGTATGATAGAGCCAATAATGTCTGTGATCATTAAAAACAGAGTACATGAACCAGATCATGACATGACCATGACTCTCTGCTATGATGGACTGATTTTTTTGTTGGATATGAATGTTACAATGTATGAAGTTAAAATTTATCAAAACAACACAATCTAATACCAACATGCTGGGTGAGATAGCATGCCCAGAACTAAGAACATGGGCTAAATTTGTCTCTAATGGGGATACAGTGAACAGTATCATAATATAAGGATTAATTTTCAGGTTTGCTAGGTCTCTTGAATCTGACAGAATTTTCAACTTTTTCCAGTCTTGAGAAGTCAATTATGAAGCAGCATCCAAAATGAAAACATTAATACTGGCTGCAAGAATGGCTACACTACCAATGCTGCTTGTCCTTTGCTGCCTAGCAGTTTTCAGAGTGACAACTGTAAAAGAACTTAATCTAACTACATGTTAGAGTAGAGGACCTGTGAGTGGTTGTTGTCATCAATGTGTAACATCCCTTGGGTGACAGGTTCTCTCATTCATCTGAGTGCTCATGCATATTGACAAGGATGCTGCCTGCCAAAAATGACAATACTGTACAGTATTTCTTTAGCTGTTTCTCACTTTCTAGACTTCTGCATGCCACAGGATAGTCTGCTAACCCAGACACTTTTTCACAAGTAGATGCTACACCAACTGCATTCATTCAGGTCCTTAAGAACCAGGGTCCTGTCCTTCGCTAGAAAACTGATTTTTTTTTTTTCTGGTTTGAGTGAAGAGAATTCAAGGGAGTATAGTCATGCATAGCAAGGCTTGTCCTATTATAAGGCTAATCTATAAGGGTCCTTCTTATTCTTTCTATCCTCAGCATAAGACCAGATTAGAAATAGCAACAAAAGGTTTTGGTTTCCTGACAGACTAAAGTACGCTGGACGGGCAATGGAATTGGCCGTTGCAATTTCAACACTGGCATCTATTCTAAGCTGAAGTACCATACACTGCTGCAAGCAGAGTGCAGAAATGACAGCCTATCTATGTATCAAATCTGGTCCTGCGGTAGAAACACTGGTATTATTTGCAAAGTGGTTAATCATTTATAATTCTTCTATTTGAGGAAATGGCCAATAGTATTAGCCATGCAAGTCTCTGTGGGCTAATGTAATTAGTCTTACGCATTTTAAGACCAGATAGAACCGTATTAGAGAGAACGGAGGACTATTTTAATTGGATGATGGCAAAATCCCTCTAAGCACTATGGCTGTCTCCTGTGTTCAAAATCCTTTAAAAAGTTCACAGATTCCAATTGTTTTCTGCAGTAACAGTATTTCTATCTGAATTATATTAAATGTGTCAGCTCATTTCCAGAATAAAAATGATAAAAGCACATTCAATTTCTGCGAAGCTGATCACTTTAAAGAAAAATATAAGATAATTAAAAGCTGTTACAATTGACAGTACAACACTGCAGCTTCAAAATTCTCCTCTAATTACAGCTGCTAACTTTTAATAGCAACTCTAACAGTGAGTCAGATTTGACATTACAATAGCATCCCAACCTCTTATTTGGGAGAAAGGCTCTTGGGAAAAAACAATTGCAAGGTAAGCATATCCAACGAAGACCACTGCAAGTTCTAAAAAGCCAGTGATTGCTTTTATTTGTATTCTTTTTGAGAAATCTAGATTATTTCCCTTTTGTTTGAATACACTCTTTTTAACAAGGTCAAATGTAACCAGGTAGAGCTGGTTCCCTGAAAACATTAGGGGTCCTTAAAGGGAATGGGCACTGCTCCTTGAAAAGACCTTCTTCTATAGGTGATTTCTGAGCCAAGCGTAGGGCTGATATAAATAGCATTATACCATTCCTGTTCTTGTAAAGTATTTGCATAACAGGATAGAGGAAGGACATTCTGAAGCATACTGTACTTCTTGGTTCGGTATTAATTAACCTTTTCTTAGTTCGATATTAATATGTTATAGAAGTCACAGAAATTCTGAAACTGCTGTAGCTTAAAAGCAGTAGATGTTTTTGCCTTCCAAGAATATAGAGTCTCTGTTGGCTTTAACAGGGATTAAAGGAGGGGTGAAAATGAAAATTGGAGCCAGTTAGGCTTCTTCTCAGCAGTAGAACAGAAGCTGTTGACTCCTGGTCTCCCAGTCAGCCTGACTGAAGATCAGGCTAGTATGTGCCTCCTTCTAGCTTGTCCAATTGGCCTGTCTTTCTACAAAAGGAGGACACAAAAGTGGAAGGGTCTGAATTCCTTATCAGTGCAAAATGAGAAAATTCCCATGATGGAAACTTCGTCCAGAAGCTGGGAAGAATTTATAGGTCCTGTGCTGTATATGTTACCCGCAGGTTTAAAGTCTCAAGCCTATACATCTCTATTCCTCTAAGGATGTTTACTAAACCTCCTGTGAATTTAGGGTTATGTGCTGAACCTGACAACTCTTACACCAAAGTGCTATTTAAACCAAATCACTTGCAGTGATTTTTATCCATCACTGAGAGCTTGCTTACGTGAATAAGTAGTTCCAACAGATTATATTGGTGATTCAGTACACAGAGAAATGGGGAAATATCTTACGAAAACACACAAAATTTAATCACTGGTCTACTGTACTGAAGTGAATGTTACACTCATTCTAAGATCAATACATTATTACAGTAAAAACTGAATCAAATTCTTTTCTCAGATAATTAGCGGTTTAGGTTTGTCAAATTAATGGCCAATTCTTTGTAAACTTCATGGCTTATCCCGTCAGTTTCTTGCATTAAGCAAAATTACTATTAAATAATTCTTTCTGAAGAAATCTGTCAGCTTAAAGCTAATGCCAACATTCAGGTATGGAAAACTAATTTCTGTAGTTTGACCTGCAACACATCCAAGCAGAAGGAGGAGTAAAGGAACATAATGCTGAGGTTTTCAGTCTCTAAAGCTTCTGGGTTTTGGTACTATGTAATTCCCAAAGCATGCAACATAGTCTATTTTGAGAAAGGGTGGAACAGAAGAGTGAGGAAATATGAAGCAATGACTTAACAAAAATCTTACCTAAGATCCAGCTAGTTCGAAAATCTATACCTGTGTCATTGAATTGGTACTAAGAGTTGTCCCCAGGACAGTTTCAAAAGGAAGTGCCATCCTGTTCCCATAGCAGGACATCTTCTATGTAGTTTCTATGCAGGCATCTTGCAACAATGGTGGTTACATTATAACCATTTCAAAATACGTGGCCATCATGGAGTGTACTGTGTAGAGCAATTAATATGGACCCATACATTGTTGTCATCTGCTACAAAATTTTCAGAGGAATTAAATGTGAGCCATGTGAAACTTCCAAGACTACCCTTGGTCTGACTATACCTTACATCAACCTTACTTGCCTCCCTGTCTCATCAGCTAGTAATCAGCTATCCCAAACCCATCACATTCACTCCAGAGTGATCATGTGGAGGAAAAACATTGTCAATGTTTTCAGGTCTCACCTGGTTTTAAAAGTAATTGAAGAGGAACATTTCATTCCATTTAAAGTATCCCAAGAGTACAAGTTAGTGGAAAAAAACTTCTAAGAGCAAATGAGAAAGATTCTAAAAGCAAAACACCCGAGGGATCACATCTCAGACACAAATATTTTTTTAAATTACAGGTGCTCATAATTACTTGTAAGGGAGAAAACTAATTATGGCAGTCTTCAGGGAGCTTAAACTTGGTAAATACTGAGAGAAATCAGCCTGGGTTTTTGCAAGTTATCTGTATAGGTTGCTTACACTTTTGGTCCTTGCTGGTATATAAGCATCTCTTTTTTCTTCCTTTTTTTGTTTGTTTTTATACATAAGTATTTTCATTTATGTTAAATAGTGAGAAATAAACCTCAGTTCTTTCTGAACTTTGTGCTTTTAAAAGTTTTAAAAGGTTTTCTTCAAAAGAGAGAACATTCCCATGCTCACTAAATGAACACATTAAATCCTGTGTTCATCAACAAAAAACGCTGTCTCAATGTATTCTGTATTGCCAGTATATATTTAAGCCATGGTGGGAAAATGTAATTAAAAAAAAAATGAACAAATGAGTTCTTGTACTGAGACAGATAATAAACATGGTAATATTTTTATATATTACAATGTAAAATTGCCATTGTGCTAGAGCACACCATATAACAGACACAGATGTGGCTTAAAAAGATCAAATGAAAACATTTAGAACAGCTAAATGTGTTTTGAATAAGGCCTTTGCATATGTCCTAGCTAGTGGTATCTTCTATATACTACGTATCTAATCATTGTTCAGACTCAAATACCACAACCCCAAGGAAAACCTGTACAAGTTACAAGCCATGTGTCCCTTTCTACATGTCAACTGTGTTGGCAAAATAAGGAGCAGGGAAGAAGAAACTCAGTTTTGTTGTATATTACTTAGCAAGTACATTACTACAGCATGTCTGGATTCATCAGTAAGTTCCAGAATTAATCACAATAAATTAGAAGTATGCTTTTTACAGAATAAGGTATGACTACTCAGCACTGTGGTTTAACATATATGGTTTCTGGTTGCATGTCAGACAGGACTCTATGAGCTTTAAAAACCTCCTCTTCTACTGACTAGTAAAACAGAGGGGATGGAAAAACTGAATAAAAGAAAATAAACATTTTTTTTCCATTAGAGAAAAATAGGACCCCTATTTCTTCCAATATTATTCCTGGCTTTATACAAAAATATTTTAGATAAACCAAACCAAAGCCTACCTCACTATAATCCAAATAAAACCAATGGCATAGAGATATATTTTTTAAAGAACAATATAGCTGTGTACTATATTATTTTGATTAATATTGACCTTCCATTGACTTGGACAAGACTTCAATTGCCCTAGTTCTATTGGAGTCAATGTTAATTTTGACATTGTGAGAGATTCACTGTTACGGTATTTCTGATCTGGTATCAGTCCAAAATATTTGCATAGCCAAAAATTCTGTTGTATAAAAGGCATAAATTGTCTCTAATATTATGGCATTACAAATTTTGTCCCACAAATGCTAAATGTGATGACAGTGAGTAACTCTACACGCTGTAATGACTAGTCATGGACTCAGAATATGTGTTATGTAGCTTTAAAATACAGCACCTCGGAAGTGAAATCCTGTGAGTGAACAGTTAAAAGATCTTGTTCATTATCAGCTTTTTATTAGGTACAGCTAATTATGTGATCAATTAGGTCTAATTCTAATATTCTTTTTTGTATACTTTCCACTTAGATCTAGAATTATTTGAATTTGTAATGAGCTGTCTCATCCATTCCATCTAGGTCCCAGTGATAAATTCTTAAATGAGCAATTGGAAATTAATTACCAGAAGATAGCTACACCTCACTGAATTTGGTAAAGTGTGTCTAGTTATACTTGTATGTTAATTAAGAGATTCCCATATATTATTTGATGAGTTATAGTAGTCTAGAAGTCTAGTTATAGATGAAAACACAATGATAAACATGGTTATTCAGCTATTAAAAATATTTTCAGGATATTTATTTTCATGATGACACTCTTGGTTTCTATAACTTGCCTTTTCCTTAGGTAAAGCCCCTCTGATTTTTTTAAATACAACATCTTATCAATTACTTTAGTAATGGTGATGAAACAAAGTCCTTGCAGAAAGGCAATTTTGAGGTGTTTCTACAGTGTGGATGAATGATCTTCTTACAACTAGATTCATTAGATATGTAGGTTGCTCTTCGAAAAGCAGCATGGATAGTCAAGCTCTGTGATCAGCCCTGAAAGAAATAATTTAAGAATAGTATCCTTCTGGCTCCCGAGCTGCCAGAACCAAACAGTGATTGCTGTACAGAATCACCACACAACCTACCGGATCTGCTGGTCACAAAGCAAGGCAGGCAGGTGGGTGATAATCAGTGACAGCCTTTTCTGTAATAAGCATGAACTAGGGACACTCACTCAAGATCCCAAGGGGACAAAGGAAGACAAGTAGCAAAGTACAGACCCTGGACTTTCAGAGGACAGACTTCAGCTTAGGCAGGGATTTCTTTTGGGTGTGTGAGGTCTTCTGTGAGGCAGCTCTGAAAGGAAAAGGAGCTAAAGAGAGCTGGCAGACCTTTAAGGGCAACCTTCTGCAAGCAGAACACTCCATTCCAATATCCCAGGAAAATAAGTAGACATAAGCAGACCTGCTTGGTTTCACAGGGAACTCATGACTGAGCTCCAGTCAAAAAAAGGACATACACAGGACATGAAAGTGAAGACAGACAATAGAAAATCTGGCGCTCTGCCTCTGTCTTTATGGAAAAGGTCTTTGTGCCTAAAGACACAAGGTTCAAGGAGGAAAGGAACTACCAGCATGGAAAAAATCCCAGGAGGACAAAGCTAGGCCCTTTAATGAGGTGCACAGCGAGAGAACAAGAAAGAGGCTCATGAACTGAAATGAGGAAGGTTCTGACTGGATATGGGGGGTGGGGGGTGGCGGGTGGGGGGTATGTGTGTGAAATAATCACTTGGGATAATTAAGCATTGGAGCAGGTTGCCCAGAGAGGCTGTGCAATCTCTGTCTGTGTTGCTTAAGACCTGACTGGACAAAGCCTAAAGCAACCACATCTGAATTCAGTGCTGATACTGCTCTGAGCAGGAAGAGATTGGACTAGAAACCCCCAAGGTTCTTTCCTATGTGAATTATTCTATGATTCTTTAAAAATTTAATAGCAAGGATATGATAAAGGTATAAGTATGAGCTTGATTTGTGAAATGCAGTGGTTTTATTTCTTTAATCTTATGCCAGGGTAAAGGTGTAAAAAACCCCTTCACAGCTATTACATTTGTGTCAGGTCAAGAAGTCTGTGTCAGTTTTTTAATATCAGCCAAAGACAAAGACTTGATGAACATTTGCATAATTGAAAAGGCAAAAATTGCTCCTCAGAACTATTTTAAATAATTCTTTGCAGTACCAGGCTTATTGGGCATGTTTTTCCTTTCTGCTAATGAAAATGATTTGAACCATGAAAAGAGGTTCACCTTTAATCCCAAATACTGATCCAAGGGAAAGAAATAAAATATGTTCTATGCATTACAGATTCATTAAACTAGTCAGCACCCCTTAAAAACTGGAAAATTTCCTAGCAAATGAATAAAATAATGTTTCTCACATGATGTAAATAACACCTTATACCATAGTGAAGCACACCGTTCAGGACCAATGCTTCAGTATTTCTTACAAGGGATGTGTTTTCAGTGAGAGGAAGTATTCATCCTCACCATCAAGTTAGTTAAATATTGTCTGCGTAAAACAAATATTTTCCACTTCTTCCAGATTTAAAAATGACTGATTCAAAGCCAGAATCCATGGAATTGTTTTATATTAATTTCTGCATTCTGTGATCCAAATATGTCTCAATCCCCTAACATTGTTACTAGTGCTTTGAGGAATATTTATATGAACCCACAAACACAATGAAAATTTCCAGCTGTTACGGCTGTGCAGCTTACATGCTGCAGTATTTGTAGACCCACAGCTACAGGACTGTTATGTCCACCTGATTACTGTCACTGTTGTTCCATAATAATCATCGTAGGAAATTATATTTATGTTCTGTGTATACGTAAATCTTGAAGTTTTTTCCATTGAGGAATGACAAAACCATTGTAGAAAGAAACTGTAATAAAGTGGAATAAGACATTGCCTTTAAAGATGGAATTAAATATGGATCAGGCACATCTAGTTTCCAAAAAGAACCTCTCAAATGATGAGCAATGTTCTAAGCAGTGATAAATTCAGATTTTATTTTAAAGTTGTATTTGTGTAGAAGCATGAACATTTTATGTAGTTTCCCTTGTTAAATGGATTGCCATCCCACAATTTCTTATAAACAAGTGTATTATTTAATTTAGCTTTTTAATAGATTAACTGTGGTAGGTGAATGAAATTGATACACATTTTGTCTAAACACAATTCCAAAGGAGACAAACAAAAAATGTTTTTCTGCATTTCAATTGTATGGCTACAAACTTTTTAAATGGATGGAATATATGTAGGATGCCATATCTCTGGTTAGAATTTAGAAGTACCTCAGAAGATTTCCTTATGCTACAGAATGAAAAAAGTAGAGAGAAAATACATTTTGCCCCCAAACTTATCAGAAATTATAGCCAGGAGGTGATCATGCTTTAACTTTAAAAAAACATGCCTGAACTTTACGACTTTCTGCCTTTACCTTCCAGCAAGGTTTATTTTTGGTTCTTTTCCAACTGAAAAATGGACTTTGAGATTCTCTTCAGGTTTAAAATAATTAGTAAACCCTTAGAATACTCATTATAAATAGATCAAAGCTTCAACCCAACTTCAATACAAAGGCAAGCCTTTTAGATCAAACTTGAACTACCACCCATCCCACATACATCCTGCTGATATCTTACTTTGGGTTCTGTTAAATTATTAACACCAAAATACTGAATAATTCATTATTTAAAGAAAAATAATAAGAAACTTCATTTATACAACTTTTTTACCAATTACATTCTCTTGTTTCTTTTTTTAATCTGGAGTGTGTTTTTGCTGTAAATTTAATGGCTCCATCCCTCATTTATAGGTGAAGCACAATAAGAGATAATTAGGAAGTCAAGAAAATGTAAGCAGGATGCGTTAGGCATTAATTGAAAAGGTAAAAATAAAGATGTTTGTAACGATCAAACTTTTACTCTGCCAAAAAGTACCTAGAATTCTTGATGACACTCCTAGATGTCCGGTTACCAGAGCAATTCAGAATTAATGTAATCAGGCAAACTACTGTGTCACATAAGCGTAACAGACAAAAGTACCCCTGGATGTTACTATCATCTACAATGTCCAGCTGGATCTGAAAAATAATATAAAATAAGCCACACCAGGAATCTGAATTCTGGAAATAACTATATAGCTTTTTATATATCCGAAAGTTCTCTTCTGTACAGCATCTGTAGTCTGAATGGAAAACAGTCAAATACAAGTGTATGTAAAATACTTCAAACAATTTCAGAATTACATCAAGGCTGAATACAGCACAAAGAATGCAAAAGCAGCAAAATATTTGAATCTCTGTGCCTTTAAAATTTATAAAACACTATGATATCAGAAGCATGAAATTTAATGAAAACTAGCTTCAATTTATAAAAATAATAACAAAAAGATAGTTTATCAGTCAGCTGACAACTGAAATTGATTGCACATTCCTTCATGATCTCTTTACTATAAACATTTCAGTATTCACACAGGTACAGTCACCCTGTCTTATGTCTGGCTCGTGTGCTTAGCGCTTACAAATCAGAGCAACCCCTTTGATAGCAAAGTAACAAATGCATTCAACAGCTTCATAAAAGAAAATGCCCTTTCACAAGGCATAGTTCAAATTATCAGTATATGTCAAAAAATAGTATCAGTCTGCATAGAAATGAATGCACTGCAAGTGTCTCATCCTTTAGCGACAAAAATACTATGCTGGAACACTGACACTACAAGGTGGAACTTAAACTCACACATTTTCTATGAATTTCTGTGATTTTACTAGGCAGCTTTCAGGCAACTTCTGACTTCTGTATTGCCATTGTGGAATCACAAGAAAATCAAAATCCTGTTTTGCCACTAATTCCTTTGGACTTGGTGATACCTATAGGTAGAATTTTGCAGTAAAATGTAGTATCACCTTTTAGATTATTTTTTTTTCTTTTAGTTTTTCTCCTTTCCAAATTGCTAGGTATGTAACAATACAAAATTAGGAAACCCATAGTCATTCTTTTCTTGTCAGGACCTGAAAGAAGCACAGAAAGCACTCTTTTTATTTCATACCTGTTATCCAGGAATAAAGTTAATAATTGCACTCACTTTATATTCCTAGATTCTTCAGACCAGAATTGTGTATTTCTGTTTGTACATCACCTTCAGTAGTCAAACCTTATAAGAACTTTTCAATTATCTATAATATAAATCCTACACATCAAGTAACATCATTTCCAAACATCTTATTTTACTTCAATGTTATTTATGTCAGATAGACTATCTGCTATGCTGACAGTCATTACTATCAGAAATAAAGTTATTTAAAAATAAAAGAGATGATAGAATTTGTCCAAACTAAAAAAAATGAAAATTTTAGAAATATTTCTTTCCTTCTCACTTACTGTTTTTTGTTGTTCCTAAAGAAATGCTTACAGTGACTCTGCAGGATTGAAAACTTAGGAATAACATAAAGAGCAGAACATGCAGCAAACAACAAAGGTTCTTCTAATTCTCCCAGATAAAAAATACAGCCATTCATGCCCCAGTCGTGCAATCTCAATAACTGTTTCTCAGTATTCTTCTAGTTTTATTCCTCCTACACTTGCTTGAATTCACCATATAGATTTAAACAGCTGCACAGTGTATAGTGCACAGTATATTACTGTATAGCAGCTCAGACTAAATAAGCAGGTCTTTCTTTGGGCTTTTCATCACCACCAGACTAAGATGCCTCTATTAATTCAAGTCCCCTGGTATAATGTATCTGGCAAAATGATGAACCAAATGTTTGCCACAAGTTAGAGTGCAGTGATGAAACTTGAAATAAATTATACTGTACTGCTACCCTAGAAACAGAAAATGATGCAAAGTTCTGGGACATTTTGTAGTTGGGTGGGTTGAAGTTGCGATATATTTTAATTTAAATAGGAATGGGAATTTTTGCTACATCACACTTACACATTTGAGAGCAGATTAAGTGATAGTTCTAACAGAAAGTATAACTCCTTAAATGGAAGAGTATCCTTAAAAAACAAAGTCTTGTTATCTAAATTATTTCATTTTATTTAGGAAACATGATACTAATTTTAGTTGATAATCATGCAATTAATCTGCTTTACACACATTCGGTGTATTCACATTCTTATTAAAAGTGGTTTTTCCTGCAGAAAAATAAAATGTAAATAATATTCAGCAGCTGCAGCAGAAGTCAAACCAAAAAGTGTTTCCTCTGAGAAATGAATAACCCATGGATTCTTATCCAGCTCTAGCTTTCAAACCAGCTTCATACAAACCGTTCGGTCAACTTAAACATACAAGAGCGTAGCTGCACATGCTTCTCATTAGCATTAACTGACAATTGAAAAGCAAGATACAGTTTTCTTATTTCTCATAAAACTTTGGGAATTTAATCACTCTTCCAGGATGGAAGATGTTAGGTAAATCTTCCAGTAATCTTAATGGGAATTCTGTGCATGAATATAGAATTCTAAGAATATAGATTTTTGGTTTAAAAGTTTCTCATTTCCTTTTCTATGTGCATGCAAATCAGCATGGTTAAGCATAAATTGAAAAGGAATTTATAGAGATTACTTTGTTAGTGGCATATAAAAGGATATCCACATGATAACACAGAATCAGACAGCACTATACAGTAAGAGCTTTCCAAGGTCTGTTAAACTAACAAATGTGATTTCTCTTCTCTTTGAATTGCTTTGTAAAGAATACAAGATCATAACTTAGCTTATTGGCTTCCGTGCTTACTGAAACTGGATTGAACACTGGTTGCCAATTCAGCTGCTTAGAAATGATCTGTCTCATACTCCCCTTCCAGCATCTCGGTGCTCAGTGCTGAGTACTCACTGTTCGGTGTTTTTCTTTACATAATTTTCACAATGAAGTATTACAATTTACTGCAGACTTGCATTCAAGGAACGGGTTTTTCTAAACTTTGTGTCAATGGGCTTCTGAAAATTAACGTTACACAAAGTAGCATTAAAAACAGTTTCATTTCATATTTTATCAGGATGTAATTTCGTTTAAGTCAGTGTAAGTGCACTAGTATAAAAAGAGCATAAAATGGAAGAACAAGCAGACTATGTATGTTCATATCAAACTTCATTTTCAGAGTACCAAAATTATGTAAAACTGTGTTACTTCTCCGGAAAAGCTCTCTTCAGGGTTCCAGGCAAGTTGAGATACAAATATTTTTATGAAGCTTTATTTTTGTATTTGCTGTCCTTTGTTCGGTATTACCATTGCTGCAATCTTGTTGGGTTTATGCTGGTTTTGGCAGTTCAATTACTGACGCCTGTTAACTGGCATGTTTTTTCTAGGCAGCAGAAAAAGCAGTACTTTATACATGCCCCTGTAGATCATTTTGGAAAATTTCCTTCCTCCTTTCTTTTCCTGGAAACGTATTTAGGTGATAGGAACAAACATTGAAAAAATGGATAAATGGCAAATGCATGTTTGTTATGCAAAAAGAATCTATACCATCTTCTCCGTCAATTTCAAGTTACAATGGCAATGAAGACCTCACTGCAGGTATTCCTGGTGATTAATAGCCAGATGAGTTCTCTTGATTCCTGCAAGCTAGCAGTTTCTTTCAGTCTGTCATCAGTCCCTGAAATACTTTACACTCAATCACGGTTGCTTAAACAATATTAATTTTGATTATTATATATAATATATATTATTATATATATTATATATTATCATTATATAATGTCATATTGTGCCACATTGTTGAAGGCCCACAGGTACTGATACATAACGTAAGATTCTGGCTTTTCACAGTTTACCTTATCTTCATTTAATTGCTGACTTTTGTTGTTGTCTTTCTTTTAAACAAATTTCTTCAGTTTGAAGTATTTAGAGAGGGAAATTCCATTCTCACAGTTGGAAATAAAATTTGTTTTAGAAAGAAATCTGTCATATATGTGTAGGTATGCGTCTATAGATCAGACAAAGACAACTGGAATCCATGAATATAGACATTTACAACAAACTGTAGACTCAGTTTTAACTAAAATGGCAACAGTGCAGATATTAAAAAGAGTGACGGTAACGCAGGTGCACGTGCATATAGTATCGCAAGCAATACCAAATCTCTGTGAATAATTCACATTTTTACTGTCTGTGAGAGTCTGTTCACCTTACAATAAATGGATAGTTAGCTAACCTCAAATACCTCAGCACTAAATATTAGCATCAAATAGTTTAAAGTTGAAAGAACAAAACAATGTATCACTATGGGAATCCGCTAGAGTTTTGAAGTCTTCAGTAGTTTATCAATTCTTTGCTGGGAAGAGGAATTTTTGTATTTATCTACTTGGGAAGGGGAAAACAATGGAAGTTCTGAGGTGTGCGAGAAAACTGCTGTTTGCAACAAAATCTTATCCCTTTCCCACACTAAAAAATTTAAGTAATCTGTAAGTACATATATGAAAAGGACTATATATTGAGGTGTGTGCAGTAGCAAGGTTCAAGATTGTTAAGACCTATAAGGTCTCTTGCAGTCTTCACATATTCATTTAAGGAGTAAGACTAGATGTGAGAAATAATTCCATTAGTAAGAATTTTAACAGTCAGTAGGAATTTCAACAGTCATATTCAATCTGCGCATAATTTAGCGCACATCCTGGTTTATGCAGCAGGCAGGGAAGCATGTGACCAGTCACGGAAGAGAATTATTTAAACCTAATCAGCTGAATTTTAGTAAGATGGCTGTATGTATGCCACATACATACATTTTTTGTATGTATGGCACAGTTTTACATTTATTGTTTGTATTAGCTTTTTGCATTATGCTGTAGAGGTATTTAGAGCTCAAGCTACAATCTTTGCAATTTGTGCAAGATAAACACTACTATTTCCAAAATAGTAAATATTTATCAGAAATAGAGAATAGTCATGTTCTAGGATTTGTTAGCCTAAAACCTTGGATATTTTTAACTGTGCCAGCAAATTCTTGATTAAGGTTCTCAAAGCTTTAATCATCAAGTAAGATGATTCAGACACATATGCAAGATACGTAGCAAACCGTACACTGCTAATGAGAGTACCATCCTATGGTACCCTACACCTACGGTACAGTAAGACCCAGCAAAGCAGCTCATTATCACAACAGGGAAGCTGAAACTCACGTGCCATTCATACAAAAAAACCCAAAGCACTGCAGCAGTGCAGTAAAAATACCGATGATTAAGATACATCCAATGTAGAACAACAGACTATTGCACAATTTGCTTCCTTTGGATTTGTTTCTTTTTTCATCACAGTCCACCATTGTATGCTACAATAAAATTAAGTTTTACGACTTTGCAAACCTAACATAATGAATAGCATCCTGCTTGGTTCCCTGCTGTGACTTCATAGGGAGTCACTAAATAGTCCACATTGGAAGGGTCCTTGAAAGGGCTGTAGTCCAATCTCCTGCACAGATATGTGTCAGTTCTGAATTCAGACCAGATTTCTTCAGGCTTTGGCCACTTCGATCGTGAAAACCTCTAAGGACAGAGATTTTACAGTGCTTCTGGGCATCCTGCTTCACTGTCTTTGTTATGACAGTGGTAAATACATATTCCAGAAGTGAATATAAATGAGTAATGAATGACTTACATTAAAATGTGAGTATAGTTTTGAGCAATCTGTTGAGGATTTTTCCCCTCTCAGGGGATGAAAGACTCATTTACACTATTACACATCCATGTTTCAGAACCATACAGTCATGCTACTCATGCAGGTTAACTAGTAGTTGAGAACAATGATCACCAAGAAAAATCGTTAGTGATTACACATGGGTGACACTTATGCAATTAATATACTGGTTGCCAGGTTAAGCAACAATCTAATATGCAGACACCTTATAAACAGCTAATAAATGATTAAATGAAATTGCTGTTTTCATAATGAATTAGTACAAGATCTGTTGCACATAATGTTTGGAATATTTAAATGGTTTAACATACTCCAGTTATAAGTGCTCTGCAGCTGGCTGTTACAACACAGATTCATCACTTAAGTATTTTTAAATTGTTTGTATGTGTCATTACAATACACCAGAACTTGTATAATTATTTTTTTAAAATCATTTGTAATTACTGGGGTCAAACCACAGGCCAGTTCCCTGAAAAAAACAACCAACAACAGTTCCCTCTTTGGGCAGAATGGAACAGAGCAGAAGTGGGGGCTTGATTTGCATCCCACTTGAATATAAACTGCAACAGCTGCTGCATTTGATCAAGACAAAATTTCTTTACCCAGATCTCATTCTGGGAAGCAAAATGTCATTTTTTCTAAATCAGCTGCGAAGCTGAGCCTGGTTACATAACGTACACTCTTCCCAAGTTTCCAGCATGCTGTATTTGCCCAAGAGAGACTTGGATCATGTACAGATTTTGTTCTGAATCTCTAGTAATTCTCCCACAAATTTCCAGTGCCTATGGACACACAGTGTGTTCAGTGCTACAGACCAACACTGCAAAACACCTGAAGGGCAAAGGGAAAATTCTGGCTGCTCCAAGATCGTTCTTTTCCAAGCTGAGGGATCCTTCCACACATATCTGTGTGATTTAACCTCTGAACATTTTAAAACCTTGCACTAGACATCGCTCCTCTTAGTCCATGAAGAGTACATTATGGAAGATGATAATCAAAATATATTTCCCATGTTCCATATTGAATCTTTGAGCAAAATGCATGCATCTCTGTCCTGTTGCGACCAATCTGTCAGAATCTGCACAGAACACAAGACACTGTATACTCTGGAAGTGTAGGTCATTTGCTATCTGAACAAACAGATAAGGAAAAGTGAAACACTAGTCTTATCAGGTGAGGTAGTGTTTATATCATACTGATAATTGACACACTAATCAGGACTGTAAAAACCCTTCAACTAAAGTAAAAAAATAAACTCTACACGTCATACTAAAAATCTCATCTTTATAGAGAAGCTTTGCAACTACTGAAGAAGTGTCGCTGGCTGTCCCTACATAAAGCAATAGTTTGTACAACTGCAAACAAAGCAATTTCTAATGAAAATAAATTCATAGAGTTAAACGGCATCTTACCAACTGTATGAACAACAACATGCATATAGTATATACAGTATTTTCTTTCAAGGTGGACTGAACCATGACAAACATGCACTGTTTTATACAGATACAATCTCACACACAATTTGTCATCACTCTGGCTCTTCAACCATTATCAGAGTGAGCCAAGTTTACTTAGGGTTGAGTTGAGTCTCTGTGAATTTTACACCCATGTCCCCCTTTCTACATATTCATCACATCTTGCCTGAAAATAAGCTAGAAAGGCAGTGTCTTCTGCTCTGCTAAAACTTGCATCTCGTTTCCTTTCAGCAAATTTCCACACCAGTCACAGGACACCATTTATCTTATAGTTCCCTTGCTACTTTTAAAATAAAGATACACTGACAAAAAAAACAAAAACAAACAAAAAAAAATGAATATTAAGTGTGCTGAATATTAAAGAAACTGTACACTTTACTAAATTTAAAATGTCCCTTTTATTGAATTACCGTGCATTCCCTTTACAGCAGTGAAACTGAATGGGTGGAAGTTAGGGTAACCTTCCCTGAAGTTCAGTAGGATTCCTATCCTGTATAACTGCAGTCACGTCATCTAGCTATTAAACAAGCCTTTGATCTTGTAGGTTGTGCAGACTGCAAGTCTCTGAAGGAGAATTTTTACCAAAATAATTTCCCCTTTTGAATTTTTTACAGAGCAAATACTGTGAGGGGTACACTTCTGCACCCCTCACATAACTTTTCTCTATAGTAAAAACCCAGTAATCCTCTGTGTTAGAATAACTACCACTATCTTATGCTTTTGTAAAAGTATCCCATTTCTTTCAAAACACCAGTAAATCCTGTGATGTTGCCATAAGCAGACTACCAATCAAAACCAGACAGAATTGTAACATCAGCTTCCTCCAAAATTTAGTTTCAAAGAAGAGAACTAATGTGACTGCTTCCATGGTTCCTCTGTTCATTCAGTTTGAAGCTATTAAACTCTGCACTTTCGCTTTTGCCTGTTAAGCACTCTGCATTAGAACCATCAGGTTTAGCGTTTGAAGGTTTTAGCATTTTCCTTCAGCACTTAGGTGCTTCTCCATGAGAATGTGATGGTTTGCCTTGGTTCTTGTTCTCTGCTAGCTTGGCAAAATGTCTCAGGCTCTGATCTTTTTCTCAGTACTTCAGTATCTTGCCTCAAAGCTTCTCTATTGCAAAGCAGCAATACCACAGTTTCTTCGAACACTTTCCCTTCACTGGGGCATTTTGCCTTGATATTGTAGTATATTTATCTCAGTACTTTTCTCTTCCAACCCTGTACCTCTACAACCATGTCTTCCCAACTATGAAATTTTCCTCTAGGACTTTGTTCTAATTCTTTCCTACACAGGCGATTCCTTTCACCTCCATCACAAATTTACCAGGCTTAAGACAGGGCCTGATACATCTTAGCAGCATAACACAGCGCTCCCAGGTAACATACTCTCCTCCATCCCTCCTCCCTACCAAAAAAAAAAAAAAAAAAGAGCAACAATTAGTTAATGAATGATCCTCAGCTCCTGACACAGAAAGTTATTGCAGTGAGATTTGCCTGAGTTGTGTTGTTTTTCTGATACATCACAAAATCCTGGGAAGAAATTCTCATGAGAATTTTGTTGCTCCCAGTTGGGTACTCTGTTCGAGTGGTACTGTCACCAATACTACTGGTGTAATGTTGTTGTTAGTTCTGTTATTATTTTATGCCTACTTGGAACATTGTCACTCTTCTTCATATCAAATCATAAGATGCTTTTCTGTATTTACAGTCAGAAAATACTAATAGGAGAATGACATTAAGCTTCAGTTCTTTCACAGTATACCTGAGTCTAATGTTTCTTAGTGTCAGTGTTGGTGCTTTCTTTTAGCAAGAAATGATCGTGTAGAATTCCAAATTTCAATATACTAACCCTTCATGGATCAGTGTCAAGTTCATACTGACAGTGTCACAACAAAAATATACTAATAAGGATGCATTTACAAACCTTTCTCCAAAGTTGGCCACTTCACTGAGCAATAGCATCACAGATACATGCACAAGTTAATACATTAGACATTCTCAAAGCAAAGCTAGCAGCTCTTAAACACTGAAAATATTTTGTTTCATTAAATACACCAAGCTGAATTTTTATGTATGTCTGAAAAACAGAGATACTGTAACTTTGAGTGACATATGATAGATACAATCCATGTTTTTTGTAAGTCAGCACAGCTCAAAAGACATCAATCAAGATGTGCACATTTATATAGCTGTAAAAAAGTCTTATACATATATGAATGTTTACACTAGATGCTGTAAATATATTCAGCTCTTTTAACACTGACTTTATTTTTGTAGGACAAAAAATCAAAAATTACAGATTCTTTTCTATCAATAGTTCTAAAAAAAAAACAAAACAAAACAAAAAAAAAAAAAAAACCAAAAAAAACCAGTGGCAGGCTTGGGTTTGGTTTTTTCCCCTCGTGTCAGTGATCTGTTTGTTGGAGCTCTATCATTAACATGCTGGTCGGTAAGATGAAAGAATTACACCAAGATCCCATCACAAGCCATCCAACTTTTAAATCTTACTCCTCAGTAACTGCTGTGCAAGAGAAGGGAAAAACCAAACAAGCAATGAACAACATTCTTATTATAGTCCCCATCATGTCCTAAAAGCAGCAGGGTTTTAAGATAATGGCAACATGCAGCTATTTACAACTTGTTAACCTTAACACTGGGCTCTGAGAAGCAAACTATCTGTGCACTAGCTCACATTTTTCCTAAAATCTTGCAAGCCTTTGTGAAGGAAATAGTCACAGGATTTCAAATCATCTTTTGGAACCTGTTGCTTTCATACCACGAAATGTTCTTTTCAGGGCCCGTATCTATGCAAAACTAGGAGTCAGCGGGAGACAAACAGGCACAGGAAGGTAATAGTGGGTAGTGTATCTGTGAAAATTGGCAAAACGCTTTCCAGTCACCTAGAGCAATGACAGTCCTAATGTAAAGTGATGTAAAAAGGAAACGTAAAGAATCTAAGTTCTAACATGTTGCAACACTGATATTTAAGACATACCCAAACACAATGTCACTAGAAAACATGTCACACGACCCTTCCGTTAATCTTCCACCAATACACTACAGGACAAAAATTATTCTACATGAATGAGTACATTCCTTTATGTTTTGTGATATTTCAGTCTTAAGCTAGAGCAGACAATGTCCTAATTCTTGTCTTGATTTACCTTCATTGTCAGTCGCTCTGTTACAAATGCCGTGACTGAAGTCTGCTCAAGAGGATTCTGCACATGGGTATTTCAGGTCAGAGGTGAATTTTACTGGGTCTGATTCATGAGGGAGCGTGCTCAAAACCTGTAAGCCCAATGTTTAGCTCAGACTATGGACACGTTACAACTTTTGCGGCCACAGCATGTCCATGCATATACATATGAAACACACACATGTGCTTTTAATACCAAAAAAATCCCCAAAACTGCACACACACATCTTGAAAAAAAATACTCAGTGGCAGGTAATCTTTACAAAATATTAGGAAAATTCAGCAGAAGTATCAATCCTCTTGGCATCACAATAATTTTATTTTGGGGTCCTGAATATTCCCAGTGGGACAGTAAGACCAGATTCACAGCTATGTACTGAACTGGTAAAATCATGTTGTGAATGGCAGTGTCAGCTGAAACACATACTATTCATAATGATGAGGCACTGTGAATACAGCAGTTTGTTATGCATATTATTTGCAAAGGGTGCGACCTCTTGGAAAGCTGAATGAATGCAAAACTACTGTTGTTATGCTCAACAGATGCGGTTAGGACACAGTTCACGTTTCGTTGTTATCCAGATTTTCAGTGCATTTGTGCTTCATTGAAGAGTTACACCAACAAAACAAAACTAATGCCAAAATTCACCCGAACTACAAACAAACTGTCATCTTCATGGCAGATCTAGAGCTTTCTGAAGAAGCAGGAGATATTAACTCCAACAAAATGTTCAGAGGAATCTTAAATGACCAATTTGAAAGTTTGAAGCAACAATTTTTGATAAATTAGTTCATAAATATTTATCTGCATTTTATCTTTGAGCAGTATATTCAAAACTGTTCCCTTCACTGCATCTGTAATACTTCAGATGAAAAAAACTCAAGGATTAAACAAACTGTTTCATCACAAATTATGAGTTTTTACTAGCATGTTGCTGGTTCAGTCGAGCTTGAGTGAGTAATCAAGGGTACGAAGTGCCTCATGGAAAGGCAAGCCTTTTAGCAGTCCTGTGCTGTCACTTTTTGAATTACCAAAAAAGTAACTTGCCAGAGGATTGAGCTGGTTTTTTTGTAATTTATTTATTTAATCTACAGACCTTTTATTAATTCATTTTTATTTAATTTAGAAAATCTGATTTTCAACATAAGGCCCTCTAAGTTGATTAACTATGCAGTAAGGATTTTTTCTTCCACTCTAATGCTTTCTCTAATCGTGAAACGAAGGAAATATTAGTCTCAGGCTTCTTCCCTGCAAATTCAGATCAATGCTGTCTTACCTATGAAATTCTCCAAACAAAATAGTGAAACTGCTGCTCATCTTGCAAACAAGACTTACTTTTAATCGTACTTTTATTTCATTACCTAATGCAGCAGTACAGACCATTTAAAGAGAAACAGCTTTTTGGTTTGTAAATCATCTTCAAGGTTTCTGTTTCATAAGAAATGTACAGATAACTCACATTCATCTTCTCTTTAATGACTACTCCCAGTAGAATGTTTACAGCTTTTTTAACCTGTAAATCTGATGAATCTCTCAAGAGATTCATTAAAAACTTGAACAGGATTTTCTTCTCTTACAACAAACAATACTCTGGTAATACCTTCTAATAATGAACACATTCCAAGGGAAATTGAAAACCTGTGATTTCCCTATGGTTATACAGCCCATATATATTACCCATGATGGCAGCTATACATTTACATTACACTGTCTTGCCTAGCTATGATTGCATGAAGTATCTTTTGAGACTTTTTTAACGGTGATTCAATCAAGAGCAGGATCAGAACAACAGTGAGTTTGTGGGTATCTTCTTATATTTGCATTACGCTAGTTTCTTGTAGTTGCACCAATGCAGAACCAAAGAGAATCTGTTAATATATGTGTGCCTTATTCAGAGCATTTAATACAAAGTTTCTACAATTAACCCTTGTAATATCTTAGTAGAGACAGCCTGGATTATCACAGGAACAGTGTTAAGTAGCTCACTTTATATCCAAAGCTGACCGTGTGTGGTTCTGTGCCCTATTCCCGATTATCAGTCAAGGAACAGCTTTTACTAAATTATCACGAGTTCACGCTGGTTCATCAGGGCATTTCTTTTATTAATATTTGTCTCGTAAAATAGCCCATCCCTGAAAACAAGATGGAAAAAGTCATTGGTAAATGTTCCCAGTCGATGGCAAAAATAGAAAACCTCAATGATAAAGAGTACCTGAAAACCAGTTCACGCTCTCCTCCACACAGTGAAAAAAAAAGGCAAAAATTATTTTCTGCCCAAGATGACTAACTCTACTGACATTTTTATGTTCAGCACCATCAGGATTGATCACCTCAAAGCACGCCTAAGCCTCATGTCTGAAATAGGAACTAACAAGCATGGAGTGCATGTTGCAGATCTCTTTCTATGGCATACATTTTTTCTGTAGAATATTCTGCCTATTTAGGAAATTCCACAAATAGATCAGCACTTTATTATTAAATTTCCTAGTGGTGGAAGAACAGTCCCTATGTAGGGTCCCTCCCAGAACTCAGGGAAACTTCAGTTTAGCTTCTTGGCCTGCCGAAGGTTTCCTTGTATACCATCTGCTCTTCTCATTTACTTAAAATCCACATCTGCAGGGTTCTGAAAATATCAGACTGAGGGTGTCTAATGGTGCAAATGCAATACAGCCTTTTACATGCATTCATGAAGATAAACAAATAATTAGGATAAGAAACTTTCTTTCCTCAATGTAATCTGAAGGAAACAATCCATCATTGCAGAACAACTATGTTTAATGACCAGCAACTACAAATGAACTGCAAGCAGTGGAGTTCTATTGAAATAATTCAGTGACACCTAAGTATTTTTCAAGGGAAATAAAGTGGTCTTGTTCAGACAGCAGAAACAAAACTGATAGTGAAATGGTACAGCAGGAGTCAGGGATGGAAAATACTGAATGAGTAGGTGCAGTATTCTGCTGAGCTTTCAGTGTAAAGTTGGCCCAAATAAACCAACACACCCCCATGGAAGTAATTTTTGACCTAAATTTCAATTAAATTTTGCATATGCAGCATTATAATTCTTCTAGACATTTAAAATGTACCAATGACAACATGTTATACAGACACTATGGAAAATAAATGAAAATACCTGAAATTAAGAAATAATTTAATCTAGTTTTAACAAAAAAAACCAACAACAAAATACTAGTTCAGACTCAGGCACTTACATCACTACTTTCCAGTGTCCAATTTTTGTTTTGACTGCACGCTTTGACAAATAATTATGTGATGAAACAAGGGATAAATTAGAGCTTCTGTAATAGTACAGATCCTTTTTAGAGAATTTTAGGAACTTTGGTGTTATTTACAGTGGCCTTATATCTAGTGAAAGTACTTAAATTTCTTTCCATAAAAATATTGTCTTTTCTCAACCTTAACTTATCCTCTTATTCGCACAGTCCATACATTGTTAAGTCCCTCTCTGGAAACTCCATTTCTTGGATTTTTGTAGGGAACCCCTCAGTCAACCTCCAGACACTCTTGTGGTAAAAAGCACTAAACCATCAACATGAAGCATCAGCGAACACTTCACAAATACAAACAAAATTACATTCCACCTGATGTGTCCACTCCAAAAAACCCTCAGGAAAAAATGAATGAACAACTTTGTCTTACCGCTTTGAATGCCAACTAACTTAGGTCTTGCAGGACTAAGGGAAAGGAATCGGTCTCAGGTTTTATTGTTCTCAGCTCAGTTGCTAAAGCTGAGGCTCCCTGCTTTCCAGTTGTTTTTTACAGAAGGATAAAAACATACAGCAGGTCTTCCTCAGAAAGAGAAAGGAAACTAGAAAGTGTTTCAGGGATCAAAAGCAGTACTTTACATTCAGAACAGCGTTGTAGAAAAGACAGTTGAAAGACTTGTTGAAGCGGCAGCCTGTCTGTGTAACCTAGGTTCAAGGAGGCTTCCGAAATGACACCAAATAGCAAATGCTGAGACAGGAATAGCAACGTTGAGATCCACATCCAAGAACAAAAGCAACAGCTCTCTTCTGCTCACTAAGCAGGTTCCTCTTTCTGTCCTGTTCCTCACTTCTTCACTACTCCTTGTACAACCAGAATGCTATACCCTTGCTAGCTCCTTAATTTGAGCAAGAAATCACAATCCGGACAAAGCACAAAGGTATCACCTATATAAAGGAGTCTCTTTCACAGAACCACAGAGAAGTTCAGCCTGGAAGACACCTCTGGAGATGCTGTCTAGCCAAACCTGCTTACAGCGTCTAAATTACATCAGGTTACTCAGGGCCTTAGGTCAAGCTTTGAAAATCTCCAAGGATTCCTCTAAATATTAAGTAAATGTTTTTGTAGTATGCAAAAAGGAGAAACCGCTTCAAGTATTTCTTTTGATTTACTACAAGATTATCTCATGTGCTTGCAGCTTCAAATCATTCATACTTTTTATCACTAGGAAACTCAGATGAATACACAGTTAAGGTTCAGGAAAATAGAAAATGGCAAAGGATCTTGTGCAAACCAGCTTGCATAACCCAGCCTAAAATCACACTGATGTCAAGGACATCGGGCAGCTCTACATATAGGCAGAAATATGTACCTACAACTAGGGCAGCCATTTACAAGGTCCTCCATAAAACCGAGTAGGATCTCCAAAATCTGAGAAAGAAATTAGCTGTTGACAGCCCACAAAGGGTTTGACACATTTCTCCCTCCAAAAACAGTTACGGCTGAGGCTGTAAGAACTGCATCACTCAAAGCTGTATGTATTAAAACAAAAGAAAAGGAGGAAAATCTGCCATAACTGTGGATCACAAAATGATGGAAGGCTTCCTTAATTTGTTCTTATGGATCACAAAAAAGTTTATTGAACATTATAATTCCCTCAGCGATCAGACTAAGAAACGTCTGAGCATATCTAACGTTTGTGAGAATCATCAACACGTATTTTACTACCATAGAAGTGTACTGAAGCCGTTTCCAAGAGTATTTTGAAATTTCACCATTTCAACTTCACCGTCCCTTCAGGGATTCCCTACACTTTATGTGTCTTCCCAATCAGACAAATTAGTAACAGTGTTACATATTTATTATACATACATATAGTCACATATACAGCAGTTAAAAAGATATCCTGACCAAGTTAGCACTTTAATCACTGAAGCACCCCAAATTTTTCAGAAGGTAGTTTCTGTTGGTTGATTAATACCTCACAGTTCATCAGATGAGCAAAGCGATACTTTTGCTTTAGCAATGACTAAATGAAGACATAGATCCAATACTCTGAAGTGACTGAATTTTCAGAATTTAGTTGATCTCGCAATAGCCATACCACACCACCTGCCAGCCTCATCTAAATCACTTACTCTAAACCTTTTTCCAATGATTTCTTTCAAGCTTTTTTAGCGCTTATAATACAATAAAACCTAAAAGTACTGTACCTGCCAAAATGAATTACATATAAGGAACTGAGACTGTGCACAGTTTTTGAAGACTGATGTTGCACTATTTTTTATTTCAGTTATTATTTTTAAATACTCATTTTTGATAAGTGCAGTACAACAAAAATACAAACGTTAAGGGGACTTATAACAAGTGGCACATGTATGAAGCCAGGCTAAGCTTTCATCAGACTTAACAGGAAAATATTCTGGGGGTTTATGTTTTCCCACTCATGTTAAACAATAAAAAAAGCCTGAAACCTGCATTAACTTCACAAAATAATATATACATATATATATATCTCCAAAGAAAGCAGCTACTGAACAAACTGTGTAACACAATATACAAAGCTAAGCAGTCCCAAACAACAATAATGTTTTGTTAATTAAGGTTTTTTTGGTACTTTAAAAATACCCTACACAGTGATTCCAAAGAGCACTACTCCAGCTCAGAACTGGAGCCAAATTCCATTCATATCGTTAGAAACTTCTCACTGAATTCGAGCTGTGTAATGCAATACAATCACAAAAAGGACTGCCCTATCACAACAAATTTACCAGTGGATTTACCTCTTTCTCCAACTCAATGGATACTATGGTGGGTTTCAGGTTTAGTCCACCATTCTATAATGAATAAAAATAAACAATTTTTATCATAAATTCAGGCAAAATTCAGTCAGTTCTGTTCCATTTTATAAACTCTTCCTTCAGCATTTTAACTTCTGTTTATTGTCTCAGTTTGTCTGACTGGGTTTTAAAGTTTAGATGCAAAGTAAAAAGGATCTCTTTTTCTGACTGGAATTCATGCTTAGCATGATTGTCTCAAAATATAACCAGGTTTTTTTCCAGTGCTGAAGGTTCAGCTCCGTAACAGTTCGTTAACTGCACGGGCTGGGTGATGTCTAACTGTGTGTGTTTGATGAGCCACAAAATACACACTGTAAGTAAGAAGTTAGAGGCCCCAAACTCTCCCAACATCACGATACTCTACAGCTTTACTATAATCGATTCAATGTTGTGGCAGCTTTTCTAAATCTGCTTCTCCTCCTCTCTATTTAAGTATTTAAAATCTGCTTGAATAAAATAAAGTTGATAAACTTTTAAAGGAAGGTTTATATTCTTTTTATTTTGTGCAGCTCTGGTACAGACTGCAAGTTTTTAGCTGAAGTCCATAGTTTGCTTTTGATAGAATTGAGTTCCACCACATTTTGAATATTGGATGCAACTAGTTTTAATGTCCCTAATATTCAAAGAAATATAAGATTTCTTTGTACAGTTGTACAAATTTTGTAACTTTGTACAGTTTGTACAGATGAAGTACAAACTGATACTATACCCAGTCTTTAACAAAAATGGTAAACTTTTCAAAAACACTTAAAAGATTCCTGAAAGCAGACGAGCTTCAGGCTCTTTCAGAGTCCAACTCACTTTGAAAACCAGACTTGTATACCCAGACTATGGAGGTGCTTTTGAAAATATTAGTCCGTCTCAGTTCCACGGTAAAAATTCTTAGCATACTGCTTTCGAACTTCATTTAACAAAGTTAATGCAAAGACACATTGTTTTGAAAGAATTGAAAGAAAATTAGTTTCTGTATCATTGAAAATAAAGAATAATCTGTTACTATTTTATACTTTTTTACTCGTCGTAAAAAGGAGGCAAGTGTTACTAGCAAGTTCACACCTACGTGTTAAAATGACACTGCTAGTTCTTTTAGAAAGTATCATTCCATTCTATAATATTATGCTCTAATAAACGATTTAGTCAAATTTCAAAAATGAGAAAGAGTGGGCACCATGTAAATTCAATTTTCTTTGTTTTCAGGGAAAGGAGAAGGAAGCAGGATTTTTTAAGTGCTTTTATTAAAACATTCAAAAGTGACACAGGCAACACCCAAACTCTTTAGAGAATCGTTGGTATTTAGTCACCAAGAATCTCTCTTCCTTTAGCACACAGCTTCGGGTGGTTCACCGATGCTCCTGGCTCCATGCTGGCACAGCACTTCAGCCAGAAGATATTACTGGTTTGTTTCTCACCACAAGGTTACCAACGCTCCACACATCCTAACCTTATTCCTCCTTTCAAAGAACAACGGTTCCTGACCACACGCTAGTGATACATTTCTTTGGCACAGACTGTTCATGTCTTTGCTTTCTGACTTACATTCACTTTTTTTAAAGTGGTCAGCTTTTTTTCTCTGTGATATGCCAAATGTCTTTACCCCCCTCTGTAGCTTGAAACACCTTGAGTGCATGTTCTGTGAACTCACCGCAGACATACTTTGTGTTATGCTTTAGGGTACTTTCAGAGCAGTTCTTGAAAATAGTTTTCTTTGTGGATGTAGCTAAAGCTAAACTGTGAAAGATAAACTGCTATTTGACTGAACATATTGTCAAAAAATAAAGAAATATAACTGACGGCCCACAATTCTGTAGTCTTTTGAAGAAGTATTTTAAAGCATTTTTTTGTTAAGAAAGCGTGGCTTACAGTGTTTCCCTAGATATGTTTTCTTTTAAAAAATGAGAGGGTGGGGGAAGAATATGTTAATACCAAAACTGTTAACAACAGTTCCATTTGGTAGTCATCATTATTCCAAATTTATTATATAAATTAAAATACATTTATTTTCCACTAAGGACCCTTCTAAATTCCTTCAGATTTAACTAATGCCATAAACAATTAAACACGTACACATATGTGATTCTTTTCCCTCAAGTTTATGGTGGAGTCATGGAAGACAAAGTAGTAACAACTGCTATTTCAGCTGCTGTTCGGCCAGAGGAAAAGACCATTCTCAATTATCTTAGAAATCTATAACAAACGAACTAGGACTACAATCCCCTTGATTTACTTTATATCTAGTTTTCTTTAATAAGTCATCAAATTTCAGATCTCCTGAACATGAATTTTAAAAAGAATTCTCTGATAATTAGACATGAACATACACTTGTCTGACAAGCACTTAACTGATCTCCTGTAGTAGAGTCTCAATTACAGGAAACTATTATGAAACCCATAGTAGCTGGAATCCATTCATTCGGGTAAAGTCTCACAGGTGGACAAGGCAGAGAGATGAAGAGAAGATGAATTTTATGCATTTGATTCCCAATTTTCATCCCCAAAATTATTACTGTGTTGCCTTGTATTTTAGGTCTTAATTTCCAACACATTGCCACAAACATTTTCCAGGGGTCAATTAAATGACTGGCAAAGTAAAGCCATGACTCCATTTAATGATAGCTTTCGTTTCATGCCTTGTATCTTGCATATATTTACAAATTACTGGCAGCAGCTGTAATCTGAACAAACTACTACAGTGAGGGCCCAAAGTGTTTGAACCCAGAGTTCCATACGCAAATTATAGTTCCTGTTAAGTCACCATTTAATGAAGTTTCAAAACACTGCAGTTCCTCTGCACTTCTCCTTAGGGACTACTACAGCACACTCTTTGGCTATTTAACATTGGCAAGTCAAGTCTAGGTCTTTCGTCATAAACATCCTACAAGTCCTAAGAAAATCCCTTTCCGATTTGTGAATCCAACCTGCACCCTGACATACTGCTTCGGTCCATTTCAGGGAAAAAGCCACAAGCATCCCTGAGTAAAACCAACGATTCAGTAACTGTGTGCCTGTCAGGACACAGAGTTTCATGCTTGTTTGTCGAAAGACAGGAAGATACATCTGTTTATAATTACAAAAGCAATCACAAAACCTGCATCAATGACTAAACATCATGGGTTTAAGCTCTGACTTCCATTAGCAGAGATAAACACCATTTTCCTCTCCAAAGTCATGCAACTTGCTTTCTCAGGAGGATCCCCAATACGCGACCTCCTAACGAAATCTGAGGGGCAGGGAGTTGAACTCTCTTATACCTGTTCCCTGTGCTACATGTTAAAGGAACCCGCAGCTCTGTCATCCCCCAAATATTTTTTGCTTCTCTTTTGGCGGGCCGGTATGCATCATGTGTGCCAGGGACTAAACCTGGAATTGAAGACAGTATGTAGCTTTAGTGTGACCACATATGTGACCATAGATCCAGTAGATCATAGATTTCCATACATATACATTTATTTCTTTAACAAGATAGCACAGAGCAATAACAGTGATAAGTACTTGGTTAAATGAAATATGCTGTGCCTGAAGCATTCCGAACTTTTACTTGATTTTTTTCTTCCCTTTAGCCTGTATTTCCTGCTACTTCAGTAGACAGCATAAAGCACACATAATTGCTAATTAAAATCTTACAAAAATAATAAAACTATGTCCTTAAGGATGTAACAGATAAACACTGCTATACAAACAGACTACATCACCGGTGACATCTTCTTTCTAGACCAGCTTGGAGGCAGAAAACCATCCCCCAAAACACCCATATCAAATCAAAGTAGTAGGCAACACAAGATGTTCCTCTGGCAGGAAGATGAAGCAGAGAAAGGTCCTTAGCACAGTCAACTGCCACAGTAAACCCCACAGTGACAGGTTTCAAATACAGTGGGCCATGTCTGTGTATAATTTCACTACTGAATTTGCAAGTCTCCAATAATTTCCAGGTTCATCTGTCTTTCTGAGAACATACTTGGCTGTCTGCTGATGTGGTTATGCAGGTTTTCTTGAAATTATATAATCCTTGCAGAGTCTATCACAACTCAAATGAAGGAAAACGACAGTCATTTAAAAAGAACTTAACTGTAAAAGTTAGTAAAGCACTTGCTGTTAAACAGGGTAAGTCCTGCCATCCTTGCAAGCAAAACTCCTCCACAGCAATGCCCTCTATACCACACTAACATGCTGAACTCCTAAACAAGTGGCAGAAGTTAAAAGTATGTACGCCAGGTAACGCAAGGAGCAATTATTGAAGGCCCTGTTGCCACAGGATTTTTTTCACAGACCGCAGGGAGCTTTGGCTTAGGCATAATCTTAGAGAATTTATGGGAAAGCATTTACTTTCTAAATGTATCTGAAATAATTTTCAACGGGATATTTATTAAAAGCAATGACAAAAGACTTCAAATGAAAAGAATTCTTAACTATGACACTACTACAGAAAACATTTTGCAATTTCAAATTTACTGTCAAAACCGACCATGATTTCATTGTACCTACAGACTAAATTCCAGTCATTTTTATCTGTACTGTAGCTTTTACATTAACTTTCCCTGGACCTTCACGAAACCTGCCATGCAAGTGAGGTCGGTTTGGTGGGAGTCTCTTCATTCAAATATGAAACCTTACTGCGTGACTGTGAAAACATCAGCCACTTCCCTTACTTGGAAACACAGTATTTTTTTTCTAAAAAGAATTTGAAAATATGTATGTGTGTATATATATATGTATGTATATACATGTGTAATACCTATCTTTCATTCACATGTGCCAGAGGTGGTAAATATGGTTATCACTCAAAATGTGTTTTCCACTAATCCCACTCTTTTTCACAACATAACACCTTAAAGGCAAATTTAAGGACCGTTTTAAACTCTTCTTTCAGTGGAGTGTTTAAATGTGCAAAAGCTATCGAAGCTTTTATGTTTCCTGGTAAGCCACTCTACTAATTTTCAGACAGTAATTGAAAAAGACTGTTTTAAACCTATTTTCCTTACTTTACCATTGGAAAATGAGAATGGGAGTCTCCTCACAGATCTTAAGGGACACTCAGATTCCCATTTCCACCCTAAATTTCCTGCTTCATATTATTTTCCTGTATATCTGCAGCAAGCATGAATTTTCAGAAGATCCAATAAAGGTATAGTCAGCACTACCTCACCACACTGAAGACAGACAACGGCTACATAGTTCCTCTCAGTGATCTCATTGCAGAATAAGGTAACTGGGACATAAAACTATTAATCTGCCTTACGAATTTTGTAGTTAAATGAAAAAATTTTCATTCAAACAATACTCATATTTCATCTAATCTAAAACCCCTGGGATACAGCAAGCTGTACCTTGAACCTACTACTTGAACACAGGTACTACACAGCATGTGCAACTGTAACATCGAATCCACCTGTATTTTTAATTGTAGTCTTTTCACTTCTAACCTGAAATATACAGAATGTTACTATAAGCATTCACATACTTCACTGTTGGAAGATGGCTATCTAAGCGAGACAGGCAATTGTAAAAGGTTTTGGGATGCTTTAGAAGAAAGGGTTCTGTTTAGGTGTAACGTGACATTAGTCGGGCTGGCTGCCCCTGGGATGGGAAGTGTGGTTACTGCCGTGGCTGCTCTCAGGTGGGCTACCTGGCAAGTGTGCTTTGGCAGCAGCATCTCCCAGATGCTTCCAACACCTGTATCAGACAATCAACATGATCCAAAAAAGTATAGTTCTTTTTACAATATTGGAAGGATAATTTCACTGGTTAAGATACGGGGTTTGGGGTTTTGATTATTCTTGTAACTTAACCCTCAAAAGAACTAACTGGAAGAATGCCAATGGCATTAGTTCCAATGCAACCTAAACCTGAACCACCAAACCAAGATCTGACTAATTCCTGTTTGGGGCCAGTGCTGTTCTCCTTTAAGAAAAGCCCTACTTGTCTGCTTAGCAGTCACAGGCCCCTTTAAAATCCAGGTATGAACACTCACCTGGATCCATAAGCAGCTTTCCAAATCTGAAAGGACTTTTCTTCCCTTTTCATCTCAATTTTTCAGGCAGGCATTACTTTCTCCTAAGCTTTCTATAAATTCAACTTAACAGTGCTCTATTAGCAAATGCCAAATGTTACTGTACTTCATTGCTTAGGGTATCTTTTTTTTTTTTTTTTTTTTGTTACTATATGAATGTGTTTAAGTTAAGCTTAGAGGCCGTCTTTAAAACTAGCTGTTAAATTACTAAGCAAATGGGTGTTTTAATGGAAAGACTGACATATCCTTAACTATGGGAGTGTGAATGGCTCCAGTATGAGGTTACTCAAGTCCACCTAGAATACAAATGCAATACAGGACCACAGGTTCAGATCTTTGATCTCCTTTTTTGCAGAGGCTGTAAAGTATAAAGCCAATTCCACTGAGCAGACAGTACTACACTGAATATAAATTATCCTTTAACCATAGCAAGGCTCACATTTAAAGAAATGCTGCAAGGATGAACAATGCAGTCATGAAGCTGAGTTCTTCTGTACCAAAATACAGAGCAAGATCTGCATGAATAACCGTGGTTTCGGAAGACAATTTTTTCCTCAGCTGTTATTTGATGAAAAATAGAGTCAAATCTGGAACATTTGTAGATACAGAAGTACAATTAAAGCACACTGCTTGCTTTTTCTATTAAAAAAAAAAAAAAGTGAGCTAGGAACACTTGCTTTATTTTCCAGATTAGGCATCATTCCCCCAAGAAGCATAACAAATGATTTTAAAATGTGGAAACCAACAGTCTCAGCTGAATATGGCTTGAAATTTAAACACATCTTTTCCAGATATCTCTTTAGAGGAAGAACCTTCTGCCTACTGAGCTAACACTAAGCTCCCTGGAGTTTAGCCATGAATATTCTAAACCCATCTCTTACAATTCACTCGAAATCATCTTTTGCCAAAATAAAATGCTTAAGAGGAATTCAACACACTTACGCTGGGTTTCTTCATTTCATTTAAAATAAGTGTATCCATCTCAACTTTGTGCCAGATACACAGCAAAAGAGGCTGAACTGTGGAGCTATCACCTCAGATTTTGTACACAACTCAAACGGGGAAAGAAATTACTTCTGAGAACACTGGATATTTGGTTTTGGTTTAATCTATGTAATTTTGTATTTAACAGCTCTCTTGCAGTTACAAATACTGCCAAGTATTCCTACAGGAATTTCTCCGCTGCTTCCCTCAGTCATAACTTAGGTGGTTACAAGAAACGGAGCTTTCCCACTCTGTGATGATTCTTTGTATGCCAACTTTGTGCATGTGGAAATATTAGTAAATAAACAATTTTAATTTTTTTCCTATCTTACCTCTTTCGACCTGTGTAATCTAGCAGATCAATGCTACTTCCACCACTGCTGAGAAGCAAAAAGTTAAAATTTAGCTTTGGGTTAATCTTTTTGTTCTTTTTAGGTTTCCTTTCAGTAAGGCTGGAAGAAGGTGCTCTTTTGTGGCTCAGTTCTCTACGCCAGGATAAAATTTAGCACAAAAAGAATGCGGGGGTGAGTGGATAATATCTACTGTCCTCAGCTCTGCTTTGGTTCAGTAAACTTGAACATATTCTCCCCTCCTTTGCCAACTGAGATAAGGAGCAACGATTACTCAAAATGTATTATCAACTCAAGCTCGAAAAGAGGGGATCAGACAGTCGGCTCCATCTCTCTCTGAAGCTCACAGTTTTTTTCAGTGTCCGAGGGGGGCAAGGAAGTCCCTCCTTGCCTCTTGACACACACCTCCCGGCTACTTCTTGCAGGCAACTACGCCAAGGTTGCAAAAGGAAAATGAGATAAATCCTCTGCTTTCCAGATCGCCCATAAGGTTCCTGCAGGCTGGAAGCTTTGTGCCATCATGGTAAAAGTCACAAAGGAGCCATCCTCCTCTTCCCCAAATGTTAAAATTCTCTCCTTGCCTTTCCGTGGTCTCTCCACAGCTGAAACCAAGAATTCACTGGACACCACTGCAATGCCTCTAACCTATTCTAACTGTAACCAGAGCTTGGGTAAATTAAAATCTATTTCAGCTTGATCTGGGGTTTATCCCATTCCAGTGCTCCACATATACAGCAACTTTAAGCTTACAGACATCCATCCCTTCATGGTTCAAGAAAATCCTTCAATCAAAGAACTTCATTTACAATCCAGCATAGTTTTTGCTTTCTCGTCTCTCCACAGCAGCTAGGCATTTTGATGCAATCCTCATTTAATGCAATCTCCATTACAGGATTATGATCACATCAATAAAATGTTCCATATGGTTTTTTCACCACCACCCCCATCCCTCTCCCTCTCTCATTAATACTAGGCACTATATCTGAAAAAAAAAAAAAACAAATCCAGCAGGATGATGGGATGCTCTGGGGAGGTAGCGGGGGTTACACATTCAACACAACGCAGCAGCCAATGCAAACTGCCCATCGGAGACGGAGACTGTGGATCTCCTCATTCCAGAGCTGCGCGAGTTGGCTCGCTGTCCGCACAGATCACGACCATGCGATGCTACCAGACTAAAAATAAATATATCTTTTGCCACCACTTGTAAGCTCCGTGGACTTTCCACAGGAGCAGCCTCTCATTTCACTTGAGCGGTTCCAGCCTCTCGATACTGTTCTGGATGAACTGCTGCTGCTCTGCTGAGATAGCGTAGCAAAGGATAGAAAAATCCCTCTTTTCCCCAAGCCCCCTTCTTACCTTCCGTGCCTCCTCTGCACAAGATGCCAGTCCGCAGGAGCTCCTCAGCGCATCACCCGGGCGGTTGGAGCCGCGGAGGCTGTCCCGCCGCATGCAAGTTACACCGCTCCGCCACAGCGAATCCTCGATGCAAACCGCACCGCTGCTTCCCATGCAGGGTGCCGGGCGCCTCCCGGGGCGGCTTCCGCACGGGGAATGGAACCGTAAAGGGGGGAACGGGGGGGGGGAGGGGCGGGGGGGGGGAGGGGCGAGGGGAAAAATAATAGTATCCTAACTTTTAGGCAAGCCTGAGTTTGTTTTATTTCTGTTGGGTTTAGTTAATGATCAGCTTTTGCAGCTGCAGCGGGAGGGGAAGCAGTGGCGCGCCGGCAGCCCCGCGCCGCTCCGCAGAGGTCCTGCCGCGTAACCGAAGTTGCGCGGAGAGACCCCGAACTCCGCGGCGCTCCGCCGAGCAGCGCGGCACCGGCACCGGCAGCCCCAGCCCTGCCCAGCCGGGCGCGGGGGGAGCGGGGCGCGGGTCCCGCCGCGGGGAAGCCGCCGCCGCTGGGCGCTCGGCCGCCTCCCGGCGGGGCTGCTGCTGGCCCGGGCGGCGGCGGCGGCCCTGGGGGCGCGGGGCTGCGCTGCCGGCGGCGCCCCGGACCCCGCGCTGTCCCGGCGGCGGCAGCTCCGGCTCCGGCTCCGGCTCGGCTCTGCCGCGGCCGCCCGCGCCCCGCTCTGCCGCTGCCAGCCGGCCCTCCCCGCGGCTGACATCACCGCCAGGAGGAGGGGCGACGCCGGGGATGCGAATCGCCGAGCCGAGGGGGGTTCCCCCTCCCGGAGCCGCCCTGCCTTTGCCTCTCGGAGAATCCCCCGAAAGCGGCGCGGTGGCCGCTCCGCCGCCTCGCCGGGGGGCGGCCCCAGGCCCAGCCGGCGCCCCCCGCGCCGCGGCACAGGCCCAGGCGGCCGGCGGCGCTCCCCGCTCGGGGCCGGGGAGCAGCGCTCGCAGCCCGGGCAGCCCCGCGCCGGCGGCTCGCCCCTGCGCCCGGCTGCGCCCGGCTGCCCGCGGCACCGGCGGGGCGCGGGGGGGGACGGGGCACCTCGTCCCGGCCCCCGCGGGGAGCGCGCCCGTGCCCGTGCCCGCGGAGCGGCTGCCGTCCCCGGCTCCCCGCGCTGCCCCCCGCCGCCGGCAGCCGCTCCCCCAGCCCCGGCGGAGCCCAGGCGGGAGCGCAGCCGCCGGCCGAGCCCCGGTGCCCCCGGCGGGGGGCGGGGGGGGACCCCGCGGGAGGGGGCGGCTGGGCCGAGGGGCGCCCTCCCCGGCGGCGGTTGGGCTGTACGGGCGGGCGGGGGTCCCGCAGGGCCCGCCGGGGGGGCGCCCAGGGAGGCGCGGGGCCGTGCGGCAGCCTCGGGCGGGGCTCGGGGGCGGCCCGGGGTGTCGCGGCCGGGCCCGCAGGGCAGGCGCTGTCCCGGCCCCAGAGCCCGGCCCGGCGGGGCGCGGCCGGCGAGCGCGGCGCCGGTGGCTGCAGCGGGGAGGGGGTGCCGGGGAGTTCGGCTGGCCGGGGGTGCCTGCGTGAAAATGCAGTTTTAATTAATAGTTAATTTGTGGTGTTGATTTTAATAATTTTAGTATCTTGAATTATTTGCAGTATTTTGCTAGATGCCTGCAGTAGGCACTTCTCGGTGAACACAATAATTATTAGGAAATAATTTAGCAATTTTTCGGCGCTCTGCTGTTGGGGGAGGAGAGGCCTTTAAACTCTTTCCCGAAGAACAAGAAAAGAAATCGCACTTGCCCTGACAGCACAGCGTTTTGCTTATGTCTTTAAAAGTAATATGAAAATGTATGTGAATGCCTTGTTTTACCTTCCTCACTGCAGCAAGATGTAGGTGATGTCTCACTTTTATTGCTAAATATAGTTTAAATGCCAGAATTTCTCTGAAATAAACGTATCTAAGAGGGAGGATGAGAGAGTTCTAAAAACAGCTTCTAAAAACCCCCAGTCATTCAGTGAATTGTATCCCTCTTACCTGTTAACTCATGTATTCAGTGAGGTTCTTTGACTATGGACTCGCAGGAACAATTGCATGGCCATTAACCACACTCAAGTCCTACAGAACAGATGCAATTCCTTTTCTTCTAGGTTGTATTTCTACATCATACCTCAGTCGCCTGCTTTGACCAAATGCCTCACTGTATTTTACTGTAGCGGGTGCTAAATCCTACGAATTTAGTGAAGTTGTGACTTCATTATTTTTGTCCCATATACACCCTGACAGTAAAGGTACCTCATTATGTACAAACAGAACATTTCCCCCAGATTAAAGTTCACGTCCCAGCTGCAGCGCAGCACGATGCTGAGAGTAATGCCCACCACTCAGTTATACTTATTCACCAACATTTCTGAGCATTTTCTAATAAAATGTCAAGTAAAGCATATATAAACAACAAAAGGACAAAACCTAAAATCGGCGTGCGGCTATGGGTGTTTGGTATACATCACGCTGATGGCGCACAGATGAGGACCGGCTTTCAGTCCTCTCAATACATATTCCATTGAGCTCTCGTCACAGTGGTTTTCTAAAATAGCCAAGTCCATAAAAGGCACATCCTAATAGACAACAGTATTTTACACGTCAGAAGAGGCAATTGATGAAGGAATTTCTGCGTATTGTTTGGACACTGTCATGTTCTCGTCCTCCTTGCTTCAGATTAAATACAAATAGATCACTACTTGGAAAAAAAAAATACTGAAGTTTGAATATTACTGGGAAACGAAATGACCTACATGATAGTTTGTCCTGTGCAGGAGCGATCAACTGCGATAGCATCAGCCATTCCAGAAAGGAAAGCAAACAGCATGTCTGGGGGGGATGACCTGTCCTGCTTTTCAAAGTGGTGTCTAAGGATAAGCTACAATGGATTGAGCAGTTCAGCCTCAACTGTGTTTGAAATACACAGCCAGAAGTCCACCTAGTGAAAACTATTTCATTAAAACAAAAACAAAACAAAAACAAGCAAACCAACAAAAAAAACCCACAAGCAAACAAAACCTCCCAAACAAACAAAACCAACAAAAAAACCCAAACAAGATGGAAAGAGTAGATGGCTTATTGAACTGATGTTGGAGGTGAACTGCTACCCTTGAAAAGGGCAAAACCCCTTTACAAACCAAAGCAGGCGGTTACATCTTGAAAATTGGGAGTCAAAGACAGATTAACTCTGTCCATGTAGCAAATCCATTACTTTGCTATGAACAAAAATCTTTCTGTGTATCGGGAGGTGTTGCTGCTACCCTTGATTCAGATCAAGGTCTAAGTCCTGAAGTTGTTTGTTACTCTGAGCACATGAAGAGGCCCCACAGGAACTATTCACATGTGAAAAGAGCTAGGACCAGAGCCAAAGTTTTGCACACTGTGAAGGTCAAGCTTGCTTCCTTGCTAAAACTTGCACTTAACAGAAAAACTCAGAAATATGGTTTCCATATAGCGCCTTCAGCCAGTTCTTCAGGATGCTGCACGTGCGGTGGCCGATTTAGAGCAATTTGTGTACTAGCAGGGCCCTGTGACTGTGCTGGCTGCCCTGCAGGCAGGCTGCCACCTTGCAGAACGGGGGCTGTCCCTGCCTTTCCCTCATAGCAATTACTGTGGTTCCTTTTCCCAGAGACGCCGTTTTTTTTATAAACTTTTCAAAATGTAAGGAGAAAAGCCTCATAGACATTGTACAGCTATTGGCTTTATAGTTGTCGTGGAATAACCTGTTAATAAAAACGCACTGCCTGTAGGATGAATTCTCAGCATTTTTGCAAAGGTCACATAAAATATATTGCTTGAGTAGCCTTACGTTGGCCACCCAGATAAGTCATGGAGAGGCCACTGTAGATGACAGTCTCGAAGAAAGACCATAATTCACTTTTATGTCTCTATGCAAGAAAATAAGAGACACAAGCCTTCCCTTCACTACTGGGAATGGTATATATGCAGAGGCTGGTGCAGGGAACAAGGAGCTACCTTCTCCAGGCTGACAGATAAGGTTGGAGGTCTTTCTCTGCTGAAGGCCTCACACAGTTCTGCTTTGTTTCTTTTTTTCCTGTCAGAGCAACAGAAAAACTCAGAAAATAAACTGCAACTGCACTGTACCACATCTGTTACTAGGCTTTTGCCTCAGTCCCAAGTAAGACTTTCATTCTCCATGCACTTAACATGAACAATAGTTTCTTTCTTTCCCTTTTCCCCTGTCCCCATTTACTGGAAATGTAAAATAAATCCCACTTGGGATTTTTGAGCACTAGCACTGTTTTTACTTCTGCTTCTCGATAATGGAAATTCCCAAGTTTTACATTTTCCAGGAGCGATGTTTATCTACATTGCACCATGCTTCATAAATGTGAATTGATACTGTATCTGGACTTCACAATAAATACAAACAGTGGGCCTCTTGCAGTCCCACCTCTTGCACTGGTCTATAATTTACAATGGCTAATCAGTTTTTCTAAATTATTTGTAGAACTTTTTTTTTTTTTTTTTTGCCAAGGAGCTGGCATAACATCAGGTCAAATCACTTTACATCAAATTCAGTAGTAAACAGGAATGGCAAACACATTAAAAAAAATACCTACAACCACAAATCTCACTGAACAATTGTCACATGACTGTATGGTACCTATTCCTCTAATTTCAAGATTGGAGACATTATACATCTATCGATAATATGTAGGAAGTTTAGGCTGAATTATATTTAGAAGGGTCACAAGTTCTAAATACATACATTTCTGAGGGAGAGCCGGGCACCAGCAGTGTTTATTGTCTTGCAGGGCTATTGCCAGAACAATATTACAAGATGGAGCTTTGGAAGCCTGGTAAGTAGCAGCGGGAGGTAGAATGTGCTAATTTTGTTATCACCTCGGCTGTCAAGTGACAATGTTTTTTAAATGTCATGAATTATGTATAAAATACATTAATTTTTACACTGCACATTTGGAGAGTTTGCACGTGCGTACCAAAAGGGCACGGCTTTGGCACGGGTGCACAAGGCAGGACGTTAGAAAGACTCAGAATGGAACTTGGTGCAGAAGCAGGGGTTTGTGGACCAAGTTCCCTGCTTGACTGCAGGAGATAGGAGCTACGATATCGGTGATAATACAGGTGATATCTTAAGTTGACTTAAATAAGACTAAAATCATACCGAGCCTTTAATCTAGGAATTAATGAAATACCTTTTGTATAATAAGTATTTATCAACTGCCCTTGATAACAGGAAATTGCTCAAGTAATAAAAATCTGCAGAAAGTCTTCATTTAAATTAATTTTGTAAACTTAACAAGTGTTACCCTGTGCTGTTCTCTGCATCTTTAAGGGTGTTTGGGGATTTATGTCTGGCAAAATAGAAACAAACTTAAGAAAGCTGAAATATATTGTGTCTTTTGCTGTACTTTACAGCACAGCTTGTGTTTAAGGAGCAGTCTAGACATGCAGAAATGCTAGAATAAACAATATTTTTTTCATTATTTTAAATTAGCTTGTACTGGAAAGCTATAAATTTCAGAATGATGCACACTAACAGGATTCCATATCTATTCAAATATTCAAAACAAAAGGTACTAAAAGGCTATTCTGTTACCTGTCATTATAAATATAAATTTCCTGCCAAGTTAATGCAATTACAAGTGATTTCCTATAAAAGAAAAAAAAATATTTCCATAAACCTTCAGGATATTTTACTTAGTTGTATGAAAAGTCGCATCCTTCCCCACCCTATCCACCTTATTTTAGGGGCTTGTTTAACCCATTTTAACATATAAACATTACTAAATACTATTTAATATTCATTATAAGGCTTCAAATATTGGTTGGTCCTAAATAAATATTTTTTTTCTTTAATCTCCTTTCAGCTGAGTTGAGTGTGCAATTAAAGAATAATCAGCTAGAGTCATGATTGAGATTTTGAATTTATGACCACGAGCATAGAAATGAGCTGTTTATTCTGGAAAGTGCTGATGGAAGTGGTCATGCCAAGGTAAGCGGTTTTTCTCCCAGTGGCGATGTAGGGTAATAATAAAGCAGAGAGATAACTACCCTGTTCCTCTGGCTTATGGACTGAGAAACAGTTCTATGGCACAACTGTACAGCAAAAGACATAGTTTTAAGGATGCTAATGAGACAAACTTTGCACATAAACTGAAGATTTCAGTTGAACTTTCATAAAAGAATCTTTGATTCAGTTCTATATCATATCAATTATAAAACGTCAGTTAATTATCCTTAGGTGGTGACAAAGACGTTGGAAGAAAAGCCCCCCTGTCATCACAGGAGTTTTTTAAGACTGTGAATGAATAGTTTTCAAGAGTATTTCAAACAGAAAACTGACCATTCTTGTCTGACAGACAATACCATTAAAGCAATTCCTTCCTTTCCTCCTAGATCTTAGCATGCCTTTTGCAACACCTGCAGCTGGAGAACAACAGGAGTGCAGTAAATCAGATGGATCTTGGAAGACCCATCTTTCTTTTCCACCAGGGTACTCTTCAGTCTGGCTTTTGGCAAGTTGTTTAATTTCTGTGCCTGTCAGATCCTTACTAAGCATAAAAAGTAGTACTTCAAGAATAGAAATATCTTCAATATTTATAAAATTATGTTTGATTAAAAGATATACATGTATTGTTTGATATACAGTTTGATATAGTTTAGATTTTTCACATTCAAAACCACACTTGATTTCATGACTATTTTACATACCTAGATTTATTTGTATTGCTGACAGAGCAAAGACCTGTTAAAATAAAGTGCTTTAAAATCTTCATCAGACCTGGCTTTATTAACCTAGGAAGTGTACTGTGTTTTGCAAAAGTGGAAAACATTGCTTTTTAGTAATAGGAATTTTTTTAGGCATCCTTTTTGGCATCGCTTTACCACTAACAATATTGGTGGCCATATAATACAGAAGAGAGTTCCTTTCAAAAAATGAGATTTCTGGAGTTTCCTTGAAGTGTTTGTATTCAGGAAACTCAGGACCTCATCTAAATCAAATTGGAATCTGCATTAAGCTAGAGTGTGTTGACCTGTGTCATTGTTGGTTTCTTGGGGGGTTATTTTTTTTATTTTGCTGACTACAGTTAGTATGTATGGAATACCAATATTATGAGGATAAACTCATCAGGGAAAAAAGTCATAGAGCACACCTACAACACTGTAGTGTGTCTGCAGACTTTACACAGCCACATTTATAGTTGAGTTTTCTCAGGAGTATTTCCTTCTACCCAATAGACTGTGATAGGGCTGAAAACTTCCAAAGAACTAGTATAGGCTGACTGGTTTTTAAGTGGTGCAATAGGAATGGCTATAATGCTTCCATAGGTTAGACTCAATAGTTCTGTTTTTCAGTAAGTGTGAAAGTGGGAAGCAAAGTACACAGAACTTTAGGAATTAGAAACCACAGCAGCTGTATTATTTTTCAAAAGATACATTCTGTATGAGGTGACTAAATTCCCAGCAGATCCAGTAAGGCATGTCCAGACCGTACCTAAGCAAAGTTATTCTCTGGCAATCATTATCACAAAAGAAGTCCAGTAACACCAGCAATGTAAGATCAGCATAACAGAATCAGCCTATTTTCAAATTAATATCTAGAGGAATTAAAAAAGGGGGACTCCTCCAATAAGCAGATGTACTTGGAATCTTTGAGTAATTAGGAGAAGTCTGTTAAAGATATTGTGATTTGATGAAGCCTCATTGAAATAAGATTCCTGAGGCTGTTTTCTCACAGCAGAAGAAAGGTGTGCAATCCAGGTTACTTTGCTTTCTGATGCGTGATTTGCAGGGAATGGTGTTCCCCAGCTTTTCACGCTTTGCAATCTGAGTATCTAAAATGCTCACCAATATCAGTTTTTATAATAGGACCTGGGAAAGAAACAGAAGAACTTGTGTCCATAGTCTCAAAATCCTCTGAACGTAACTTCAAAGCATTTACTCCTGCATGTGCTGAGGACTAGGGGAATTGCCTTGCAAAACAGAGGTTTCAAGACAGAACACTAACCTGGATCCATCCAAAACCTTTATTCATTCAGTGTAATTAATTACGAGACAGGACTTTCTGAATATACACCTGCTCCAGGGTCAAAATACTAGCGGCGAGTGGCTATGAATGCCTCTAGCTGTGTAATGCTACCAAGTGCTTAGTAAGTCCCATTCCAAAGATTGCTGGATTTCAGTGGTGAGTGAAGTTGTTCATTTAAAAAATGCTTGGGATTGTTTTGGAATAAAGAGTTATGCAGAAATGCATGCCACTGGGATTCCTTTCCTTCAATTTATATAAGAAAACAGTTATTAAGTTTTTCACAGGATTATGTAAAATACTGTCCTTTCATAACAGGAACATGAAGTGGTTTATTGCATAGAAAACTGAGGATTCGGCACAGACTACTGTGTCAGTCTTACCTGGGTCTGGGGGTGACATCACAGGACAGTATGTTCACTCTTTTCCATTTTGGCTGTTAGGTGGGGACTCTAAATCTGCGTGTTGAAAAAGTATTATTGCCAATCAAAATATGGAATTGCATTCAGGTGGGTTTTTTTCCCATCAAAACTACATCTGTTGTTAATGCTTCAGTGAACTACCCATAAACATTAAACCGTGAAATACCTCCATGCAGAAAATACCAAACCAAACCCCAAATCATTATTGAGTTACAGCAAATGACTTTTCAATACTAACTTCCTCCCATTTCTAGGTTATTTTTATGACTAATGAACAAATACATTCTTCCTCTTTTTTAATATAGAAAAAACACGGTGCCATTCACTATGGATAGATGTTCTGACCTCTCCTTGCAGCAAACTGGATGGAAGTCCTTATTTATAAAGAACTGGCAGGTGAAATTTCCACACCTGGCCACCGTTATGACATACAGTTATGACAAAGAAAAATGCTAGCATTTCTTTGTGGCAAACATTATCTATTTATGAAACAAACAGAAAATTCAGGTTAATAAAACTCATACTTCTAAAATGCTTGTGAAAATTTAAACACGGGCTTGTAAAAGTTTCTGGAGATGGTGTTAAGTATATTAGCAACTGATGGTGATGGTTAGCAAGTATTTGAACTGGAGAGAAGACTCATACATTAATGTTATTGAGAATGCAGATTACAGTTACACGCAATGAAGCAGGTGTATGTTGATTATTTTGTGACATTCTGTCTTACTGCATCACAAACTGATGCAAAAAGTGATACACAAAGTGATGCAGTCAGTGCATTAGAGATATTTCTGTGTTGGAGTTTCTCAATTATCCCAAGAAGAGTGCTCAGCATGTTCTGAAAATTTAGTCCCTTCAACGTTATCAAGCTAGGAGTGCACTGGTACTATTCGTTTTTACCATATAAGCTTTAATTATATTGGTTTATCCATTAAATAGAAGGAAGAAAGGCTCCCTGCATCAGAAAATATTTGCTGCAGAACATCAATCTCCCAAAACTGTGTATGTTCTACAGGACTTTATCCCACTGCTTAGAAAACGTGTGTGGTTTATTGAGAATTAATTTACCATTATGAAAAACTCTCAGAATGTATCTAGTGAATTCGGGGCGATTCCGTGTGGCTGGCATCGGTAGTTGGCTGCATTTCCCACAGCGGGATCACTAGAGGGAGTCATAGGCAATGTTACTCCTTCATGATCTCCAATAGCTTTGCAACTGACACATTAGAAAAGGTTTTTTGATAACATTTAGCAGGGAGAATGCACCATAATTTTCATCACTATAATGCCTACTTACTGATTGTTTTTGAAACAGTTTTAACCTCACAAGTCACCTATTGCAAATCATGGTCTCGCCTAACAACCGCAACAAACCAGCAAGATAAATATCCTACACGAGGCTTCACATTAACATATTTCTCAAGTAGTATTACAAAACATAGACACAATGCTGATAATACACTCGCAGAATATTAGAGCAAAGAGCAAAAGAAAATTAATATCTAAGTAAAAACCAGTTAAAAATACTCATCAGTCAGTTTTAGTAAGACTTACACACTTTTGTCTAGTCCAGCTTAGCCTAGGCCTCCTTTACTTTTGGGTTTAAAATACAGATTTCAGCGCAGTAGAAGAAAATTAGTTTTATCCATATTTTCTATAGCATTGGTGTTTTTGCTGAAGGAAGAAAATGCTTGTTGGGGAAATAATGGAGTATTTGCATTTCCGTGTTGAAACCTAGTTCTTAGCTCACATAATTTCTCCAGACTGAAGAATTTCAGGGGAAAACCAAAGCAGGTTAAATATCATTCTTGACTTTACTTTTAGTAAACCCAAAATACAATGAAATAATATGCAGAACTATACAGTGACAGTTTGTAGATAATGCATTTGATTTATAGTAAGGCAATTGATAACAAACTTGTTTTTCTTAACACATGGTTATTCTTTTTCATAATGGTAGCTACCAATATAGCCTAAAGGTCTCAAAGTTCCATTTATCCAGTGAAATTAGTGTGTACTCCATTCCAGAGTGTCATAATAAATATAATTTAAAGAAACAAACAACTTACAGTACTTACAGTATGTAATAGTGAAGCACAGCTTGTTTTCAAAAGATGGCTACTCATGCCTATTATTTGAAAAGAGCATGAGACAAAAAATATGCAGGAAACATTTTCTTAAGTGACTTAGATACACAGTTTTAAAAATAGGTGGAATTAGCTATACCACTATGGCAGTTATGGCTGTGATTTCTTTTTTACAGATATAATAATGGTAATAAAAGCTCTAGCAGCTGATCTGGTACAAAGACGGTTTATGTGAGTATCACGTCACCCTTTTGAACTCTTGTAACTATTTTTAAACTGATATTAATCAATGAATTTTAGCTTTTGTCACTTGAACTGTATCAGTATAAATTGCAACACTTGAGCATGGAAGCACCCTAAATTTCATAAACTCTTTCTGAAAATTAACTATAATATGAAAACAGGACTACAGAGTACCAGGATAAATCATCAGTGATGTTCAAAATTGTTTGACAAAGAAATTAGAAATGAAGTGACTGGCAATAAAAATATTAATCCCGTATATGATACAAGCCCAAAAAATCTTTTTGCATTTCAAGTATACAGTCCTAGAGAACATACTTCTGCAAACAGTTTGCTTGTAATTTGCATTACATGCTCCTAAGGTTTTGCTAATACTCTTAGCTGTATTCTTTGGAAATACTTGAAAGTCTTTAAATATTCCTGATGAAATTGATTTAGGAATGAATGAGTTGACAAGGCCACATCTTTCAGGTTATTATCACAAATTATGTCATAACATTTGTGAAGGTATTTCGATTTTTCTTTTACAAAGTAAACTCATGAACCAAAATAATACCGTGAAATTTGATTAACATAGGTACCCAGAATATTTATAATTTTATTTATGTTTATATATGATGTTTGCTATATGTTAATGATGGAACATGATTTGATCAATTTTTATCCAAAACATATAATAATATATATCCAAAAATATATACTATGAAGGATCACAATTTGAGGGGAAGGATGATTTAGCTGGCTGAAAAGGCATAAGCAGGGCTGTTTCCAGCCCAACAATGGATCTCGAGCACAACCCTGAAAAATTGCCTCTGCTTGAGTTCCAAAGTTTTTCTTTATGATTAAAATTTTATAATAATCTGTAAGTTTTTATAATCATCTTCATTGTTATCATCATCAACATTTTCAAGTATTTTCAAATATGGAACTCAACAGGACAACCTCTGTCTACTTCAGATAGCTGCGATGTGTATTATTGTAGTTCCTCAGAGCACCCATATTTAAGTTACCTAACTTTTACTATTATGAACACATATATTGTATTTTTTGGCAGGAATAAATTTTCATATTTGTATTCTTTACATTAATTCTGTAGAGAGGAGAGCTACTGAAAAAAAAATCACTCTCCTGGTTTTGGTAGTTTTGTTTATATGCCTTAAATAAATGTAAATGAAGGGTAAGGCAAACTAGAAAAAAGCTGCTCTTTCTTTGTAGCATTACCACACAGTGACTGAAATTGCTGTAACTACCTAAAGAGGGAACTCAGACTTGCTCAGGAGTTACTCAAGCTTAACAAGATAATCCATCATCTGACCTAAGCAGATGTCCAAGTCAGTGCCCTCTGCCCACGGCAAGGGCCCGGTAAACTACAATAGCTTAAACTTTGTAACACACTCCTATCCCGCGTTTAGAGGGGTTTAGACCACACAGGTAGTAGTTGCCATGGGTAAGATGATACTATGCTTTAATGCATTCCTGTTGTAGTCACTTGTGTGCCTGAACCCCTGCTTACAGCAATATATTTCTGCTCATAAAATTCCTTCCACAGACAAGACCAGCTTTTGCTTTTATCGTTATTTCAATCGCTTTAGTGTAGATCCAATTACACAGGTATAAAATGTTTCTACTGGCATACCCTGGCATCAGTACAACAGCAGTTAAACAGATAACTCTAGTATCTGGATAGATGTGTGAATAACAACAGCTGATCAACAGCTATGCTGATAAAATTTAAATGAGATCAAGCCTAAATCTTATCCTGCACTGATAATAGGAATGTCTGTTATGTGTCAGACTTACTGGACGTGAGAGGAGAATAAGACCAGAAGCTGATCTCAGCAAAACCTCCCTCAAGTTCTTGTGGATTAGCCTTTAGCATAAGTCAGAGCTACCCAGGTTTCTGGCTATGCTGTGGCCAGTTGTGTCCTAATCAAAAAACACGCAGGCATGGCAGCAGTAAATGCCAAACTGATGATTACCACTTGAGCGTATACATTATGGCATTGTCTAACTACACTTTAACTACATATCACTGTGGTTTACAATTCCCAATGCTCTCTGCACTGCTTCAGTATACAAAATAGAGAAATAGACTCTAGATCTCTTCAGAGAACGATGTAGTCTCCTGACCACAGCCATGGGTCAGCATATAAAAAGGCAAAGTACTGCAGTCTTTCTCTACTTTGGCTTCTATTCATTTGCTTGCAACATGTTGTAAACGAAGAGCAGAGGCTGTGATCTGTGTTAGACCTGAACTAAAAGTGTCTCACATCACTCTATGAAGGAAAGAAAGCTCAACCTGTAATCTGTACTGCCGTGTAATTCAGGGCATATTCTAGCCATAGTTAAACAAAATGGTTTATCTGAATAGAGAGTAAAGTATCCATTGCTGTTGATATGTCTGCCAAATTTAAAACATGATATAAACTAAAGTCGACAGCATAAGCCACTCAAACAAGGCCCCAGGGATTCCAAAATGTGCCTTAATATTTATTTTTCATACTTGATTGCAGGTTATGCACAGGTAAGTGTAGTGCTACCCTGAGGGCTTTAAGTGTAACGTAGTCAACCATGATAATACCTTCAGTATCTGGGAAGACAGTTCTCACAATGACTAATATGAAATGAAAGCAAAGCTGAGTGTTTTTCAGACTAGTGTTAAGTTTCCTCTGGAGTTATTTAGTAGATTTCTGAAATGTTTTCAGTATTTGCTGACTAATAAGACAAAAACAAGCATTACTCATTTGTGACACCGTATGTTCCAGCACTCAAAAAACCCTGACATTAACTTGTTTCTATAACCCTGTAATACATGAGAAATTGCTATCCTCCTGTTGATCCACTCCTTCCTGCAGTAATTTGGACTGGTATTTACTAGTCATTTCCTCAAAAATGAATTACTAACCACTTTCACATACACATGTAGTAGTGACAAAAACAAATTAGCGAGAATTAGTCTTCTTCAGGTGCTCCTATCCATTGTAACTTACCTCTTAGTGGTGTAACGTGTAAAAGCTAGCCATGCAAATATCATGTGCTTACAGTCCTTAGCCTTAATTATTTTAAAATAAAAATACAATCTCATACTAATTTCAAAGACGTTTGTACATATTACACAGATGCGCAAAATCAGACTTGTGCCTCAGGAGAAAAGTCTTCAGATTAGACTCACCAGTTCTAGCTGCTTTATGTTGTTCAACTGATACAAAGTGATCTATGTCTGGCTTAACAGTAAGCAAATTTCAAGTAGCTTTATGTTGTTAAAATAGCACAGCACACCAAAAAAAGTGCTACTGAACTTAATTTTGTCTCTGATAAAAGGAAAAAAAAAAAAAAGGTTAAGCCTAGGCTTCTTACACAGTGTTTTGCTGGAAGTTATACTTGCAGAATGGGATCAACAAAAATTAACATGCTAAGTGAACCAACACAGAACATAATGCTGTATCGTGAATTTCTGCCTCTCTTCAAGGTTTATTGTCATCATGATTTTTCCCCTTGTTTTCGCATTACTAGCACAGAAACCTCTCTGGAAATACACAGTTGGAGAAGTGATAAAGCATATGCAAGAAAGGAGGGATGATGTCCCCTTGCCCTTCTGCTGTGAGCAACTCTGTTGGAGTGTATTCACAGGAGACTGGGTTCTGTTCTTCCCTGCCTGCTGCTGGGTAGACTAGTGCCTTTTTGTATGGAGTCTTCTTCCATTGTAGCTTCAACTTAAAATCTGGCTGCTACCAAAGAAGTTCCTTCTGTCTCATTTGTTTTAACACCCATGTTTGTAGGGGAAGCCAGGTTCTACTTGAAAATATGGGGAAAATCATAATTCTAAAGATTGAGGTTATGATATCTGCATTGTGGAAAATGTTTTATCACAATTCAGTGTTAAATTTTGGAGGTCCTGTTGTGACAGCAGGGAGCCATTCCTTTCCCCTTATCATCATCATAGACATGTAAATGGATTTGTCAATTGTTAAAGCATAACAAATACAGATCTTAAGCTATTGCAGTGTTTCAAGACTACTGTTGGGTTCATTAGTTGTGAAAAATCCAAAATTTTACTCTTGGTTTTCCTGCTTTCTAAAAGCAGAGTGCATGCATGTGTAAAACAAGAAGTAGTGTTGGAGGTTTCTGTGGATTATATTTACCTCAGGGGACTTCGGTGACTTTGTGTTAAACAGAAAAAACAGAGCTGAAGTGGTTTGTTCTGTCACCAGGGCCCCTGAAATGTACTTGCAACCTTTTTCATAGTACAGTACTCACATTTTTAATTTATGTTGCACAAAAAGAAGGTTAAAATCTTACTTCCTCCACTTTTCCCTTCACCTCTTGCTTCTTCATCATCTTGGAGACCAACTACCCATGGTATTTCTTTCTGTTTTCCTTAAACTATTTGAAAGAAGATCTTAGTTTTGAGCCTGTGTTGTTTTTTTTTTTTAAACTAGTGGTGGGGTTTAAACTGCACCCCTCTATAAGTGAGATTATTAATGCGGTTATTCAGTTTATGACTTCTTTCTTCTCTTTGAATGCTGTTAAGGAGAACTTTGGTTCTCATTGTTCCTTTGTCCATTATCTTGAGGAACCATAAAGTATTATTAGTTAGGTTCTTCCAGAAGGGAAATGAGCTGCTTGTATATCTTACTTTACATTTTTTCAAGCTTTAAATAGTTCTGGTTTATCCTTTGATAATATCCAACCTTAAAAATGCTTTCTTCTCTCAACCTGTAATTTTGCTGCTAATGAGGAAGGTGCCATTATTCTAACCCAGCTTACTTCACCTTCATCTGGCAGATCATGGACTTACCTACACAGACTACTGCAGCAGAGTGCAGAGATCCCTGAAGCAACATGGCTTCATCAAAACAATTTGCATCTAGGCAGATTAGCTCTGCCTTTCAAACTGGGCTAATATGATTATATTCAGACACACTAACATGATTATATTGTTTCTAGGCTTTATTCTTGTGCTTCTGCACACTGCTGCCATTATGGCATACAGACCTAACTACTTACTTGGTGACTGCTGCATTGTCTTTGTTTTCTAGGCTGTGAGAACTGTTTTACTACATTCCAGTGTTAAGTTTATAGTGACTGTGTTTTGTGACAGTGAGAATGCTCTGCTACAGCACATATCCTTTCCTGTTCCCTCCTCCCTGCCATCATGGCTGAATCCAGCCTTGCACTATTTACCCTTTATGTTTTGTTAAAGTTATTAAAAATGTTCTTTTTGCATTATGAGAATGACAATGAAATCTAGCTTGCCAGACAGTTCTCTTTCCCAGAAGAAAAAGGATAATTGTTAGTGAGTTGCATGCCTCAGTTTGAAGTAAAAAAAAAAAAAAAAAAAAAAATCCTATTTCATGTCCTAAGCAGTCAATCCCTATCATATACTGACTGCAAGCACCAGCAACAAATTTCTGCAAATAAATCTCATAACAGGGCACCCTTCTACTCCGTACTAGCCCCAAAATGCATTTCTGCACTGCCTATTTAAACAGTGAAAGTAAAAAGCATTTCACAGAATTAATTTCCTCTCTTTCATGAGAGAGATATACTGCATTAACTGATTTGAAAACAGAGCGAGTTTCTTTTATAACATGGTCACTCACTAGGCAGGCTTTCCACAGGGCACAGGAGCTAAAGTAAACAATCACTTAAACAGAAGGACGCTCTAGTGCCCTGCCATGCTGATGTTTCTAGAAAAAGAAACAAAAAAAACCCAAAACAAACAGCTAACATTTCATTGCATGTTGAAAAGAAAGTGTAAGCACTCTGTTTAGAAAGCTTTAAAGCATAATTGAAATTCAACATGCAGATTTCTGTATTATTACAATGCTGTGTGCACTAGATCATTTGCTGAGCAGCCAGCATTTTAAACAACACATTGCAAGAACTTTGTGCTGGTACAATAACAATGTAGAAAAATTAGGATGACAGCGCGAGTATGCTCAGCCCCATAAACATTCTTCAGCTAAAATGGGAACTACAGTGCAGTGCTAGCCTATGTATTGTGAGAAGGGAACATTTTGCTTCCATGTACAGATCACTAGTATGCTGACAAGCTGAACTCAAAACAAAGAGATAAGCTACATATGTACTGGCAGGTAAGCTCACTGATCTTTTTAACCCAATGAACATCTGATGTGATGTGAGATTCACTAAATTGTATCTTGCAAATCAAGGTCAGAATGAAGGGTGACTTAGTATTTTGTAACATTGTCCTTGCTTCACTTGCTGAAAGCAGTTGTGAATTCCAGAGTACTTTTTCCTATTTTAATCTGATAGCAATTTGGAAATGCATTTGACTACAGAACTAAGTATATCTAAAGTCAAATCTGCAAGAAGCGGTAGGAAAAATAATTAAAAAAACTAATTTTATACTTGTTCTTATACTACCACGATGCTGATGCTGTGTACAAAGGCCAGTGTCTCTGTATGGAATAAAGGTACCATGTTCACTGCACAGAGCGCCAGGACGTTAAACTGGCACTGTAATATTCTAGGCTAACCCTTCATTTTGCCGACTACAGTCACAGCAGAGTTGCACTGGTATGAGAATGTGTGTTACTGGAGCCCCCTCTTTGCTTTGGGAGATGGATGGTGCTGGCAGAGCAGTCCAAAGCCACAGTGCACAGGAGAATCTGGGTCATTGTGCAATGTGTTAGCTGTGCCAAGTCGTAGTATTAGTGAAACGATCAGACCACTAACCTAAAAATGAGTTCCTAATTGTTAAATGTATGTCTTAAATACACAATAGAGAAGAGCATTTATCGAGATTGCAAGGTAGTTTTGTTTTTGTTCTCAGAATAAGTCACATTAAAGAAAAGTATGTACAGAGGAACAGTGTGTGAAAAAGAGTATTTACACACACGGATGTGTATTTACACTCATCGAGGTTTTTACCATTCATGGCATACTGCAGGATTCACTGTCACTAGTAGGACTCAAAGAAATGCCTGTTCTCTGAATCAGTCTCCCATTTATCTGCTAAATCTTTCTGTTTCATCCATCTAAAGAAATATTTGTAAATGGAAAATCTAATCTATACATTGAGAAGAGGAATACATTAGCTCTTTAATAAGGAAGTGAAAGAAAATGTGATCTTGGATTATAGCTGTATTTTCCTATAACTGTAGATCATTAGCAAGGCAGACTGAGTGAAAATAAAAGATTCCCTGGCAACCCTCCCCCTCTTCAAATGCCTGCTCAAGCAGAAAAAAACAACCGCCCTGCATACATATTCCAATGAGCCACTGCGGGGCAGTAACAACAAAAACATTCCTAAGCAAAACAAGGGTCTTTGAACAGCCAGTTTGCCTTTTCTGAGCAAAGGATACAAAGAAACAGTTCTTCGAAGAAAATGTGAACATTAGGATTTCCATTCTTATATTATAAAATGTTATTAGGCTTTTTGGGAAACATTTTATCGATACGCTTAGCGTCAACTCCTTCCACAGAGATGCTTGCATACAGCTATTTTGGAGCTGTTACTCATTTTCTGAGCAGTGAATGGTGGTTGCATGTGAGATATACAACACTGTTTAAGACACTATCCGGGTTTTCTGTGTGTGCATAAACTGTTCTACCGGAGAGCTAAGTAAATAAGTTCTTTTCAAATGATTATTCTCTGTGCAGGAATCTTTCCTTGTAAAGTGTAGAAACCTCTGAAGATTAGATATTTTAGTGCAGTCTTTGTTGCTCTCAGGGCAAAATCTTGAGTGAACAGACGATATTACAAAAAATCATTCTGTATCTTAAGGGCAAAAGAACATAATTTGTTCGGGTTTTGGATGTAACTTGGAACCAGAATTACTGAGCTGCTTTGGATCCAACAATTCACATCTATAGATTCAAAATTAGATTAATAGTTTTGTCTTCTTTTCTTCTATGCAAACCATTCTGTAGTTTTAATAGTATCAATGAAATATGAAGAAATTGACTGTTGTTTCTTTTCACATAGTACCAAAAGGGGAAAAAAAGCCTGTTTAAAGATTTCTAACTACATTCTGCATTTTGTATAAATACAAAAGTTCCTGTAACATTTATTCCAAATAGATATTGCTCTTTAGTGCTGCAGAATTTTTTACCATATGAGTAGTGTATGCTGAAATATGGAATCTGTAAAAATTTGAAGTATCATGCTTCAGTTGAAGTGTTAGAAAAAGAGGATCAAGACATACAGAGAGCTGAATTACAGCCATGGCTCTTCACTTACACTTTGAAGATCATTTTCATTTCCATTTTGATCTTAAATCTTACTCATAAGTAATTAACATTTGGGGATGCATGACAGATGGTATGTACCACCTTGTCTTTTGGGCAGTCTTCTTGCCTTGGCTTTTCCAGATATATTCCAGATCTTTTTTTTTTTTTTTTTGGTGGGGGTGTTGGGGGTGGAGATTAATGTACTTACTTTGCCTTGCAAACAGCAATAAGAAAGCAGAAAGTTTCTTCTAATATTTGAATATTTTTACAGTTTCATTGTTAGATGGTTATTTATTTACATTTAAATATATTTTTAAAATTTACTAGATTTGTAGGCTTTCAGATCTAGAATACTACTCCATTTTTACAAAGATAAGGCTGTAAAAATAATGCAAGTAGCACCAGGAACATTATTCCACGTAATTCTCTTCAAATATCCCAGCTAATGAATCTTACAGCTGATCCCAGTGATACTCCATGACATGATATATGATGCTGCCATTTCATCTGGAAACTGGAGATACCTTACTGATGTTCCCTGGGTTTACCCATTCATGATTCTCATGTTTAACTATCTCCACAGTTTGCTTTGCTTTGCTTTACTTTTTCATCAAATAGAAATGATGAAAAATTATGAAAAAAAGTATTTGGAAATTTTATTAATTTAAAGATATCTCAGGGACTAGGCAGCCAACTGAATTTTCAATTGAAAGACCTGTAAATGCTCATTAGTAAGCCTGTGAGGTGGCGTTAAGCATCACCTTCAAATTTTAAGTTTCCCATCAGTTCTTTAAAAGAAGTGCAGTGCAATTATTGTGTTTGTTCTTAAAGCGGAAAATGTTCTGAAGATTAGATCAAAAAATTTTGCATCACAGGGAAAAGGAAATAACAGAAATGTTAGAAACTTGATAATACTTATTCAGCGTTCTTCCCCCTCCAAAATCAAAAGAGTAATAAGAAGACATTGTATTTAACCAGTATGTTAACAGAAGAATTACATGAGTTGCAGTAGCAGAATATTTAGTTTGAGGTATGTGGAAATAGCATCTATAGTCACATTTTTAGCTACGCTTTATGAGACATTTTGGCTATGCTATTATTAAGAGACAACAAAGCACAAGGCCTACCAAAAAGAGCTCACAGGGATTTGCACATTCCAAGATCAGTTTAAAGAATTGCCAGTTATAAAAATAATCTTTCTGCTTATATGATACCTAACAATTTATCCTTGTGGTTCCTTTACAAATGGTTCCTTTACAAAAGGGAGATTCAAACTGTAAGCAGACACTTGGAGATGAGGAAATTAGTCAATTACAAGTCCATTAAATGAAGAATAGGAGACAGTATTAGTAGAACCTATAGGAATTTGATTTACAAGTTGCTATTTTACTAGATCTTTGTATTAGCCCCTTGCTAAAAAGGCAGCCTTTTCTGTGACATCCCGCAGTCATTGCTATTCAGTCAAAAATAATACTTTAGGGCCCAAAGCATTAAAAAAATCCTAGAATACAACTCGGATCAGGGTTCACTTTTTCAGTCTTTGGTCTCCAAACATAAATGTACTTACTCAAGAACAAAACTTCAAACATTCACATAACTAACTGCTTGAGAATTAAGGGGGGAAAGACAGAAAATCAAGAATACCTTCCTTAGAAAAACTAAACACATTAAATCTTAATCTCAGCTGAGTTCTTACACCTTGCATTGCTGGTCCCTGGGCTGCAGGTCTTGCCTGATAATTTAAGCCAACCAACATCTTCAACTTCAGCATGCCTTTCCTCTCCTTCATCATCATTTTTTTAATTAGTATCTGGATTGTTTGTGCCCTGTTATCTTCCGTGTAAAATGCTTTCTTTTATCAACATAAAAATCCATGAATTCAAAGTTTTACAAGTCTCAACCAAAATTATTTCAGGGCCATACTTACCCAGTAGCAGGTTACCCTGCTGCTGACTTTATCCTATCACAGCCCTGCATAAAATTACAAAGAACTTCAACATTTCAAAGTGGAGTAGAACAGGGTTCTCATTTCTAATGATGATGTTCTCCATTTTTTCAAGTGAAATTTGGTTAACTTACTGTCTTAGATCTTACCAGGATTCTGCTATGGTTCTTTACTGCATAGATAGATAACCTAGACTTTCAAAGGCCATATTGCCCTATCATTTATTTAGGGCTTTCTTCATTTACCTTTTGTTTGGGTCAAACTTTAGGCCTAAACTGGCTGGCTGTGGATAGTGTAAAAGGTTACAGCGTGGATTCCATGTTTTTATAAGCTGTTTGTAGAGGGGACTCTGGGTAAATCACCTCAGTGATGATATTTTTTTCAATGGCTTTTACAATTGCAATGTAATTGGTGCTGTTATATGGTGATACTGGTGCTGGTATGTGGTTTTAGTAGAAATTAGTTACACAGAACTAGCTAGGAACTTGATTTTAAACATGAGCAGGGGGAATTTTAAAATAACCCAGGCATTTCTAGTATAATTTTAGTGTTTGGGCGCAAGTTCTATATGTCTGGCACCAAACCCACAGGACTGATTATAAATTGTCATTGAAGCTGGTGAGGAGGGAGCAGGGGTTAGGCTGGTACTGGAGCTGTCTTAAATCTCTATTTTAATCCATTTGATTATCTTCCAGTAACCGGCTCGCACCAGAAAATATAGGAGTCAAGTAAGTTAGGTAAAAGATTGACAGATTTCAGAATCTTAATTGCTAGTTTTCCTTCTTTCATGATCTGTTTCTTCTAGGCACTATGTTTAGAAATAGGGACAAGTAGTCCAAATGTACATTTTACTGGAAAATTGAAGGACCACTGTGAAAATTATAGAAAATACTGGAGAATGTAATCTTTTCTGAACTGTCTTACATACGTTCTGGAAACAAATCTATGCTGGAACCACTGATTATATATACCAGGTATAACAGCATAAATGGCAGTTAAAACCTTGTTGAACAATGCAATGATTCTGTATTTCTTAACCTGGAAGGTTGTTCATCTAGCCTGCTCAGCCAGGATGTTCATCCGGCCCGTTTACCATTTATGAGACATTGTGTTAGCATTGAATTAGCTTATAGATTGTTTTAATATGACTTGAAGCAGTAGGGTGTATAATTGTTTGAATGTTTCTTTCCACTGACTGCACAGCATTACTTCTTTCTGCACCTGAGAAGCCTTTTTCCTGTACCTGAACACTTAACAAGCAAATTTCCAGATATTCAGAAGCAAATGCAAACAATTTAGAACAAATCTTGTTCTTGCGACTAGGGCCTAAAATGAAACTCTACTAAACAGAGCCAGTACAAATAAGTTTTGTAACTTTTTCTCTTCTTTTCCGTGGTTCTTGTTATTATTTGTGTTAGCAAGGCATTGCAGCATGACACCATTCCTTGTCTTAATTCCTGTTTTCTGGAGAGAAAAGTCGTTTTAAACCATCTATATAGTAAAGTCTGTGCATACAAAGGATACGAAGACTCAATGGGATGAGTAGCTTCTGGTACTACTTAATATTTGTCAGACTGCCATTTATTTTCTGCCACAATGTTTGGGGTACTGTGTCATGTTGTTGATGTTATGAGTTACATTCCCCTCTAACTACTAAGAGGACTTTACCAACGAAACTCAGGCTTGGGAATCCCTACAAGGCTCTGCTTTGAATTACCTATGCATATACATTTTACAAAGTACTTGCACCAATCATAGTGTGTGATAACTACCATTATGTGCATTAATTAATGACTGCATAGCATTTTCAGATTCATAAGCAGTCAAAAACATTACTATGATGGTTTTTTACATCTGTTTTTTGGGTTTGGGTGTTTGGGTTTTTTTGTAATAAGCGAGAAATGAAACTCAAAATAAAGGTGGTCAGATGGGTTGGCAATTAATTGGAAAATCACCAAAGACTACATGGTGAGGAAAGCAATTACTGTAAAATGCAAAAGTGAGAAAATGCAGCCATTAGGGATATCTGGTATTAAGCCTTCAAAGGAATGTAAATATTTAATTTTTTAAAAATTATCTTTCTATAATGCATTAGCTTGCAATGAATGTGGCATGTAATGCGTGTGAAAGTACTCCTCAGTCAGCATGGGAACTAGCAAAATGCCTTACATTAAAGCTTATGTATGAAAAATATATTTATACTTAGTTGATGAAAAGACAGCACATTTATGTTATTCTAAACATAAAATACTGTATACGTTTATTTACATACTCTTCTTCAGAAAGTCATGTAATTTGTTAAGCCATGAGTTTGGGTCAGCTAAACAGATGGACTATGTGAGTGGCATTACAAGATCAAGTAAAGTAATTAGCAATAAAGACAATTACAAATATTTTTTATTTAAAGCTTATGGTAGGCTAAGGCTTGCAATACTCTTGGATGAGGCATAATATCATAAGTGCTTTTATACAGGTAGATAAAAAAGGTGAAGTAACCTGATCAAGAGCTTTTTGTGTGATACTTATACTTGGGTCATACTTCCATGTATGACAGCACACATGATAAAAATGTACAGACCAAGTAAAGCATGTTATAAATTAAAGAATATCTCACTGCAACCTTCTCATTCCAAAGTTAGGAGAAAAACTGTATCAGGTTCGAAAGAACATCAAGTAGATGTCCATCACACCCGAGTTCTATGATCACTGATAAGATACGACAGTGAAATGTTTGCAGTAGTGACAAATGTCTACAAATACCACTAGAACTGCTGCCCTTTGGGCAGACATTACACTTTGTAATGAAGAGGTTAGGGGGCTGGGCATTAATAGTTGGTGGCTGGCCAACAGTAAGTTTTATTTTGTACTATTTGCTAAGTAAGGAACATATGTTGTACACAGAGCACTGATTTATCTATTTTTATCCACTTAGTAATGCTGTAGTACACAGTTCTCAAATAATGATGCATCACTTTGGCAAGGCACATTTTGTCCTCTGAAGAACTTGCGAGCAAAGCAGATGAGAAACAGGATAGGAAACAGGCCCAGAGTGACAAGCTTGAGTCATACATGAGAGAGGAAGAGCCACAACTGAGAACAAAACTAAGGTCCCCGTGCTCAAGCTAGTACCACAAATATGTCACATTACTTAGCCAAGATAGTACTGGAATTTTGTTAATATAAGCACACTATACAGTTACGAGCACTTTTAAGTGCATGACAGCATTTGGGATCCATTGTGCCTGGTACTTACCACTGAAAAACAGCCTAGGAGACTTTTTTGCTTTTGCTTTTTCAGAAACCTATCATTGACACAAGGGAATAGATATCAAAAGAGGCTTGAAAATGATTTATTGAAAAATGTAGTTCTTTCCAACTGAACTAGACAGCTGAATGTACAAGCAGCTACACTTTTATTCAACTAACATAACATAAGAGGTGTAAATAGTTCTGGAGACCCTCAAACATCCCTTCATCAGTTATCATCATCTATTCTTGTGAAAGGAGCACTGAGATCTCCAGATCATGTGTATCAGCCAAATTTTCTCTTCCTCCCAATCTAATAAAGGTCTCTTTACAGGAAAAATGCTACTCTCTCTCTTTCTGAAAAAAATTCTGCTACTACTCCATTATGGAGAAGGGTCTTAAAAGATAAATAGCACTGAGGAGAGCTGTTTATTTTTACCAGTTGCTTTTGTGAAGGAGAGGTTTACTGGTGTGTATCTCTGTAGGTACAAACAAAACCAACAGTTGGTGACTTGTCATGGCATCAAAAGCTGTTTTTCTATTTGATTCCTTATAGAGTGGTACTTATTAAATGTAATTATGAAAAAAAGGTAAATGACAGGACAGCAAAGAAATACTTTTCTAAATAAACATGCCTCATTTCAGAGAAAAACAGTAATTCTCAAGAGTGATTTAAGCACACTTGAGGTCTAGCTCTCGCTAAGATGAGGAGATAGTGCTAGATCTTAAGCAAATACATGCAAACAGCATGAAGAGGATGAAAATATAAAGTAAGGGCAAATATGACCTGTAAGATAGATAGATAGTAAATGGAATCGAGGAGGAACTAGGATACCAGACATGTCAAATTTCAGGAAAATGCTGATACAGACAGCAAGACAAAATAAGCACAGCCAAGACAAAAAAAAAAAAAAAATGATCACAGTATCTTTCAGTAAAGAAAAATCTAGGGTTTCATCACCAAGGTACAAATTTTACAAGTAATTGTACTTTCAATTCTGATAACACAGATAGCATTGTTTGTAGTACAAAGCTGCATGAGCTAATATTTTAAAAAATATGTTGCTACACTAAATACCACTGCATTTTAATCATGATATGTAGTGTAAAAATGGGTGAAGAACGCACAACTTGTTACTACTTTAAAATGGCAGTAAAATCTTTTGGTAAACTGCTACTTCCTCTTTGGCTTTCTGCATAAAAATACATCTGAAATACAGTGCTTTGTATGAAATTGGAACAGGAATGCTTGACTTTTTGATATCATTTGAGACCTGAATCTCCGTCTATGTGGGAAATGAGAAGGCTGCTGTAGGCTGTGCAGCAGAACGACAGGTTGTGTGCTGTAAAACAAAGAGAGAATTTTGGCGCATCATATTGGTGTGAAGAAGCACTGCCGTGGGGCTATGTAAAAGGTGTGCAGGGAGTGGAAGGATAAAGAAAAACAGAAACAGAGAGAGAAGCCAGCTGTGAACAGCACTGATCGATTTTTTTTACTGAACAAGCTATTCTAGAAAATGTGAAAGAACATCATAATCATTTAAAACCATTTTTTAAATTATTACTAATATGACCTCAATTATGTTTTCATTGCCTGTACCCACATGTTTATAATCTGAAAGAAAATGGTGAGAATGACTGCTAAGGATGCATGAAAGTGCATATTTTCTTGGAAGTATATTTTCATATTAAGCAAATGTCAGTACAAACACCTGCAATTTGTATTGCTTTTAACAGTAAGAAACAAATGTAAGGTGGCTCACCACCACGCTCTTTGAATAAGGTTATTGTTACTTTGTGGCTGTTACTGTGTGTATTTTGGCAACTTGAAATGTAAACAAAAGCATGTTTTTAAAAACATTGCTCCTTGTTTACAAGAAAATAACATTAATAATAAACAGTCTTCAGTGAAGAAAAGACTGAATTTCAATGGATTTTGAAAGGAATACTCTATCAAAATTCACTGTTTCTTTAGAAGGAATTTGGTTAACACATAATTTCAAGGTAAGTGCAGAAACAAACTGAAAAATGACGCTGAGAAAGACATTGACATTAATTTAAAAATTATTGCAGGTACCATGACAGAGAACAAAGCTGTAAGACTTTGTACTTTTAATTTCTTCTTTCTCTGTTTTACACAGCTGGGTACCCTAAGATCAGTGTGCATTAGTCAGCAAAACAGAACAAGGTGCTCAGCTTTGGCCAGAAGCATGTCAAATTTGTATTCATTCCCTTCTCTGTTTACTGACACATTTGGGTAGGAAACAAAATCTTCACATCTCTTTGCTCTATGCCTGAGAAATGTGCAAAAGACACTAGTTGTCCAACCTTTGCTCCATCCTTTGTGCCTGCAGTGAACTATTGAAGGGACTGCACAAAAGTCTCCTGGTTTTGTCTCCTAGTATTTTCATGTCACAGTTTGTCCCTCTAAATGAAAAAAAAACAAATGGTGTTTTCAAGCAGATAACAGGTCTGATCCTTCAGGCTCTCTGGGCCTGAAGAAAAATATACTCATGCCAATGAAAATCTGCAAAGTGGCTTCTGTGGCAAAGTGGATTAGAAAACACCCTGTGGGGCACTTGCAGATGCTATGTTCAACATTTGTATACAAGGTAGAATGAAATTAGCAGTTTGTTAAGAACTGAAAGTTGCAGTATTTGGTGTGGACATTTTTTCTTATTAATGTAAATGATTTTCTTTTGCTTTCTTTTTGATTTTTGAGTAACAAAAAAATAACATGAAACATTTACAAAGTACTCTTTTAGTTCCTGCTCATGTTGTTCAAATAATTACACAGCATTCCACATACCATCATTGTAGAAGGTGCTGAAAGATTGTACCAATCTGTCAGGGTGTACTGCGTAGTACTTTTTTTTTGCATATTGAATTACACACTTCACAGAAATTGGGATTAGATTTTCATGCATTTTTCTCTAGAAAGTAATTTTTCCTTTTTTAATACCTAGTTATTATGATCTGTTAAAAATTATCTGAATTTTTAACATACTAAACAGAAAAATGTGGTTTAAATGGTTTACATGGCTTAGCTGGATCAGAAAAAGAAAAAGAAAATCAGTAGTTTTTATAGCTTCCCATAAAAGAAAAATATAAATAAAGGTATTTGAGTGTTGGTATAGAGAAGCATTACCAGGAAAACACCATTAAATCAACTAAAGTTAAATTCAAAAAGTAGGTTAAAAAATTAATTTGTATTAAGAACAAGTACAGCCAAATAATCAAGAACCCATTCCTTAATTTCTTAAGTGCAGTAAGAAAAATGTTCTCATCCTGAAGGACTGTTACGCTAAAGATTAGGAAATAACTAGATAGTAAGGAAAGGGTAGGAAAAGAACTGTGACTTAACTTCTCGGTTTTCAAGGCAATTTCTTAAGTCAAAGACTAACTGGTAATGTTCATGAAACAGTCCCTAATATCCAGCTCATTGATAAATGATTCACAACATGAAAGTATATGTAAAATTTGTATATGTATGTACAATGTTTGTTGTATACCTTTTTCTTGAAAGCATCAGAGAACTACTGGTCAGGACATGAATTGGGATGTGTGGCCCTGTCTTGAAGCACCTTATACCTAATCTGGAAAAAAAACCCCTGCAGGAATCTTTAGAAAATCTACACTGGTGTCAGAGCTGACTTTCTTAAAATGAGATAACCATGGACCTCCACAAGATGGGCTTCAGCATCACCTCCTACAGTAGTAGTAAACACAATCAATTTTTTCAAAATCCATGAGAAACTGTAAGGACAACTGTAAACCTTATTTAATTCCCCATTATTCTAACGTGAAACTATTTGGCAGGCTCGTGATCATTCCCTTTTCCTTTCTGGAATTTCCTGTGCGATCTTTTTTCTACACCTCTGTCTCTTTTTTGAAGATCTTGGGTTGATCAAGGTCTTTTTTATAGGAGAAATTGGTAGACTCTTTCAGGTCTGGTGTGGGGTGCTGGGTGCTGGGCTTTGAGGCTTTTGGTGGGCCAAGGTGGACGCGGGGGGAGGTGTGGGGTGCTGGGTGCCGGGCTTCGAGGCCTTCGGTGGGCCAAGGGGGACACGGGGGGTATGTAGGACTACTAACTTGGATGTAACCCCTACACAATGAATTAGAGGGTATTTTATTCAAGTACAACATTAGAGCATGTGCATTGCTTAGGTCAGAGCTGTGTCCCACCTTGTTGCCTAACTTTATTTAAAACAATGCCCTTGTATCTGTTACAGGAAACTGGCTATTAACTGTGTATTCCTTCATTCTTTGGAAAACTGTATTGTATTGTGCTAACTTCAGAGAAAATCAAATAAGTTCACCCCAAATTTTTAAAAAAAAATAAAAATTTACTCATTGGAAATAATGTATTTATTTTAGTTTTCTTTATGTTAAATTGGAAATTTCTTTCATTAGCTGCATACTCAGGCTTCCGTTAAAACAACAACTGATGCAAACTTCTATAAAGCAAAATACTCATTTGTTATTATAAGTAGAAGACTGTAATGTTCAACTGTGTGTTAGAAATCACAAGCTTCCCATATTTAGTAAAAAGATTCCTGTTCAATTTGCAAAAAGCTATTAAAAATATAAAAAAATAGTAACTGAGTTTTTTTACCTGCCAGTATTATGGGATTGGCTTAAAAATCAGCATGCTTTCAGTAAATCCTTAAAAGCAAATTATTTTTCTAGTAGTTAATGAGTAAAAGTTAAGATTTTTTAATTAAGAGAAAAATGCTCTAACAAGGAATCCTGATATTCTGGCTGGTGATATATATTAAGAAGTGAAAACAATACATTTATAGGATTAATAACTGAGAAGTCAGAGGGAAATTGTCATCCAGCTGAAGTTTTTCTGATAGAATCCTAATGTAATTGGTTCTTTGTCCTTCACTGCTTGACATTTTATCAATGAGCTAGAAGAAAACATCAAATCATCTAAGATAATTACTGTGGATTACACAAAGACAGATAATGAAGAGGCCAGGTCACTGATCCAGATTGCTGAGGTGAATTCAGACAAATACTATGTGTTACAATACAGCCAGATAAAAAAAACCAAACCCAACCACCATATACCTAGGCCAAAATATAAAGGTAGTACTTACACGATAAATAAAGCATGGGGTCATTGGGATCATGGTGGGTAGATGGCTGAACCTGAGGTTGTGTTGTTAAGCTGGCCAAGAGAGACAGGCGAGGCTTTGCCCTGCAGCTGTACAGCGCTGAGGTGCCAAGGGTCGGCCAGCGCGGGGAGCAGCAGGGGAGCAGCCAGGGGTCCTGAGGGTACTCGCCACAAGCTGCAGCCCCAGAAGAGCTGGGAAGGTGAGCAGAGCCGGCTCCCAGACAGTGATCGCGTCAGCCACGGGCCGGTGAAGCCACTGAAGCCAGGAGATGAGGTCTGCAAGGCAAGGTCAGGGTCAGCACAGCACAAATCTGAGTACATTCATTGCTTTCACTTTTCTGTGGATGTATTAAAGTATGTTGTGCATTCACAGCCTGGCAGGCACAACAGTTCACAAGCCCTGAATGTCATTAATATCTGGGTTAGTTAGCTCATCTCTACTTAATAAATAATGAAAAGACATAAAGCTTACTACCAGATAACGCTTACAATGGTCACATGTAATTCGTAGGAAACTTACCGATCCTATACACAGGCATTTAATCATTCTTTGTCATCCTATGGAGGAAGGAGATCTTTCCTGAGCAGTCACTACAAGCAGCTCAAAAGGGACCATATAACAGGTGTGTCAGCCCCGAGGCGCACAAGGAAGCTCAATGCACTGATACCGAAAGGCATGACCAAGCGTTTCTCTGCCCTAAGACTGCTCCTCACCTGTGTTGCTTCAGGTTAAGAGGGGATCCTGCATCGCCCTTAGAAACACTGCTATTAGAAACACCTGCAAGGGCTGCCGGCACCCAGCACCTGCTACCTGAGGTGGCAGCTGTACAGCAGACAGGCAGAGCTGCCTGGGAAGGCCGTGGGTGCCCCCACCTGTGCCACCCTCCAGAACCTTCTGCTGCCTGAGGGGGTGGCGGGCACCTGGCTGCTGCACTGAGGCAGGGTGCACTTCCCGCCAAAATGCCTGGGCTGTGCTGCGCCGTGCTCTCTCTTCCGTGCTGCCACAGCGGTGACTGACTGAGGAGAACAGGACATGTCCATCGGTCTCTTTTTCTCCTGAGGCAGAATCACAGCATGCAGAAGGGTGGCTGGGCTTCAGGCTCCTTGGAGCAGGGAAGGGTGAGTGGAGCACAGCGGCAGTAGCCTGGCCCCACGGTGTGAGGCACAGGCTGCCATTTTGTGCCACAGGAGAGGCGGTGGGGGCCGCTCCCACAGGCCTTGTCCCAACAGCCCTGACAGAGTCTCCTGTGCCTGACTGCCACCTGAGCCGCTGTGGGTCTTGTGTGCTTTTGTCCATCAGGTCACTCTGGGTGCCTTCCAGTTGGCCTGCAAGTTCCTGTTCATCTCACCCTAACCTGTTGGTCAGCCCTTCACCAGCTGGGGCTCATTTGCAGCCCTCCTGCCAGAGCCGCCATATAATTTCCACCTGCCCGTCTGTGGGCCTTCCTTGCTGTGCCCCACCCAGGTCTGCATTCTTCCTTTTTAAAGAAAATTGCCGAGGTGTGGCTGCTATTGTTCCTCCAGGTATTCCTAGGTAAGCCTTTGTGGGTTATTGCTGGATGTTTGTATCCTGTTTATTTTTGGCAATTCCTTCTGTTGTCTTTCTGCACTAATGAAACAATAGAGCTCTGAGGATGAAGTTCTCTTAATCAGCTTTTATCTTTATTTTAGAAGACAGTAGGGTGGTTCTCATCTACTTGACTAAGCCTGCTTAGGAATTTACAATATGCTTATCTCTTATTTGGTGAGATCACTTCTGTGCTACAGTTAAATTGCATGTTTGTTCAAATAGGAGCTAATTTAGAGAGGGGAAGGGCCTTTCTCCATTTTAATTCATCATCCATAGTACACCAATTGAAAATGTGATGCTTTGTATGAAGGAAAAGAAAAACAAACTGAAGATGCATTTTTGTGATCACCAGCATGTTGTGGAATTATTACCATTTTCCTTGAATTTCAATTGAAGGCTATAATACTTGCAATTTGTAACTCCCTAACAAAATCACTACAGTAATTACAGCTTTCTCAAGCTTAGGTGTCATTTGTGGCTGATAGCGGTGTTTGAAAGGTTGACAAATAAAGGGATTAGATTGGTTAAAATGGAAGTTAGTAATTTTTAATTAGAATTTTTATTCTTTCTTTCTGAAACAGCGCTTAGGTAATGATTTGGTGTGGTTTTTCTTTTTTTTTAACATGTTCCCCACAATCAAAATGTCTAAATTAATGTGTTTTTCTATTCATGCTGTGTGTCAAACGTATAAATGATTCCTTTAATGCTTAAGCTGTGAAGTTAAGTCACTGAAAATGCTAATATACTCTGAACTATATAATTTCTTTTTTTTTTTTCTGGATGCCTATGTATTTGTATCTTTATTCACTCAATGTTTCAATACTGTTGAATTTGCAAGACTTTATACAAATGCCTGAAGCATGCATGCTGGGCTTACCTAAATAAAGGACTACTGACTCGGTAAAACTTAATGGTAAAACTGAAGATCTTGGATACTGATTTAAAGAATCAAGTCACCAATATTCGAGTGAGCTGAGGTTATCTTTATTCAGCAGCGCTGGGTGCATGGGGGAATCGCTCCACCAAAGTCATGCACACCAAGGGAACATTGGACAACTAGCACACTCACATTCAAGGATTTAGTATATCTTCGAGTTAACAGTATTAACATATCTTGCGCCTGGACAATTTAGCACACTCCCATTCAAGGGCCTAGTATATCTTCAGGTTAACAATATTAACATATCTCATGCCTGGACAGCTAGCACACTCCCTATTTCACCCATTCAACAATTTAGTGCATCCTCAAGTCAACAATAAGGGTCTCCTCAGATAAACATGAACTCAATAATTTTTTATACTATATGCACTTTAAAAGGTATAGAGGTTTACACTCACCCCTCGGATGCTCAAGACAGTACTCACACACCCACATTCACACCTAATACAGAAATGTTCTTATATTTACAACATAAAGTAAGTACAATAATTAATATTAGTCCTATTATTATCAATCCTATGTATACGGATTGACTCCAAATCACCAAATGTTTTTAGTCTCCAGACTAAAACACGAATTTCTGATATTACCTTAATATTGAAACAAATACTAAAACAGAATCAGAGTTCCGATATTACCTCAATATCGAAAAAATACCAGAACAGAATCGAATATCAATCCTATGTATATGGATTGACTCCAAATTACCTGACGTTTTAGTCTGAAGACTAAAACGTCAATTACCAGATCAGAATCAGATGTATGCCTGCGGTGCTAGCTACCCGGCATACGCCACCCTGCACACGGAAATCTTATGTCTTACGGATAGCTTTACAGATGGACCGGTCCCCAGAACCAGAAATATCCAGAACAAAACAGTACTGTTCTAAATATAATAGTAATATAATATTTAAAATTAATATAATATTTGAATGAGAGATAATACCTTTGCTCCACAAGATTGAGTCCTTGTCCGCTCCTGCGGTGATCCAGATGAGACGAGAAACCCCTCCGGGAAAATCCCCGGGGGTACCCTAGGGAGTCCCCGCTCTCAATGGGTCCCGCAGCTGAGCAGAGGAGGTCCCATCTGGGTCGCCAAATTGATTTAAAGAATCAAGTCACCAATATTCGAGTGAGCCGAGGTTATCTTTATTCGGCAGTGCTGGGTGCATGGGGATCGCTCCACCAAAGTCATGCACCCCGAGGGAACCTTTCAGCCCCCTCTCTGTACAGGTCACTCATATCTATTCACTAACTCTGGGAACTCACTAACATATCTCACACCTGGACAACTAGCACACTCCCATTCAAGGACCTAGTATATCTTCAAGTTAACAACATTAACATATCTCCTGCCTAGACAACTAGCATGCTCCCTGTTTAACCCATTCAAGGATTTAGTGCATCCTCAAGTTGACAATAAAGGGTCTCCTCAGATAAACATGAGCACACCGTTCTTTAAATAAATCATATATGGCCCATTATTCAATACTGAAGTTCCAGTCAGAAGGAAGAGAAGCTAAAAAGAGCTTACTGATTAATAAATAAGGTTTACAAGTTGAGTTTTTTTGTGTAACAGGTAAATTTTACAAAACTGTGATCTTGGTTACTTCTTTTTGATGGACCTGGTAATTAGCATGATTTAATGCCGAACAGATGAGATTATTTAACATTAAGAGCAATAAGCATTGAATGTGAAAGTACATGTGTAATGGTGGAAAATCAGGTGTATGTACTGATGGGAGAGCTTGGGCAACTGAAAGAGTTCCCATTTTAAACCACAAGGATTTCACTTACTCACTCTGTGTGCATGTGTGTATCCTAAATTGTATGTTAAATATGTCGTTAAGAAGTCTTTATGTGGATTCCTTGGTGTACAGGGTAACATGGCCATGAATTCATGGCTTCCAGAAGCTGTGAATATGAAACAAAATCCTGTCTTGGATGACAATGATCATCAAACTGTTATTAAACCCAAGGTATAATGTTCTATTTTCTCGACATGATTCATAAATAAATCACATTCTCATTATGAATACTCATTATTACCACTTTTCATTAGAGATCTTTAGTACTCTCCTATAAAATTGATCTTCTACTTGTTATTCCTGTATTATGGTCTTCTGACTTCTTATCTATTTTAAACAAAGAAACTAGTTATATGAATTCAGCTTCACAAATGTATCACAAAATGCTGTTTCCTTTGCTAATAATTTTACCAAATATCTAAGCTGAAAGAAGAAGAATACAATTGTTTCTGAGAATAGATCTTTCTCCTACACATCTCTGTAGGATATAACTCATTAAAGTGTTATGTTCCTTTTTGTTTTTCATCACTGTCCCCTTCATAGTACCATGAACCCTCTGTGCATGTGAATTGTACAAGCTTCTTGCTTAATGCTGACTGCCCCTGCTTTGTTATTTCCAGTGAATATTGTCACTACAGTCCATGTGGCATTGTATAAATCTTATAAGATGGTAAAAAGAATAGTATTCATCTTAATATCGATTCTTGTGGTAGTCCTGTACTTGCTGCACTCCTTCAAAACTATTCCCACTTGCATGCCTCCTTTTATTTGAAAACTGCTTTTATTAATCTACTCCAGTAACTCAAATATTTTAAGGTAACTTGGTAGATTTGGTCTTTATATCAGGCTGCCTCTAAAGCTTCGCAAAAGTGTAGATAAACTGTATTGCTTCTCTTGCATCTTTTCTATGAAATGTCTTTTTCCTTAAGTCTCAAAAATGTCTTTGTTAATATCCTTTGTTAATGACTGAAGCAATAGAGCAATTTGTGAGGAAAAGCTATTGTATTCTAATGTCCTTACAGTATGCTGTAAAGGTAGGGAAACCAAAGGGGAGTATGGGGAAGGGCTTCAGTCCAGGAGTTGGACTTCAGCTAGGAAGCTTCTCCTGCTTCAGCAAGCTCAGAGTCTAGCTTGCGTGAAGATAGGGAAGGGAGTACCATGTTATCTGAGCTGTAAGTGCCTGCAGCAAAGGAATCGGGTTGAGAACCACTAAATATAAGTGCTCTTCTGTTTCTTGTTCTGACACTTGTGTTGTGACTACATGCTCTGTTACTCTCCCCATTCTCTAACTGAGAAGGCATAAAAATCAGCCATAGTCATTAATTAATATTGTGCACTTTCCTTGTATAATATGTTGGTTATCTGTACCCAGGTATCCTCTTGACAACCTTTTGTTTTACAGTGGCCCTGTTCCTGGTACAATAACTATTTTATAAAGGGGTCATTGTAGATTCGTGCACCTTTTCTGCCTGAGGAGCAAAATTCATTGATTTACATGTTTCATGAATATTGTAACAGGATACATACCTGTGCTACTTCATCTCATTCTCATTCCTTGTTTCAGATAATTATTAACAGAAAATACTGTAGAAAAGCCAATGTTGGATATGTGTGCAAGCAATATAATGGCTGCTCAACTGCAGCTGATATTTTATAATTTTAAAATAACATGTCTGTTTAAAATTTCAGACTGACTCTGCATCCCCAGTGATTCTTTGGGCTGAATACTAGCTTCAGATATTATCAGGGGAGAGTGAATCACACTTTCCTCTTTCCCTTGGCACATGATGACGAGTGTGTTAAAGATCCTTTTCAGGTTAAATTATAATGCTTGAAACTTGTTTTCCTGTCCAGTTCTGTAATTTATTTTAATTTTCTAATTGATCAAGTGTCTGTTCTTAAAAGTATGCTAAGAGTTTCCTTATGTTCCTTTTGAGACCTACCAAAGAGCTCCAAGTTAAAATCCTCATAATGGAAACTGATACAGACGTAAACTGAAACAGATGTTAGCGTGAGAGCTAGTGAAATAGGCAACAGTCATTGCTATGCATACACTTTTTATTAAAATAATGCCCTAGAGGCTAAAGCATAGACTGGTTTGTGTCAGGGCCATGGATGCAATCATAAGCCTTAACTGGACTCACCTGGTCCCTCTCCCCAGCTCTCCTACACAGTCTACCCACTGGCCCAGGGCCCCTGCCTGTCCTGTACCACAGGTACACCTGTACCCAGCTCTTGTCTTGGCTTACATGCTGTTTTCCCTGGATGCAGCTCGGAGCTGTGTTGTAGGTAGCTCATCTCCAGTCTCATCCCTGGTTCTGTCTCCAGAAGGAAGGCCTAATTTGTGTCATAGCCTGGACTGCAGGCTTGCCTCTGGCCCTGCCTTCTACTGCTTCCGACTGGCCTCCCCAGATACACCCTGGACCTTATCTTATCTAGGCCCTGTGGAAGCTGTCCCTCTCCCAGCCTGGCCCTGTCTGATCCTGTGGGACTGCCCCCCCCCCCCCGTTTGATGAGACGGTTCTTGCCTGGCTTATTTCTGGTCTTGGAACAGCCCATCTTCTCGCTCTTCCCTGACAAATTATTTGTAACATCATGTTTGCAGTCTCTTGCAAAGTTGTTCTAAAACTTTGTAAATGTTCTGTCATCAAGCAAAAGCTCATGTTGCAGACCTTACACAAAGGATCTTCTGTAAAAAGAAATCCACTTTCTATTTGAAGGAGAAACTTTTCCTGACAGTGGAGTTCCCAGGTGACATCCAGATCAGCAATACTGCAAAGACTTAATGGGCAAAGCAAATGGAATCTGATTAAGGAATGTAATTAAGTAGGCATTTTGTAGAATAAGACCCACAGAACTGTTTGATATCTGAAGTGTTTTGCAGCATTTTTGTGTGCTGGTGCTCTTGTATCTGTGTCCAGTGCACTCTGGTTGCCTCTTCCTGCTCCCTGCACTAGTGTGGAGAGCAGTTCACAACGTGCTCATCCTTGGGTGTGAGGGAAGCAGAGGTATCAGTCTGGTAGTGCTAGTGTATCAAAAGAAGGGAAAAAGGGATGTTTCTTGTGCAGTTTCTGAGGAGATACAAAACAGCTTAAAATGGTGTGACATGAGAAAAGAACATGTTTTTGAAAGCCCTGAAGCAAGTGAATGTTTTGTAACAGTAAGTTGGTTTGTTAAAATTTACTGCTATGTGGAGGATGTGCAAGATGATAAAGCTTTTCTACAAAAGCATGTGTTTTCATTCTGCTTTTATGGTAGAATATTTCTACTCAAGTAGTTGGATCTCTGTGTAGGAAGAAACAGTGTCCAGTATGAGAAAGGTAATGGAATTAAAACGTGAAAGAAGATGTGATACAATGGAAATTAAGTATGTAAGGAGTGAAGAACAGGTAGATGTAGACTTGTATTCCTTTTTTTTTTTTTTCTTCATTTAAACTGCTAAATAAATGATCCTTAGCATTTCAGTAATGGAGACATGATTTTATTCACTCAACATTTAATAAAAAATGAAGTCAATCCTATATTGTGAGTTTACTTGCACAGAAGATGAGCTACAGGAAGAATCCAATGGTAAATGGGCAGTTTGGCAGTCCTTTGAGGTTTTTGTCATGTATGCATAGCTTCTATATCATGCACCATGTTTCATCTTTTATGTTTCTGTATCACAAAGATAACTGTGGGAGCTCTCTGCAGGTGTTCAGCAGTTAGGAAAAAGTTGGAAAAGATTAGGACTTAAACAAAGGGTGTTTAGCTGATTAGGCTACAGTAGAATATTTTAGACAGCAGACACGACAGGGTGCTACTACAAAGATGTTACAGTATCAAACTAAGTAACATTAAAAGGATCTAGATGATTTAAATACAGATTATGTAATTTTTTTTTTAACTCTCTGTTAGGGGTTTTTAGTATGTGCAACTATGCGGTACCTCAGAGTACCAAGTAAATCTGCATAGCAGAATTTCTAGTGAATCTTGAAATATTTTTGAGTGGTTTATTTTCAAAATTATTTGGCAATTACATGGAAAGTAAGTAGTATTTTGTTGTATATTTCCAACCTGTTTGTAGTAGTAACAGTAAACTTTCTTTTTCCTTTTTTTTTTTTTTTTTTTTTTTTTTAAGGAAGGAGGCAGGGAGATATATAAACTAGTAGTCATGAAGTTTATACACTTTTTAAAAATTGGTGATAGACTTTGGTCCTCAAGAATTTTTCAGGGTTATTCCTGTGAGATGACAAGACTAAATAAATGTTAAATACTTTTCATTATGTTATATAGCCTGAATACCATTTCATGTTCTGTAAACTAGCAAGTTTGCTCCAGGAAACAAAAAAAGAAACATGGCAAGAAAGCATTAGATTAATTTACATAAGCATGGAACTGTTACAGTTTTGGGGCCATTGCTGTGGTGATCCTTTCTATTGGATCACTTAAAGCCCTACCTAAATTATTTGGTTTGGGACTTGGTATGTTTTCAAGGCTTTGAATCAGATGTAGGTAGTTTTCATGAGTATTCTGCCTTGGAACTTCTGGTGTGGCTCAAAATCAAGCCATCTTCTTTGTGAAGAGACCATCAGACAAATCAAACACCTGTCCCAGATTTGAATTCGTGATGAGCTTCTTCCTGTTCATCTGTTGAAATGTCAGGTAGAGATGTGCAGAATAGAAGCCTTAAATGCTGTTTTGCGCTTGGTGCTGGGTAGAGCTGCCAGGTCTGACAAAATGGCAGACTTTTGCAGAAGGGAGTATCAGTTGGTTTTGATGCTTCTGAGAACTTGCGAGTTCATATGGCTGTGGTGCTTGCTGCCCGTCATGTTGCTTCACTTGTGTGCGGGCAGGTAGATTGTCAGACTTGGAAATCATTTTATACTTTCTTTACTTGCTGTACTGCATTTTTTAGCCTTCTACATGCCAGGGCTTAGCAATACTCATCTCCAAAGGTTTGTGACTGTGACTGTTTCTTCTGTGATAGCATGAAAATGATTAAAGAGTGCTCTCTGCGCCACCTTCGGAGTCACGCTGAAGATTTTGGGAATCATTATAAAACTTCCCATACTTGGAACCACTAGCTCTGTAGTAACAGTGGTGGTATTTTTATCAGTGATCCTGCTGGCCTTTTGTATTTTCTTACAAAGTCAAATTTCTCATTAACAAATCTTGTACTTTATCTGACTCTTTGATATCAAAGTCTATATTGTGTATGTCGTTTTGTTGTACCGTTTTGTCTGACTTTAGAGTGGAGTTTTCTATCCAGAGTTTTCAGCTAGTTCAGGAAGTCAGCCTGAAATTTCCTCAATACTGGCTGATTGCTTAATATACATAATGAAAATATTTCCCGGACTGCAGATTGAATATCTCTTACTGCGATTTCTTTAAAAAACGTATATGCACTTCGATGTTCATTGAATATCTGGCTAGATGACTTTGTTAATTCTAGACTGAAAAGTTTGTGAAATTTTTACCTTTTGACTTCAAAAACATCTCTTCAGTGATTAGGTCCAGAGTACATTCTGATTCTCTGTGAGTTGGATACAGAAAATTGTGACTCAAGTGCTAAATAAACAATGTTATGTATTACATGTCAGAAACTAGAAAAAGGTCAAACTTTGGCAGACTAATTCCTACTAGATCAAATGGGTATGCCATGTAATTCAATAAATCATTTGTTTTTTGTAACAGTTTTATTTTTAATGAGAGTAGGATGTGTCTCTGGGCTATCATCCACTTAGTGGTAGATTGATATGAACCAGAGATAAGTAATACAACCTTTTCTCCCACTCTCGACAGAATATTAGATGGATATAGTAGTTTTAATATAATGAAGTGATGGTGTACAAATACTTAGATGTTACTTGGTTTATGCATTAATTTCTTTCATTTGGAAGAAAGATGTGTATGCTTGTGAAGAAAAAGGAAAATTAACTTTAAATGCATGGTTTTATCCAGAAGTGTGTATACAAAGTAGAGAACAGAGAACTGAACTAGTCAGGAACTGGAAAAAAGAAAGTATCTAAAGAACTATTAAGACTATCACAAATGATATGAAGTTAACAAGCCACAGTTACTTTACTAATTTATTAATGATAGTGGCACCTTGCTTAAAATCAGTACCTGACAATGTTGCTTGAAACCAGTGCCTCGCTAGAACGCTGGAGAGACTTCTTGTGAACATTATGCATGCATAACACATTTCTCTTAATACTCTGTTGTGCAGTTTGGCTTGATAACCATTGCCTGGGTGTTTTAGTGACATCAAATGACGTTACGCGTCAGTGGAGGGCAATACTTCCCTACACTGAGTGAGTCTGATGCTATATGCAAAGTGTTCTGATTAATAATGCTCTTCCTTTTGCAGTATGTACGTACTTCTAGTCAAAGATTATGAAGTGCTTTAAGTAAATGTAAACACTCATTGCCTTCATTTCAAATGGATTCTATATTCTGTTGTTGTGAATAGAATAACATGCTTTAAATCACAGCTGCTGACAGAAGCAGAACTGGATCTCTTGGAGGGGTTTGTACCATCCTTTCACTCAATAACTTACTTACCTTTATGGGCATATGTTAATTTGGGGTCTTAGGGAGCCTGTGAGTGAAGTGTGATACGCTACTAGCATGACTATTTAATGCATCTGAGTTTGAAAAGTTGGGCATACTCTGCAGCTAGTAACTGTGATGAAGCCAGATATAGAGTACAATGGGTCTAGAGATGCAGTGGCTGAGGCTATACTCTTCCACTCCTTAGCCTGTAACAAAGGTTACTGTCCTTCAGTCTCCCTGCATTTGTGCAGTGTAAGCTTTTCAGAGGTGAAAAACTGGGCTATGTAAACCAGGGCATATTTTGGAAGGATTAAGAGCAACAGTCCTGTGGTTCTGCTACTGTAGATTATATAGTGGTACACGCGATCCATTTTTTCAGGTGAAAGGAAGGATGCAATCATGCATTAGCCTGTCTTGGGCTGTGAGTCTAATGTTAGTTCTGTGTGAAAGCATAACTGTTCAGCTATTTTCATGTCACTTTATCTTTGGCTAAGCTTGACCTAGGCTTGCATAGTAATTTTGGAAATGTTTGGTAATGTAAATAGTTGAAGTAGGGTTTTTTTAAAGGATAAAACAGGGAGTGTGATTTTTATGGTTATGATATTTGCTAAACAGTCTCAGAATATGTAAATAAAACCATGTAGTGCATAACTGGAAACTTTTATTTTAGTTGAATGGACATCTGGGATTACTTCTGTACTGAATTATTCAATTTAGCATCTAGAATGGAAGTACAAGCTACTGATTATGTAAAACTGAAATATAGCCTACAGAAGAAAACAAGAATCTGGGAAACTACTTGACTAGAAAGGGATTTATCAATGCCTAAGTTTGTTTAATATCTTGAGATTCCTTTTTGCAACTTATTGTATCAAAAGTGCCAAAGGGTTACCAATTTGTTGTTGAATTTATGTGCCTCTCCAGCCCTGGCAATTCAAATGCTGTAAACCTGAATGTTGACTTGCATAATATTTGTATTTTTAGGGAATGGTGTAAAAAAAGTGAAGAAATTAAAGATAACTTTTTCTTTCATTACATAATTAAGAATCTTTGGAAACAAGAAAAGTCTGTACAATGTTACAGTGATAGAACTAAAAAAAGTAGTCATTGTAATTTATAACTATTGGGAAAAATGTGAACTATGTTTTAGCTATTGTGTTTTCTTGGGTATTCTGCTTTTTTCACTGAATGTCTTTGGTCCTTGCCAAAAAAGGATGCATCTTCCTTTTGATGGACGTAGTTCTGTGCTGTCAAGATTACAAAAACAGTGTCAGTTTTTAGCATGTTTTAAGTAGGCTGCTGCAATGCCACATCTGCCAGTACACAAAAAACACACAGAAACTACTGCTGAGGTGGGGTACTAACATGGCACCACTAAGGATGCGGGTTTCGGAGTAATTCCTAGGAACGATTCAGCTGATTTGCTTACTTGCTTTATAATGTCTTACCCTAGCATTGACACGTGTCAAATTCAAAAGGCAATATTTAGATTTATTTTCAGAAAAACTTTTTCCCCACTTCAAGAGTTCTTTTATGATTTCTGACACTGCAGGTGCCCAAGATGACAGTTCTAACATTTTCAAATTTCAGAGAAAGAGAAACAGTTAACCTTTCAGTGTGTGCGGAGGTAATAGTGAGCAGGGATTTGCATGCTGAAACTGGTCCAGCTCTGGTGGTTCTGCTCTCTCTATTTGGCAGAAGATTAGTGTAATGGCTATGCAGCGACGCTATGAGGAAATTACTATGTTATCTGGGCACGGCTGAAGAGAATTCAGTCCAATGACACAAGTATGTTAGCATTGCCAAAACATAAGGAAGAGCAAAAATCCTCCAGATATCTCTCAGGGGACAGTTTGTCCTGGAAGTGCTTGAATGCTGTGTTTGGGCACTTATCCTTTGTGTCTGTTTGTCATTACTGTGTTTGATTCGATGAGAAGGTGATTCAAAGTGCAGCATCATCTGTCCCCTTTTCTCTCAAGTTGAGACATTTTTCATCATTTCCAAGTGAAACTTCTGGGATTTCTGACTTCTGTATTTTAACTGTCTTATTCTTCGTGTCCTCAAGCAGAAAAGCATGCCACTTATTATCTCCTCTTTTGTATGTTGGATCCATTTTATGCTTTAGAAGTGCTGTGCTTCCATTTCTACTGATATTCCTGTCAGAATTCATACTAGCTCAACTAGGCACTGAATCCGACCTTTGGAGGTTTTTTAATGAGGTATTAAGAACATCATACACATGCATTTCAAGTCTGTTGAGCATATAATAATGAAATGGAATCATATATTGTATGTTTCTTTTTCTGGATAATTTCTGATTCTTCTGTAATGTCAGGCCTTCTTCTGCATAGATATGGGTTCATGAGCAGCATGTTCCTGTGCTCTGAAGTAGCCAAAATACCGAAATGTAGGGTTTTTTCCCACAATAGAATTGTCTTGATTTAAAGATCTTACCTGGAGAGCAGCATCCCTTAGCTGGATGTGAAAGGCGACCAGTTAGACTTTGTGCATCAGTAACATGTAAAAAATGAAAGGGGTGTTGGTGGTGAGAGTAAGTATTATTAAATTACTGATTATTTAAGTCACAAAAGAAAACACTTGGCTTTGCAGACGTATTTCCAACATACTTGAAGGAGGACTGAAGTGTTTGATGCTACAGTTCTGATGGACTTTTGATATTACTACTTGTTGGCCCTCATTTTTATGCAGATAATATAAATCTGTCTAGAGCAGAGTCTTGACTAAACACTAACTCCAGTAATGGAGCATGACTGAGTTCCTATCCTATAAGAAAGCAGCAGTCAGGGAAGCTATACTAGTTATACATGTTATATATTCCATGCGATGAATGGGCATTTGAAAAGTTTCATATTCATGTTGAGGAGCACTGTTTGGCTTTTCCAGAGGCATTTCTTGGATTTATTCTCCCTTGCATCTGTACAGAGATGTACAGAATATTCTCTATATGAATTGTTATATTTGTGATAGTGCACGTAGATATTGCACATGATGCCATTCCTACTTCTGAAGATTGTCTCACTGGTCTCCTTATTATAGATTAAAATTACCTGTGAAGAAATAATCTTTTGTTTGTTTTGATCCTGCCACCTGTTGGTTTGCTTTGCCCTCAAGATTTTACTTGAGAAGAGCTTGTGCATAGTCATTGCAGGCTTATGTTCTCTGTTCTACTAAGATATTAGCTAAATCTGTGTTAGGCTCTTCAGTCCCCTTTTTGAGCCTAAATAATTCTAATGTATCAGTCATCAATTTGGTAGTAAATTCAAGTATTTAACAGCATTTTGAAACATGCGAAGTATGTGCTGTGGTTAGTTCACAGGAGTAACAAGATGCCTTAATTTGATGGTATAGCATACTTTTTTAATTGATTATGAATTAAAGTAAACCTGGACTGATACTGTAAATGGGATTCCTTGATGAGTCCCTTGCATATCTCTGTCTTAAAACAATTTCCTGTACCAGTCAGCCAAATCTGAGATGTGAAAGCATGTGTTTTTTTCTCCACTTTACCAGCATAGGAGCTAGGAGGGCCAGTTCTAGGGAAGTTGTGGAGTGTAGGAAAGGTCTGAGTGAGGATAAATAATCCTGGGTTCTTTAGTGACTGTCCAAGCCCAGTGGTCCTACTGAGAGATTAGGGCAAGATCTAGGTGTCTGTAGTGCACTAAGGACAAGACTTGAGGTGTAAAATGTACCTCACCTTTTATCTTTCTATGACAAGAGAAACTAGACTCTGAACATCTGTGTGGTTGAAATTCTAGAACAGATATGTGTAAGCAGTCATGAAGCCCAAAAAGTCCTACACCTAAGATCTTGTGTACTCGTTACATTTTCACAGGAGTTTAAAATGCAGTCATTGTCTCAAAAATGTGCCAAGAATGTGGTTTGTTTATCAGTGGGAGAGAGACAGAAGTAGTCTTTTTGGAGTAAGTATACTATTAGAGCAAAGAGTACTACTAGGGGACCAAGACACAGCCAGCATCACAAACTTTCTGACTTTTAATTTTAAAATACAGCACAGCCTAGTAGTTTTTGGGTTGCACCTCTGGATATACTGATCACTACCTTAACTTCCAGTGTAACAGAATGACAAGATAGTTATGTTTAGTTTCCCTTGAGTATGAATGAGTTAAAAAATGGTACGTATGAGATATTTTAATAAAAGTGGCTTTGATAAAGTTTCTTTCCTCCTCTTTTAATTTCCAACCAAGTATTTCCAGTGTAAGGTTTTTCATTTATGCGTGGTCTAACTCTCTCGGTTGGTTGCTTACCCTTTTTTGTTTCAGTTTTTACTTAACATTAGTCGGATGGAGTGAGGTTTTAATCAAGAGAGAAAGGACCCAAGTACTTCAGGTTATTTCTCACATTTTTCATTGCCCCTTTCAAAAAAAACCCCTCATTTCTTAAATAGAACAAAAAGCATCTTTATTCTGTAGTGGTAAAAGGAAAATTCCTTTCTGTTTCAGTGGGATAAGAGACCTTTATCATATCTTTTTAAATGGTTTAAAGTGGAGAATTTTTTGTCATCTGTCAGCTTGAAAGGTCATGGTTTAGACGGTCATTCCTAAGCCCCTTGGATAATGTTTACAGTGCTCTCAAATGACTTAAAATGGACTAAATTGTTTTCAGCCGGCAGTAGTAAAGGTCATCGAGGAAATCTGTTTAGTCAGCCTTGCTTGCTTCCTAAGTACACATAGTAAAAATGTGCCATAAACTGCAGCAAGAAAGAAGTTTTAACTTTAAAAGACACTGGAGGCTAAGGGAATGGAATGTACCTCTTGTGGATATAAATTGCTTGGCAGAGAATTTGCTAAGCAGGGGTTGTTATGGCAAACTTTTGTCCAATCACTTCTAGCTCCTACCTTTCCCTTGTTGTCCCCTTTCACATTACAGTTCATTACTTGAAGAATTTGTGGATTTAGGGGTATATTCTAATCTCAGTGTGGGTGCTCGTAACTCCTAGACACTCTTAATGAGAGTCAGGCATGGTCTTTAAGGAGTTGGGGTGGGGGGCGGAGCAGAAAAAAAAAGGCTATACCTCAGTGTTGAATTTCCTGAAGCTCCTTTTCAACCCTCACTCACAACCAGAATCTGGTGCTGTTAGCCTCTGTGTGGTACCTGGCTGTGAATGTTGGTGTGTTGATTACAGTGACAGCTCTTGCTGAGTAAGGTATTGCTGAATATAAAGATCAAATCATTTTACCATTAGAGAAAAACAAAATAAATTACTGTCTTCAGTTTGGCATGATACCATGTAGCAAGGAGTAAGTTTACAAATTCCAGCTACAAACTAATGCTACTGAGCAGATTCCAGGCAGCTTCTGCTGCATTTGCCAAGTCTTTGAAAATGGGATTCTTAAATGGTGTTTACGACCTGTTTGTTAGCCAGTACCTAGTGGTGGTGGAGTGTGTTTTAAGGCATCTCACACAGTTGGAACTTTTCCTTTACAATGCACTTATAAATAAAGAGAATATGCTTCTAACGATTCAAACAGATTCCCATCATAATCTTGTTTTGATTTAGGCAGTCATAGGGACAGATTCTTTAGATGGGAGTTCTTTCAGTGTAGGAACAGTGAAAGAAAGGGGTAAGTGGCAGGTTGCCACATTAACGACTCATCTGATCATGGGGCTGGTTAAGAGCTGCTAGAACTGTAATTCCAGGGGTTGTATACTGAGCTTTTGTTAGGTGGCTGTTCTTTTCTTTCCCTTCCCTCCATAGCCTACTGTCTGTATTACACAAAGGGAATGAGTAATACTGAACTGCAGCATTTGCCTCATGCCTTCCAAGGACTACAGGATGGTGCAAAAATGCTCGAAAATAACTTGCCTGTTCTTCACAGCTGAGGAAGTGAAAATAAAATCTTTAATGGGTTATTGGGGTTTTTTTTGCCATTCTGTGTAGTGTTACTACTTTTTAAATAGACATGAGTAACTCATACGCTGTACAAATTATTTTATGTCATAAACTAAATACAGCTAGACATATTTCATGTAACTGGTTTGTCTTGGTATGTAAAGGAAAACTGAAAAGACTACCTTGCCCAGTATAGTTGCATATATTGCATTTAAACAGGACTTTATCCGAGTTAGTCTTCTTTGAATCAGTTGAAATCTTGATACAGATCAGGAGAAGTAGCTGTTTGGTTGTATATGCAAAATTTCACCTATGAACCTGCATTTAAAAGCTACGAATTGTAAGCATAAGAGAAAAAAAAATAAAAATCAAATCCTAGCATTATTTGAAGTCCAGTAGCATGCAAGTAACAGTTTGGCTCTTTTGGTAAGCTGGAACTATTCTCAGAATGTATCTATTTTTCTGCTTTTAATACTACCGTAAGGAATTTCATTGGTCCTAATGTTGATATCCCCACATGCCTCATTCCAAACTTTGGGCTGGATATTGCTATATCACTCCTAGATCAAATTCAAATGAGATGTGTGATATCTGTATTTCTTCACATGCACACACCCCCCTCCATCATCACGTATACCTTGCAAAACTGTGTTTTGTTGTTGTGTAGTGCAGTCACATGAAGAAATAAAGATTTAAGATGAAAAGCAAGAAAGAATTTGCATGGATTGAAAGATTAATTGGTCTATTCGCTACTGAAAGTTATTGGTGGATTTTTCTTAGTCTGATTCTTCTGTAATCCAGATGACCAGCATTTGCTAATTTGTTATAGAAAAAAAAAAAAAAAAAGAAGTGTGCTTGGCTGTAATTGTCATTGACTTTCCTTTTGAAAAGGGTAACATCTTTAGCCAGACGTAGACCCGGACACATTGCAGGCAACTCTTCTGGGTCTCTGGAGACAGCCAATGATGACTCAAAGAAACTGTTCCCTTGCTTCTGTGCTCTCAGCAGGTACAAGGTATGCCAGTATCTGACTGTAATAAGCACCAAGAACATTATGCGAAGGCAAGGGTCTGCCCAGGACATTCCACAGAAATCCCTGACGTTGGTTCTGCACCATCTTTGTATATGCACAAGTGGGGGCATCCAGCCATATCCAGGACTGAGTGATTTTTTTTATAAGTTATTTTTTCCCAGCACAAGGCCTGATCGATGTATTTATTGTTTTCACTGATGAATGGTCATAAAAAAATGTTATGTCTAAGGATATTTGAGAAAATTTTGTTCTCTTCAGTGCAAAGCAGTGTTCCTTCAAAGAGTAATTCAGTCCCCAGAAAGAATGCTGTGTATGCTTAAATCTTTATGTGGCTGATCAGGATTCTGAGGAGCTGAGGTCTTCCAATTAATGTGATTTCTTCTGATGCTGAGCCAAGACATTCCTTTTTTTTTAATTTTTCTTTCTTTTTTTGTGAGTGTATCTTCTAGCACAAAAATTATGGGCCTATAGGAGAGCACTTATTTTCTTAAATAAGTCCTTTGTCCACTGTCAGAACCTTGGGTGGCATAGGTCTTAATGGCCCTGACCAGCCAGATCTGAATTTTTCAGCTAACTTCTATCCTTGAGACACTGATGACAGTTAAACAGTTTGTACAGACAGGCTGATGTAAAAAATTTCTTGTAACATAAAAAGCCTTCAAAGTTTCTTCTATAAATTTATTTTTGTATTGACTATATTTAAAAGCCAATGTGTTTTAGGTGTAGCCAAATTCCTATTTTATTTTAGGATGGATTATAATTCTAATGTTTTGGGTCAGGTTTCTAATAGCATTTGGCTGTGAATTTTTCTCATGATGTATGTCGGTCCAACCTTCCCAGAAATGCATTCTCTAAGTTACAACAAATGTGTACCAATTTGTTTTTTAGTAACTGGTGTATATGGAATAGCATTTTTCTTCTGTAGTTTCTGGAAACCTCAAAGTACTAAGACTTTTGGACTTGGAAGCCTGATGAACCTTTTCTCCCATTGTAACAGAACAGTTCCATTCCAGAAAAACAAATGCATAATATACAATTAAATGTTAGCTAAAGTTTTCTTTGAATCTTGAACATAAATCGTATTTTAAACCTCTTCTGTAGATGTTGATATCTAGATTCCTGTAATATATACTGTCTCTCGTTCCTTTAACATATTGCCAGCTAAGTAGATACTCTTAGATTCATTTGAATATTAAGGATCATTCAGCTGAAATTAAACTTTCAAGAAGTAGTTACCAAAAAAGTAAGTCCTAGTGAAGTCCATCCAAGATAAAGATGCAGGATCAATATTTCTTATATTGTGATAAATTCATTGCTGAGTTTGTATCAAATATTAATGTAAAACTTTTGTTTAACTTGAGGGTTGCTGATTATTACAAGTAAGGTACAACCTATTTGGTAGAGAAAGCAAGCAGTTTTAAAAAAAAAAAAAAAAGCATCCCACTGCAATAAGGCATATAGGTGACAATTTTACGGCACCATTAGTACTAGGAGAGGGGAAAAAATGGTTCAGGGAATTTGAATAAGGAAGGTGTTTTTTTCAAGTGCAGGGTCAGATCAGCATCACTCTGTTCTGTCAGTCTAGTGGTTACACTTGTAAGCCATGACACTGTTTTACCAATAAAAAATACACTGAATAAATGTTTCTAGCTATGGCTTCAAAGCAGTAAATACACAATTTTCTGTAGCATATTTTTCTAGATAGTGCTTTGTTGCAGACCAAGCGAAGTTCCATACTACCCAGGCAGGCTTATCTTCCATACTTTTGAAGCAAGAATAAAAGGCCCCCTAAGTCCCCAGAGCACTGTGATTTGTAACGCACATCTAATACCCTAACATAGCAGATCAGTGTATGGCAGATGAGTTCATCTGCAAACTAAACCTGAGCGTATTGTACGATTGGTTTCTTTGGGTTTTCTTTAAATAGTAAAGACCAACATCATGTGAGCTAGTCTGATATTCTTACTGGTAACTTAGCCACCCTGGGTTTTTCATCACCTGTTAAGTGACCCAGGTAGTCTAAGTTGTTGTAAGGTTTTTATCAAGAGTAGACATCATCTAATTTGAGGAAACCAAGTAAAAAGATTGTCTTGCTCTCTTAGATTACATTAGAAATTGTTCTGCAATCTTTTAAGTGACGGAGGCTAATCAACAAAGAGTGCGGTTACTTAATGATCTTTTTTCCAAAGATAGGGTATCAGAATGGAAGAGCTAAAGCCTGTGCTTAAAATGTGCAAAGTGCTTGCACAATATACAATTACAGAAAACACTATGTTCCATCATGGTAATTCGGTTATTTCCCAACTAAATGGTTAATAGAGGGAACATAAATGAGATAGCATTACAAAAATATTGTCTGGGTTTCATCTCGTGCTTTTGAACTATGTGGAGCTTTTATGCAGAATCAAATGGACACAGAGTAAGGACCTACAGTAAAAATTATGTGGAAATATCATGTATTTAACTTATCGTGTTTTCAGTATTGAAGAAATGCTGATTTGAATGTATAAACTGTGAATGTGTAGTGATGTGATTTTTATTACATCCTGTTGTAGACAAATGTGTGTACATTAGAGTTTAGAGGAAACTGAAAAATCTTGCTTTGAGTACCCATAGACTATGTGTAAAAGGTAATGGTGAAATAGAGAGGAAACTTGGTCACACTTATTTGTATAAGCAGCAAATTAAGAGTAGAAAGAAATGAGCCATAAAGGCAAAATAAGCCCTAAAATCTGCGAAGTCCGAAATATTGTTATTTTTTAACTATTATTATTTAATACCATTGAAGTTACTCTGTTAAAAGGTTGAATTCCTCTTAATTGCTCTAATCTAGAAATGAAGTAAGGAAGTTTGAATGCATTTAACTTAAGCTAAGTTTAGGCAGAACATCTGCCATGAATAAAAATGTCTGTGTTTTGATAATAACTGTTATGAATCATTATGCATATTATAATATGAAGGAAAATTAATCTTCCTTTAAATACCTATTGTCCTCTTCTAGTCTTGATTTTTTTTTTCTTATTGATACTGTGTTGAGTTCTTAAAGATTTAATCATTGTTTTTCCCTGAGCACATAGCCTCCATATTTGTTCTGAATCTCTTCATGATTCTCAATGTGGTAGTTTTCAAAAGAAATAATTCATAGCCATCACTTCCACATTTGTGAGTAACTTGAACAGGTGTGTGTGGACACCAAAGGGAAACTTTAGAAGAAAACATACTTTGGAAAAAACCTTTTCTGGTGATTTTTATGGGAAGTAGTACATTTACTATAGACTTAAAATCCTAACACTCCCAAATGAGAAAGCTAATGAGCATATCCTTTCAGAAAGTTCCTGTCTGCTGCAGAAGGTCAGAGCTGTTCCCTGTTTAAAGCAAATAAAAAAGCCCGTGAAGTCCACTGAGGTCTATTGCTCTATAAAAGCCAAGTGATACTCTTAATTTCACATAATTGTGGGAAATGCTCCTTTTATTTGCATAAGATAGAGTATGTGTTTTTTCATCTGATATTTAGGCACTGCTGTAGAACTTCCATACTCTGTATTTGAAAATGTACATTTAAATGTGTATGAGGTCATTTTATTGCACTCCACAAACCTCATTTTTAAGTCATGTGACATGTCTATAGAAAACAATATATTTGTGTACCTCAATGCATTTAGGGCATTTGAAGGTAAACATGTGTGTTCTTCTATATGTCAATGTAGACATTTTAGTTGAAATACTGCTTTGTACTTTACAAAACTTAGAAACTTATGAAAGAAAAACCTTCTGCCTTTAATTACTAAAAGCAAGAAATGTAGAATTTGGTTGCTTCCCCCCCACACACCCTGTCTAGCTCTTCTGTGGTGCAGGACTGATTGGTGTGGTTTTTGATTTGCAGTGGGTTTTTTTTTTTGGCTTTTTGATTTTGCTTTTTGGTGTGCATGTTGGTTTTTTGTTTGTTTGGGGTGATTCAGTGTGATTTGAGTCAATTGTCATCTATACATCAGACTAAGTGGGCAAAACACTTCTTTCCACCTCTTTGTCTCTCATTTTCCTGCTTCCATAACAGTTTATCATCATGGCTGGGAAACAACCAAGTTAAAAGCATGGGAAGACTTTGCTCTTCTGTCATGTTTTCATCCCTAGGTATTTAGTGTGTCAGTCAGATATGTATTATTTAGCTGTATGTCACATATGGCAGGCTGAAGGACAACAAAACGGACTTGTCCAAGCCTATGTAGAAAGGTAGTTCCCCATAGTCTGTATGACTATAGTTTTTGAGTGTTAGCTCTTTACTGATTTGACAGCATTCAGAAACAGTAAAACCTATGTACATGTGTATTCCATTAGGTCATTGTTCTGTGGTAGTTGAGTTCCTCAAAGTAGCTAAAAGGTCACGCAAGGCTTGTTGCTAGTGATCAGAACTGTCGACAGTAACAACATCAGTCAATTTTTATGACAAAAAAGCATATTAGATAATTACACATATCACAGAAAGCACAAATCAATTTTAAACAGAAGTAAACCTAGAGGAAGGTGGCATATTAGAGCCATTATTATTTTTTTAAAATACTTCCCTTGGCTTTGTTATAAAACATGCTACTATTGAATTTCTTTGCTATATACATAACTGAACACAAACAGGAGGCTTAGAAAATCAGTCTGGTGTGGTTTTTTTTTTTCCAGAAAAAGTTAATTAGAACCTGTTACTACCATCTACATCAGCTTTACTAGTAACTGTAATTTTCTTTTATTTACATATCTTTTCAATTTATGTTTACTTACATATGTATTGAGAATTTTCACACTGTGTGTGTGCACACGTGTGTGAGCGAAGTTCAGAGAAAGCTGTGTGTTGGAAGTGTGAAGATGGCAAGGCAGTCATTCCCACCAGCCTGTGGAACTGCAGCCCCTCTGGAAAGGGGAGGAGCCGTGAGCTGGGTGCCTTGCCTTGGCTTTTAGTACTTTATGAAAACAGTGATGTGCAGCTGAAATGTGCATGTAACTTTTAGTGTTTCTGCTACCGTGATTAAACATACTTCAGGCAGCAACCTTACATCTGCATCTGTGTCAACCTTTTTTGGTACCATAAGCTTATTTAACACCACTTGAAATTCATCTTCCCCCCCAACCCACCCCCCCACCCCCAAAAACCCCCAAACAAACAAAACCCCAAACAAGTATTTTAATGAAAGAGAAATATTAATACATTAATCATGTGATTTGTTGATGGTCAAAGTGATCTGCATGGATCAAGGCATGTAGAGATGCAAAGCCTGCTTTACAAAGCAGCCTCATTGCTTTGGCCTTTTATACTGAAACTACTAAACACTGAGGTAGAATGCAAGCTCTGCTAGCAAATTGAAAAGATAGATATCGACTAGGTGTTGTGTCACTAGAACCAGACGTTCAGGCTCCCTGAAGTTTTAATTTTTGATTTAATCTAAGAGGAAACTTAGAGCCTTAGGACTTCAATTAATTTTGAATTTAATGTTATTTGTTTTCAATAGACCTACAAAAGTTCTGTGGTTTACAGATGAGACTGCATGCAGACTTAATGATAAAAGATGTATTGACTCACTGAAATTTAATTAAATATATATTTTGAACATGACACAGCCATATAGCAGAACTAATTTTGGTCTCTTCAGTCCTGAATCTCCCCTTCTTTTGTACAAATGTATTTACCCATTGGAAGCTTAAATGGTCTTTGCAACACTTTACATTAAAACTTAAGTATTTCTTTGGGTGCTGCAGTGCAAATAATCAGTTTATTACCCAATGGAAATTAAAGAAGTCATGAAATGCAAAATTCAATTAAAGGAGGTGGTTGCTTAATATGTTGATAATTCTTTCTACAGGTGCCCAAAATTGCTATTATGTGTAGCTAACAGTATTGTTTTATCTTGTGTGTGTGTGTTTACTATTGACTATAATAAAATGGGAGGGGGGGCAGGGGGTGGAGTGTAGTCCTGAATGTTGTCTAAGCCCCCTGTAGTTAGTTAATGGTAGTACTGAGAAGGGGTGACTTGGACTTTGAAGTGAATGACCAGAAGCACATAGACTGAAGAAACAGGAATTTGCAAATTCAATAAGGATAGTCACAGATTCTGTATGTAAGATACTTACTTTGAGTTACCACATAAAATAGCTTAGTATGGTAAGAGGAGTGCCATAAATGTTTCTTTGAAAATAAAACCACCTGGAAGAAAGTTAAAATACTTAGGTTCTGAGCACCAATCAAAAAGGGAAGTGTTAAATTCACGTAATAAGTGTTCTGATACAGTGTCTCTGGTTCAAAGGTTGAGTATTTAAGGTATCCCTCAGAAAACATGAAAACTGTTGCCTTTCCTCCTTCATAATCTCCCAGGACAGTATTACCAAATCTTTTTGGTATTAGGTATACTAACAAATATTCCCCAACCTTTTGGTGGTGTTCCAGTTTGAAAATGCTTGGTCACTGAAGCAGAAAAAGTACATCTTATGCTAACAATTAAACCACCTTGTAAATCAGGAACAACTGGGTTCCCGTTCCTCCTCTAGAAATCCTTTAGTGATAGGAACTGCCATAGAACTAGGTTAGAGCTCCTCAGTCCAGTCCCATTACAGGTGGCACTGCCTGCAATGACTGGGAAATGCCTTTGACCAGTTGAGATGAATTAAAGTGAAAATGAGCAAGTTCTCTGTGCGTCTTGCTGAACCTTTTGTGTTCAGTGGGATGTATGAATAGTAGTATACATATATAGTTATAAAGTATGCATACTTTATAACTCTATATTGTGACTATCTACTGACTTCTAAAATTAATTTTAATAGCATAAAAATTTATTGATTAGATTAAGTTCTTATGTAAAATTCTGTAGTAGAAAGTTTATTAGAAACCACTGCTAATTTAAATGTTAATTATTTTAATTTCAAATTATTAATTTTTCATCTTGCATTTTAATTACATCCATTTTTTTAGTTTCTCTCTTACTTTCTTGCATTGTTTTTGCAGTTTTTGTTGCACAAGAATATCAAAATAGGTGGTGTGGGTTTTTTCACCTAAAAATTAATCTGTTCTCAAATACAGAAAAAAAGCAGAGGAATAGCATAAAGAAATGCAGTAGCAGAGCTTTTGGTCATGCCACCATCAGCTTCTGTGAACATACTGTGAACATGTATGTATTTCAGTGAAAGAAACTTTCTCATGCTGTGTCCATTTGGACTACCTTTTTCAGTTTTTTGGATTGAACTTTAAAGAGGAAAAATAATCTAAAATGGACTTTTTTTTTTTTTTCTGAAAGCAATGAAAGTTCTTTGAGCTTATCTTTGTAAAAGCCAGTTTTATTGTTGTAGAAGTTAAGGATTAGAGAGTTTATTTCCATCAATTTTATTGGGAAATAAAATGGATTCACATTCCAGGATCAGTTGGGTTCTTTAGAAGATCTCACTGGGTGGGCTGTTACTTCCCCCTGGTTTTTAATCTCTATCTCTTTCTCCAGAAGTCTACCTTCCCCTGAGCAGTCTGTCTGACCTTTCTGCTCTGCCTGTCATAACTAATTACAATATCATCCATCTGCAGCGTGCAAATAATAAATTCCTAGAGCTAATAAAACTCTGGAAAATCTGGGACAAAACCTATTGTTTCCTTTGACAGGTACAGCTGATGATCCTTTTATAACTGTGCAGAAGTAAATGTCTTTATACCTTTACTTTTCAGAGACACATGAAGAACAGTCTTTCTGTTCTGTCATGTGCACTGATTGTTCAAGGAGCTTGTGTGGTCCAGCAGAAGTTTCTTTACTTGTACAGCTGTGGTGCTTCATTTGGGATTGGAGGGAGAGTGTTATAGTAAACTCTGGAAACTGAAATTAAGAGTAATTTTTTTTTCTGTAGCCTTTCATGTCCAGCTTTAGTTAAGCTGTAGTGAATCTTGTTTTAAATTTATTCTGGGTCATGAAAGTGTCCAACAATCTCATAATGGAGCTTGTTATAGATATATAAAAAACTCAACTTTGGAAAGAAAGGATCTGTAGCTTATGTTGATATATCCAAGCTAGGTTTAAACAAGAACTAAAGAACAACTATAATAAAACTATAATAATGGATTCATGCTTTCATTCCACAAGAAATGTCCTTCATGCCTATGTTGTTTTGATAAGCAAAAATGTTGATAGGTGCTGTTGTTCTATTTGATGGAGATTTTCATAAAATACCGTGATGTGTGTAAGTATGGTGGTAACAGTTATTTAAAAGTTGTTTCTGTAATTGCACACCTATAATACAAGCTTTTTATTCTGACTTAGCATACCTAATAGTTGCTTACTTAGCAGCAAGAATACTTGCAGATGACAAGAGTCTCATATGGAATGTATCATTGTTAATTAACAGTCTTAAAGTTGGTCATAGCTGAATAAATAACTGAAACAAGTTCTAAATGGAGTTAGGTAACTTTTGGCTAGCTTCCTTTTAACTTGTAAACTGTCAGTGAAAACATATTAACAATTGTAACATATTAAACAGTCTTTGCTTCTGCCTTTCTAGGTGATAGTTTGTTATTCTTGTCACTAGTTAACAATAGCTTTTTTGATAATAGTGTCTGGTTACAGGCTGGTATGCTTGCATTCCTTCCTGGGATGAACATAACTCCTACTGTCAGGATTCTGGTACAGGTACAAAATACAAATTTTCTTTTCAAGAACATTTGCTAGTAATTTAAGACTCCATTGAAGGTTCTTGCCAATAAGCTAAGTGTTAGAAAGTCAGTAAAGCATATGTAATACTGTGAACACACTTGAAGTCCGGAAAAACCAAATTGCGTGATACAGTATGCATGATTAATATAACTTCAAGGAAGGAATTCAGTCTGTCAAACTTTGCTGCCAATTGCATTGATGACAACCTGGTGTCTTTTTGCAGAATAGTTTCCCTTATATAACACTGCAGGCACTTGCTATCTGCAAAGTAGAAAAAAAACTTAATAACAGAACAGCTTTTAAACAAAACAAAACAAACACGGAAGGTTTGTTTTCTTTGCTAATAGTTTGACTAATGTTTTGGGGTTTTTAATTAGTTGTTGTTGGTTTTTTTAAACTAAAATAAATCTGTTAGGTGTATCATTCAAGCTTGAAACCTCATCTTTTCACTGAAGGATTCCTGACATCCTTTACCTAAAGAAAACAATCTTCAAAAACTCAGCAGTAGTCTTCTGCTTGTGTATCACTTTGTCCTAGTATTAGGTGTTCTTCAGAAGTGAAGACTGAGACAGAAGATTTTTTTTTTATTATTTTTATGTATCAGAGCACAGGCAGTATTTCAGAACAGTAAACATTGTTGTCATGCCACTCAAGCACAGTGTTTAAACATTTTGCCTAAAAGTGTGTGTGTTGGTAGATATTTCTGTACATTAGTTACAAAACTATTACTAACTGGTGACTCCCTGACTAACATGCTCTATTTCTAGTAGAGTCGCTACTGATGTGACCAACTTGAAATTCTGGATGGTGTCTCAGCAGGAACAGATTTCTGCTTTTGGGGTCATGCTATTGATCGTTCTTTTGAAAAGTATGCATTTAAACTACACAAAGATAAGTACTTCAAATGTTGTTTTGAGTCAACCAAAAAGGAGGGTATGTTTCTCCAGCAGTGCTCAGTTCATTGAAATACTCACTATGCATCAGGTAAAAGACAAAGTTTTGCTTTATTTAATGTGTGGAATCCAGTAACTTACTGCATGCATTTTGACAGTAAAAAGCTTCTGTGTCTTCAGCAGAAATACAAGCAGAGATTCCTGGTATAATTTTGAATTCAGAATAGGTTGTGGAAAGTTACAAATGCTGTCAGTATGCATGACAAGGAGAAAATAATTATTGTAGGCTGTGAATAACATCCTTAAGTAGAGTGGGTAGATGAAGCAACAAATGAAGGGCATAACCCTGTGCTATGATGAATGATGTTCTATATAGTAGGTAGAAATTTTCATTGCTAATAATCATAGTAAGTAGAAGGAAATACAACTTAGAGGCAGGTTCTCATGGAATAAGAAGTGTTTTGGTCCAATAATATGTTTTGGTTTGCAAAAGACTATTGAGAGAAGTTACTAATTTGTTAGCAGCATGACTATAAAAAGGATCATTTTTTTATTCTGGCCAAACTGAAGTGTGTGTAATAAGAATGATTTAGTGGGGATCCAGGCCTGTAGCTGGTGGACTGAATTGTTTAAGCCCTGCCCTGATATGAAACAGTGAATTAGAATGGTCATGGTAGCTCAAACCAAAATTTGTCAAGACTGGTACTTGGACAGAGGAAATCTGTACTATAAGCCTAAATTTTGAAATGATTTCCCCAAAGATGAGAAAAGACTAATGGCATCCAGATATCTTGAGCTGGAAATGTACATAAAAAGCAAAAGAAGTAGTTTAGTAAATATTAATTAGATCACAAAGGGCAAAACTGGAGTTGGCAAAATGTGTTACTCTTTACAGGGGAGGGAGTAAGGTGCTTAAGGAAAACTTAAGTGTCTACACAAGAGATGGTGGGAGGTTTAATTTTAAATTTGTAAAACAATATTCTTGCTCATAAAACCCTAATATTGCAAAAATGCGAGTACAGCTGGTATATACCTGTATTGCTGATGCAGTAGCTTGTAGAACACGTAGATGTATAGCTTCATACGTCTTAGTTGGTGACTGGTGAGTTTTTTAAGATTGTGGTAGTCCTTGAATTTGTTGGCCACTTCTGAAGTGTTAATAAGCAGATCAAGGTAGTTAAGGGCTGATATATTTTGTAGAATAATCTGTTGAAATGTATATCTGTTTAACATCACCTTGTGGGTTTGGTAAACTAATGCCTTAGAATATTCTACATATTTGAATGTGATTACTGTTCAGCTGCTACTGAGACTAGAGTGCTAGGTACAATCTAAATGGTGATTTCAATTTTTTTAAATTGCAATCTCAGATTCAGTCCTTTTCAGATTTGCTGAACTGGCAACCTTCCTGTTTGAAATAGTGGCTTGAGAGAATGGTCTGGTAGTCCTGCTGCTACCGATATGGCACCCTTCTACTATGGGACACCATAATCAGTTATGTGGCAGAACATCATCCCTTGAGAAACTGTCATGCTCTACCATTGCCTTATGGGCTGAGTTATTTTCATTTTTATTTGTCAGTGCGTAGAGATCAAGGAAAATCCTTTGCTTGTCACTGTGACAGCAGCTTAAAGCCCTGCCTTATCGGAAAGTCCAGGAATCTTGAGTAGATGTGGAGGAAAAGTAATAAGGAAAAGATAAATAATGATCAAATGGAATGTACAGAGTTCTAAGTCTACATGATATGTAGCATCAAATACTGGGAAGAAAGCAGGAGAATGGAGAGGTACAGCAGGGCAGGGGGAGTGGGGAATGTATGCCAGTAGACTGAAACAATTGACCAGATTGCAGGGCAGAAAAGGCTGTTCGTCTTCTCAGTACAAGGGGAAAAAGTCCTGGTAAACATTCTAAAAAACAGTATTAGAAAACCAACCAACCAAAAAACAATCCCAAATTTCACATTGATGCCAAAACGGCACAAAGTAATTGTGCAGAGATGAATTTTATCTTTAAACAGCAAAGGTATTTATTTTGTGCAACCTTGGAGAGCTAGCTGATTTGCACCAGACAAACTAGCTCCCAAGTTTTCAGTGAGGAGTCAGGTAATTGATATAGTTTTCCTGAGAGGTTACATCATCTTTACATACATATTCATTTGATTTCAACACCTAATCATTCTATTTGTAATAGGTGGGATCTAGGTGGAGTAAACCTTTTAGCTTTCTTTGTTCAACGATTTCCTGACTCATGGTCCCCTTATCTCCTTCAGGTGCCCACCTTATCTTTTCTAATTATTCAGAGTACATTCCTTTAACATCATCAGTGTTGCATTCCTTTTACTTTAACATCATCAGTGGAATCTTTTCTAATTTTTCAGAGTACATCCCTTTCTCAACACAAACAGAGCATTACCCAGAGCATTGTACCAAACTCATCCTGACTAATCTTTTTAAGATCTTGCTCTGTTTCAACATCTTTGATATTCTGTCATTTTTGCTTCTGAGCTGATAATGTTTTGTGTCAATATTTGTTAAATGATCAATTTTTGTTGGAATTCTGGCTACCTTGCAGATATCCCAAGGTGTGATATGTTCCTTAGGCAAAAAATAATTTTCTCCCAGATTTAATAATCACTTCTGTGTTGCCCCTCTCCTTCCAGGAGGAGCTCAATATCAGCAGTTATGTTCCTTTTGTTTGTATTTAGCTTTATATCCATAAATGATCAAATGTGATGAAAGAAATCCCAAAACACCAGTAGAAGTTGGTCTCTAATGCTAATTGCTTTGTATTGCTCAAGTAATTTAAAGAAGCAACCATAAGCAGAAGAACGCATTTTACATACCAATACTTTTAACAGGCTAATGGTACTTGTAAAAATAGCAACAGCAGTCCGTTCAGAACTGCTAAAATTATCACATGGCTGTTAAATCTTAATTGTGGAGCACAAGGGGACTAAAATAACAAAGTAAAGGTCTGGCCTTGCTCCTGTCTTTCTGTGTGTGTGAACTATAATGATTTTAACAAAAATTATCATGTCTCTAGCAACGCATCTTATATCAGCCACTATTTCTCATTCTGTACTAATATTACTAATTCTATAACGTGGCATAATTTTCTGAAACTTGAGTACTTGCACAGCTTTTGTGTTCATGATATTGACTTTTGGCTTTTTGTGGTACAAGTTTCTCTAAGTTACATATTGTAATACATTTTTCAGCAGCTGCATGATAGAAATTTTGTCAGCAGCAGCACAGCTTTCTGCAGGTGCAATTCATAGGATGAGGCAAATAGTGAAAGCTAACAAAGCTGTAATTTTATGTTAGGTGTCCTAGAGCACTACACGTGTGCAAACTGCTGCTGTTCTGAACCACAAGATTGGTAATGTCTTGAAAAAAGTGTTTCACTGTATTTACCATGCTAGTATTTTTCATAAACTTTTGATGTATTAGAATGCCTGTTAGATTTTACTGATGTTTTCAGAAGAAATCAAACTGAAAAAGCAGTAAGTTCAACTACCTGGGCTGTTCTGTCAGACATAATTGCAAATAGTCTGGCTATGACTGTCTATCAACTAAAATCTAGTTGTGTCCTCGTTTCTGATGCTTTCATATACAGTGATAACACTTTGAAATAAGTTCTTTCAAAGAAACTTGGTATTTCTTGAAGAGATGAAAAGGAATATAATTTTTTTGTTTGTATCCTTTCCTCAATATCTTAGTGAAGTCGTTGGTATCTATAGAAGTAACTTAACTTTTAATTACATGGGAAAAACCATACATATATTTTCATATGTGTAGGTTTTAGACCTCATGCAAAATTTCTTGAAGACAATAAAAACTATGCAATTAGTTTATTTACTTGATTGAGACTGAATGATGAATGACGTACTTATGTATATCTAAAAGTTGGGAAACGTCCAAGGACCCTTATTGCTAACATGATGGATGTACTAATTGCTAAGTCCTTGGATTTGTCGTCTTTAAAAAGGCTATCTGGTCCTAAGTTCCTGTTGTTTATACAACGTGGCAAAGACAAGGACTTAAATCAGGGTCACTAGTTTAGTGAGATATGTAAACGAGTTCCTGGAATTGTAATGAATATGTAAACGATTTCATGGAAAATTAATGAATAGGTACGAGTTGCTTGTATAAAGAGGGGACTGAAAAATCCCGTCAGTGTGCATGACTTTGGTGGAGCGATCCCCCATGCACCCAGTGCTGCCGAATAAAGATAACCTCCACTCGCCTGTATATTGCTGACTGATTCTCCAAATCAAGATCACTGTCAAAACTGTGGGGGAAATAATAGTGTGATTGCACTAGAGCATCACAGAGTAAACCAGTGAGTAGCTGCTTCTTAGCAAGCTTGTTCAGTGAATATAGAATTCTGCCTGCCTAAAATGATGATGATAACACTAATAAATGTATTCTATTTAAAGTTGTATTTAAAATGATCTTAAGATGAAATGCTTTTAAAATTAAACACATAGTGAAAATTCTTTCCATTTTTCTGAATTCCAAGTGAGTAGAATTAATTTGTCCAAAACTTCCAGAAATATGTCTTTAAATGAAAAACAAAGCCAAGATGATTTCATTACAAAAGATGGCGACTACTTAATGAGGTGATAAACTGAAAGCAGTTAAATTAAACTAGAAATATTTCTGCAGCCTTAAATGTAGTAGGAACTGCCTGATGAAATGAGCATTATAAATAACTCCGTACTCCCCCAATCCCCTCATTTGGCAGAGTTGTTTTGCCACTTAGTTATTTAATTTTATGAAGATTACCAGATCTCCAGACTGCCAAAATACATGTTAATTCATCTTGTTCATCTGAAATTGGTTAAAAGATGACAAATAAAATACATGAATTCATTCCTAGCCTTTGTTTAGCAATAGTTTGGTGTTCAGTTCCAAAGTTTGTCTTATTTCTTTGACACGAGTGTGCCATATGCCACTGTTCTCTGCCTAAATCAGAGGGGAATTGTGGACCAAGTGAAGGGCAACTTTTATTGAGTAGCTGACCAAACAAGCAGAGATGTGAACATTTACTTCTTTTAATAAAGAACTTTCCTCTTGACTAAACAATCATGAAACCACGGTAAATGCAAGCCCTGCCATTTTAATTATCAAACACCTGCCCATCTTTAAGTGACTGTCTTGAGTAAGAGAGGAAGAGTCTGAACGGTATTCCAGTGGCATGCAAGCCTCTGGGCAGCTGACTCAACAGTTAGTGCTGAAGTCCATTCCCAAGGCTGGAAAAGCAGTAAGCAAAAACTCATTTAAAAAAAACCTAAAAACCAAACAAAACAAAAACCCCCAAACAAACCCGATATCAAAAAGTACTCCCTGCTCTTAAATTTATTAACTTCTGATTATTATTATTTATTTATTTATTTAGTTATTCCACAGTGAAATGTATATTAAAAACAGAGGTTACAAAACACTTGATTAAAAATACTGGTAAATTGGTGAGGATGCCATGCGCTTAACTCCCTTGTATAATTAAACGGCAAAAGTTCCCCAATTTCCATTCTTCTGAGTCTGACCAAAGGAAAGAGACAGATATTTTGACAGTTTTGTTTTTCATTCCTCAAATATGGTGTGTGTCCAAAAGGTCAGAAGCTTTCTGTAATGCCTACAGCTATTGCTTTAACTGGTCACTGGGAGCTGGGGCCTACTGCTGCAAGCTGAGGCAAAGTGGATGCCATGGCAAATGTGCTGCTTAACTTTGGGCAGGTGTGGAGTATCAGTGTTTTGTAGACAGCATCAAGCGGATGATAATTTCCAATTATTTAATGGAGATATGTACCAGAAATATAAAGAAAATTGATGGGAATAGCTGAAGGGAAAATAGTGCATACTTTGTCAACAGTAGTTAGATCAAAATGGCCTGGAAGAAAAAGATAGTGCTATAGAGGAGTTGTCAATAGCCTGACTTAAAAATACCCCATTTTAGATACGCTTTTGTAGCAATTCTTTCTAGATAAAGAATCTTAGTGGGCTGTTACTGTCTTGATCTTCATGCCCAGGGCTGTAATATGTAATTCTCATCCCACCATTAGACTTTCAATCCATTTGCTTTTATTGCAGTTTTCCATGTTAAAAACCGAGTCTCCCAATTCTCTTTATTGTCACACTTGCTCCTGAAGTTATGTTCTGGAGCTCTGTGGGTTACATGCTTTTGCTGCAGATATGTTTCTACTGTGCTTTCTTAAGGTGACATTTAGGGACACTGATTTTGGTAATGATAAGAAACCAAAAATGAACTATTCAAAGCATAAGTACCTCTTCACAGGGAAGAAATAAGGATTCATTGTTTCTATATATAATATAATTACAGGTAATATACTTAGGAAGTTTAAGGATAGCTGTCTCTTTCTGAGGGGAAAAAGTTACGCCTCGTTTTTGTCTCATATCCAAAAGGAGGGACTGACAGAGAAGTGTTGCAACTGCACTCCTCGTAAACCTGGAACTGCTGAATGTCCCAGTTGAATGCAGGACATTCTTTTCTGTGTTACCGTATACATCCGAGTGAGGCAGCATCACAATAATCCTGATTGTTTTTTGTTCACATTAAGATGGTCAGACATGCTGGATACTGTTGTGATAACTCTGGAGTATGTACCTCACCTGTCTAGATTTGTCATAGAGTTCATTCTTGTATCAAGAAGACTGTTCCTCTTATTAAGCAATACCCACATTTATTTACACCAGTCTTCTGAAGAAAAGTCCATATTAAAGGACACTCAGGCTTTGCAGTGGTTTGGGTTAGGTCACTCCAAAGAGAGTTGCTGAGGTAGTGTTGCTTCCTACAATGCTGAGTCAACAATTAGATGTTAATTGCAGAGTTGGTCGCAGGTGTTTTATAAATATCTTTTTATGCTAATGACTTCCCAAAATGAGAAGTTTTTCAGGATCAATGAAGCTGTTAAGGGTTATAAGAGTGGCAGATCACCACAGAGCTGAGGCCAATCATTGCTAGTAAAAATCAGAACATCTATTTTAACCATTTATTTGATTTCAGAATGATGAAAGGACAGTTTCATCAGCTAAGGAAAAGAAGCAAAAAATAATAATAATAAAAAAGGCACAGAGATAACGTAAATTGGTAGAGAAAAATGATGGAGGCTGTATGTTTATGTTTTTGTGGTTTAAAATGGGTACTATTGCTATGACAGTTCCTTTCCACTGCTGGTGATTCATAAATCCTGTCACTTTTATCCTTACCTTTTGTTCAATACATGGCACAGCAATTGCCTTCACTTTTTTTACTGTGGTTAATTACTCTCAAACTATTTAAAGTTTTACTTTTTTTTCCCTGTAACTTACACATATCTAAAGAGAATAAACCCCAGTAACTATAAAATTGCCACACCAAAACTCTAGTTTTCTCACATAGTAGACCTTTTCTTTGATTGCTTTTATTCACTGACATCAAGCATCTCTTTAACAATTACTTCCGTGGTTTAGAATGTTTTAATTGACTGACTTGCTTTACTAGTATACTGATTGTTAGCTGTTCTATTTCAGTAGCTAAACCACAGAAGATTTGCTTAAATAACTTGGAAAAATAGGGTTTAGTATTAATTTTCCACTAGAAAATTGACTCTGGCAGTTGACTTCCACCTTACCCTTCAGGGACTCTTAAAATGGGATTTAAAATGTACATTAGTAAACTTTCTGTAAGTGTTCATAATTTTGAAACTAATCATCACTCTGTTAATATCTCTTTGTAGGGTAGGTATGGCATAAACTACAGACCCATCTTCTCAAAGTGGTAATGGAATATATTGTTTATTGACTGCCTGGTTTGGCTGTCATGTAATTTAAGCTTTGCAAGAAGATCCTGTATGTGATGCCATTATAGTTTTGACAGGAGTGGGAACAGGCTGTGTTTTGTGTTCTTTTTCTCTTGAAAACCTCACGTGAAGTATGTGTTTTTGATAATTTTATTTTACAGTAGTATCATGTAAAAGGAAAAACCTTGTTTCACCACAGGCAGTTAGAAAGCATCAATATTTTCAGGAAGGAAAGGTGATCACTAGTTTTAACCTTAACAAGCAAATGATGAAAGGTGAGGAGCAGGAAAATGTGATTACACTATGTTTATCTAAATAGATATAGAAATGCCTGAGTCTGTCTAAATTAAAGCAGAATTGCAATAGGTTTTGCAGGTTAATCCAATAAAATTATTTCTTGAAGTATCTACTAGGAAATTTCAATTATAAAATAACTTTTGTAAGTAATTTCCTGCACAAGACTACCCTATGAATGTGCTATGTATGTTTACACTAGTGCTGAAAACCAAGAGAATGTTTAAATTTTCTCAGACTCCTTGTTAAAAACAGAATGGGTTGGCATCGTGCGACTTTTTTGACCTTTTGTACTATTTTAAAAACATCTGGAAAAAATTGGCATTGCTGAAAGATTGATTTACTTTATCACAGCTATAGTACTTCGGTGTTTCTCTGAGTTGATTGCAATTTGATGCTGACAGTTCCATTGTGACCTGAATACTGGTGTAATGTAAACTGTCACCAGTGACATTTTTATGCCCTGACAACTTCATTTCTGGTGTGTGGGTAATTGTAAATTAGGTTAATAGACTTTTTAGCTAGAAGAGAGAGATCTTGTTCACCTTGTTCCTGAATGCATGTTAAGTGTGTACAGCAATTACTCATTTTGTTTAAATATTTAATATTTTACCCTTAATGTTGCACTTGTCACTGTCAGTAAGTAATGATGTAACTTTATCTAGACGGCTGAGTGTCATATTGCCTAACTTGTGTCTGTTCCTCCGCCCCCCGCCGCCCCCCCCCCCCCCCCCCCCCCCACCCCCCCCCCGATATTTTCTTATGTGAAAGCTTTCTTATATGGGAAAGTAGTATGTACTCATATCTGCAAACCTACACAGTAGTGACTTACAACCTTTCTGAAAGCATGTTTCATCTATAATTAATCAGGCAATGTAGTTCACAATTCTAGATCTTTATACTTTACAAAAGCAAGTAATCTTCAGTTGCACTAACATAGTTGATGTATCTAAACTAATCATTTAACAGTGATTTTTATAACTGGGATTTTCTCAGTTTGCTCTGTACGATCTTTGTCATGATTGACGTGACAATTTTATTTCCAATTTTCCCTATTAAAGCTTCATAATAGACTCTGAATTAAGGTTTTACCCTAAGTATGTAAATGAAAAGTGAACTGGAAATGATTCAGCAATTTATTAGATGCCTTCTTGGAATTTGTGCTTACATAAAATACATAAGACTACCTTGAGAAAAGAAAGAATTATTTCAACTAACAAGTTTTAGTAATTAGATTGTTGGATAGTTTCTTGATGCAGTGGGAAAACTTGAGATTTATTTCCCTCTCCCTCCATTCAGCTTATCCAAGACAGAAGCTTATTTTGTTTTTATCAACAACATCCAAGAACAGTTTTCCTGTTACTGCACCTGTACAAGGTAAGAAATATTTTACTAAAAATAAATAAATAAATAAAACTACAGAAATTGAGTCACCTATGGATTGTTCTACACTGGTTTTCAAACAGAAGGCTGCCACCCCATTACTAGAAGTATCTAGAGACTAGTTGTGTAATACAGTCTTAAGCATCTCATAACTCATGTGTTTCTATCATGCTTGAGAATTACTTGCTTTTAATCTTCTTTCAGAAGTTTAGAATATCTGAAGAGTAAAAGACAGTGTTGCCCAGTAAAGAACAATTACCATTTAAAGATTTCACTTGTCCTGTGGAATAAAAAGGAAATGCAACCTTGGACCACATAGTAAAAATAAGAGTTGAAATACATTTAGGAATAGTTTGTCCTAAAAGATGACTCAGATTGTCATTATCCTCATTATAATAGTTTTCTCTAATTATGGGAATTCAGCTTTCTTAGATAAGAACCCACTGAATAATTTCATGTAAGAAGGGATCAGTTATGCAAACTAACCAACTGTATTCTCAGTATGTGTGACTGGGAAAGCTTTAGTTTTACCAGTCTGATGTGTTTTGTGGAAGTAATACATACCTGTTAATAAACTATTATTTTTTTTTTTCTCTATGCTCCTCTTGGAGCGTAAAAATAGCATGGCTATTAAAATAGATTAAAGTAGTAAAGCAAGCAAAAGTTCAGACTTATTGCTAGTATTTCCTTTTGTAGGCATTTTCAAATACTTGAGCTGTGTACCAGTATTGTGGGGATCTGCTTTAGAGGCTTTGCCTTCAAAGCTGGAGAGAGGGATGAAGACCTTTTTTTAATATTAATTCTTTTGTATCTGAAAGTGCTTTAATAGAAGAACAACTCCTTTACTATATGTGTTGTCAAACAGTTCAAGTACTGTATTTTTCAGTCAAAGTCAGGATGTAAATATACTATTCCTCTTTCATCTGGCTGTGTAAATTAAAAAGGATTAATTCTTAAGTGCCTGATTGGAGTTTTATGGCACCGGAATTCAATGTTGGGTTGCTTTATCATGGCAAATGAAAGTTTTGTAGATACGTTATTTTGAAGGCAGTAACCTGATGTATGTAACTGCAGAATGGTTTAGCAGAACTAGCTTCTGCTTGCAGTGTCTGTGAGTGTGTTATCACTGGCCTCAGATACAGTAGCGGTAACAAGAGTCATTAATAAATGACATAATGATCTCGGTAAAGGGGAGATAGTATTCTATGTATTTATATGCATAATCATGTTTATGTAGTGAATATACATGTACACTTTAAATTATTTTTGCAGTAAAAGTATGAGGTTCATGCTAGAATGTATACAACTAATCACCAAGAGCTTTGAGTGAGGGATTTTGTAATCTGGACTACAGGATGACGTTTGTCAAAGTTGCATCTTTTGATGGGAGTTCAAGCAGGGCCCTCAAATAGTGTAAAGCTTATAGTATTCCTCTGGTGTGCCAGGACCAAGATTTCTTGGATTCACTTTGCTTGGGAATGCATCCTAACACAGATGATAATCTCAATGTAAGGCTAAATACCAGCATGGGACCAACAGTCAACAAGTAGTTTCCTCTGTTACCAGCATCCTTGAGGAAGGATACCTGAGAAAATCCATTGCAAGGCAGCTGGTCAGGCAGAGAGGTGGACTTTAAACAGTACAGAGAACATGGATTTCCCTCACTTGTTTTCCACCTAGATTCTTTGTGTTCATAGCTGCAATGGCCATTTTAAATACTGTACATAAATATTTTGATTTCAGATTAATTTTGAATTTGGGGTGATCTAAGGTAGTAATAACACCAAGGATACAGAGAATGTAAAAACTCAAACCTTTTATAGGGCTCAGAGTGCTGTTCTAGATACTGTGATACTGTTGTTGCTTTATGCCTGTGTCTTCGTGGCTCCTTACATAGTGGAAAGAACTTTAATGGCTTCTGTTCTAGAGGAAGCTGATGTTTTAGAAATGAAAGATTAAATTTTATCCCTGAAGCACAGTATTAGTGTCTGGGTTTAAGCCCTTCAGAATCTGTTCCTGTTTAAATATTAAGCTATTCAGCAGAGGAGAGAATGAATAGGACAATTGCATATCAGAATAATCTGTCCTCATTCCTCGCCCCCCCCCCCCCCCAGTATTACTTCATGCTGCGCTACTTTTATCAACATTTGGAAAACTTCAGTGGTGCAGGAGTCTACCAGGAACTTTTAATTGCCACTACAACTCTAGAATATGTAAGTGCCCCCCACTCCCTGAACAGCTTGTTCCCTGTATCATCCCTTGAACAGCAGAGTAGGTTCTGCCACTAAGGCCACCTGCATTTTCTACAGTTGTGTAAGCAGTTTACTTTAGGGAAGTTCAGTTTGCTCCTTGGCTGTTTGCTGAGCGTAACTTAGTATGAAATATTAGTGTTCTCAAAATAGCATTTAGATTTTAAAACTCCTTGCTTGTGCCTAATTCACACACAGGCTTACTTCCACCAGCCTTTTAGAATTTAAAGAATTTGAGTTATTCCTTGATGGAGCACAATTCTTCACTGACAAAACACTGATACATTTGTTAATAACAGTGGAAAACAAGAATAAAACCCCCAGAACAGTATTGCAAAATATAAGTAATTTCGATTTGCCTTGAAAAAACCATAGATACGATTCTGGAGATAAAGGGTTACATTTTTCTTGAACAGTAAAAGACAAATATACTCTGACATTAAAAATTTAATGATACTGAAAGGGGGAAGAAAAGTAACTGCCGGATGGAATCTTTTTACTTTGACAGACCTGGCTTGTTGACTCAAACTAAGAAAGATGGAAAGGCATTTTTGTAACAACATGAATATGATGGATGGGAAGCACAATCAGCAGTTTTGACTAAGATCTACTATCAGCCAACACAGTACTTGATCCCTGTGGGTTCAGAGCTTTCTGTGCAGCTCTGGAATCTATGTGTGTTGCCTGCGTCATGAAAGCACAGGGAAGCTCCTGGAATGTATGACAGGTGCCTTTCATAATCTTATTTTCTCTGAAAAGGAGGATTGATTTGCATACATTTTTTATTTTTTCTGAGTATGGTGGAGATATAACCCTAAAGCTATGACTGTAGAACGGACTTCTCATGAAGGGGAAAACAAACAGAAAGAATTTAAAGCATTAACAATTAATTAAATCCAATCTTATTGTGAAAGACCATTATTGCTTCTTCAAATAAAGTGGCTGTGGTCAAAAACACTAACTAGAAGCCTGTCTATATTTTGAGTATCTTACTCAACAATGGCATTTATAGTTTCCAGCAGCATCTTTTTTCATTGAACTTGGTACGTCGCAGGAAAGGGACTGCCAAAAAGACCACAGCACACTCTTTGCATTGGGAAATTACAAAGTGTTGAACTTTGTTTTTTCTTTGCTGCTTGCTTGCTAACTGTTAGAAAATAAAAGCTCAATTTCTTCGTTATTTATCTTTTAGTTATGGATTTGTGTAGCCAACACCTGGAGTCCAAAACAGTGATGAGATAAGCTGAAAGCATGACAAACTAAATAGCTTGAAAGGGAGTGCTTTAAAGTACAGTTGTGTAGGGTTATCTGAAAATGGTCTGAGTTGTCACTGAGGCCCTTGGCTAAATACTGTAGACGAGAGCAGCAGTTACCATTTGGTGTGAGATTCAGCACTCAGTTTTGTCTTAGAAATGAGAAGTAAAAGTTCAGATCTACTCATGGAAGTTCATCTCTGCTGAGCTGAAACTGGTTCAGTAGAATTGAATTCAATTAATGGTAGTAGAAGGCTCTTGCCATTTAATTTCTCTGCTCACAAAATGGACAATTGTCCTGGATGAGTTCTGCATGAGTTGCTTTGATCCAGTTTCTCATTCATACTCTGGTTCCCGTAAAGATGATTTGTCTTACAGGGAGAGTGTTAAACTCTAGAATAAAACTCTAGTCTAGCCTGGAATCATAGCATAATAGTATGTCTTCTGGCTCCCAAACATTAATGTAGCTTTACTCAAAAATACATGAAGTAGCTCTGCTTTTTATTTTGGATACAGACAGTCTCCCAGTCAACAGAAGTGGTAGATTTGAGTGAGCTGAAATAGTTTAGAAATTTCAATATTAAATTTAATATATTTAAAATATCTTAAATAAAGATATTTAAGATAATTAAAGTAGCAATGTTAGGGTAGGTATGCTTGACTGTATTGCTACTGATGACATAATTTTCCCACGCTGATGTAAGGATTACCCCATCACCATAAGTAACTTCCATGTCAGTGAAGATAACTGGACTGATCAGAAAACTATTTAAGGTGGTTTCAGATTTGACACACAAATGTGATATGCTGATCAGGATGTTCTGTCACTACTCCTGTAAGATGCTTTTCGTCATAGTCTATTTGGAGAAGTAGGATTTCAGAGGTCTCAGATTTTGCTGTGTGCTTGGTATTATTTAGTGACTCAAATCTCCGTAGTCAAGTACACAATGATTATCTCTCTCTTCTCTCTTACTGCTATTTTCTTACTCTGCTTCTGTTTTCCATGACTTGGTGGTACAGAGCTGATCTCAGATCACAGGCAGGGGGTTAATATCTTGTAGTGATCTGGCAGGACACTATGCCAGTAATTGTCATTGATGGATTGACCAGCTCCATCACTTTCCCTGCCTTGGTGTGCCAGAACTGTTCTCAAAGCTTGCTTCCTCTATCTATTTGTATACTACCTGTCCAGAGGAAAAATGGAAAACTTAATTACCAATGACAAACTATCGTGCACCTTTCAGAAGTGCTGATGTATTGTAGTGGTTTTTTACAAAAATCATTGCTAACATGAGGAGTTTCTTTATTGATGTACAATATTTCTGAATGAATTGCATTCTCCAAATGTTTTGTCATACTAACACAGCAAAAGATATTCTTTATATTGTTTCTCTTCATCTGTTGAATACCATTTTTTCAATTTCCGAATCAAGCAAAATATAATAAAATATAATAAAACATAGTGTTAACTGTGCAGTTAGGGTTTTCAGATTTTCTAGGTGTAGGTGCAACTGTGATATTGCCCGTTGTTTTGGTAAGTGGCTTTAGAACAGGGACAGTGGTAGAGTTGAGAAGACTGTCAGAGAAGCATTCAGATGTTTGCCAGAAGCAGTGACAGGAGGCTGCTAGTCCAGAAGAGTTATATTTGGCTGAAGAGATAGCATGTCTTGAAAAATGAATGGAGTTTGCATGAACAACTGGAAGTGATTTAGTGGTTCCCTTACCAGAAGGGTCCCAACTGAAACAATTTTCTGTAAAACTTGGTTAAGCCACTGCTGTGAAATTTTCCTTTAATACTAGATGAGATGGCAAACTTTAATATCTTTCTGGCTTTACTCTTTAGATTTCACTATTTGTGAGGATGAAATATCTTCCAAATGTTCATCATAAATTCTTATAATAGAGTTGTAGAAAGAAGGCAAAATCTGTGCCAAGCAGTCTTGAACAGCATACTACTAATACACTTAAGACATTTCTCCTAGGAAATTGGAGCCCTGTAATAGAAAGCATGTTTTCAGATTAATCTAAATGACTGTATTATTAGAGTGCAATGGGATACTCTCAGCCAATCAAGAATACTTTTCCCCCCAATCAACTCATGGGGTGAAAAGCAGATGCATTATCTGGTTCCTGTTGATGGGAACCAGGAGGAGAATAATCAGCCAGGGGTTATCCAGTAGGCATATGGATGATGCGCAGATAAGGATGGAAACAGTGCAGTGTTTTCCCCTCTCATTTATACTCATTGCAGTCTGAGTTGCGTAGATGGGCCCTGATGAATAGCAGTGCTATATGATACGCAAACTAGTCTGGGAATGGAATAGTAGTACAACCATTACGGCCCACTGAGAAAACATTTTGTTATAATGCTGCTTGTGTCTAAATTAATCTGAATTAATTAAGCAGATATGTGGTTTGTCCATAGGACAATTATTAGGTAATGACATCGAGTAGAAAAAGATCTGAAGTGCTTTTCTAGGAAAAGGTAATTTAGAGGCTCCATCGTAGTTCTTACTCAAGTCCTTTCTTCCTCCCTCCCTGCATTTTGGGAACAAAGAGGTATTTCAAAATGAGAGAAAGTAAGAACTTTCTTCTTCTCCCTAACTTGTTTTACAAGGTCATTTGGCCAGTTTGGATCTGCATAGACTTTTTGTACAGAGACGTGTGACTGTTGGGAACAATCATGAGTTTAGAGTGAAGAAAAAGGAGTGCTTTGCTGTGTTGTAAACTGCAGTTACTGTCCTACTAATGCACAGAGGGTACACTGGCATCTTGGTGCAGGTGATCTCATGTTGCTGTGAGAGGTCATCGAGGAAGGGTAGTTAATGTAGGTGACATGTCCCTTGTTGTATAGTATCTATTAGTGCCTGTCTGACTTTGGACAGGTTATCTGTGCCTTGCATAACTTTGCAGTAGGCTTGATGTAGTCAGAGAAGAAAGATCTTGTAGAACATATTACACAAGATGAAGACTTCTTGGGGGAAAAAGCTTGCTGTTCATGGGGCATGGCAGGTATTTTCCTCCTGCATAACTCTTTGATGTGCACCTGCCCTTCTATCGTACTTACAAATTGTGCAGCCATAAAGTCAAATATAACCCTTTTGGGCAGGGAAAAAGAGTAGTCTAGAGAGGGAGTAGAGTATTCATATAATGAATAAAGGCTGAAACATGCTGCAGGTTTTAATTAAGCCTCCAGAAACATTGTGTCAGAAGAAAGTAGATACCAACATGAACTGAGTACTGATCTACTATTCAGAGATCATAACCTTGGTCTAATTACATTATTAGTATATAAATTATTGCATGAATTATTTATTTAAAATTAATATTACAGATATTAGTTGTCATTAATAACTTGGAGGTGCCTTTTTGTCACAGAAGAACAGATTAACGTTATAATTACTGCATGAAAAATAGATATTGATGAAAAATTGCTGTTTGAGACGTATCATTGTCATTACATTATGTATTTTTTCTGTTCGCTTTTCTCTGTTCATTATTCTGCATTTCTAATTATTGTCTCTGAGAAGAGCTGTTAACTTTGTGATTTATTAGTGGATATATCAGTATGGGATATTTTAGCACCTAAAAGAATAGAGATGCTTGGTTACTTATGGAAGGTAAGACAGAAGAAACTGCAACAGCTTAATAAAGTAACTTGTGATTATTGTGGCTATGGTTTTGTGAATCTGTGCTGAGTCACATGCTGGTCTCAAATAAATGACTTGCCATTTGTTTTCTGTGATCCACGCCCCCCCCGCCCCCCCCCCCCCCCCCATTTTCTCTGAGAAGGCAAGGAGAATCAGCAGCATAATGAAAGCCATGATACACATAGCAAGAAATTAGAGAATTAGAGGTGTTGACACTTTAATTGTTCAGTACCAACTGTTGGGCAATACTAGCTAGACAACAATTTAACACAGAAAAGGCTTCTCAGTTTGAGATCTTCAAAACAAATGTGCCTATGTTGTAATATTTGTGTAGAAATGTTAAACCCCCTATTTTCTGGTGACCTCCTGAAGCTGCTTAGAGATGAATAATACTGTAGTTAAAAGCTCACTGAGGAGTACCCCTGTAGACTGACTTTTGGAGTAGAAAAGTCTTTTGCACATGAATCAAAGAATCCTGATTTATCTTTGGTTAGATAAACATTTGGGCTCGAGTAGCAAATATATGAAAACAATCTTCCACTACAAAATGATTTTAGTGAAAGAAACCAAGACATCTTTCTGTAAGTGGCTTATCCACAAATTATACTTTCTACTTGTTTGCTGCATGCTACTTTACTGTATTCCATATGTGGATGTCCTTTCAGATGTCCTCTGTTCAGGAGAAGCTCAGAGTTAGGCTAAATGTTCCTGCTGTGTAATTGCATGCTTTTCTTACCCTTCATGCATTATGTATGTCACACTTAGGTTTTTAGGTGTGTTTCAGTGTTTTTTTCTTTTTTTTCTTTGTTTTTTTCCCTGTCACCAAGCAGTCACGTTTCTGTTAATTCCGGGTCATATGTGAATGGTCCAAATAAATTATTTCCTAGCTTTATCACTAGAGGAACAAGAGGGTAACAGGAAAGCTGTTCTGCCTTTCGTGGAAGACTGCTGTAATTGGCACAACTGTTCTATGAAACTAATAAACTGCTGCTACTGCTAAGCAGTTGCATCGCTCATTAAAGATGCTTTTGCAGCTGATTTGTAATAAAGCAAGGATTGACTTGTCCTAGGTTTTAAGATTAACAGAGGTTTGAGAATTCTAAAAATTCTTGATAGGTTTCATTCTGTCACTGCAAGTCTGGTGTCTGATGATGATTATGAAGATAAATACGTAACAAGAAGCTAGTAGATTTAAACTGTTCTTTTCAGCATTTCACACATTTAATATATTTATTTAATGCTCAGGAATGGACACCATGCTTTTCTGGTACAATGAATCATTGTCTTATGAAGAACTATACAAAGTTACTTTCCTGTCTGTCAGAGCTGCTGTGAAAATTACACTTAATATGAAAAATGACTTATACTATGAATAAGTGTCACAGAAATTAATACAATACTTAGCTTTAAAAAATAGATGAGCAAATCCTGTAATGTATATACTGTAATATTTATTTTTTGTTTTGTTTCAGAGGTAGTTAAAGGAAAACTATGATTTAGGACTTTACTGTTGCCTGCACTATGTCAAATAGACTGGATGAAATCTACAGCAGCAGATGAACTCTTGTTAAATTGCAGTGTATTTCCACATTGCGTAATGGGCATTTTTCTTTAACACTACAGGATAGTTTTCTTACATGTAGGGATGAAAGCATTATGTTTTGGTTTTTTTGGTTTTTTGTTTTTGTTTTTTTTTTAATTTATTTATTTGTACAAACATGGATAGCAGGAACTGTGTGTGTTGAGGCTGTCATCAGGAGCTATGTGTTGCTCAGTCACTTGATCAGCTTTTGATCATGGTCGTGTTGTGATTAAGACCTTATTTTTAGGTGGATCTGAAGTACAGATATGAATTGTCTTAATCTGAATGGTTAATCCGAATCTTTGATATTTTGGCTAAGTTACCTGGAAAAGTATAACCTCTTATTTTCTGTAGGAGCAGTCAGTGCTATGTTATCTGCTGAGCCTATTACGATAGGTGTATGTTTCACAGATGAAGAAGAAGGATTAGCTTGTTTATTGATCCCAGCATGGGATACATGTTAATAGTGTTATAAACACTGACAAGAACTGGTTGCTTCTGAATGTGCACAAAAGGATAAACATTAGCTACTTTGGTTACTTGCTGATGGAAATTATCTTCAGACACCATACCTAGCTGACCTACAATTAGGTGTCATGAATTAATGGTTTCTAAACTCCCTAGAAACTATTCTTAACAGTTGTTTCTAGTGCCTGTGGTTCTGAGTTGTAGTACTTTTGAGTACTTAGTTCTTTGCCTATAAAACAAGAATAAAGCAAATTTTCTGAATTACAGTAATGATGCCTGGTGCTGCAGCATTGCTTTATCAAACTTAGTGGCAGTGTTATTCTGACACATGCAAGGATGAGTCAGACAACCTGGGCTCTTTTCTTGCCTCTGCTACTCATGTGTTCATGACCCCAAGCTCTTGGTGTCAGTTCTCTGTAGCTTGCTGTGCACGTGTGTATAGGCTTTTTCTTAAAACACAAATATACTTTCACACACATACAAAGGATAAACATGTTAGTTACTGGTAAACAACTTCAAGATATCTGGACGGAAAATACTATAGAACGCAGAATGCAGGGGAGGGGGTTGATGGTAAGCAAGCTGTCTATGCTCAAGTTACTTTATGGGCTGAACCATGTTTCTGATCCTGCTTCAGTAGATTCTACTAATCCTGCTTCAGTAGAAATGTTTTATATATATCAGTACAAGCAGTTCAGGAGCAATCTTTCACAGGGCAAATATTTCTTTATTGAACTTGGCAGTAGCATATCTCTGAATGAAATTGAGTAAGAATGATCAAGCATGATAGAATGTATTTTGAGAAAAATACCCTGAAATGTAAATAGTTGGAAGTAGAAGTAGAACCAACCATTCAATTTGCTGGGAATCCATTTCTGCCTTCCATTTGACTAGACCAGCTGCTTTTGGAATTTCACTTAGGTTGTAGCAGTTCAGTGGCAAAGCCACAAAATGTATCTACAAACCAAAATACTTTAGAACAAATCCTTATGAATCTGTATTGCTCTTTTGGGGAAGTGAAGATTCAGTTAACTGAAGAGCAGTTTGGTACTGAGGTGTGGCAGAAGTGGGGTTTTTTTTGGTTTTGTTCTTTCTGAAGGATGGAATTTCAATAATCTAAACACAACAAACTGTGCACTAAACTTATTCTGTGCATGTGCTTGGTGAAGTCCAGTATGCTTTTCCTTGTACTTGAGAACTGAGTTTTACTGTTATGGTTAATACTACTCCAGCATTTAGACAGTTAACTCTGACAGCAAAATGAATGATGTGTGTAATGCCTCTGTCAATACAAGGATTTTGCCTGCATTGTAGACACATATACCTTTCTACTTTTTTGTCTGTGTACAGATTTCTTTTTTCCATAATGACATGGATATTGTATTTAGTCCTTATTCTCAAACTAAACTACGTGGTTCTTCTAGCAGGAGCTGAGTTTTTCTAGCTCTAGGAAAAGTTATTCCTTTGCAATTTACTAGATTTGCAGGTCAGTTACTAGACTGGAGGAAAAAGAGGGGAATTCCTTTTCTGAGTAAGGTGTTGCAGGTGGCACATACTTCTCTTCAACGCAGTTTGAACTGATAACATTTCCATGCTCACTTCCATTTCAGCACTTAGATGAGCCCATTCTGAAAAGGTGAATATAGAAAGCAATCTAGTAGCACAGTGTATACAGTATATGGGTAATCATGTATACTTTGTGTATGCAATTAGTCAGACTGTGTAAGTCCTCAATGTATTTGTTTATAAAAAGTAGAACAACTTACTTGCTCAGCATTTAAGAATAGACAGACATAAACTCTATAAACACAAAGTCCTACTTTGTTTACGTCAACTATGTGCCTGAAGAATTTATCTCAACAAAATATTCTTGAGTCACTGGATTCATATGGACATTTGTATATTGATAACCTTTACTACGCAAGTCTTCCATGCATTTAGAATAGAAGTGAGAGCGCTCTCCTGCTGCATACCCTATACATTACCATATTAGTCTCACTGATTTCTTCTGAAGATGTTTTTAATTACTCAGAAAACCCTGTCTTCCTTGATGATGAATGAAGACTTGCTAGTTGTGACCCTCACCTGAAAATTAAAACAAAAGACATGATTACTACTTCAAGAACAGTAGCTTCTACTAATTATGAAATAACTGGCAGAACAATTGAGCTGCTCCATACCTTTTCAATAAGTGCCTCTGAATTATTTAGCTGTATCTTGGAAGTCAATAGGTCTGCAAAAGCAGGAATATTCTAACGGAGGTACTCTGAATCACAGCATGTAGGACTCTGTCCTTGCCTTACCACAGTTTTTCTTTACAGGCAATATGCAAATTCAGCTGTTCTCTAGGGAAATGAATAGAATCACTGGTGTTGGACCATAGGCATTATTTCTGTTATCACTCGTGGGCTAGGGCAGTCCTTCAGAACATGAGAACGGTACTTTATTTCTTTTTCTACCCAAACAATTTTAAGCTGTTAATCTCTTCTGTTCATGACACTTGTGACCTCCATGCTAGACGATGTTCTCTTTTATTCTATCCTGTTAATTCTTTTCTACTTAACAAAAAAAACCCCAAACCAAACACTTACTGACAATCACAATCCACTGCTTCCAAGATGAGTGTCCAAATCTTCAAAAAATCATACTTTTTTTTAAATTCTGTTAATATCTCCCTATTTTAATACGAAGTGGAACAGTAGTTTTCTGCTACAGACAGGAGTCTCCCATAAGCACACCACAGAGCCTGACATTATGAGGTCAGTCCAGCGTATTTCAGAACCTGATTGCCTGTGTGAGAAATGTTGATTGAAATCTTTGCAATTAAGCAGGCAAAGGAAGAAAAGCCAGATTTAGCTCACAGTTGCTAAGGATGTTCTAACTGTGCAGTTTGATCTCCTGGAAGGGAACAGAGCTATTCCACCCATTCTCTGTTCCAGCATTTGTCTGTATTTACTTCCAGATTTTCTCTGCTGACAGGTGCTGGAAGTGAATTCTTCCATTTTGAAGGGAGTGTTTTGCTTCTCATAACTATTGTTTGTTTTGACAAAATGCACTAGAATAAATTTTCTGTTAAATGTTGTGATTTTTATACACTCTCTGAAATTCAAACAGAAAATCGGTTAGTGGAAGCAATTTGCTGTGAACCAAAAATAAATGCCTTCAAGTTCTGAATTTGTGTGGTGCTGGGAAGGGGAGAAAGGAAAAGGTCAGATAAATGTTTATTGGAGGATTTGCCTCTTTCCTGCTATTAGCATTGGTTGAACAGATTTTAGGGTGTGTTGGGCTGGTTTTTATTTTGTCTGTTGCCTTGCTTTATTTGTTTGCTTTTGAAATAGTGACTTCTTTAGAAAACACACAAAAAAATATTATACAATGTAGTTTAGACTTGAATAAAACTTTTCTTTAGCAGAACATGAACAAAAGTTTTCACCAGTAACTTCCTATAGTTAATGAAATAATTGCGTGCAATTTACTTAGCAGTTGTGTTGAATCGTTGTTTTCTTGTGCAGTGGTGGTCTTTGCTATAATCATTGTCCACTGAGATCACATTTGCACCGCTAATGGAATAGTTTCTATATAAAGATCTACAGAAGGCCGAAACTGTTGGGAAGAACTTAGTTGACACTTCAGCGTCTTCAACGATAGAGTACTGCATTACACCAAAATCAATCATGGTCTGCTGCTGCTGAGTCTTCACAACTTGCTGGAGGGCAAATAAACAGTCCTAGTGCTAATGTACATCTGTTAGGAGCTGTAAGAACAGTAGTGACTGTGAAACTCAGTGGCTGAAATACTAAATGATGATTATTCCTGTAATGTGTTTTGTGACTCTTTCATGTTTTTCTGACAGCTTCCAATGATGCGGCATGTTCATCTTCTTTTGAAAAATGTAAGAAAAAGGCAGCTCCCTTCTTGTTGTGTGCAGATTAGTGTGTGTGTGAAAGATAAGTGAGGAAAATTATTATACATGTTTAAGAGGGAGGAGAACCCACAGGAAGACATCAGGAAGAGCTGAGGGGAAAGGGGTATGTGGGAGCACCATTGGGGGCTGAAAGATGAACAGATAGCAGGTCAAAACTAATCCAAGTAAAGAAGTTCAAACAGAATAAAATTAAGCTAAAGATGTCAGGAAAAACACTCCCAAGAAATGGCAGTTATCAACTCTAAAGTCTATGTTTGCTGTTTTAAGTCTAAAAGCATAGACAGGATGGTTACACCATTTTATCTAAAACAAAATATCCTAAGAAGGAAACTACCAAACCCCAAACCCAAACTTCTTGTGTTCCCACTGAATGTGAACTGTCACACTTGAATTTGTGTTGCCAGCCTTTAAATTTCCCCTTCATGCAATTATGATATTGTACTACAGTACCTTAAGAGATGCATCTAACTTTGCCTGTCCAATTCTAGAAGCAGAAATAGAGAAAGAGCATGGTTTCAGGAAGTTTCTTTGTATGCCAAAGGTGCTGATGCTTTTCTGCTGGAATGTACTGAAGTTAGCAGGAAACAGTTACTTAAAAGATGGCTAGAGATAGCTTTGTAATATTTCTGTGGGAATTTCTTAGGTGTAAGCTAAACATTAGCGAGGAATAAAATTTTGTCAATGGCATTTCTGGCACCAGATGCCCTAGAAAATAGGCACTAATATTTAATTTTAATTTGACATTTCAGCCTGCTTCTTTGTAAGTTTTTCATTTTCAATATGAAGAAAGAATGTTTTTTGTGAGGTCTTTTTCTTCCGTGCTGCAACACCACCACCCCTGCCCCCGACCCAATCAAGTCACACAAGTGTCATGCAAATATGCCTGTAATAACTGAAATATTTCAGGGGGTGGAAGACCTCCAAGCCATAATTACTGAGAAAATTCGGTTCCTTTTCTGTGATCTATTCTGCCAATTTTTCTGGAAGTTAATTTCTTCTGTAGGCAATCAAGAACGTTTAATTTAGGGAAAGTATATTGCTCCATCTGTAAAATGCACTGTTTTCACTGCAGATTGTGGTTCAAGAGAAAATTATGTTTCATTTGGTTCATTCTTTTCATCACAATAGTCTTTGATGTGCACAAGTGTAGAATACTTGATAGCTGAGCAGCCATAGGATACTGGATTCATCCAGATCAATCGTTAATGCTTTTCAGTCTGTTAATCCAGGAATATTGCTGGGTTCGCTGTAAATGTCCCTGTCGAAACAAACTTCCTTCCACTGTATGTGAAGTTAGGTAACATTTCAGTTTTCACTTGGCACAGCTTCTGAGTCAATGAGGATCCCTTACACATTCTAGCTTTGCTGTACTTTGCTATAATTAAGACAGTTCTGATTATAAAAATAGTATCTGTACTGAAACGGTCTCCAGATTTTTTGATTTCCTGGAATTGCAGCAAATGCATATACAGCTGAAATGAGCTCAAGATGAGCAGACAGCCTGGAGAAGCAGACAGTACTTTCAAAGAGTAATGCAAGATATTCAAGATGATTTTGTACTCCTTGTGTTTGGCCAGCATGACCTTTTCAGTAATGGCTTAAGGATTTTTAAGGATCCCTTTTGGCTTTGAATCTGAGGAAGTGACAGCTTTGTGAAGAAGGAGAGGGAGGACCCATAACTTAAAGCCTCTGAAGATGCAGTAGCTTACTCTTACATACTGCTGACTTGACTGCTCACTCTGCTGGCTTCTCCCTGGCTTCTTGAATTTCTGCTCCCTGCTGAGTTACATAATGAACGTTCTCTGTACTCCCACACTTTCTACATGCCTTCCCACACAGCCTCTTTCTTCTGGTAAAAATGGACGGAAGAATTCTAACTTACTTGTTGAAAAGCTTCACACAATGCTGCTGAATCACATCTCAAAATAGGAACAAATCTTTCAAATTCTCTTTAAAAATATCACCATGCCACAAAACCCAACAAAGCAAAACACAGAAAAAAACCCTCTACACAAAATCTTGACCCACCCTATGACAAAACTGACAAGAGATTGTAGAAGGGCAAAACAACTGTGATTCAACTCTAATTCTTGCAGCATCAATCTAAAAGAAAGCTTGTAGCCTAGCTGCCATTTTTAGAATAAAAATCTGTAATGCAGTTCACATGGCTATTAGATGGCATGAGCTGGTGGTGGACAAGTGGCACAGATACTTGATAGTCAGAAATGTATAAAACCCTCACTTTCCAGTAAATGTAATAGTGAAAGCAGGGGAATTTCCAGTTGACTCTTGCATATTTGTCTCTTTGAGTGGTTTACAACTGGACTTGAATGGAAGGAGGTAAAGCCCGTTAGCAAGACCTTTTACTGGCCAAATTCCAGTAGCTGTTATTTTGAAAATTGCCTTGATATTTTGATGACATCAGAATCTTCACATTGCTGGGAATTAAGGTAGAGCATTCTGACAAGTACTTCAAAGCCAGTTCTAAATATGCTCAGAAAACCAGTGCAAATTCACATTTTGAACCAACTCTCAAAGTGTGAAAGCTTATTAGGGCACATTTGAAGTGTGCCAGGACCTTGCTAGGCTAAAGTTGGAACCTGTAACCTTTATGTGATGGATATTAATTTGCCAGGTGATATCAAAGTTTCCAGTGTGTCAAGCATCGTTTTCTTTCATAATTTTTTCAATAATAGAAACTGCCTAAACAGCAAGAACTTAGATATTTTAGGGATGCTCTAGGGAAAACTGATATATGAGAGAAATGGAAGTTGGAAAGCATCAACCTGGGTTCTTGCAGATTCTAGCAGCCTTGTCTTCTGGTCTTGCTTTTTAGCCCAGGAACTTTCTGTGATTTCTTCTGATGAAATATAGAAGACATAATATCTTCATTTTTTACTTTATTTCCTCACTGTGATGAGTAAGGCTTCTGGTTTACTCCTTTTGCCTCCAAGGTCCCTATCCTTAGGACTGCCCATCTGCACCTATACCACAACACTCGTGCTTAATGGATTTTTCCCTACCCTGTATTTTGGTTTCCAGGGAGTTTCGTAGGTGGGTGTATTTGGCTCTTCTCTAGAAGAGACAGTTTCTTCCCTTTGTCAAGAACACAGCTGGACCAGGTAAACTGTAGGCATAACTCTTTGCTTTACAGAATAAGTAAGATATACTGAGGAAACTAGGGGGGAGTGTCATCTGACTGTACAAAAAAAATTATTTTATTATCTTTTTTCCTCAATAATTTGTTTTTAGCTGGCACCCATCAGACTAATGTGGGAGGACTCAGTCATCGTAATCTGTCTGGAGTTCAGTCACTGTTCCATGTTTTTGGTTTCTGGCCAGACTCGTAAACCTTGATGTTGTCTCCTGAGAAGACATGTTCACAGTATAGTTTTGTAGTGCCTATGCAGTACTAAGTCTTTTCATGGTGTCGTGTGTGGGGGGTTTGGTTTTTTTGTTTTTTTTTTTCTTAAAAAAGTTTTTTTCCATGCCATATTCAGAGAGGGAGCTTAGTTTCTTTCTTTTCTTAGCATGCATTGCGCCAATAGACACACATGGCTTTCTGCATACCTCTCGTCTTTCTTCAGTATTGACAAACAGTATTCTTCAGTATATATATTTATATGTACTTCTAGCAGTATAAATAAATAATGAACTATACATGTACTTCCCTCAGTAATTTTCTGAAAGCATTTTGGGAATGATGATAAGTTTTTCAAACTTAATTCCTTCTGTTTTCCCCTTCCTATCTCTAAAACTCTCACTCTGAAGTTCTTCATATTTTTGTCCTGTATTCTCATGGCATTTTGAAGGGCATCAGGTAAATTTGTTCTACTGCTTTTAACTTTCCAAATGCCCACCTCACCCCACCCGAGTTTTTCTTATTAATGTTTTCATTAGGTCTCTTGTCACATTTGTCAACTTGAGTATGTGTGGAGGAAATGACCTTTAAATCACGCAGGGCATTGTTGGTTGTTTTTTTTTTTTTGGGTTTTTTTTTTTTGTTTGTTTTTTTTTTCCCAAACCGTTTCATTTTCTAGCTGGGATACAATATGCAAAAATTATTTGTGACATCTCAATCCCTGCTTGTTGCATAGGTAGACAAGAATTTCTTCTATGTAGTCCTCCTGCAAGATTAATGAATGGGTTTTGCTTGACACTTGCGTTATTTTCTTGGTCATCGTTAAATTCTGGTTGGTTACTGGTGTTCCTTTTCAGTACTTCTTGGGTTTTGCTTATTTTCCCATAGTATGACTTATTTTCTTCATTCATAGTTGAGAAGAAACTTTTCATGGTTTAAAAGAGTGCAAGGAATTAAAAGCACTGTGACTGACTCACCAGCTGACTAGATCTTAACAAGTATACACAAAATCAGAGTCCAAATATACACTGTGTTTATTATCAGCTACAATCAAAAAATAAGGAAAGAATGGCCCAGAGGGTAGGGACTGTATATGTGTCCTGGTTTAACCCTCAGCCCCACCTAGCAACTTGCTCACTCCCTGTGCCCCGTGGGCTGGGGAAGAGCATCAGAAGGGTAAAAGTGAGAAAACTCATGGGTTGAGATGGACAGTTTAATAAGTAAAGCAAAATCCGTACACACAAGCAAAGCAAACAGCAAAATTAATTCACCACTTCCCATTGGCACCAGGTGCTCAGCCACCACCAGGAAAGCAATGTGCAACTTGGGAAGACAAATGCCATTGCTCTGAATGTCCCCTCTTCCTTCCCCCAGCTTTATATGATGAGCATGACTTCATATAGTATGGCATATCCCTTTGGTCAACTGGGGCCAGCTGTCCCAGCTGTGTCCCCTGCCAGCTCCTTGTGGCCACCAGCCTGCTCACTGGTGGGATGGGGTGAGGAGCAAAACCAGCCCTGAGTCTGTGTAAGCACTGCTGCTTAGTAACTAAGACAGCCCTGTGTTCTCAATGCTGTTTCTAGTGCGAATCCAAAACATAGTCCCATACAAGCTAATGTGGAAAAAAGTTGACTTTATCCCAGTCAAAGCCAGCACAATATGCTATTATGGTTGGTGGTAAAACCATCAATAACATTTGAGTTTCTTTTAATTTTAAAAGGAAACTCATAGTTCTGGGGTTTTTTTTTTATGTTCAAATAAAAATCCCTACAGTTGTGTAAAATGCTATCAGACACTTTTTACTGATAAATTGCAGCAATCTCTATGAAAGGGCTACCAAGTCTGCCATTCATCACATGTGCTAACTGCTTCATCATTTTGTGGGTCATAGCAAAGCACTGACCTGTGAATTCTGAACTCATGTAATGCATGTTTTGCTTTTCTGGAGTACTGTGTGTGCACACTCACTGTTTTAATAAAAATCAGTAGAAAATCTGCCTTGGCACTGAGTATTTTTTGGGTTTTTTTGTAACTTTACATTAATATGGGAATGCAGGAATACATTTTATACTATCTAGCATTGTTTGATACATCTTTTGAGGGGGATAAAAACTGATTATATTCTTGAATTTTGGTTCCTTCGAACTCACTGACTGTCTAAGTCTTCTCATTATTGGTACAATTAGCTGCTTAATGCAGGATTTAAAAGAAGATCTTTTATGTAAGCCTTAATGTAGGAAACAAAACTAGTGAAAGAAATACAGATCTGTTTGATTCTCATCTCTAATAGTGATAACTAAGTGTGATTGCATCTGGCAGTAACTTTTGACTACCACTAAGGAGTGATTAGTGCAGTAAGCTGGCCATTGGCAGGGTGTTTAAGAGCCTCACACATCTTGTTTGCCAAATACGGGTCTCTGCCAATTTGCATTCATGAAGGAAAAAATTGAAGCACTCTCCATATTAGAGAGACAAAACCCTTTTATTATGAGACTTGAGTATGAGAATAGCAGGAAGAGAATGGGCAATGGCTACAAACCCTTGTCAGTCTTATATCTTGCTGGCCTGTAGTATTCTGGGCATCCTTATAGTCCACCTACCATCTATTTATCAAGAATCCCAAAAGTGTGTTTGCACAACAGCAGGTACGCATCAGTCTCAGCTTGCATCCTCTGCCAACAGATTTCCTACTGCAAGAATTACTTAGTCATGTTAAAATAATCGTTGTTTTTTCTATGGTACCTGAACATCTTTGTACAAACTTAACACAACTATGACTTGTGTTTCTACCTGATGTTCTGTCTTTCATATTGGCTTCTTATAGCATTGATAAAAACACTTCATCTCACGGAGATGATTGCATCTTCCTTGCACACTCCCCCTTTCACTTGTACTTCCATGCTATTAATTCTTCTTCAATTGTAAAGGTTAAGATTTGATTAGCTGAATCAAGAACACCATGTACATGTTAAATGCAGCCCAGGACCAGCCCCAGCCTGACACACCACACCTGTTTGAGATACCTACTCCAGAGGGTTTGCGTCCTGCTGCCCTGCAGGGAAGGGACCTTCTGTTTGTGTAGACAAGAGATCTAAGAAACCTGTGTGCCAGGCCAGACATAGTAAACTCCTGCTGTTTGTTGCTGTTGTCTTTTTGGTTTTGTTGAAGTCAGTAATCTGATGTATGTTTTATTTATGGTATCAGGGAAAAGCATGATAGCTCTGTTAATTGTATTTCCCCCTTAAAAAATACCTGTGTTCTTATAATAGAGAACAAGTCTCTATTAATTCTTAATCCAAAATTAGTGGTCTGTTCTCTGTATAATGTAATTTAGATGCAAAGACCACTGAATCTCTTAAGATATAGACTGATTATTTTTCCAGTGCAGCTCCATTACATGGTTCTGGTGGTGCAAGTTAGTGCTACAATGTAGACATTGGATGGTAATTGTTGTCTCAGGAGACCCCAGCAGACCACACAGTCTGTGCTGTGAATTTTCTATCTGTGATGAACAACAGAAGCACAGCAAGACTAGTGCTGCCATGCTCCAGCAACACCTGGGTAAACAAACAGTTATCGGGGCTCATAATAAGTTGTTGCGAATCAGAGCAGCACTGAGAAGTGCATATATTTGTTGATAATCCTGAGAATTGAAAAGTGCAGGAACTCCATTCTCGGATCTGATAAGGAACACCATGTAGCTGGAGCCAAAATATAACTGTAAAGTTGGCAGTAGAAAACAACAGACAAATCATATAAGTCTTTACTGGAGGAGTTACTTGTTTCTCATGTACATGGACACATCCATGTCCAAAGCTAGGTGTCAGTTCATACCTAACTTGTTCTGTTTCTACCCATTTAAATGTATTTTCTACAAGCTGTGTTACATACCTATCTCAAGTAACTATCCTTTACATACATTGCAGTTTCTTACTTTGTAGTGCATGCTTCCTAGCTTTTTCTCATTTTATTTTCTGTAGCTTTACCTGCATTGTAATTTGACAATTTTCTATTTTGTTGGTATGCCAGTGTAGTAATCCCCAAAATTATGGGAGAACCAACTCCACATTACAAGGAGCAGTATTTTGTTATTGTTGTCCCGTGATGCTTTAAGGAAGCTTTTAGTAATAAAATGAAAATAGGAGACCATTTACTGTTTTACATAAAACTACCAACATAAAATATCTCTAGGGGGAAAAAAAAAAGAACCCAGACCAAAAAAACTTTGAATTATGTTGTTGGTTTTCTGAAACATAATGAATACAAAGTTTCCAGTTCCCCCAAGGCCTGATTTTTTGTGCAAGACTTTAATTTGTCCAGAGGTCTCAAGCTGAGATTGGAGCCAAATAAAATTATATGAATTGTTGAGGTAAAGTAGTTTAGAATCAATTTTATATCTTATTAGACAGGAAGCAAAAAACTTTCATCTTTTAGAAACCCCTTCTATCCTTTCAAATGAGTATCAAAAACCAGAGATTTGTTGTTACAATAGAGGCTTGTTTCATCCACACACAAGGTGTGGAAGAAGCATCTGGTGGTTATTTTGTTATTTCTAAAACAAAGAAGCTAGTTACTCTGAGTGGGACGGTCATGACATGCTCTATTAGATCTTGTCCCGTTCTTAGAAAATGCCTGAAAACATCATCTAGAAATAGGAAAAAAGCCCTCTTCTCCTCCTTTGTTCTTAATTTAGAAAATTTCCAAGTTCCAAACCAAACGTGAGGCAAAAATTTTTAAGTTGGAAATACAGAAGGATAACTGAAATGTTGAATTTAATGTAATTATTTTACTCCTTTTTACCATGCAGGATGTATTTGGAAAAATCATTTATTGACTTTGAGGGTGAAAGGGCTTGAACTTGCAGTTTATTTTTTGTGTTCTCAGGAGGAAATTCTGTTTAAGCTTAGTATCAATCATTCATGCTTTTGGAGTTAGGTCCTCAGCCTGAATTATTATATCATTGATGGTTGTAACCTGTGAGTTTCCCATCCTTCATGTTTTGCATTGTGCTTAATTAAGATTGGAAACATGACAGCATACCTTCAAAAAAACCTCCACAAATAAACAGGCTTGGAATCCAAGGATAACCACATGATTGTAATTCAAAGGCTGAACAAGAGGAATCATTTTACTGCTGTTACTGGATTGATGTTTTGCTATAGTTTTGTGACTGCTTCTCTGTAGACAAATTCCTAGTCCGTGTACAGGACTGGAAGGACTGGGGTTTTATTTGGGGGGGGGTTGCTTCATTAAAATCATATGTAATATCCACTTATTACTACTTCACTTCCTGCAAGGAAATTAGGAGCCTGATATTTATAAACATGTCTTAGGCTGCAAATATATTGATCTAATAGATACTTCAGGTAGATCTAATGCAATTATGCTATTCTATTAGAATATGGAAGGTAATTGCTTTTATAATTAGTGTATTTTAAATTTAAATTCAAGTGGCAAATTATAAGAGTTAAAATGGAAAATAATGTACCTGTGTCTCGAAATAAGAAATAAACATATTAGAGTTCTGTCAACCCAAAACTAATTCTGAGAGATGACAAGGACTTTCTCACAGCCATTCTTTAATAACCTTTGGAAGGTTGCCCAGGCTAAAAATTGTGAATTGCTGATTTAGGACATTGTGATTTTTCACTACCAAATTTTAATATGGTTCAAGCTAAAAAATTAGTGTTTGTAGCATTTGTTAATTTATACCTATATACACTTTTGAATAATATGGCCTTACATTTTTCATTGACTTATCCTGTTTTCTGGTTTTTAAATGGAAATGATATTTCTTCTTCTTTCAAAATCAGATCATATACTATTTCATTTAAGTCTATAATAAACATGTAAGACTTTGATAGAATATACTATATATGTAAGTTCTTGTTACCAGTGCTAATGATGTGAGAGCAAAAAACAGTAAAACACTACACCGCACTAAAAAGCCTAAACTGGGATCTAGAAAACTTGCATTTTGAAAATTCATTGTTCTGTTAAATTATTTCATTCCTAGTTCACCGATGATTCCAAAGCTTATTCCTAATAATATGGAGAACTTGTTAGCCCTTTTGTTCCTTACTAGGTGCTTATTTCCTTAGCGTCAGAATTCTGCTTTTACTTGAACATGAAGGACTTCTCTATTGCTTCAGGACTCTCGCTGCCCAGAGAAATCAGTAGTGTTTTTGGCAGGCTGAATTCTGGCTGCAGACTACTGTTGGTAGAAGACCCTTCCATCACTGACCAGTAATCCAGTAACAGACCTTATGCTAGGCAAGGTGATTAGCTTTCCTTGTCTAGGATGTTTTCTGAACTGCATTCCACTGTTTTGCACACAAAATAAAGCAAGCTGTGGTAAGTAATAGGCAATTCCTAAACCTGTTAGCAGTGCCAGAAATTAAATTTCAGTCTATCGTTTGTAGTAGGCACAACTTTCTGTTCCAGCTTTGTGTTCTGTTGTATAGCTTTCTTCATCTTCTAAGGGCATCTGAAATTGCTGATCAGATTACCCCGTTCTCTTGCAGTATTAAGCTACTTGTGCTCTCAGAAATTCTCGTGTTCTACTTAGAGCAATTTTCCCATTACTTTACCTTACCAATTAAGTAGTAAGTAGACTCAGCAAATACAGTGTGGACTGACCATCTCTTCAGGTTAAACCACACATAGGGAAAGGATTGCAATGGAAGACTGAGCAAAGGCAATCTATAGCTTATCAGCTTATGTCTTTCAAAATAACTTTGGCGTTACTTTGGGTCAGAGTTGGTGTTGAAAATTAAGTCTGAAAGGTATAGCTTCTGTAGGAGCTGAAACAACAGCCAGGGAGTAGCACAGTGTTCCTGACTGTCGCTTTCCCTCTGCCAAATAATATTTTAGTCACTTATGTTGTCTCATTTTCTCAGAAGCCTCCTTCTACTGAATGACACAACCTTTCTGGGCTAAACATGATGTGCTATAGTGTTAATGTCTTGCTCCGCAGCAGCAGTCTTGTGTTTTATGTTTCAGAGAACATCAAGTCTCTCATTCCTGTTACCTTAGTGACTAGCTCCAATTCTGCATATACTGAAAATTACTCAAAAAAGGAGATAAGAATATGATAACACTTGAAGGTACTGGTCATTTTTTGTTGCGATAGAAGGGAGTTGAGAACATACTTGCACTTGTAAATACTGATAATTTTGTTGAAATGAAAGCTAGAATGGTATTAACTAATACATTTTCATAAGTGTCTGAAAGGAAGGACAAATAAGAACTTCATCTCTATGAATTTTCATAGCTCACTTCAAAAGGAAAACTGGTAAAACACAGAAATGTCTTGCAAATGTGTAAGACCCCTAACACCGTTACACATACTTACTTCTGTTGAGTTTTGCTGGAGTGAAAACAGACCACTTCAAAATGTGCCTTTCTCTTTCTGTCTCCAGGTGTATGATATCAAATCTTTAAAAGCTCCTCATGCAGCACCATTGCTGGTATTGTGCTTGACATAGGTAATGTGCCACATTAGAAGTAAACACATATATTTTTAATTCCTAGTTTTAATATTCTTTCTCTTTCTGAATCTGCCCAATTACAGTACCTTATGGACCTGATATGATTGTTACAGAAATGCTACCTCTTCTTGTACCTTTCTTGTGTGTCAGTAAAAACCACAGAATGAATAGTACTGTGAAGTTGTGGAAAAATAACATACGCAAGAAAACATTGTTGAATAAAGCAGTCAGTTTTATGATGGGAATTTTCATTTCTGTGCTTAACTAACCCATATCATACTGAAAAATAGTTTTTCTGTAGTCCATGAGTCCTTCATGAGGTTTTTAACCTATATTCAAAAACTACTTCAAGTGGAAGACGAGTTTAGCTTGCCTGGTTTTCTGTCTATTTTGGAAAGAAAAGTTGACAGCTGTGCTCTGTTCCCAGTCTAGTGGTAAATGATCACAAGGTCAGATAAAACAGAGGACTGTGTTGCACTTTGCCTTCTCCAACATAAAGGCAGCAGTTGTCCCTGGGTAGCAGGTGAGGAGTTTTGTTCTCTGCCCTACTGATACTCATACATTCACAACTGGAGAGATGTAAAATAATGCTTATGGTATTTAATGCTGCAAAACCTTGAAGTTGTTGTGCTTCCACCCTGTCACAGTTGCAAAGTTCTCTGTTACAAAGACAAAGGGTGTACAGTCAATGTAAATATATAATTAATATGCTAATAAATACTTGAAACTACACACAGTATGCAGAATTAATCATAAATTTGAATATGAACTGTTGAGCTACTGTATCAAGATAAAACAGGCTATTTCTTTAACTCTTCCCCTGCTGTAATCATTAATGGGTGACTTCTGTGAAATTTTATTTTTTTGGTCTGCCTTACAAAGATTTAACAAACAACCCCCCCCCCCCCCCCAAACACAGTGTTGTTAAACTTGATACATGCTTGGAGGATAACAGAAGTTGAAACAAAACTTAAGTATTGCTTATATGCTCAAGGTCGAAATCCTGCTTATTCTATCATGTCTGTAAACTTTCTGGTGAATGTGCAGGTGAAATTTTGCCCCTGGTAGAAGCTACACAGGAATAGAGAAATGTTAACTGTGCCCTTGCTGTAGCGATGGAAAAATAATCTGAAGTATCTGCAACTAAATGTGCTGTGTACACTCTTACAATGAAGCATATGCCATTCACAGTAGCTACCAAATACAGAGGGGCTGTGGGGGTCATGGGATGCTAGCATAGATTAGAATCTGCTGAGATATTTCTTAGTGCCCTGGATAGCTTTATTATTTATCTTGCATCATTGGCAAGTTAGAGAAGCACAGAGTACTAGCTACTTCCTGTGTATGTAGTACAGATACTCTCTTCTTAAAGAAGCTGAGGATTCAGATTATATTAGATAATTCTTTGCTTATGTGAAAAAAAAGTCTAGAGCACAGTTTCTTCTCAGTGAAGAGAAAGGAAAGAATAAAATTAAATATGTATTTTGAACAGATGATTCAAAACAGCAGGTTGTAATATACCCTTATAGCTTCAGGATTAATGTGTGAAGAACCCTTGGAAAACAGATTTGATCTGCCTTTTTATACATTATTTTCCCCTCTGTACTCCATGCTGTTTAATGCTTGCTCTATTGTATCTAAAGTAGACCTTTTTTTATTTCCAGTTCCTTGTCGGTTAATGTTCATCTTTGCTCTGCTCTGTGTCATCACAGTTGTTGCTGGGGTAGTAGATTATGATTTCTGCCATTAATAATGATACCACTATTCCAGTTTCCAGAGCAGGTGGAATTGCTGAATAGGACTTGTACTGTGGATTGATTATCTTCAGCTCAGGGAACAAAAATATTAAGGTAATTATGTAGTTGAACACTACAGAGTAGACTTTTGGCTGTAGTTCAGATTGTAGTTTTAACTTTGACTTTTACTTCCAAATTATAGTTAAAATAAAAGATTTTGTGGATGGAAGACCTCCAGAAGATTTCATGGTTTTTTTGGTTGGTTGGTTGGTTTTGGTTTTTTTCTAGGTGGTTAAAAACCACCACCCAAACATATCCCAAAACCTCAACCACCCACAATGCAGTTGTGTGTTTTTTAGAATACCAAGTCTCAAAACCACCTGCTATCAGTCTTCTTTGAGAGAGACAGGAGGTAAAAATTCTACACTAGTTTATGAAGAAGAGAAAAAAAACCTGCCAAACCCTCCTGTGGTACCTCAACTGTTGTAGCTGATTTAGGGTAAAAGGTGCAGCAGTGTTTCTATGCCTGTTTGATTCTTAACAGCCTTTTTAGTCCAGTGGATACCATTTGGATATAATCTTTACTTGTGGGACTGATCTCTATGAAGATTTTGAATGCCTGAGGAAAGGCTTGTGCAACAGTAGGAGATTTTGCTCCAATGCATTCTGTTGGACTGGGAAGTGTGTAAATGTCTTCCTTTCCCCAGCTTTTGTTTTTTCTTCTTCCTTCAATTATTTTTTTTCTCTGTAGATGATGTAATTTTGGGAAATGGGTAGTCTATGTCTCCAGTTCCAGTACACTCAAGAAATTGTGAAACTGGGCAGATAACTGGTACAGGTGGTACAACTAGTGGTATAGGTTGGTCTAAACCAAACTGTTACCTCTTTCTTCTGTTTGCTTTCCTCTCAGAATATTTGGCTTAAGATTTGGATAGGTGTCTGGCAGTTGTAAATTTTTCCTATTCACTGTATTTAATATTAAAGAGAATATTTTTGACTACCAAATGTTTCAATGCTATTTACTTCGCATGCTGAAACCTGTATCTCTGTTCAGTAGTCAAACAGCATATCGGTATGCCACACTTCAATGTGTGATGAAAAATTGGTGAAGTCTGATATCTTCCATTTCATGCTTCTGAAAGACAATTGGGCTGGATGTGTCATTAAACTATTATTGACTGAAAATGTAATGTTATTTGGTTTTCTACACTAAAAGGAAACAAAATTTTCTTTGGCATTCTCCCTTCACCATAAGCAGTCTCACTAGGAAGATCTGTGACAGAATGACAAGCCTGGCACAAATACAGACTCCTCTGAATCTTTGGAGTTTTCATAATCAAGTAATTTTGTATCAAATAATGTGTGTGTACCTATACATGGTTCATTGCTGCTATATCTAAAACCCCCAGACATGTTATGAGCTGATATGACTAACAGCACTGGGCCAAGTTGTCCTTTGGAAGTGTCACACTGCGAGCACCAGTGGACATGTGAGGGATGTAGGAACTATGAACCAAATAGGCAGTGTGTCAGTGGTTGCTTTCAAGCAAAGAACCACACTGTGCTTGCAACAGTGAGAGATTTATTTCCCTATATCCCAACAAGTGTTACAATACCCTCTAGTTTACCTTTCAAAACTGAAAACAGAGCACAAAGCATCCTACTGATAACCATGGAAATGGGCAGTGTTTGTGCTGAAAATCCATGGCTAGTAAACTGAAGGAGGCCATGAAATCAGGACAGAAAATACAAATTAAATTGCTAGATTTCCTTCACAAGGAAAAGATGTCTGTAAGACAAACTTTTTGATGTACAGTAGATATAAGAAGGAATATCTGTTCAATTGTGGCAATGTTTGAGTGCAAACAAGATCTGTGATAGATGAGAATAGTACACTTCCAAGTGTTCATGCTTTGCAGATGGGCTAAAACAATAAACAGAAAGCTGAAGTGAGGATAATAGCCCCTGAAAGCCTACTGAGATTGTAACTATTGACTGAACTGTGCTGACTGTATCTACCAGCCCAATTTTATTCTTAATGTATTCCCTATTGCTTTACTTGTTTTGTTCCATTGCAACATCTATGTTGTGGAGGAAGGCTTAAAAATGCAATGCAAACTATATGGTTCCAGCTGCTTATCTGCTCTTGAAAATATATTTTATTTATTTTTAAAGCTGAATGCATTTGTTTCTGTATATTACTTGAAATTTTTATTAGAAGTGAAAAATAAACACGTTTATTTATTGTGATTCCAGAACCAAGTACTCTTAATCAGATTCAGAGCTCTCCATATGATGCAACTTTGATCTCTTCGAAGAAGCATATTATTTGACATGAATATGAATAATAGGATTTCATATTTTTCCAGGCTGAAATATTTGCTGGGCTCAGGGTTATGAATCTTCTGTTGATGTGTCGAAGACGTCAGAAAGCTTGTTTAGAGAACACCTGGCTTTGCAAATACATAAGGTAGTTTTCTTTACCTGCCAAACTTTTGTAATTGAGGATTTGCCATCTTTTGATTATTTTTTTGTCTTTGTTAATGCAGTGTTAATTTTATTTTTTTAAACAAGTAAATTTGATAAAGTCCTATTTGGAAGTGGAAGTACTGCTTAAATGTTTTTCTTCTATTAACTTTTGCTTAGAAAATAGTTTTTAGTGTTCATCAATTGTCTCACCCTCTGAACACACAAATGTTTTTCTTGGGCAAAACAGTGCCTCTTCTTTCAGGCAGCTCAAGGTCCATTTACTGGTCACGTTACTGATGAATTCACAGCAGTTTCCCTCTGAATCAGTTTGAGACAAGGACTGTAACCATTATTATGGTGATGGTTGAAAAAAATAGTTTTTTTTAAAGCTGATAAACTAATTGACAATGCACCTGTTTAAGGTTAAAGTGGATTTCATTGCTGACAGATGTTATGTTCTATCAGATTTGATGTGACAAATGTGCATGTTCCTATGGTTCACTGAAAACTGTAGGAAACCATGGGCAACCCTTCCTTGAAAGTATTTTTGGCTATATAGCTAATCTTAAGTTACTCAGAATGAGTTTCGTTTTCTTATTTTGCAGCTATTAAGATCACGTTAGATGATACATCATCTAAATAGCTAGACTGTGTATCTCCATGCTTTTACATCTTTATCCATCTAAGTTTATCAGTTTCATTTAAAATGTTAAAATTTTTGTGGTTACCTCAGTTGATACTTCATTTGTGGTGAATGGTGAAGCTGCATGTAAACCACAGTTAGGAAAATATTCCCCGTAGTTCTGTGAGTGTTGCTGCATAATGTGTTTACTGGGAGGGCACTGAATGTTCTTACGAGGAAACAATACAGCTACGTATAGGAAGGCTTTTAAATACCTTGTGTTCTATATTCATATATTTAATGAACACTTCAAATCTTTCAATAATAATAATAATAAAAAAATTAAGGCGAGGAGCACATCTGTAATTAATCATGTCACATTCATAGTTTCCTTTCAAAAAGCTCCTAACTTCTTTCATACTTGTACCTCTAAGGTAGGTGTCTTGAGCTACCAAGAGAAGTGGCTACCTACTGAACAAATTGAAGCTTCAGACATCAGACTAAGTAAAGTGGTAGCCTCAATGTTTTAATTTGAGGATGGAAGTAGAGAGGAACACAAATGAACAATAGGGACTCAACTGCTTCCCTGTGCCAAAGGCATACAGATTTTTTGGTATTGCTGTTAATACAGACTGACAAGGCAGCTGCTTAGGGCTCTGCCTTCCTTGAAGAATCCCACAAGTATCCCATGGTAACAGTGAGCTGTTGCACAGCATACAGTCAGGTTTACTCCGCTCTGGTTACTTGTTGCTATCCTTCAAGTTAAGTAGCAGTTTCATCAAACTTCATTACTATCTGTAAGGTAGAGTATTGAATTTATTATTTTCTGCACAAGTAGGGCATAGTCAGCTGTTACCTGCTTGAAGTCTCAAACTAATTTCCTCTTACTGTCAGCACTTTTTTGCTTTCACATGTGCTGTTGTTTGAGTTACATTGGCAGTATGAAAGCACCATTGTAGCAGGTGCCTTGGGTTTGAGTGCTAGAATTCAATAAAAAAAACAAAGAGGATTTTTGATTAATACTTTAGCAGAAATTGTGATGTTAGTAATATTTGGTATATCTAAGTTACTAGTTTTAGAATTATCACATTATTTGAGTCAGGCACTTTAACTAAGAGCACTTTACTCACAGGCTTTGAAATTTTTATAGTCCCTGCAAGTCTTTCCTGCCTGCTGACAATAATCCCATGACAGAATTCACCCTCCCCTTCTTCTCTCAACACTTCTAACAGCAATTTTTATGAAATATCTCAAGTACCCAAGATGCTTCTACTGAATTTTACAAAATCTTATAAGAATATGTATCTCACTTACTTTTACCTGTGCTCATTCACATGTGTTGTCAGTTAGAAAAATACTGCAAAACCATTGGTATTTGCCATTATCAATACCTCAGCACAAATCTCTTGCAATCAGCGCAGTTAACAGCTAGGGTAACACTTTTCTTAGTTTAGTTATGCCCAAGGTACTTCTGTATTTGTAAGTAGTTTTGAATTTGTAGAATTACATATAGATCACTGTCTGGTTATTGTTTTCAGAGATCAAATGTGTACTTCCTTCTCTGGCAAAAAAAGGACCCTGATGCTTGAAAATTCATTAATCATAATTAGTTGCTGAATTACTTCCTAACTTCTATAGGAATTAATTAAGGAAATGTCAGGTTTTACATGCATTATGTCAGCTGATGTTAGATGTACCAGCAATATCTATCAAAAGTGATAGTAGAAGGAAAAGATATTCTGTTGCAGAAAAGTGTTTTGTGGTGAGAAGGATGTACTGCTTAAATTTCAGTAAGCCATTTAGCCTTCATAGACTTAAATAGCTGTGAGCAGTTAGATTTTAACTTGACCTGTATTTCTGGTTTTTTTTCTGGTTATTCATATAAAGGAATGCCTATTTCAATCTAGCAAGCCCATTGATCATTAATTTACAATCAAACAAAATGTGAAGAGCAGCAGCAAATAAAAAAGCTTCCCTTGAATAAAAATGCCATCTGTCAAAGTCCTGATCGCATGCAAATGAAAATGTTAAACCACTGTGTTTGTGTCTTAAACCAGTCTTCATTGAATCTGAGACACTTCTTTCAAGGCCTGCAGTTCATACCATTAACACTCTTTAAGCGAATAAACTCCAAAAACTCTGCAGCAGATATTAAGGGTCTGCTAGTGAACACTACTTAAATGATGTTCATTTTGTTGGTCATGATTTGAATCCATGTAAACTCTGAGAATCCACAGACTATGAAGTTCCTTACTGTGGATGTATCTATGAAAGATCTGCATGGGTTCAGTAAGAGACTGAAGAGGTTCATGGAGAGCTAAGACACAGACCGTTACTGGCTCAGACTCTGTGAACACAGGCAGCCTGAGAAGAAAAGTTTTTATGTCCTTTGCCTTGTCTGAAGAGTCTTCTCTAGGGATCTGTTTTAGGCGATGGTGGGGAAAAGGAGAGAGACGGCGGTGCTACAGACTCCAGGGTGCTACAATGAAGTTTGATTCAATGAAATATGGCTGTTACTACTTTCTTAAAGCTAGGCAGAAAAAAGGAGAAGGGTTCCTTTGCACACCATAATAGTCTGCTGCTGGTTTAGGGTTTTAGGTTTTTTGGGGTTTTTTTGTTTGTGCGTTTTTGTTGGTTGGTTTGTTTGTATGGGTTTGTTGGTTGGTTTGTGTGTGTGGTGTGTTTTTTTGTGTTTCTTTTTCTTTTAAATGGAGCTCTTGGAGCAAGCGAACACTATTTTTTTGTCTCCAGTACCTATCTGAGCAATTGCAGGAAAACATATCTTGTAGTAATACATAAACATTATTTTAGAAACTGCATTAACCTTACAAGAGAAAATAGCATTTGTAATTGTTATCTCTTATAAAGCACATGGGGAAACAGAGAAAATGGACATCTTGCTGGATTATTGTGTTACATAATATATAAATGTGAATTTCTTTGTGATCCTTTGAACACAGAATATTACAGAAGTGTGAAAGGTGCTGCTGCTTGATAGCTTTTGCCAGCAGATAAATAAATCCTGATTATATTTAAGCCTAAGAAGTAACTAATAGCTCAGCGCATCTGTGTATGTATGTACAATTCATCCTCACTAGGTGCAGGTACTGGTGTACAAATTTTCCGTGTTATAAAAAGATTTAGGGACAAATTCTTCAAACCAAAATCCACTCTTTCCCTGCTTTCCCTGTCATCTTAGAAGTGGTGGCAGCTGAATGGTAGCAGTGTGAGAGAATATGAGGAGTGATCGCAGGGTGGTGATGACTCTTCCCCTGACAGTATCTTTGGAGGCTGTTGCCTGTCAGCTGCTGAAGCTTCCCTTCTCTGTTATGTGGTCATAAGGGAACGCACTCATCCACTTCAACTGACCCAGTTCTGTTTGGTTCTTAGTGTAATACCTGTCCGTATTGGAGATAATGGGCTAACTCTAGGAAGAACACGGAGCAAATAGTGGATTGTAGCTATTGTAAACTGCTACAAGATTTGCCAGAAACTGATTCTCCAAATCCATTTTTTTTTCCCACCTAGATTCTGTAACTAGTGCATCTTGTCTGCTTTTCTTGCTTTTTCTAATATATGGCCTTGAGGGTATAGTAAGTGCTGTCTACCCAGTGAAACCCTTAGCATTTATTTCTACTGGTTGCATATCCTCTTCAGATGGAAGAAGAATCTGGGACCTTTCTGAGGACTTGGGCAAAGCAGAACAATGTCTTCTGTATGTGCACCATTTTTATTATCTCCAGATCAAATTTCCAGATAAAATGTCTTCAATACAATTTGTATTTTCTGCATCTCTGCTTTACAGAATAATCTATAGCTGGTGACACTTGTATCTGTGTTAGTAGATGCACTGTGGAGGGGTATGGGGCCCTATGGGTATGTATGAGTGTTTTGAGAAGATGGGTGTTTGTTAGACTTCGTAGATGTTTCTCCAGATGCTTCTAAGGGAGGAATAGTAAGGAAAGCTGTTTCTTTCACTAATTTCTCCTGCCGCTTTCTAGATTTCAACCCTAATAAAATCTTGTTCTGTTCAGATTTTTGAACGTCAGTTTCTAGCCAAGATTGTCATGGCGTTTACATCTGGAACTTGAAGTGGAGCTCTGAAAGTCTGTTAAGATTTATGAATCGGTTTTGCAGACCTGTGAAGTCTTTCTTGGCTGACATGCGTTTTCTCCCATGTGAGAGATCAGGAGACTGTCTCCTCATAACTACTTCTTTTTTTCTTTTTTTTTTTCCTCTTACATCATATGCAACTGCAGAACGGAGGAAGTGACAGATTTCAAAGTGATTTTTAAACATCTTATTTCTTTAGATGTATCCATTTTGGATTTCATGTAGAGATAGTTACGTCTCATCTTTGCAGTGCCTCTATTAGTATGTTACTTTTCACAAATTTTGTATCAACAGGCAGAAGAAGCTTCAATGGAATAATTAGGTGGAAGAGACCATTGTGTACAAGACAGTATGCTCTTTTTCACAAACATTTTCAACTTGTGCTAATATTTTAATCAAGAAGTATTGGGGAAAAGATAATTGCAATTAGAGGCAAATTTGAATACCGAAGTATTTAATAAAATAGCAGAAACCTATGAAGATCTAAATTTCTGCCTAAGGAGGACCTCATCAAAACCATGTTATTAAAGTTAGGTATTGTAATTGCTTCCTTCCCCGTTCCTACCAATACATTACTTGCCTTGTGTGAAAGCATTGGGGGGAGTTACTAATATGTACTTTAAGAGAGCAAATGTATGCTAAGCAAAGCTTAAAAAAAAAAAAAAAGTTTTTCCCATGTTTCTGCTGTTTAGCAATACCTTCATTAACAGAAAGCAAAAACTTTTCCTTGAGATTTGTACTATGTGGTTTCCCTTACAAATATTAGAAAAAGCGAGAAGTGCAAAATAAGCTGTTTAGCAAAGCGTGGAGGGTTTCTTTCCTCATTGAATTACTTCATTAGAAGTTTTAGTGTTTCCTGGGTATATTTTGTGTGCTTTTTCAAATAAGCTTCAATCTGAAAAATTATAATGCACCCGCTTCCCATTCTGGTGATGATTTGAGTGCATTTTAAAATTCCTGTTCTACTTGTCTGCTCTAAAACTCTCTGTGACTGTTTAAAGTGCAATGTTTTTCTATATAGGATATTTTAGCCTGAAATTTCATTTAAAAATTAGCATTTTCTAATGTTATTTTCTAACTGCAGGAGCCAGGCAGTCAGCCTGTCTGACTTGCAGCGACAATTTTCAAGACTAATGAAGCCAATTATAATGTCAGTGTAAAACAAATTTAAAGTTAAAAGTCTCTACATCCTATATGAAAGTTAATAAGCATTGATTACATTTTACCTTTTCTTATTATCCATATGCATTTCTGTCTCCGAACTCAAACTTCTTTTATGTTTTTGCTGCTATCCTACTGTGGAAACAGACCAAAGATTGCTTAGGCATGCAGTAAAAAGGAATGTTGTCCCAAATGTATCTTCTATCTAAATGAACAGAACACGCTGGCTGCAGAGGCATATCATATAAAGGAATATTAGAGTTTTAAAAAGAAATTTTAAAAAGGAAATAATAAAAATTCCAGCAATGGGAGTGGGAACTGGCTTGTTTAACAAAATGAATCATGAGGCAGACTAAGTAGCTAGATTACAGGAATACAAAATAAATTTGGTTATACAATACAAAATTTTAAAAGGTTGTACAACAGAGAACATTTTAGAACTAACAAACAGCACCATTTCATACCAGCACAGGGAAATAGGAGAAAAAATCCCTGGAGTATTTCAAAGTGAGAGTTTTCAAGCAGGAATAGATTAAGTGTGATGTCAGATATCAGAGTGCAAACGCATATGTGTTACCACTAATGCTCCGTGAGTTTTATTCACTCATCAGAAGCCCTTTGCTCCCTTCCACTGTGGGGATATTGAAATGCCAGATGCAATGGAAAAGGAGAAGAAAAAGATGGTGAAGTCAGTACTCAAATCCACAACAGTTCTGCCTTGATTTTATTTTGTTTGGTCACCATGGGATTTCAAGACAGAACTGATAGACTGAAGAAGCAGCTTTGGTGTAAATGCTTCTTTTAAAAACTTGGGCTATTCATTTTTTTGGGATGCTTTTGTAATCACTTTTCATATGCCTTACATAACGCTAATTAACTTAGAGTCAAAATAAACATTTCAAAAAAGTTTGTAAGGTTTATACCAGCGACTGATTCCACAATGATAACTTTCAGCGTTTTGACATTTGCTAAAACATTGCCACGGTGTATATTTGATGCACTGTGATATGCTTTATGTATAGATTAGCAAAAGCTGAAATGCAGTGAATTGTGCTGTATAGTAACTGTAGAAAGTTCTGACTTGTGGTTACCGACAAGTAATGTATGCTCAGAAGTTAAGTGCCCCAAATCTTCAATTTAATTCTGTTTCAGTGCTGAATACATCAATACCAATGCATTTTTTTTGTCATAACATTCCTGTCTTCTAGA